>NC_138369.1:45485472-45585974 GCF_054177405.1 Leptonychotes weddellii | reverse complement strand
CCTCCCGCTACCTTCTTCTTCTTTTTTTCTTAACATATATTGCATTATTTGTTTCAGAGGTACAGATCTGAGATTCAACAGTCTTGCACAATTCACAGCGCTTACCAGAGCACATACCCTCCCCAGTGTCTATCACTCAGTCACCCCATCCCTCCCACCCCACCCCCCACTCCAACAACACTCAGTTTGTTTCCTGCGACTAAGAATTCCTCATATCAGTGAGATCATATGATACATGTCTTTCTCTGCAAAAACGGATTCTTAAGGCTCAAAAGCAGTTCAGTTAGCTGACACTCTCCGCACCCCTGTCTCCCAAGTCACTGGTCCGGGCGGCCAGCCTGCAGTGCGCTCCTCCGACCGCCAGGGGTCTTCACGGAGCCCTCGCGTTCCCCACCCGCGGAGGAGCGTCTTCTCTTGCGCCTTTGAAGCGCGTATGCACGCGAGAGGCGTGGTCGGGACTGCCGGCCACCCGGGCCTTGACCCTGCGCTTCTCAGGCTTCGGCTGGCGCTGGCCTGTGGTCCGAGTCCTCGCTCGTCCCTCCGGTTCCCACCCCCGGCTGCAGCCTTCTGCTGTCCCGGCCGGTCCCCGACTTCCATCTCCCCAACTTTAACCGGCTGCCCCGGTATCGGTTCCCCGGCCCGCTGTCCTCTGCCCTGCCCTGCTCCGCCAGGGGTCCCTGTCTCTGAGCCTCAGCCCCATGGCGCTGCAGGCGCTGCAGAGCTCGGGGGTGGCCTTCCGCAAGATCCTGTCTCATTTCCCCGAGGAGCTGAGCCTGGCTTTCGCCTACGGCTCCGGGGTGTACCGCCAGGTGGGGCCCAGTTCAGACCAGAAGGTGAGCCTGGCCCCGGGGCAGGCCCCACGCCGGGAATCGGCCTGTTCCCACGCCGTCCCTTTTGCCGTAGAGCCCTAGAGCTGCTCCTCTACTCTGCGCACTGCACGTATCAACTAGCAAAATACAACCCGTAGCAAAGTGTTCCTAGTATAATGACATCATAAGCTGAGTTTTGAAGGATAAGTAGGAGCCCACTTCGGTCTGGAACAGGAGATGCAATTATGCGGAGGGCAAAGCTGATGGAGAGGCAAGATGGAAGACAGGAAATATTTGCCCGGTGCTGGTTCGGTGTGCTCAGCCTTGGCTGATCATTGGCGTTATCTGAGAAACTTTAAAATGCTGATGCCTGGGTTCCACTTGTGCAGATTCTGATTTACTTGGTCTGGAATGAGACTTGGGGCTTCGGGAATTTTAAAAACTTCCCTGGTGATTCTAATGCGTAGCCAAATTTGAGTCTCATCTGCAGCTGTGGGAGAAAGTACAAAATGATGCTCCTGACTTCAGGAAGCTGACGGGTAGTTGTAGGGCCAGGGCAGATGCAGTGAAGTTACCTACAAAAGTTAATGGGTGACCAGTATATTTACCCACGCTCAGGACATTTAACAAGAGTCTATTTAGGACCAGAAGTTGTTACTCTTCAAAGTTGCCTGACTGCAACAGCAGTGAGGGTACAGTTTGCCTTATGATTGCAGACTTTTTTTCTGTAAATAAAGGGGAAAAAAGTTTGCTTCCAAGGTGGAAACAAGATTCAAGACATAGAGCAGTGGAGTGGCAGGCAGATATTTTCATTTAAATGAGGCTGTTACTGACTTTCTCCACTAAGGCTTTAGAGCTTTTGCTAAGTTAACAAAAAAAGCAAGAGTCTAAATATAGACGTTTTCTGGTGAACCGTATTTTTACTTGCTGTAGTTCACGCACAGCCTACCAATTCATTGTCATCTTAGTTTATTAAACTAAGGAAATGATTGAGATAGGGCCTCCTGGCTTTGGACACCTGACTGTAATCTGTTTTTAGGTTAAAGTTTGCCTGTTCACTTCCTGGTAAGGCCGTCTATACTGTTGCTTGGATTTCTGTTTCCCAACTATACTGTGTTTAAGTAATACTTTGCTTTAAGTTGACAACATATGAAAAATTATAGATGGTGGGTATATAAGAAATTACAGATTATTATAGGCTAGTTATTTTTTCTAACATACGTTAACATAATTATACATTTTTAAAAAACATGTCCACCCCAAATCTTAAGTTTCACCAGTGGTTTGTGGTTTTTGAGAAACTTAGAGCAGGCCTTAGCCTCCTGATTCAATAGCCACCTCTTCATTTTTCCATGGAGATTTTCCTTTGGGTAGGCCTGGAGGAACCCTTCCCTTTGCCTCGCCCTCATTCCCTACAAGATAACAAGTCTTATGGATTCCAGCACGAAATCTCAGATCAGTCCCTACCCTCAGTGCCTCACTTAATGTCTTTTCATTTCTCACCCGGAGTTTTGCTGTTAGCCTCCTGTGTGGTTCCCCACCTTTAATCATCCTTCCCTCCAGTGAGCGCTTCTGCAGGAAAATTTTTTAGCATGGCAACCCAGCCTCCCTTTCTGGACTCCCTTGGTTGTGTTCTGTTCCAGCATATCAAACTAAATGCAGCACCCAGAACATGCCTAGCTCTTATAACCACAAGAGTGCTTTCCTTTAGCAAGACTCCCTTCCCTTCCCCCTATACTTCCACCAAGCCTGCTTAACTCTTGCACATTCTTCAAGACTCAGATTTATCAGATAAAAGAATGTAATTTCATAGCAAAATCTCTCATTTCTGTTCTGACCCCATTCTGAGTGAAATTAGTACATTTTGCATTCCTCTATCAAGTTCATTTAGTGATAATTTGTCTATTCTCCCCAGTAGACTTTCTTTACCTCTACCCCAGAATCTATCAGAGCTCCTTGTAGGTGCTCAGTGAGTGGTTGGAGAATGGGTAAGAGTTAAAATAACTTATTTCCTATGACATAATGCTTTTCAGAGCTTATCCATCCTGTGTTATTTGAGCTGGAAGAAAAGTGGAACACATTTAGCTACATTTAGATGAAAGCCATGTGGCATAAGGTTCAGCACTCAGAATTTGGAACCAGACTCTGTGTGCCGCTCACTAGCTTTGTGTCCATGGGCATGGTTCTTACTCTGTGCCTTGGTTTCCTTTCCTATAAAATTGGGATAGTATCAGTACCTACCTTGTAGGATTGTTCTGAGGATAGAATGAACTACGATACATATGAAGTATTTGGAAGAGTGCCGGCAGGACAATACATATGGAGGAAGCATTGTTATTACTATGCGTGTTGATGAAAACGAGCTCAGACTGGTTCCAGAGACTTGCTTAAATTTCTGATGACAGCTCAGGTCCTCTGTTTCTTAATCATAATGGCATAGAATTTTAGAGCTTTCCACTCTATATAGATGCCTTTTGAGGAATTAAAACTAAAATCATTCTCTTTTCTTCATTCCCAGAATGCCATGCTGGACTTTGTTTTCACAGTAGATGACCCTGTTGCATGGCATTCAAAGAACCTGAAAAAAAATTGGAACCATTACTCTTTCCTAAAAGTTTTGGGGCCCAAGATTATCACCACTATCCAGAATAACTATGGTGCTGGAGTCTACTATAATCCATTGGTCATGTGTGATGGTAGGGTAAGTGACTTTGGATGTTTGTCTTAACTTGGGCGGTTATTAAATATTAGAATACTAGCTGACTGTATATGTTCTTGCAGTCAGGAAACGTTCACATTCCTGCTGAATAAAGGTGACTGAGAAAGACTATCTTTAATTATTGCCTTTGGCCAGTGCTTCTCAAATTTGAGTGAGCATCAGACCTCCTAGAGGGCCTCTTGGACACACAGATTGCTAGGCCCCACCCCAGAGTTTCTGATTCCGTAGGTCTGGGGTGAGGTTTGAGGATTTGTTTTTTGTTTTTTTTTTAATTGAGATATAATTATATAACATTGTGTTAGTTTTGGGTGTACAGTGTAATGATTTGATGTATGTATGTATTGCAAGATGATTACCACCACAATAAGTTTAGTTAACATTCATCATCACACATAGTTACATTTTTTTTTCTCTTGTGATGGGAACTTTTAAGATTTACTCCCTTAGTAACAAGGATTTGCATTTCTAACAGCTTCCAAATCATGCTGATGCTGCTGGTCTGGAAAACACGCTTTGAGAACCACTGGTTTGGTCAGTGGGACGAATACTCAGGCCCACTAAGGATGAGGGTATCACAGGTAGTCAAGAGCATGTGATGCCACGCGATAAGAACCTTGGTGCCAGCAAGTGGGTAGAATTTGAGGATGCACCCCATCTCCCTGTTGGAGAGCAGATAAGCACAGATCCCAGCCAAGGGCTGGCTGACGGCAGGAACCCTGCCGAACTTTCACACGAAGGGGCCCAATCTCTAAGAGAGCTGCCAAGAACTGGGCAGGACTGCAGCCTAAGAGGACCAATGGGGGACTAAGTCATATACCCCCTAGAGATGAGCTGGGCTGCCATTGACAGACAGGTTCCAGCAGCTGTACTGGTTCTGCTCTGTGCTGCTGATGGCTTTGAGAAGTTTTCCTTTGATGTGCTGATGAATCACCTGAGGATCTCGTTGAAATACAGATTATGATTCAATTGGTCTGGAATGGAGCTTGAGATTTTGCATTTTTTGATGAGCTCCCAGGTGATGCTGATACTCCCGGTCAATGAACCAGGCTTGGAAGGGCAGGAGGTTGGAGTACTGACTTAGGAAGGATTTTGAAGACCTGTCTGAACTTGGCGGGAATGAGTACTCTGATTGATTGGTGATGTCTGTATAGCATTTGGGCCAAATGTTTACTTTTCTGGTTGAGGTCTAATCCTGCTCCAACCTGCATTTTGCAGTTGAGGAAATGAGGATTCAGAGAATGGACATGACTTCCAGAAGGTCATGTAACTAGTTATAACGTGAGAGGCCCCTCCAGGGGGCCAGGGGTGTTTCCATTACTTCCCAGCTGTTATGTGCCTGCCTTAAGAAGGGCTTTCTGCTGTGTTGTGTCCAGATTGGAGGGAAGATGGTGGCTCAGTGCAGTTTTCCACATCTACTTTAGTCATGCCAAACACGTAGCTTTGTTCTTTCTCCATAATTAGTATTATGCTGGGCCTATCTCTAATTAGTGGTTTCAAACAATATTACAAGCTCCAGTAACCAAATGTTGGGGCATAATTATATGCCAAAGGGACTGTACTTTTTAATTGAAATTCTTTAGCTACTTTTTAGATATTTGTAGCCTGAGAAGGCTGTTTGGATACTGAAGTTTAGCAAAGTGAGTCTGAAGTTATTTGTTGAAGCAAATGAGATTCTGTAACCTGGAACAACTACATTCAAGGTTTGTACAAATTGCTTTTGAAATGAGCTTGGCCATAATTCCATGTGTTTAGCTCTGATAAAGATGTTTAATTTTTGGATGTGGCTTTGTAATTATAAAAGTGTTGGAAATACTTAATAGTGAAAGAGAAATTCACCATGTAAAAGATGTTGGTGAAAACTTCTACTTAAAGAAAATGTCTTGTACTCTGTGATGAAATGAATATTGGAAGCCCAGACCGACATTCAGGGACCTAGTTTTTACTCAGCTACTAATGGTGCCACCTTGGGCACGCCATTTATTAGGCTTATTTCTCAAATGAGAAGTATGAACTCTATCTTTGCTTCTCAAACTGTCTGTGGTGCAGACCCAGTTTTTATTTCTAATTCAGTGAGGACCAATATGTGCTAGATAGCCTCTAAGAGCCCTTGTGCCTTTAACATCACAAGAGCCTGAGTGAAGATAGTGATCACTTGAACTCGCATCCCTGAGGGACAAATCAGTCTTGGAAACTAATCCTTTGTGAAGGATTTTGGTGGAGATGTGTGTTTTCACAAGGCAGAGATTTTAAGTGGCTTTGGAAAGCAACGTGCTATTCTGGTCAGAAATTTTTTTCCTTATATTTTGCATTTGCAAAAGCAACAGTGTGGCATTTTGTTCTCTTTCATGCCCATATCTTTTCTTTTCTAGCTTATCAAATATGGGGTCATTAGCACTAACATTTTGATTGAAGATCTCCTCAACTGGAATAGCTTATATGTTGCTGGACGACTCCAAAAACCGGTGAGCAAGTGTCTTATTGGCTGCCACAGTTAGGGATGTCTCTCCTCTCTGAACCGCACCCTGCTTTGATCTGTGTGATTGCAATGAGATGGAACGCCAAGAAACAAATGAATTTCAGACTCCTTTTACTCCCTATAGAATTTAGTGCCAAACAATACCCAGATATTACCCATGCTACTCCTGCCTTCTCTCTAAGGATACTCGAATTGTGGAATGGATAAAGCTCAGAGTCACTGCATTTGGGCTTGGGAGGATGGCAGAAGAGGTGCCCAGTGCCTCAGTGGAACCTCTGTCAGCATGACCCAGATCACCATTCCAGAATGTAAGTGCCGTGGTGCACGCTTTGTCAGCCGTGCCTGGGACAGTGCCTGGGACATAGTAAGCATTCAGAAAACATTTGTTGAATAAGTGAATGAATCAGGTAGTCATTCAGAAGGGAGTAGATCCTGATTCCCTTTCTTACCGTCCTCAGGCCAGTGGTGAGATCCTGTTATAAAGTCTTTCCTTCATTTAGGATACTGCTGGAGGAGGCTCTGGGGGATAGGCTTCCCCCTGAGTTTTAATAGAAACAAAACAGGAAAAAGGTGGAAAGGACTTGAACTTTTTTTTTTTAAAGATTTATTTATTTATGGGGTGCCTAGGTGGCTCAGTCGGTTAAGCGGCTGCCTTCGGCTTGGGTCATGATCCCAGGGTCCTGGGATCGAGCCCCGCATCGGGCTCCCTGCTCAGCGGGGAGCCTGCTTCTCCCTCTCCCTCTGCCTTCCTCTCTGCGTACTTGTTCTCTCTCTCTCTCTCTCTGTCAAATAAATAAATAAAATCTTTAAAAAAAAAAAAGATTTATTTATTTATTATTTTAGAGAGAGAGAGAGAGAGAGCGCGCAGGGGGAGGAGCGGAGAGGGAGGGAGAGAATCTCAAGCAGACTCCCTGCTGAGCACAGAGTCTGACTCAGGACTCCATCAAACAACCCTGAGATCATGACCCAAGCCGAAATCAAGAGGACTGAGCCACCCAGGCGCCCCAAAGAACTTGAACTTTTTTTTTTTTTTGAGATTTTATTTATTTATTTGACAGAAAGAGACACACAGAGAGAGGGAACACAAGCAGGGGGAGTGGGAGAGGGAGAAGCAGGCTTCCCGCCGAGCAGGGAGCCCGACACGGGGATCGGGGATCATGACCTGAGCCAAAGACAGACACTTAACGACTGAGCCACCCAGGCGCCCCAGGACTTGAACTTTTGACATTGTATTTGCATATTATGTTCCCTTTTTTTTTTTTTTTAAGATTTTATTTATTTATTTGAGAGAGAGAGCACATGAGAGTGGGGAGGGTCAGAGGGAGAAGCAGACTCCCCGCCAAACAGGGAGCCCGATGCGGGACTCGATCCAGGGACTCCAGGATCATGACCTGAGCCGAAGGCAGTCGCTTAACCAACTGAGCCACCCAGGCGCCCTATGTTCCTTTTTTTTTTTTTGCAGATATATATAGCCTATTTTCTATGAAGGAGTCTTCATAGTTTAAGAACTATGCAAAATAGTAACAGTTGCTAATCTCACAGCAAGGAACAATTTTCTTTGTGCTGTTAGAGGGTCTCAGGCCCCAAAACAGGGTACATGGATTGTTCTCAAATGTCTCCCATAAGAGTGATTCTGCTGCTCCCCTTTTTGTCAGTTATGGCAAAAAATTAGGGATTTATACAAGCTTACCTCACTTGGTTGTGTCATAAAAATCTCTGTTGAGCAGCACGTGGGTGGCTCAGTCGGTTAAGCATCCAACTCTTAATTTCAGCTCAGGTCATGATCTCAGGGTCGTGAGATCGAGCCCTGCCTCAGGCTCTGTGCTGGGTGTGGAGCCTGCTTAAGATTCTCTCTCCCTCTCCTCTGCCCCTCCCCCCACCCAAATCTCTATTAATATACACGGGTGGTCACAGTTCTCTTGCCTTGCTTCTGGACTTAGAATTTAATGGTGTAGCTCATTAAAACATCCAGAAACACTTGATGAGAGCAATAGGTATATGGGTATGTCCATATATAAAAATTTGTCAAGCTGTACTCTTTAGATTTGTGCATTTCACTATGTAATTTTTACTTCAGTAAAAACATTTTTTTAAAGATTTATTTGAGAGAGAATGTGTGTGCGCATGTGCGTGCAAGCGGGAAGAGGGGCAGAGGGAGAGGCAGAGAATTCTGGAGCAGACTTCCCACTGAGTGTGGAGCCTGACTTGAGGCTCTATACCAGGACCTTGAGATCATGACCTGAGCCAGAATCAAGAGTTGGCCACTCAGCTGACTGAGCCACTCAGGCACCCCAGTAAAACATTTTTTATTAAGTCCAGAAACAATAGGCTTACTGAAATAATTTCATATTTATGTAAATGATTTTCTCATTTCTAAGCTGGATAAAGATAATCCAGTAAAGCTGGATAGTTAGTAAAATAATTGAATGAATAGAAATAATTGAAAATTTGTAAATATTAATTTTCCTTCCAAATTTTTTTCTTTCTTTTTTCTTTTTTTTAGTTTATAAAATATGGGGGCACCTGGCTGGCTCAGTCAGTGGAGTGTGCAACTCTCGATCTCGGGGTTGTGAGTTCAAGCCCCATGATGTAATTAGAGAGGACTTAAAAACATAAAAAAAATTTAAAAATAAAATAAATTTACAAAATATGTAGCTTAATGGGAATAGTAATGAAAGCGGAATTAGAAGCCTTAGGTCTTATTCATTCCTGCCACTTGTTAGCTGTTTATGTGAATTTAGGAAACTTGTTTTATCTTTTTGAACCTCAGTTAATTTATCTGTAGGATGGAGTAACAATACAGTACTTGCCCTCACAAAGGTGTTGACAAGTGGAAGTAGAATGATAAAGCCGGAAAGAACAGGGGTGTTTTAGAATCAGATGTAGGGTTTGGGTCCCAGCTATGACACTCCCCAGCTATGTGACCCTGCACCAGTGACTTAATTTCCCTGAGCCTTGGGACATCCTTCTCTGGATTAGGCTGATGACATCAACCTTAAAAGGCATTTGGGAAATGCCTAGATCTAAAATGCCTAGCACTTAGTAGATACTCAGGAAATGATCATTCCTTTCTCTTTGTCCTTGCCTATCTCAGAGTTATTTTGAGATAAAATGAGATTTTGAATGTGAAAATGTTGTATTATTCTCTGTGCTATGCGTTGTGCTTGGAATATTTCAATTTTTTTCTTTTAAATAAGCTTTAGAAAATGAAACGCCATGAAATCTCAGAATTTAGCACTGGAAATGACCTCAGATTTCATCTAAATGTCACATATCCTGATAAAATAAAAACAGCAATTCAAGACCAGTAGTAGCTGCTACAGTCATCTTGATAAAAACTGCATTTCTCAGCTAACTTGGGAAAGAAAATGTTATTGAGAACAATGACTGTTCTTCAAGCTTACTAAACTAATAACTCAAGAAAATTAGGCTATCTTAAGACTCATTTGAAAGTGTTGAGCATAACACATGGTAAAAAATTATAAATGGGTGAATTAACTCTTTCACCATTTGCATTTTCCCTGTCACATGGAAATTACTGCTAATCAGAATTGTCAGTGGTAATGATCTTTTTAAACCAGTTATTTTTACCGCTAGATGGCAGCAAATAGTAATCAAACGTGAACAAATCTGCTGAAAAGACAGGGTTGGTAGCCTTGTGGACAAAAAAAAAAAATAGGTGAAGGTCTTAGAATTGTGAGAATATGAGTACAAGTTCTTTGTTTTTATATATTTTAAAAGAAAGAGGTATTTTAAATTATATTGTCTAAAGCTCTAAAATTGTCTTCCATATTGCAAATAGAACAGAATTTCTCAATTCAAGTCTTTAAAAGGAATATACAGAGGGTGTATGGGAACTCTCTGTATTTTCCAGTCAGTTTTGCTATGACTCTAAAACTACTCTAAAAAAATAAAGTTTATTAATAATATTTTCAAAATATAAAGGAGTACCTTGCTTAAAAAGATGGACTTTTTGGAAAAAAATTGAGTGTAAATTAAATTTCTATCATACTTTACCATTAACGTACACCATAATTGAGGTTAGATAAGTCATTTTTATTTCTAGTGCAGTTTTAAGTTTCTGAGTCACTTACCAAGACATTTTTCAAGAAAAGAGCCATGAAATTTAAAGTAGTTAATAGAATCTTGTGGCCAGTTCTTTTTTAAGTCAAAAGAATCCTAAAGTAATATTAATAGTCATTTCCTAATCTATTTAACATAAGTCTGGATTTTTGTATTTCATGTTGTTTTTAGTGTATAGATAATTTGGCTTGAATTTTTAAAGCATTCTCATTGACATACAGTAGTATTTTGCTACCTTGTTAAGAGGATTTTAATTTATTTTAATGTGTTCATTCCAATATTTTCTCTTTTATTTGCTAGTAATATAGCTTTTTTATAACATAAATTATTGAGATAGAATTCATATATCATACAATTCAACCATTTAAAGTGTACAGTGGTTTTTAGTATATTCACGGTTTTGCAATTATTATCGTATAATAACTTCATTGATTTACTTTTTGTGGCTAGAAAAATCCCAGTGGTATTATAGATCCCTGAAAGAGAGCTGGAAGACCTGACTTACTGGTCTTGGCTCTGCCCGACTGTGAGCAAATGTTTGTGCCCCTAGCCTTTGAAATGCAAAATTTGAGCCATTAATTTACTTATTCAAGAGACAAGTTTCTTCTCTGTGGATGCTAAAAGAATAAAAAAATAACACCACATTGCTGGCCCTGGAAGAACCCACAGTCCAACAGGTAGATGATAAGGTTTCATCCAACTCGAATGTTCAGTGTTTCTTCTTGGTCCTCAAGCAGTGACCATTTAGAAAAATTAACTTTTCTGGCCATTTGGAATGGAAAACTTCTATGGGAAGTGCCATTTGGTTACTGGTTGAGTGTTTGAAGGCTAGGTAGGGCCTTGTTCTTTGTGACTATAACTTCACTGTTTGCAATTCAAGAACTGTCTCCATGTGACTGTATTATAGAGGAGACCACATGTGACTCTTTTTTTTCTATCTTGCAAGGTACTCACAAATCTCTCAAGTTGAAAGTCCCTTCAAGCTTTACCCCTTCCTCTCTCCAGTAACGATTTTCCCCTTGGCAGTGTTAATGCTATCTATGCGGTTCAGGTTGGGGCATTCCCAGTCAGACACAAACAGCTATTCACAAATCTGAGGACTTTCTTTTTTTCCCAGGCCTCTCTGGCAGTGTCCCGAGTTCACTGGCTTTTCACTCTGAGCCACAAATAACAGTGCTGCCGAGACAAGTGCCTAGGTCACCTTACACTGGAGAGCCAGATCAGCACAGTTGCAGTCTTCTGAGTTGACATTTTTCCTTTGAGTAAGGATGCTTTTATTTTTACTCTCTTAACCTTAAATAGCAAACAGACTGCTTTTTTACAACCGAAATAGAATGACTTTCTGGGAGAATAAGTGTATTGCTTTAAATAAGAAGATTTCCCCAAACTTACTCTCATTTGTTAGCATCTCAGAATAACTTCTGTTTTCACTGAGTTTCTGTAAAAGCCACCAAAAAGAGAGAGGACGAAGACTTATTGAGCAGGACCTGGTTGAGGATGAAGAACAGGAATTTGGAAGTAAACAGGCTTTGTAGGGTGGTAGAAAGAGCTCTGGGTAAATCAGGGACCTACTACCGGTATGCCACTACTTCTCAAAGGAAGATCTTTTAACCCTCTGGGCCTCAGTTTCCCCATTGGTAAGATGAGAAGCTTGCCCTCCTAGATCTGTGATTCTATATGGAATACAAAGCCTGGGAAAGTTATTCAAGGAATGAACACTGGAGTTATATAGGAACTTCACGTTTCTTTTAATCATCTTTCAAGATAAGAAGTTAACCAGAACAACAATAACAAAAAAGTTAACCAGAACAGATACCTAACTGAATGCATGAGAATAATTCAAAAAATTTAGAGCTGGATCTGCCAAGTATAAGGGTGTTACCCTGATTTTTGCCATCAACTCATTATGCAACATTGGGCAAGTCATGCTACTGGACTGCACCTTCGTTTTCCTTTCTGCAGATGATTGCAGTAATGCTAAACTCACCCAAGTGCTGAAAGGCTTAATTAAGGGCTATTAAGTGCTGTAATTACAAGGGAGGAGTTGGTAGTATTGAATAAAGTGGTTTACCTACCATATGAGAGGTTTGGGTATTATAAATATTCCCTTAGAAAAAAAGTAGGGACAAAAGGTAGAAGATAGAAGTTAGACTCTTAAGTTAATAAAATAGTTATGTTTTATACTGTCATTTTTGGCAATTAAAAAAAGAAGAAACTACTTTGAGACATACATCAGCCTTTTTCCTTGCTGTCTAATAAAATTCTAATTTAGTTTTCTGATAGTGTATGCCTTTTTTTTTTCTGATGGTATATGTCTTTTAGTGCCATCTTAATTTTTCTCAGAAATCATCTTTATTTGACAGATAAAAGGCAACTTGAGCCCTGTTTTCTAGAATTGGGGAAGATTTGGTGACAGCACTAAATGGTTTACAGAAGGTGGATACATTTCAGATAGGTGAGGGTCCTTTTTAGGGATTTGTAGACTCTTTCCTTGTTTATAGACAATCAGTCAGAAGTGGCCTGACTGATTTAAAGCCTGATTAAGCCTGGTGGTTTAAAAAGATTATACCGGGAGTGTAAATTGGCCCAACCACTCTGAAGAGCCATTTGGCATTTCTACTTCTAAATATATACCTGAGAGCCGTGGTTCTCAAAATGTGGTTCCTGGACCGCCTGGGAACTTGTTAGAAATGTATATTTTCAGGCCTGACTCAGATCTCCTAGTCAGAAATACTGGGGGATGGGCCTAATAATATGCATTTTAACAAGCTCTCCCAAGTGATTGTGGTGCTTGCTAAAGGTGAGAATCTCTGGCCCAGGGAAGCTTGTATTGCGCCCAAAGACACAGAAGGAAGCTCACTAACCAACAACCTTATCAATTTGATTCTGTTATTAACCCCATTTTACTGATAAGGAATTATGGCCATAGTCACAGAGCTAGTAAGAGATGGAGCTGGGTCTTGAACACATTTTCTTAACTACAGTGCAGTCTTCAAAACAGAGTCTCAGAACAGACTGAGCAATTTGTATTTTAATGGATTTGAGGCAAGTCAAAGAGAGTACCTTCTGTGTATTCAGGAGAAAAATCCTTTTTTATTGATCAAGGCATTCACTAGTACATTAGGTGCTTTACATTTATTATTTGATTCAATCTTTGTAACAATTCTTTGATGCACATTTATCGCCATTTTATAGATGAGGACTTAAGTTCAGAGAAGTTAAGTAATTTGTCCAATTTCACACAGCTAGTAAATACCTAGACCTGAGCCCATACCTACCCCCAAACCCATACTGTTTCTACTGTAGCTAATTTCCTTTCCTTTTTTCCTTAGTCAGGTTCAAAATCAGTTCAAAATAAAGCATGAAGTGCTTAGGTTATATATGGATAAGGACAGAGGTGAGTTCTAAATAAAGAAATAAAATGCCTTTATCTACCATAAAATTAAGTAAATAACAATGAGATTATACAATTTAAAAATACAGAATTTCCCAAAGGATGTTTATTTCATTTATACTGACTTTTTTAAAACCCATGGAGAATTTCCTCATTTAAGAGAAATATTTATTTTGTTTTCTTTCCTGTATCATGATATCTTTAATTCTGGCATAAAACACAAACCCTTGGGATTGCTTATTAGAATAATAATTATTTCGTGTCTACTGGCCTAATATTCCAAGATCTTCAGGGCTAAGAGTTTGGGATAGTTCCAGTGCATGTGTAAACCCATAGCTTGACTGATAGTCCACTTCGACATTTTTCTTCTAAATGTTCTGCTTTTTTGCAGGTAAAAATCATAGCAATGAATGAGAATGTTGCTCTTAGGTCAGCCCTTGATAAAAATCTGAAGAGTGCTGTGACCACAGCTTTCCTCATGCTCCCCGAAAGCTTTTCTGAAGAAGACCTCTTTATAGAGATCGCCGGACTCTCTTATTCAGGTTAGTAGATTTGGGCTCACATTTTCTGCAGGAAGGAGATATGTTATTTGAAGAACATGCAAACAAACATCCTGCTCCTCTACACTGGAGCTGCGGCCCCGCTGCTCCTGGATCCCACCACTTTCTGTGCAGGTGACTGCAAGAACCCCATGATCTGCCTCCTTGCCTCCAAGGGCTCTTTCTGTCCACATCTGTATGTAGATCACCCCAGGATAGTCTTGTTGTTACTATTCATTTTCATTTTGAAACAATTTCAAACTGACAGAAAAGTTTTAATAATACAAAAATTCTCGTATGCCCTTTCCCTGACTTTGCCAATTTTAATGTTTCACCACATTTGTGTTATCATCCTCTTTGTCCCGGTGATTTTCCAACTTGAGTGTGCATTAGAATCCCCTGGAGGTACTGGGCGCACCCCCACACAGCTGCTTTGGCAGGTTTGGGGTGGAGCCTAAGAATTTGTGTTTCTAGCAAGTGGATGATGCCAATGCTTCTCCAGGGATCCCACTTAGAAAACCACTGCCCTCTCTGTACCTGTAAATACTGTATTATGTATTTTATTTTTCTGAACTATTTGAGAGTAGCTCACACATATCCTGTCCCCTTCAGGCCACGTATTTCCAATATATGTTCCCCAAGAACAAGGACATTCTCTTCCATAACCACAGCACAGTTACCAAATTCAGGAAATTTCACACTGATACAGTACTTTTTTTTTTTTTAAGATTTTATTTATTTGACAGAGAGAGCACAAACAGAAGGAGATAGAAGGAGAAGCACGTTCCCAGCTGAGCAAGGAGCCCCATGTGGGACTCGATCCCAGGACCCTGGGATCATGACCTGGGCCGAAGGCAGCCGCTTAACCAGCTGAGCCACCCAGGCGTCCCGATACAGTACTTTTATCAGATTGATGATCCATAGTCCATATGTTGTCAGTAGTCCCAGTGATGTTCTTTTCCTCTCAAGTACACAGTCTAGTCAAGGATCATATTTATTAAGATGCCCTGTCTCTTCTATCTTTTAATCTGGAACACTTCCTTAGCCTTTCTTTGTCTTACATGACATTCACATTTTGAGTCTCAGACCAGTGATGTGTGTGCCTGATAAGCAGAGTTTTGCCTCTTCTGAGCAATCAGTGGTGAGACATTTGAAAATGAAGCAAATCCCCTGCTTCTTATCAAACCTTCCCTCTTAGATCGAGCATTAATTGATGATTCTTGCTCCAGTCTTTACTACGATGGTTACAAAGTGGCGACTTTCCAAGTTCACCTCTCCTTGCCCATTAAGGAAAAGCTTTCCCTTCTTCCCCATTCATTAGTTTATTTATCTAAATCTTAACTTCCTTTCCCTCTCTCCTTAAACCAGTGTGTTCCTCAGAGATGTCAGGGGCCCCTTCAAAGGGAGAGGGGAAAGCTGAGAAGATAGAGCCCCTAGCCCCTCATCCTTCCTGTTTAATGTATTAAGGATCCATGTAAAATTTTATTTACAAAAAAGTAGCCTGCTACTTAAAAAACAGTTTGAAACCACGGTCTTAAGTAAATGTCTTCTTTCCCAGCTTTTAAGTGTGAGTCAAAGAACTCTATGCTGAAAACATTGCAAAAGAGTTTACTCATTTTCTGAATCCATGTACAGATAAGAGTTCATGGAAATATAATGCTGAAAGAGACCGTAAAAGCCTTGTTCTCCAGGCTTTTTCCCAAAATGCAGCTAGCAGGACTACAGCTGCGGTCGCAACACTGGAGAGAAAGGAAGTGACGTAACCTCAGTCTTGGTCGCTTCCAGCTCCACATGGCAGCATCCCTGCCTTTCAACAGGAAGTGGGGGGGTGGGGGGCAGAGGCTGCTGTGGCTAGGTACCAGAGTGAATGGGCCTGCGTGCAATGTGTGGGGAAAGCGGGTCACCCTATTAGGGTGATTCCCTCCCCTTGCTCCCCTGTGAAAAAAGATGGACCCAAAACCTTTTATGAAGGGGGTTAACTTTGTGGGAGAATGATGCAGAGCCAATTTCTACTTTGCCCACACCACTGCCACTCCTCCATTTCCTCCCCAGTGATTGACATCAGCGTAGTGTCAGGTGGCTTCTAGGAGTTCCTCTGAATTCTGAACATTGACTAAGGAAGTTTCTCGAATGGCATAACCGCCTTTTACCTTTTAGCAGACTTCAAGTTAGCATGCAAGCTGCTATCAATCTGTAGCTAACTTTTGCTTTGCCTCCTGGGAGGGCTGTGTTTTATACTGGTTTCTCCTGTACTGTGAGACATGTACAAAGTGTTCAGTAAGTGCTTGCTGACTCAGAGCGGTATCATCGTCTGTTTTGCTGCTTTTATAATTGTTATGAAGGGCTGCTGTGTAGTAGTGCTGTACCAGACACAATAAGTGCGTGGGTAAGTAGATAAGGTGGTAGGATAGATCTATAGATAAATCGATCATTGGTTCCGTCGTTGAATCCTCACACGACTGTTGAACAGATATTCCCCGCGTGCCTTCCATGTGCCACACGCTGCGCTAGGCCCCAGGTGTACACTGCTCAGCCTGACACGAGTAAGACTCCTTGTGGGGTTCATGTTCCCTTAGGCAGAGGGAGACAGTCAGGAAGCAGAAAGGTCATTTCAGAGAGCAGTAAGTGCAATGAAGAAAAGAAAAGAAATCCTGAGGAGGGCCACCTCTACCTTGGATAGGCAGGGAGGGCCCTCTAAAGTGGTGCTGTCTGAGTTCAGATCTATTGGTGGCAAGGAGTCCACCCCACGCTGCTGGGAGAAGGGCAGACTGGGAGAGTTGCTTCCTAAGAGGCAGGTCCTATCCTTGCTGCCCCTGATTCCGGCTTACTCAGCTTCCAGTTTCTCCCATTTCTCATCTCGTCTCCTCTTGCTCCCTTGCCATTATATTATTTATTGCTCAACCCAGACTTGGATCTGAGAATTTGGCCAAGGATCCTACATTACTCATTTCACTGAGGTTGGCTTCTTTATACTGCAAAACTTAGGACACGACCCTTGGCACATCCTCTCCACAGGGAACTGATTCCAACTCTGTGCAGTCCCTAGTTTATGAATGAGACACTTTCCAAAAAGCATTCTATATGCCAGTTGTTTAGAACTGGGAACATATTTTTCCACTAAGACAACATTATATGCTGCTCCTAAGCCAGAACACTGTATAATTAATGGTTATCTACTCCGTAATATAATGAAATTAGAGTAGAATAGTGAGGATAGGGAAGGATGTAGGCCCTGCAGGTAGATGCCTTTCATAGGTATGAGACCCGCCCCAGGCCATGTGTTGAAAGGCAAGCCTTTCCTCCTGTCTTTCCTAGACTTCTGAGAACCCATTATCCTTGAACTGATTGGATTCTACCCTGTCGCCAAACCTCCCAAGCCCCCAGAATATTCTAAACTACAAATTACCCACCAATCTCATTTTTATTTACAACTTTGACATTTATTTTCCACTCGAGAGAGAATACGTTGCTCCTAACCTGCGTAGGTTAGCATTTCTCCCTGGAAGGGGGTAGGGTTGGGGAGACAGGAAACAGCATCTCTCCATGTTATTAGACAAGTTCCTGCCAGTAGTTACTAGCAGAGGCAAGATCTGTCTGTATTACTAGTAGTAATAATAACCCCTTACGTTTTATATAGTATTTAAGGATCATTTTGACTGCCTTGGGGTTGGTATTGATGACATTGTTGTAAATGATGGTGAGAAAGGAGTAGGTGGAAGATGAGAGCCTGCAAAATTGGGGAGGAGAAAGCTTTCTAATCCTTCAGTTATTCTTAGAAGTCAGCATTTAAGTAAACAGAAAAGGAAAACCAAATGAGCTTTAAAGGGTCACCTTGACCTTTCTCATGTAAGTACAAACCATTAAAATGACTAATTTTACATAATGATCCTGGTTTAACATTTATCAAATGAATCAGCGTCCCATACCTCATGAAGAATTAAAGCTATAATTTCTGCTCTAAAGAACTTCACATTAATAAATATGCAGTCATAGTGAGTCAATGATAGACTTAAAAAACAACACGTATAGAAAAGACAGGGAGTGTGAAAGAACACGGCTTGTTTAGGGAATCAGGAATAGATTGATGTGACTGAAGTCCATGGCTCATGGCAGGAGAAAATAGTACTTATTGTTATGTGCCAGGAACAACTCTCAATACTTTTGATCTAATAACTAGTTTAATCCTCGCAGCCCTCCTTTGATTTGCATGCTGATTTATTGCCCCATTTTAAGATGGGAAAACGGAGGCCCAAATCTTTCTGGTGGGTTCGTGGGTGGTAGAGCTGGAATTATAGCCCATGCTCTTCACCATTTAATTTCACTGCCTCTCAGGTATTTTGGACAAGAGGTTAGGCCCTGGCCAGGCCAGACAAGGCATTGAATACAAAGTTAAACGAGACTGGAATTTGACATCCCGTACACAACTAGGAGCCACAGGAGGTTTCAAGCATTGCAAGATGGCATGAGATTTGTTGCTGTAGAAAGATCATCTTGCCAGCACTGTGCAGGAGGGAGGGAGATTAAAAACAGGGAAAAGTCTTACTCAATGAGCAAATAAGGACGAGTGTCTCCTATGCCAAGCACTCTTTAACCTCTGTGGATGAAGGAGGTAAATGAGGCAGGCATCATCCCTGCCATTGTGGGGCTTTCATTCCAGTTGAAAAGTCAGACAGCAGACTTGTGGCAGCGTTCAGACGGGAGGAAGACAAACGTGGCTTATGTTAGTGTAACCAGGGAGGGCTTCGGTGGGAGGTGACATTTGAACTGAGCACCAGTGGGTAAGGACCCACGAGGAGAGCCCACATGAGAGCCGTCTAGGCGGAGAGGAGTCTAGTTAGGCTGTACCCGTGTCCGGCCCGCCTCGCACCCTTGGCCTCTGGAGCAGTTCTGTGGCACAAAGAGGCACGCTGTCCATCTTTGTTGGCTGGATGGACAGAACGGAACCAGAGTAGCACCTCGGCGAAGTGCACAAATTCTTGTGAGCAGAATTGACTTTCAACCCTTAACTTCTTAAATTAAGTATCTTATTTTGTACCTTGCTGCTGTTTTTTTTTTTTTTAAAACATTATATTATTTCATGGAAGGCAGAATTAGGGAAGTGTTTAAAAGCTGGGGCTCTAGAGTCAGAGGTCTGGGTTCAAAACCTGGCTGCACTCTTAATTTTTTGCCTTCAGGCAAGTTTCTTAGCTCCTTGTGATTCAGTTTCTTCATCTCTAAAGAAGGGTTTTATATGGATTAAATTAAATGATACATGCAAAGTTCTTAACACAGTGGCTGGCACATAGTAAATGCTCAATAAGTGCTATTTGTTGTTATTTTAGATACGTGTTTGTACTCACACAGCCACTTGATGTAATAAACAAAAGAAAGGGAAAGACCACAGTCAGACCTGAGTTTGAATACCGGCTTTCTAGACGTGCTTGAACATTTTGAAGCCCATCTTCTTACCTGTAAAACAAAATAACTGTCTTGTAATAAGGATTTCAATGAGATAATATAGATGAAAGTCCCTAACATCATACCTCATTGATAGTTGGTGCTTAGAAAATGATTGGTATTATTATTTATTACCGTTAAGATATTATTCCTGGCCACACAGGTTTTTCTTAGGTTGAGACACCATTATTTGCTCATTCAGTGATAGACGGACACTCAGGTTGGCTCCATTTATCATTGTTTTATTAATGCCTCTGCTGTGAATCACTTTGGAAAAATTAGTTTGGTAGGGGAAGGGGGTCGAGGGGGCCACTAACTTCCTTGGACATGTTCTCCAAAATGCAATTTTGTTGTCAGTTACAAGAATTACAAAACTTGTTACATGTTGACAAAAATTAGCAGGCATTAGAATCCACTTAGATCAGGTGGATTCATTTGGCCCTTTCCTGTCCTTGAGGAGTGAAAAACACCTTCAAGCACTCTTGTCTGAGAGAAGAGAATGGGTTTCTTTCAATGCCAGATTGTCTGAACACAAGCTCAGCTACTTCTAGGAATCAGACAAAATGAGGAAGTTGCCAGTTGAGTGATTCTTGGAGAAAAAAAAATTAGAAATGGGTGCCAGCCCTCTGAAGTGTGAGTAAACATCCTCATTTCTGGATCCTAGTAAAAGCCAGTAAAGAAACTTTTTCTCTGGAGAGCTTTTAAGATTTATTCCACCAGAGTCGTACCATCTGAAACCTTGCAAGCGGTGTCACTGGATAACTTGAGTATTAGAGATTGACTGTTTCAGTAGTTTGGAAGCATATTTCTCCATGCTTGGCAAGCTTGAGCTTTTGCTGAAGGCTCAGTTGGAACTCTGTGCTCAGTCACTGGTTAATTTCTGAGAATGCAATACTCCAGAAGGGATATTAATTGTCAGTAATTCTTTTTTTTTTTTTTTTTTTTTAATTGTCAGTAATTCTTAATGTTTATGGATTACCTAATGTGTGTCAGATATTGTTCTAAGTGTTTTATATGTATTAACTCATTTAATGCCTGAATCTTATAAACTACCTACTGTTATTGCTTCCATTTTACATTTGAGGATACTGAAGCCCAGAGAAGCTAAGTAACTTGCCTTGGGTCAGGTAGCTTATGAGTACCAAGCTAGGACTTAAACACAGGTGGTCTAAAAAATAAATAAATAAATAAATAAACAAACAAACACAGATGGTCTGGTTCTAGAACCCTTTGCTCTTCTACTAAGGGTCTGTGGTGGTGGGTGTCGTTCCTGGTCCGTACCTGGGACAGGCTTTCCCCAGGCCCCAGGTCCCTGGGTGGCTCACCTCCCTCCCTAGCTGCCCCCCACCCCTGTCCTGTCATCTTTCTCTGCTTTGTTCTCTCCATAGCACTGTCTGAAATACTGGTTATTTTATTTGTTTGTTGGTTGGTTTGTCTTTGTTCCACTACTAGAATGTGAAGGGCAGAAATGTTTGTCTTGTTTTGTTCACTCCTACCGCAGTCCTTAGAGTGGTACCTGACACATTCTAGGTGCTCAGTAAATATGGAATGAATGAATGGATGAATGACTGTAATATTGGTTCCTTCCTGAACCAATATCGTCAACCTGATTCCTCCCTATCCCTTTCTACACTCATCCACTTTGTGTTCGCTAAAGTGTGGAAAAAAAAAGGTGATTCAAATTTATATCACCACGTACATCAGCTATTCTTTTTTTTTAAGATTTTATTTATCTGAGAGAGAGAGAAAGAGAGATGTGGGGGGAGGGGCAGAGGGAGAGGGAGAAGCAAGACTCCCTGCTGAGCCAGGAGCCTGATGCCCAGCTCTATCCCAGGATCCCAAGATCATGACCTGAGCTGAAGTCAGATGCTTAACCGACTGAGCCACCCAGGCACCCCAAAGCTATTTATTCTTCTCTCATTGTCTTCCACATGCAAGTGGTGTGATATGGTGTCTTTTCTGCAACCTTGGAGATATTTTGGGGAATGCATTTTGAATGGGGTGGTAGACTGCCTCCTAGAAATACTGTCCTAGTCATCTATGTTAAAATAAGTATTGTTTTATATACATACAGAAGAATGACTTAGGGCCCTTTTCTCATACTATGCACAAAATTAACTCAAAATGGATTAAGGATGTAAGAGTTAAATGTAAGAGCTAAAACTATAGAGCTCTTAGAGTGACTTTGGGTTAGGCAGTGGTTTCTTAGATACACACCAAAAGCACAAGCAACAAAGAAAAAAATAGATAAATGGGAAAACTGTTTGAAAATTAAACTTTTGTGCTGCAAACGATACCCTCAAGAAGGTGAAAAGGCAACCAATAACTTGGGAGAAGAGATTTACAAATTGTATATCTGATAAGGAATAACACCAGAATATATAAAGAATTCTTGGAATTCAATAAAAAGACAAATAACCCAATATTAAAATGGGCAAAAGATTTGATGGCCATGTTTTCAAAGAAAGTATACAAATAGCAAGTAAGCACATAAAAAGATGCTCAACATCATTAGTCATTAGGGAAATGCCAGTGAAAACCCCAGAAATGGTGCTTCATACCCACTACAGTGTCTATAATAAAAAAGAACAAGTGTTGACAAGGATGCAGAGAAATTGAAACCCTCATACATTGTTGATAGGATTGATTGTAAAATGTGCAGCTGTTTCAGAAAAAGAGTTCAGCCGTTCCTGAAGATATTAAACATAGAGTTACCATTTAGCCCAGCAATTCTATTCTCAAGTATCTACTCAAGAGAAATGAGAACACATATCTATACGAAAACTTGTACACAAATGTTCATCACAGCTTTGTTATAATAAATAGCCAAAAAGTGGAAACAACCCAAATGTCTAGCAGATGAGGAATGGATTAAAAAAATCTGGTATATCCATCCAGTAGAATATTATTTAGCCATAAACAGGAATGAGTATTGATACATGCTGCAATATGATGAACTAAGTCATAAAAGACCACTTATTGTACAATTCCATTTATATAAAATATCCAGAATAGGAAAATCTAAAATCTATATGGAAAGTAGATTAGTCTTTGTCTAGGGCTGGGGATAGAAGGATGGAGGGAGACAGAGTGTGCCTGCTAATGGGTACAGGGTTTCTTTTTGGGAGGCCAAAATGTTCTAAAATTAGATGGTTGCATAACCCTTTAACATGCTAAAAATACTAAAAAAATTGTATATTTTACATGGGTGAATTATATGGTATGTGAATTATATCTTTTTTAAAAGCTGTTAAAAAATTAATATTAGGGCCACCTGGGTGGCTCAGTTGGTTAAGCGTCTGCCTTTGGCTCAGGTCATGTGATCTCAGGGGCCTGGGATCGAGTCCCACATCAGGCTCCCTGCTCAGCAGGGAGTCTGCTTCTCCCTCTCCTTCTGTCCCTCCCCCTGCTCATGCTCTCTCTCTCTTAAATAAATAAATAAAATCTTAAAAAAAATGAATATTATTTGGGGCACCCAGATGGCTCAGTTGGTTGAGCATCTGACTCTTGATTTTGGCTCAGGTCATGATCTCAGGGTCATGAGATCAAGTCCTGCATCAGGCTCCAAGCTCAGCACGGAGTCGGCTTGAGTTTCTGTCCCTCTGCCCCTCCCCCCTGGGGTGCGCACTTTCTCTCTCTCTCAAATAAGTACATAAATCTTTTTAAAAATGAATATTATTCTGCCATATCAACATCCAGTTTGGGCTACTATTCTTAAAAAACACTACCACGTTAGAAATACCCACTTCTGTAACCCACACTGAAATGATCTGTTTTCATAGCACTTCCTGCCTCAGGTAGGGCAAAGATCTTTATATCTCCAATATCTGGCACAGCTCCTGGTACTTACTAGCTGCCCAAATATTTATTGAACTGAAGTAACAGCAGTATTGCAAGGAGTTTAAGAGGGGAAAAGTTAGCCAGTTATTATTTTCAAAGACTTAGGGCTTCCTCTACCCCCTATCCTTTCCCCATCCCATATGCATATCATAGCAACAGGACTATCTGCTTTACTATTTACAAAACATTCACTACTGCCTTTACTCATTTAAATCTAAAAATAACCTTGTGAAGTCAGTGTGATGGTTACAGCCATTTTACAGGTAAGAGGACTGACTCAGAAGGGTTAATCTCCAGTCACCCTGGGACACTGCCAGACTTGAAAGCCAGGGCCTTTCCACTGGACAGTGCAGCCCCTTACATCCCTACGTTCATAATAAGGCCCTTGGCCATTGGCAGCATGCTGGAATCACAGAGCGGGCCAACTATAGATGCTTTACAAGCCTCTGGGTTTATTGCATTTCAAAGTCGAAGAGAAATTATCCTTTTGGTCACCCATTGTTATTAGACTGGCAGTTTTCTGGCTTGAGCAGTCAAGAGTTAAACTTACCAGTAGAGGTATAAAATAAAATAAAAGTCAGCAGTCGGTTTTTCTCAATCCCTGTGTTTTGTTGCAAACATCTCTGGAGGTAAGAAAAATTGATTCTTATGATCAAAATGCTGGGTCATGCTGTGCCCACAATTTTATTCATTTTGTTCTGAAGAAATGGGTAATAAGCCCATTTTCTTGCTGTTCCCTGTGGCTGAGCTAGTTCAGCTGCACAGCAGTTGGAGAAATTCAATTCAGCAGACATTATTGATGCGCCTTCCATGTGCCAGGCAGTGCACAAGGAGCTGGAGATACAGGGATGAATAAGCCCCAGTCCTTGTTCTCAGAGAGTCCAGAGTATTTTCCAGGCCCTTTAATCAGGACATGCAGATGCTCTTTGGGGGAGGCTTTGGATTAGTTTGCTTTTACATTTTGGTAAAATACAGCCACTCTTAGAAAGTTACTATCTAAAATGTAAGAACTCCTTGTTGAATGTACAAGAAGAAGAAAAATGACACACATGTTTAGAACTCAACGGTGATACAAACTGATCTTTCACGTCAGAGCCAGCCATGTTGGGTTCAGAGTTGGATGACATTTTATCCCTTCCAAGATTGATAGAATCCATTTATAGGCTCTAAATAAAAGCCTAAGGATTTACACGATTAAAAGTTAACCCAGCTTCCTCTCCATGCATATTTGCCAAGTTAGCATGTCTGTGCACCCCATGCATCTATTTAAAAAGGCTAGAAGTAATATGCCAACATTATAGAAGTGAAGGAAATGAAGGAAAACTGCAAAGTAGAGTAATACTAGTCACTGAAAATGTCACTACCTTGATCCCAGAGGTGGCTGGACCTTTGCACCTCAATCTCCTCCTCTATAAAATTGGGAATACTTAATACCTTCTTTAGGAGGCTTTGCTAGGACTAAACGAGATAACAGCGTAAGGCGCACACACTCCCCAAAAAGCCCACAATAAATGTGTACTTATTAGAGCAAAAACATTTTTATGTAATCTTTTTGTCTCATTTTTCCTCTTTTTATACCAAGAGGTATATGAAGAAACTAATACACAAAAGGCTAGGTGCGTGTGAGGGCCTCCCAGGAGAGTTTTTGTGTGTTAGTTTCTTACTATTATATGATCATTTTCCATCTTGCTGTGTATGATTATTGTAATTTTTAATGGTTGCACACTGTTCCATGGTAGGGTATGGAAGTACCATTGTAACTTACCCATTCCTCTGCTGTTCGACGTTTGGGCTGCTTCCAGTGTTTCAGTATTATAAATAGTGCCTCAGTGAACGGTTGTATGTATGCAGTATATTCACCTCCTTACTGGGAAATCTCAGGTAGGTGACTTCATCTCCGTCTTTGTTGCCCTGATGCTAAATGGGGATAGAATAGTATCTCTCTGAGGGGACAGAGATGTGTGGATTAAATGAATACAGCAAAGCACTTGCAGCAGTGCCTGGCACTTACCAGATGCTCAGCGAACATTACCTCGGGACCTCTGTTTGGGTCTGTTTTTTTAAGCTGGAGATGGGGTTGTTTCATCCACTGCTTTCCAAAGGATTTTACCAGTATTATGTGAAAGAACCAATTTCTCTAAACCCTCTCTAGCAGTCATCCCAGAATTTAACTATATAACTCTCTTTCCCTTTAAAATAATAGTGAAAAGGGGCGCCTGGGTGGCTCAGTGGGCTAAGCGACTGCCTTCAGCTCAAGTCATGGTCTCGGGGTCCTGGAATCAAGCCCTGCATTGGGCTCCCCGCTCAGCGGGGAGCCTGCTTCTCCCTCTGCTGTTCCCCCGTTTGTGCTCTCTGTCTCTCTCTCTCTGTGTCAAATAAAATCTTTAAAAAAATAAAATAGGGACACCTGGGTGGCTCAGTCAGTTAAGTGGCTGCCTTTGGCTCAGGTCATGGGTCCTGGATCCCCGGGTCCTGGGATGGAGCTCCACATCGGGCTCCTTGCTCAGCAAGGAGCCTGCTTCTCCCTCTGCCTGCCACTCCCCCAGCTTGTGCTCGCACTCTCTCTCTCTGGCAAATAAATAAATAATAAAATCTTTAAAAAATAAAATAAAATAATAGTGAAAAAATAAGTTTGTCCATATTGGGGCAGCTTGTTATGACTGGAACTCACTTCTGCTCACTTCCCTGAACAAACTTCATGTCACAAACGTTGGGTTCCAGAGGCTGTTTATAAGTTTGTTTTCCTGAAGCTTGCAGTCCCCAGCTGCTTTCCACAAAATTGTAGTATAAGTTGGTCCTCTGAAGCTTCAAAACCCAGCATATTTTATTCCTTACTGAAGGATAGTAAAGATACTATTGGGTATCTGTATTTTTTCCAAAACAAAACAACAGTTTGGTCTAGTAATATCTGTTGTGGCACATAATAATTTCAATGATTCCCTCTCCTGCCCATGCCACCCCCTCCAAGAAAATTAATTGGCAAGGGTAACCGTATGTTTGGGTTTGCCCAGTTTTTACTTATCCTGGTATAATTATTCATCATGCCCACCTCACCCTCAAAAGCGACCTAGTTCAAATGGCGAATTACACTGTCACCTGATCCCTGGGAATTTGTCAGTATCTGGGGTACCTGCCTACACTTGCTACCTCACTGCTTTCCTGGATGACTTTCTAACTGTCCAAGAAAAGTTTCAGTCACAGTGCTTTCGCCAGCCTTCTCCTGGGAGGCCCTCACACGCACCTAGCCTTTTTTGAATGCACATTAGCCCAGTAGGCATTCCCTCAAGTTTGCACATTTCATCGTCTTTTTCCCTCCACATCTTGCTTATCATTGTCAGTGGCAAAAGCAGGCCAGGGCACCTCAAATTTGTGTCAGAATGGCTCTTTGTCCTTCAAAACTGTTTATTCTGCAGCTCAGTCCATCCCATAGGCAAATGTAACGTTCCTCATTTCTCACCACTTGCAATGTAACAAATGGTATCTGCTTTCAAAAAGTTCATCTTAAATGTAAACCTCGTCTTACTAGGACTCTTAACACTCGCCGTGCTCTTGCCCTTACCAAATGTGATAGATAAAGTTCTTTATATTCATAAAGTACCGCAAAAGCCCTTGCACAAACACAGCAAGGAGGTTCAAGCTGAGTAAACTGAGTAAGCAGTAGCAAGGACACGTCTAAGGTGACATACAGCCCCCAGGTCCATGATTGGTCACAGAGTTTTGCTCACAGGATGAAAGATTATAAGAATAGGTGCTTTTGCAATTGGAAAAACAAAAATCAGCTTCTCAATGATGATTACCTTTTGTACTTAGGTAACTGCATTTTAACTGGCATCAAGGGCTTTAGGATTTGAGAGGCTCTGTTTTCCCCTAAACAAGTGCCTGCATTCCTTGGGTAATGTACTCACAGTTTTAAAGAAGAAAAACCAGGGGCGCCTGGGTGGCTCAGTTGGTTAGGCGACTGCCTTCGGCTCAGGTCATGATCCCGGAGTCCCGGGACCGAGTCCCGCATCAGGCTCCCTGCTCAGCAGGGAGTCTGCTTCTCCCTCTGACCCTCCTCCCTCTCATGCTCTCTGTCTCTCATTCTCTCTCTCGCAAATAAATAAAATCTTAAAAAAAAAAATTTTTTTTTAAGAAGAAAAACCAATGTTTTGAATGTGGGATGATGCTGTCTTGAACTAGCGTAGGATGAATGTAGGGCTATAGTTTGTAGGTCAGGATGTGGACTCTCAATGGAAAATTTGTTTTTCCATTTGTTTTAACCAGGCGACTTTCGGATGGTGGTTGGAGAGGATAAGACAAAAGTGCTGAATATTGTGAAGCCCAACATAGCCCACTTTCGTGAGCTCTATGGCAACATATTGCAGGAGAATCCCCAAGTGGTGTATAAGATCCAGCAAGGCAGACTGGAGGTAAACTGTATGTGGGAAATAATTTATGGTGTTTCTAAGGCAAGAGCTATTTTAAGAGGAAGAAGTAAGGGTTAGAGCAATATGAGTAGTGTAATAACATTTATAGTTTAAAAAGTAGGTTTCAAATGTAAACATACTAGTGTATGTATTTGGAATAAAGCTAAAAGGTAACATAAGAGACTAGTAGTAAGAGGCCACCTTTGGGAAAGGGAACCTGGGGCTGATGTGGGAGAGGGACCTGTCTTTACCATGTGTATCTTTTTTGCCATTTGAAATTATTATGTGTACTAGTTACCAATCAAAAACAAGTGAAAATAAATTCTCAAATTTGGCATCTTCATCCCCAATCCTGCTTGCTTCCCCAGACGTAACCTTACTGACAGTTTGGCATATATTCTCCCAGATCTCTTTTTGGGTGCATTTTTGTATTTATTTGTACATATACACATGTATGAAGAAGTTTGGTCTTTTTTTGTTTGGTTTTGTTCTATATAAACAGACTTACACATGGTATTCTGACGCTTATTTTTTTCCTCACTTGTTATGTTTATTATGTCTTGGCTTTCCTTTTGATATATCAAATGAAACTTTCTTTCCAGGTATCTTTAAAAATGATATTATTAAGTATTTGAAAATAAATATTAAAGGACTTTTCCTTTGAGAAAGTAATTTGAATTTAAGATGTTTTTAAAACTCGGGGCGCCTGGGTGACTCAGTCGTTGGGTATCTGCCTTTGGCTCAGATCCTGATCCCGGGGTCCTGGGATCGAGCCCCGCATCGGGCTCCATGCTCCGTGGGAAGCCTGCTTCTCCCTCTCCCTCTCCCCTTGCTTGTGCTGTCTCTCTCATTCTGTCAAATAAATAAATAAAATCTTAAAAAAAAAAGATTTTTTTAAAACTGTAGAAACCACAGAGTTGTTTTTTTTTATGTATTTTACTTTTTAAATGCTCTTCCTCTCCAAATAATAGGGGCAATTAATTATTTTGAATATAGAATTAAGGGAATTTCTACAACTGAAAGGGAACTTTGAAAAAAAAAAAAAAGGAATTATTTTAAACAAAAAAAAAGAGTAACATGAAATGCCCAGAATACCCACCAGTCAGTTGAACGAATTTTGCAAGTTTTTTTACTTTTTTACTTTTCTTAACGTAATGCATGCACGTGGTTTAAAAATCAAATGGGACCTCAAGGTTTATAACAAAAAGTAGCAGTTCTGTACTCGGCACCTTCCTACTTCTCAGTGCTACTTCCCAGAGGCGACTGCTTTCATCTCATTAGCGGGTCCTGTGTTTACCTCCCTGTTTCTAAACAATATAATTTGACTGTGATCTCTTGATTTTTTTTCTGTTTCATACTTTATTTTTGTCCTCCATCTATGAAAGATGAGGATTTTTTTACTCTCTTTTGTCACTCCCATCAACATGCACGCACATGTGTACACTTGCACACACACACTTCCCTTCCTGCCTCACTCCCTCTTGCGCCACATACAGTGATTTCATAATTTTTGGTTAGGTTAATATTCACTATTTACATTATTATGAAACTTACTTTTTCTTCATTGCTGAGATGTACTACTTTGAAATTTCCTTTCCTGCACAAATTTGTTTTTCTTGGAGTTAATAATTGTCTCATTTTCTTCATTTGCTTGATTTTCTTTGTTCCTGTCACTAATTCATACCCTCTTACAAATCTGTATAGCTTCTCTCATCATACACCAACACCTCAGGTATTTTCTGTTTCTTGTTTTTCTTGGGGACGTTTCTTCCTGGAGCTCCCTGTGCCCTGTTCTTTCTGGACTGGTTGTTTTCTAGGCTTGTGGCACGGCTGTTCTCCTGGAGCATCTTTTCATTATTACCCTGAGGGTTCTTTCTGCCTCTCTCCTTTGCTAGGTTTTGATTTTCTGCATCTTTTATCTTCCTTTTGCATGGCTACACTTTAATTTTGGTGAAATATACCTTTTAGTACCTCTCTAACATAGGTTGCGAGGAAGGTACATTTTTTGAGACCATGTACATCTGAACATTCTACCCTTGCACTGATTGATAGTTTGGGCTGCATATCACATTCTAGGTTGGAAATAACTTTCCCTCAGACTTTTTAAGACATAGCATCATTTCTTCTAGTTTCTAAGTGTTGTTCTTAAAAGTCCTGAGTGGCTCAGTCAGTTAAGCATCTGCCTTTGGCTCAGGTCATGATCTCAGTGTCCTGGAATCAAGCTGCGTGTCGGGCTTTCTGCTCAGTGGTGAGTCTGCTTCTCCCTCTCTCTCTGTGATCTCTCTCGCTCTCACTCTCTCTCAAATAAATTAAAAAAATAATAATAATAATTAAAGTCCAGTGACATTCAGATTGCTATCCTTTGGGGGCATCTGGATGGCTCAGTCATTGGGCGTCTGCCTTCGGCTCAGGTCATGATCCCAGGGTCCTGGGATCGAGCCCCTCATCGGGCTCCCTGCTCAGCGGGAAGTCTGCTTCTCCCTCTCTCACTCCCCTGCTTGTGTTCCCTCTCTCACTGTGTCTCTCTCTGTCAAATAAATAAATAAATAAATAAAATCTTTAAAAATAAATAAATAAAATTAAAAGAAAAAAGATTGCTATCCTTTGGATGTGACCTTTTTAGCTCTAGGACAGTGTTTAGGATCTTTTCCCTTTTTCCAGTCTTAAATTTCATGATGATTTGTCTTTGTATATGTGTTTTTCACTATTACTCTGGCACTTCATGAGCCTTTTCAGTCTGGAAACTCGTGAGCTCCCAATTCTAAGAAATTTTGTTATTTCTATAATAATTTCTTCATATCCATTTTCTTACTTTGTTCTTTCTGGAATTCCTGTTAGCTGGTTGTCAGACCTCCTGGTTTGATCTTTTTAATTTCTCTTTCCTCCTTCCTGTTTCTTTGGGGTTTTTGTTCTGCTTTCCAGAAGAATTTTTCAAATTGATCTTCTAGCACTGCTATTAAATTTTTAATTTCCTTTGAATGTTCTTTTTTTCTTACAGCATCCTGTTCTTGTTTTCCAAATGCATTATCTTTTATCACCCCTCTAGTGGTCTTTATTATAATTTTTGAAATTTTATCTTGCTCTCTACATTGTCTCTGTTTCTCTTGGTGTCAGTATCTGTAGAATTTCTCCAAAGGGACATCATCTATTCCCTGATTTGGGATCAAGAAGAATAATGTGCTTAGCTGCCAACTTTCAGAAAACTGAGCAAGGGGAAAGGGCTGGGAATTTTCTTTAACCCTGAAGATAAACCATTCCAAATTCCTCACTATGGCCTGGGAAAGCCTGCATGATCTAAGTTCTAATTGATCTCTTATCCTGGGGAAGCTTACAAGAGTAAGATTCGTGGGCCGAATTACAGTTCCCAGTGCTGCTGAGGCTGTAACTGACGCCCACCTGCTCCTTCCCATGCTCCCCATTCAAAACTCCCTTCACCCCCATCTTGCACTTGTGCTGGGCTAGACGAGGTGGCCCAAACCCTCATCCCTGAGGCATCTGAGACCCGGTCACCTTGCCTATTTCAGGTTATGATTGCTGCCCTTTCCCTTTACCGTCAAAGTTGGGCACAGGGTACTAAGAGATGTGTACCAGCAGCCCTACCTCTGATGATCAGGATCAGTTACTTCTGCCACTGTGGCGCTACTCCTTTCTGTGTCTGCTGGACTTTGGGCATGGAATCTGAAGAGAGTAGTGGCAGTCATAGCTTTAAGTTTAAAGTCCTAAAGTTGTAGGGATGGGAAGCACACATTTCCTGAGTGCGTCACTGGGAACAATGGGAAGCAAGGTACTTCTTCCATCCCTTGGTTCCCAGACCTGTGCATTCCACCAGTTGGGAATGAGGTACTATATAACAGGCATTAATTTAGGATGTGTACTGTACCCCATTCTCACAGGGTATCATCTCCAAGCTGCTGGCTCAGCTGTTCCTCATTGCTCTGTCATAGGATTTTTAAATGATGGCACTCTTAGCATTTTAGGCTGGATAATTCTTTGTTGTGTGGACCCCAGATTTCCCCTTTTTGAGAACTGTTCTATCAGTTTGGTAGCTTTGGTGCAGTGTATGGTAGGAAGAGTGGAGTCGTGGTCCTGTGCCCATTGCTGTACCTCTGTACCTCTTTTGCTCTAAAATGGGTCCATAAGTGATGTTACATGGTACAGCCATGTTGGTGAAGCAAGCATTCTGTAGGCCCTGTAAGGGTGCTGGCTAGGTCCTGTTAGCAAGAAGGGCAAACCCATGCTCAGAATATGTGTTACTTCCAATTAAGATGAATTACCTGCCCCTTCCCAGGTGGAAAGGGTCCGATGTAGTGAACTTCCACCAAGTGGCTGGTTAGTTTCAAGAGATGATCCTGGGCTCCTGGGTGGCTCAGTCGGTTAAGTGGCTGCCTTCGGCTCAGGTCATGATCCCAGGGCCTGGGATCGAGCCCCGCATCGGGCTCCGTGCTCGGCGGAGAGCCTGCTTCTCCCTCTCTCTCTCCCTCTGTCTACCCCTCTGCCTGCTTGTGCTCGCTCTCTCTCTCTCTCTGTTAAATAAATAAATAAAAATCTTTAAAAAAAAAAAAAAGAGATGATCCTATTACCAGGATCTCAGCGTTGGCTTCTGTTGCTCTCAGGATAGACCTTAACAACAGCAGTAGCTAAGTCAGCCTTGGACCTAGGCAGAGCCTCATTCCCTGCCACTATGGCTACTCCTTTTAAAAACCATTGTGCCAGGGGCACCTGGGTGGCTCAGTCGTTGGGCGTCTGCCTTTGGCTCGGGTCGTGGTTCCGGGATCCTGGGATTGAGCCCTGTGTCGGGCTCTCTGCTAGGCGGGAAGCCTGCTTCTTCTCCCTCTCCCACTCCCCCTGCTTGCGTTCCCTCTCTCGCTGTGTCTCTCTCTGTCAAATAAATAAATAAAAATTTAAAACAAAAAAAAACCATTGTGCCAGCACTGGGATGACAGAGACTAGTGAATTAACTGGCTGAATTGTTCTTTTGGTTATTGTTGATTCTTCTGTGAAGGATGCTTTCTCGTGGACGTTAGCAAAATACAAAGATCTTCACACTTTGTGCACAACTCCCATAGATGCATCCACATGCCTTTTCTCCCTAGTTTTTTGTCTTTAGTCTTCCAGTCTTTTTCCTTTCGGGCCCAACCAACCAGCGAACCATGCTTCACTCCCCATGGGTCTTTGTATCTTCTTTCCTGAGGCCACTTTTTCCATGTAAAGTGGATGACCAGGTGCACTGCCTGAAGCATACCCATTTTGGAGCGATTTCGCCTCATTAATGTCTTTCAGGGCTATCCCTGAGTGAAGCTGTAATGCATCATTTTCAGCTTGGACATACCAAGCCAAATCATCCATGCAGCAAGTTCATCCTTTATCCTCCAAAAGCCAGTCACAAGGGATCCTCAATGTAGCCATATGCATGAACCAGTGGAGAAATAGGATGGTATTCACTGGTCCAACAGTGCATAGTGGCTATTATGGGGCCTGGGTTTCCTGTGTGTGCAGCTTACTTGTGCCCTCTGGCCTTACTCATGTCGAATGCTAGTGTACCTCTCCTATCTTACAGTGGATTACTGTAGAGCCTACCTGATCTTAAGATTTGGTGAATATGAGAGATCTCAGCTCGTGATGGGCAGTTCTTGATGCATGGTCTTTTGTTGCTCCAGGTTAGAAGCTCCATCTCTACCAGGGTCTCATATCTAGGAGCTGATTTCAAATGAGGTCTTGTTTTTCACTGCAGATAGCATGGTCTTGCTGTAGAACCCTAGCAGTCTACATTGTGATTCTCCTACTGGGAGCCTACCCCAAGCTTCCTGTGGCTTCTTTTAGCGAAGACACCTTTAACGCTATAGATTTTACAGGGTTGTATGGCCCAAGTGGGGGGCTGCTTGCTCTGCTGCCTGGATCTGTTGCAGAGCTCTTTTCTGCTCTGAGCCTCACACACCTGGCATCCTTTTTTACCACTTGGTTAATGGGTCTGAACATTACAGCCAAGTGTGGAATCTGCTGCCTCCAAAACCTGAAGAAGCTTACCAAGCCTCATGCTTCACTCTTAGCAGTGAGAGGTGCGAGATGCAAGAAGTTGATCTTTACTTTGGAGAGGATGTCCCACCATGCATCAGACCACTTGACCCCTAAACACTTCACTGATGTGATAGACTCCTGAAACGTCATAGGGTTTATCTTCTACCCCCTGGAGTACATTTATCTACCAGGCACTCCAATGTACTTGCCCCTATTGTTTACCAGGTAACAGTAGCAACATACCATTGATGTATTGGATCAGCCTGAGATTATACAGAATGTCCACATAGTCTGGTTTCCTTGGGGTATCTTACGACAGAGGATGGGAGAGTTAACATAGCCCTGAGGCAAACCATAAGATATACTATTGTCTGTCTCATGAATGCGAGCTGCTTCTGATCCTCCTTCCTAATAAAGATGGAAAAGAATGCATTCCCCATGTCTTGGCCCCTTCCAGATACCTGCAGTTCTGTTGACTTGCTCTAACAGATTTACCATGTCCAGCACAGCAGATGTAACTGGGACTTCTACTTGGTTGAGTTGTGGTAGTCTGGATAATCTTCCAAAACCCATTTGGATTTTGCGAGGGCCAAACTTAATGGAAATATGATGGGGACTATTAGCCTTTGTATTAGTCAGTGTTCTCCAAAGAAACAGAGCCAGTAGGATATATATAGAGAGAGAGAGAGAGAGATTTATTTTAAGGAATTAAATCATGGAGGCTGACGAGTTTGAAATTTGCAGAGCATGCCAGCAGGCTGGAGACCCAGGGAAGAGTATGTTGTAGTTTTTTTAAGTCTGAGGGCAATCTGGAGGCAGAATTCCTTCTTCCTTGGAGACTTTAGTCTTTTTTCTTAAGGCCTTTGACTGATTAGATGAGGCCCACCTGCATTATAGAGGGTAATCTGCTTTACTCAGAGTCTGCTGACCTAAATGTTAATTATATCTTTAAAGAATACTTTTATAATAACATCTGGACTAATGTTTGACCAAGCAACTGAGCACTATAGCCTAGCCAAGTGACACAAAACTAAACATCACACCCCTGCATCATTTAGGTTTGCAGATAGCACTAATCTCTGCTTTTCCTCCTGAGATGTGGTGTTTGTTGTTGTTGTTTTTAATTACTATTTTGTATAAGAGGTAAAATGGCAGCTTCATGGCTTCCACTTGGCCTTCCATAGTATGTCAGCTCTAAAATGCCATCATAGACTATGCTCTTAGGACTGCTCCTGGTACCTATTGTGTAGGATCGGGATTGAGTGGATTTGAAACAAGCCCTCATCTGATCCTACGGTGGCGCTGTGGAACTAGATGGCCTTTCCTGGTTGTCCCAGCTTGGGGCAGAGAGGCCAGGCCTTTGTACTCCTGCATCGTCCAGTCATTGGATCCAGGCAGCTCCCTTGGCTGAGGACAAGTCTAGGAGGGACTCTAAGAGGGGGATTCAGCCAACTTTCCCAGCAACTAGTGAAATGAGTACCTTGGCCCTTAAGCCAGCATCTGGGTGGTACAACACAGCATCCAGTATCAGATGACCACATCTGCTTTTTTAAAACATCAGCTTTATCGAAATATAATTCACATACCATAAAATTCAGTGGTTTTTAGAGTATTCACAGAGTTGTGCAACTATCACTACAGTCTAATTTTACAGCATTTCCATCACTCCAAAAAGAAACCCCACATCCGTTGGTAGTTCCTAGCTTCCCCTCCCGACAGGCTACCAATAATCTGTTTTCTGCCTCTATGGATTTGTCTATTCTGGACACTTCATATAAATGGAACCATACAGTAGTATGTGGTCTTATCTGCTTTTAAAATGCAGTTTGACTTTCACGATTTTTTAAAAAATTTCTTCTCCTTTATTTACTGATTCTCACGATTTAACTGAATGCTTTCACTTCCATGTTTTAATGAGAATCAAAAAGGATAATTACACAGAATTTAACAATTTATTTGAAAATGTCACCTAATATTTTGTCTTTCAAGCAAAAATTCCAGTGCATTCTTTTCCTCAAGAGAAAGCAGTGGCAAATACTCTTTTTTTAACTCCTCATACTACTCAAGCCATTTTGGTATCTCTGAAATTCCTGAAAGCTTCATAGATAAAGCCTTACAGTAATAGAAGATCCTTTTGACTAATCTCAATTCTTAGCCCCAAAATATGAGTCCATAAATGTTATTTCTAATATATTATACAGTAATGTCCACAGTTTTTGTCATGTATTGAAGCAAAGCTAAATAGAGTTCAAATCCTGTGAATTTAGAATCTTTTTAATGATAAATATGAAATATTCAGGTTAAAAAAAAACAACCTTAATTTTTACTGGAGCCACTAGATAATAGTACTTTGTTCTTCTTTGCATAAATTTTATAGGAAACTAGAAAACTAGACATTACTACTCATATACTTATTAAATGAAAAAAAGTGGTAGAATGAGTGAATTCTAAGTGTTAATAAGAAAGTTAGTCATATCTGGAAAATCTGAATCTAAAATTTAATACATTCATTTGTCTAGTTTTTTTCTTGCTGTTCTCTTAGTCAAAGTTAAAACCTAAACATTTGTTGAAAGAATACAAGACAGGGCGCCTGGGTGGCTCAGTCAAGCATCTCCTTTCGGCTCAGGTCATGATCCCGGGATCCTGGGATTGAGTCCTGCATCGGGCTCCCTGCTCCATGAGAAGCCTGCTTCTCCCTCTTCCACTCCCCCTGCTTGTGTTCCCTCTCTCGCTGTGTCTCTCTCTGTCAAATAAATAAATAAAATCTTTAAAAAAAAAAAAAAAAGAATACAAGACAGATTCTTACCTGAAAAATAATGGGATGAGCCATTCATTAAGGGCGGTGCTACTGGTTCTCACCTTGGCAGACAGGCAATGTTTACATGATTTTGTAAAAACTTAGTTCCGTGAAGTAAAGTATGTTAGACTAGGAGTTAGGCAGGCTAGGTGTGGCCTCGGCTCTGTGGCTAACTTTGGATTCAAAGTCAAATCTGATGCACAGTTTGTATGTTTTATTTCTGTATTTATCTTTCAGCTTGATGTATTTAGAATATGTGGGGTACAGAAACCACTGGTGTAATTTAATCGTACTTAAGAAATAATGACAACTAAGTTTTATTGATTCAGTTATTCATTCCCTTACTCAGCCAGTGTTTTTTGACTACCTACTGTGTGCCAGGGGATTAAAAGTGAGTAAGTTTAGTCCTTGTCCTCAGTTTATTCCCACAGTTAATGAAATACAGCATGATGAATAAAAAGGCCCAGAAGGCAGGAGACATGTGGTTAGACGCTGCTCTCTCCGATTGACGGTATGACCCAGGCTGTGTCGCTCAGTGCCTCTGTGTTTAAAGTGGGAGAGAGAGTCTGAGTGCCTGGATTTGCTGAGCCTCAGTGAATGTTAGCAGCAGCCTCACTTCCTTCAACTGCTGGATGTAAGACAAATAGAAATTTTAAAACTGAGAGTCAGAAATTGATCCTTTAAAGAGGCTTCTATTCTTTTCTCATGTGAAAGTGGATTACTATAGGAAAAGAGTTGGCCTTTTTGAAGGAACTTAGCATCTGAACTCTTGTGCATTCAGTTTCAGAAAGGAGCAAGTCTCCTTAGTGTGCTGCCCAGTCTAGGGAATGGGTTCATGTATGTTTATATGACTTGAAAGAGAAGCCATGTTTCTTTGAATCGTTATAGAATTCAAAGAACTTTCCATAGACATTATCTTTTTTTTTTTCCCCATTAGATAGATAAAAGCCCAGAAGGACAATTCACTCAGCTAATGACATTGCCCAAAACCTTACAGCAACAAATAAATCATATTATGGACCCTCCTGGAAAAAACAGAGATGTGGAAGAAACTTTATTGCAAGTTGCTCATGATCCTGACTGTGGAGAAGTGGTGCGACTAGGTATGTTTATGGATTTGACGTCAAGGAAGTGCTTGCTGTGGGTAAAAAGCAAACTTTGTGACTGAGATGTATTCTTTATTCTTTCTTGCCTAGAGAGATTGAGAGACAGATTGTCTCAGGGAAGAAGAAAGCACTAACAATCTGGGGTTTTTCCAAATCTAAATTGTCATTTGTTTGAAGTAGGGTGGTGAAAGTACTTCTGTTTTCAGATTCCTGGGTCCTAAATCACTGTCAAAGGGGGAAACAATGTTTGTTTTGGTTCCAAGAGCGTAACTTCTAGAAGTTATTCCAAAGACTCCTCTGTGTCCTTCATGGTGGTCTGAGAAAGAAGGAGACTGGTGCCATTTTTAGTGCTTTTCTAACATGAGGAACACAGCTTTCATCAGCCGACTCCCGTTCAGTGTGTCTCATCATGTGTTCCGTCAGTTCCCTCTGACATGGCCCATGTTCTACATATTATCCCCAGGGCCTTCCCAGTGTTTACCCAAAAATCTTATCTTCAGAGACCCACTTCCCTTTGAGGCGTTAAAGATAATTCACAAGGACTGTCAGTAAAAAATAATCATGATTGAAAAGGACTCCCATCCCCAAATGAGCACGTTCTCCTGTTTTATTGAGTAAATATTTCCTGAGCTCCTCAAAGATGCAAGCTACTGCCCCAGATGCCCCTCCAGTGACGCACTCTCCCAGGAGCCTGCCCCAGGCTGTCAGAGCATGCGTTTAGGTTCCCAGGTACCTATTCTGAAGATAAGTGAAAAGCCAAGTTGTTTGTTTTCATTTTAACATGATTCTAGTCACAATATGATCTCTGCTGCCTTTGTGAGAGGATGAAGGACTGAGGAGTCCAGTGTATGTTTTCAGAATGGAAGTTTTTCTCCTAGGCAGAAACTTTGGGTTCTTTTTAATCATTTCCCATCTTGGGGTTGAGATCCAGCCTCCTTAAGCAGATTTAAAGTCATAAAATGACCTTTGAGGGTGACTTGACCCCCCCCATTTTAATTAAGGTGAGGAGGTCCAGGCCCAGAGGGGAGCAGGCATTTGCCTGAGCTCACACGGCTGGTCGGTGCCACGGCTGGCAGCTCCGGTCTCCTGGCCCTCAATCCTGATAGCCCTTCCACTGTCATTCTGTGACACCAGGGCAGAGCTGGATTTGCTGGTTTTCTTGGATAACTGGGAAGAATATTTCGTTTTAGGTTTATAAGTGTTAAGATGACTAACATCTGGCTTTTTTGGCACTCTTGCTGGTTTTCTCTTACAGGGCTTTCAGCAATTGTGAGACCTTCTAGTATGAAACAGAGCACCAAAGGCATTTTCACTGCTGGTAAGAACTTTCGAAAATCCATGGTTGTTTGTTTGTTGTTGTTTTGTTTTTGTTTTTGACAAGAGTTACGTTTAATTCACAATGTAATGAAGGTTACAGGTAAAAAGCTACATATAAAGCATGAAAAGGCCTATTACGCAAATGTACATATTTCTATACAAAGCTCCTATCACCGTTTGCCACCCTCGTCTCCTGTGTTTGTTAGCTGGGCCGAGTCCTGGAGCTCTGGGTTATGCGAGCTCTCAGTCAAGGGAGGTGGCAGGGGGAGAGCTTCTGAACCAACATCTCAAAATGTCCTCTTAGAGACATCAGTTATTTGCAAAGTAAAATCATTTCCTTTTCGGAGATCCGGGCTTAATGTACCTGCTGGATTGAGTGGCCTCATCATTCCTGATTAGAACGTAAAGCTGCATCTGTATCCTGCAAGTACTTCTGAAGTGCTGAAGTGTGGTGGTCGTGAATTAGGACATAGCACTGGTGTACAGACAGGCAGAACAGCACTGTCATCTGATCTAAAACCGTCAGACCATGTGAGGTGCTGTTGGAAGCCTTACTGCCCCTCTCAGTTTTCTGAATATCTCCTTGTGTGCAGGTCATCCCCTCATTTTAGGATTTATGAAAGTCACGTGCATATTGTTGCCAAAGCAGTAGTACCTTGCCCTTCTCCCCCGCCGCCCCAGTTTCCCCTCTCCAGAGACCACTGCTGCTAACTCTCCTAGTGACTTGGTTTTATGTCCACTGTCAGTTTGCTAAATAGTAGGCGTATACTGCTGCTTCTCTCCTTTTCCGTTGTCGGCATCATCTGTGGACTTCTCACTCTGGCAGATTCGAATTCAGCTCTTGTACCCACCCCGCCGCACACGCTCACCCCTCCCTTCCCTGGGTCCTCGGGTAGTTGCTGTGTAGCTTTGGTGAAGCCAGTCGTCAGAGTTTACAGCGTATGACTCTTACTGTGATTCATAGATGAGCCGTATCATACATTTTTCCTTCCCTGCACGACTTTCTTTTCCCACGGAGATTGTCTTCCCCTGTCTCGTGGGAGGGATCCCCTGTCTCCTGTCTCTTGTGTCTTTTACTTTCGTGGTGTACACTCTCATTTTGGTGAGGCACGCCTCCAGTAACTTCCTGAGAAAGGATGCAGGGAGGCAGACTGGGAGACCGTGAATAACTAGAAATATCTTTAGCTTACCCTCAAATATAATTGACACTTAGGCTGGAGATGGATTTGAAATCATTTTTTTAAGAATTTCGATATCATGGGGCGCCTGGGTGACTCAGTCAGTTAAGCGGCTGCCTTCAGCTCAGGTCATGATCCCAGGGTCCTGGGATTGAGCCCCACATTGGGCTCTTGCTCAGCAGGAAGCCTGCTCTCGCTCGCTCTCTGTCAAATAAATAAATCTTTAAAAAATAAAAAAAAGAATTTCGATATCATTATTCCAATTATCTTCTCACTTGAGGATTGCTGTCAAGGTCCAAAGCCATTCTGATTCTCAGTCCTTTGTTCCTTTGTGTATATTCTTTCTGGAAGCTGGTTAGGTCTTCACTTGCCCCCAGGGCTCTGACATTTCTCAGTGATATGCTTTGATAATGAATCTGTTTTTATCTACTTTACTGGGTACTCATTGCCTTTTCATTTTGGAACCTCAGAAAATAAGAATATAAGAAATTTTTCTTTTATTGTTTTTTTTACCTTCTTCGCATCTGTTTTCTCTCTTCTCTTTCTGGAACTCCTTTTATTCAGATATTGGACCTCCTCAAAGAGCCCTTTGGTTTTCTTTCTTTTGTCTCCTATTTTTTATCTCTTTTTGCTATGTTTTCTGGGAGATTTTCTCAACTTTAGCTTCCAACCCTTCTTGAGTATTTTATTTTTGCTATTGTATTTTTAGTTTCCAGGAGCTCTTTCTGTGTTCTTTTTTTATTCTCTGAATGTACATTTTTGTTTATTTTTTTGAAGATTTACTTATTAGAGGGAGCGCGCACACATGTGTGCACTCGAGCAGGGGGAGGGGCAGAGGGAGAGGCAGATAATCTCAAACAGATTCCATGCTGAGCGCAGAGCCCCATGTAGGGCTCGATCTCATGACCCTGAGATCATGACCTGAGCTGAAATCAGGAGTCGGACACTTACCCAGCTGAGCCACCCAGGCGCCCCTGAATATATATTTTTCAAAAAAATTTTAAAACATCCTGTTCTTGTTTTATGGGCTTAAGCATTTGAACGTATCTTTGGATATTGCCACATTGCCCTCCAGAGTGGTTATATCAATTTATAGTCCTACTAGCAGGAAATGAGAGTTCTCTTTTCTCCCCATTCTCTCCAACACTTGGTATTGTCAAATGATGGACTTTCCTAGTTCAGTCTTTCTTTATGTGACCATCTACTACTGAGCCTCTCTAATGTGCCAGCCATGCAGGATACAAAAGTGAAAACACCGTCCTGCCTTCAGGGAGTTCATAATCTAGAAGGGGAGACAGATGTGTAAATAGAAATTTGCAGTACTGGGTGATAGATGGCACAGAGGTAACGCCATGTAGGGAGTAATCTTTCAGCCTGATTCTGATCTCTGGGCTGAAATTGCCAGGAAGTTGACGTGGTCACACCTCTTAACCTCTCACCCCAGCTTCCTGGTTACCCAGCTGTGTTTGGCCCCAAGGACACAGTGCTGCCCCTCCTGAGTCTTTGGAAAGATTCGGCCAAAAATTCAACAAAGATTTAGTAGCTCGTGTGCCAAATTACTCAGCTGAAGATCTTCCTACTGTGCAGGAGTGCATAGCTTTGCATTTCCAATTAAGATATTTATTTAATCTATGTTCCTGCTGGTTTATCCTGGCAAGGCTGAAGATGAGGTGTTTTTGTTTGCTTGGGTGGTTCAGACTATTAATCTGTGATTTGCATGATTGCAGCTTCTTGGGTGAGGCTGAATGCTTTGGGTTTTCTTTCTTTTTTTTTCTATTTTGGGCTTCTTGTCCCATAAGGAATTATTAGATTTATGGATTTTTTTTTTTTTATCTGTGATCATGTGTTACGGGGTTTTTAAATTTTTCTTTTCGTTTAGAAATACATACTAACATTTTTACAAATGAAATGACAGGATGTTTGAGATTTGCTTGAAAATAAAACATGGTGCGGGGCGCCTGGGTGGCTCAGTCGTTAAGCGTCTGCCTTCGGCTCAGGTCATGATCCCAGGGTCCTGGGATCGAGCCCCGCATCGGGCTCCCTGCTCAGCGGGGAGCCTGCTTCTCCCTCTCCCACTCCCCCTGCTTGTGTTCCCTCTCTCACTGTGTCTCTCTCTGTCAAATAAATAAAATCTTTAAAAAAAAAAAAAGAAAATAAAACATGGTGGAGGGAAGGGGGTTAGGGGTAGAGGACACAAAATTTTCCCTGAATTGATATATTGTTGAAACTAAGTGAAGAAACATGAGACATGATCTACTCTTCGTTTATAAGTTTGAGTTTTTCTCTAATAAAATGTTTTTAAAAATCTGTCATCATCACCTCTTGACCCTTCAACCTGAAATGAATCTTTGGTCCTCTTTCCACCTGCTCTTTCCAGTGGCCAGCAGAGGGCAGTGGGTGACACAAAGCCACAGCCCAGTTTTCCTGTGGCCACCCTGGTGCCCAGGGCTGGTTCCTGCACGTGCTCACTGCCTGCTTCCCTTTCCTTTCCGAAGATGCCTTATTGGACCGTGGAAGGCCAGAGTACCAGAATGTGTGCAGCCTGCTCTGTGCATGCAGAAACTGTGGAAAGTGACCAAATGTGGGTTTACCTTATGCTCTGGTTTCTCTGGTTTTATGCTGCTTGTGGGCTGTGATGAAGGCAGCTCAGGCCAAAGGCCCAGAGCCTGGGGCTCATATTCCAATTTAACTACTGTGACTTGGGCAAGTTACCTGATTTTTTTGAGTTTTAATTTCATAGGGATAATTACACCTGCCTCACCAGGTTGTGAAAATTACATCTTATGATAAATAAAGCCATCTAGCACAGTGCCTGGACTTTCTCTTTTTGGTATCATTACCTAGAAGTTGCCTGACTCCTCTTTAGGCCTCTTTGCACTGTCATATTCAGATGGCATTCGCCCACCCATGAACCAGGTCTCCAGTTGGAGCAAACTAGCAACGAAAGGCCCCGAGCGGCTGGTTGACTGTTCCTCTTCCCTTTGACTTCACAGCAAGCTTCAGAACCTCTAAGCCTCTGCGTGTTGTTCCTTAGAAGTCCTCTCTTTGTGGTCATGGCTGGCATTCTGCTTTGCTTAGGCAAAACCCTCCAAGTTCTACCTGTGTTCAGTTTTTCAGCTAGCTAGCTGATGCATCATGTGCAGGGTGGGAAAACCTGTGTATTTGATGGAGTTTGTATTCCTTAGTAGCCATTCTCACCCCTCCCCTTTGCAACGTCCCACTCAGTGGGGGTGAAAAGACAGGTTCAGTCTTCCCCCTTAGCTAGTGAATACCTTTAATACTCAAGTTCAATTCAGAGAGATCGCTAACCGAGGAGCTAAGCTTGGGGTCAGAAGACCTGGACTTGAGTTGTAGCTACTCATTTCTTCGCTCTGTAACCTTGGCATGTTAATTAGCCCTTCTTCCCTGAAATGGAGGAGATCCTAATACCCAGCCCGCTACGTGTTCCGAGAGTGTCCAGTATGTACCTAGTAGGTGCTTTATAAACTTGGGTGAGTCTAGATCTAAATATCACTCTATTCCTAGACAAGATAGAGGCCAGGCATCTATAAACAGCCCAGAGGATTGCCTTTTCTCATAAACTGTGTTGGATAACACAGTTGCCTGTTCTCATGTGGTCTGACTCTGTCTTTATTAGTTCCCTTGAAATCCCTTCCTCATCAGATACACCCATGTTCAAAGGTGAGTACAGAAATGCCTCCAAAGCCAAACACTACTTTCCCCTTTTAGCCTAACTCACCAGCAGCTCAGGAGAAGTGAAAGGCCATTTAGTCTCCTGACACTTGCCTTCTCTTCTTTTCATGGTAGCAGCAAATGGCTTCACATCTCACATGGGTCACAGAAGACCAGCTAAGCAAAGTGTTGTATTCTGATCAGCAGCAGCCTTCACGTTACTAACCTGTCTGAGTCTTCTGGTACGGGAATAGGAGAGAGGAGGAGGATTTAGAGTTAAGACTGAGAAGTAAGCGGAGCCGGCAAAGGGAGCCTGAAAAGCCAGGCAGAGGAATTCAGAGTTTATTTTGAGGGCAGAGGGAAGCCAAGGAAGGATTGTAGAAAGACCTTGATGGCTAGAGAGTAGAGAGCAGATGGAAGGGAGATAACACTCTTGCTCAGGAAACGGATTAGCCATGGTTCAGCCAGTCAGGGGAGGAGTTAGGCAGCCTGAACTCGGGTCATTGCAGTACAGGCAGAGAGAAGAGACGCGTGCAAAATTTAGAGGGCAAGTTACCTGTTCCAGATGGTTGGAGGGATATGGGTAGTGAAGGAGAGAGAGGAGTCAGAGAAAACTCCATGTCTGGCCTGGGAAGCGCTGGACGGTGGTGCCATTCCCAGAGGTGGGGAGGTTGGGAGGATGATGAGCTTAATTTCTGAAATCTTGCTTTATTTTTCCCCACCTGACTTTCTGGTCAGTCAGAACTGACTCTGGGGACAGATACCTATTTACCTCTCTAGCTTCAAAGGATTCATCTGAATTAACAAGACGGGTTTAGTCTTGTTCCTAAAAAGTTTCTGGCATGCCTGAGGGGTTCCTTCCCAGCCCTTTCCTGGAACACAAGAGAATGGATTGTCGATTATCTTCTGCTTCCAGTTTCTTATAACTAAAATACTTCTTCCATTTTTTAGTATCTACACATTAAATAAGAAGAGCACATAATAATAGTTAAGGATTTTTTTTTTTAGCGATTTGCTTATTATTTAACCTGAGAGTCCTTAAAATAAGTTTGTACTTCTGCTTCAAGAGGTTTTCTTTGTAGATAATATCTAACTGTGGTTGGAAAATAATTGGAAGAATGTTTGGGGGCTTACTGATTTTCCCTCCTAAATATCTGAAATGTGAAATTATGGAAGGGAGAGATCTCTCACAACCTACTCGTATCTCTGCCTCACATTGTTTCCTGGAGAACCATGTCTGTCACTGGATCCATCTTATTTAAGGTCACACAGGGATTCATGGTCTTACATGTGTAGTAACTTTGCTGCGGGTCATGTGAAACAGGCTGGAACTCAACAGAAGTAAAACTTGAGGAGCCAGATGTTGAAGTAGATTTCTATATGCTTCCAAAAAGACCTGACTTCAGATACTAGTCAAAACTCATAATGACCACTTCAGGTAGATAAGGATGTGTCTAAATACGCTGTTATGTAGAGATATTGCATCTTTATCCATTGGGGAAGGAGCAAAGACGATGATGATGGTTCTTAAAGTTTCTCTCTTAGCAGGCTGTCTTCCCTGAAGACACATTCTAAATGCAGACTTCCTAAATCACCATCCTTTTCTATAGAGAGAGAGCAGAAACCAAAAGTAGGCTTAATGTAAGCCAAGTAGAATTCTGTGGGTTGTAAACTGTGTGAGAGCAGAGACCATAACCTCTACATCTAGTTCAATGTCTTATATAGATGCTCAATAAATATTGGTTCAGTGTATTTCAGTGACTGAGTAAATGAAAGGTTCTAGGTTGTCTGGTAGTAGGAAAAAATCTCCATTGATACAGAAAAGTGCACAAATCATAAATTTGGTGAATTTTCACCAGGTGAACACACTCGTGAACCTAGTACCCAGATGAAGAAATAGAACAGGACTGTCCCTCAGATGGTGTGCCAGTCATAGTCACTAGTTCTCCAGGGGTAACTACTCTCTGACTTCCAATGCCATGCTTCTGTTGTGCCCATTTTTGAACTTTAGATAAATATGTAGTCTCCCAGGTCTTTCATTCCTCTTTATATGAGTGAGATTTAACATGGTGTTTGGAGCAGTAATAGTTCATTTATCCTCATTGCACCAAGTCCATTGTATGATTATACTGCAGTTTATCTACTCTCTTGTTGATGGTTTCTTGGGTTGGGTCCAGTTTTGGGCCCTTACTGGTAGAGCTGCTGTGAATGTTTTTGTACCTATCTTTTGGTGAGCGAACATAGGCGTTTCTCTTAGGTGCATACTTAGGGGGTAGAATTACAGCATCATAGCGTATGTGAATGTTCCGCTTTGGTAATACTACCAAACAGTTGTCCACATTACACTCCCACCAGCTGAGCTCTTGGTGCGGCTCCTCCTCACTTGATGCTCCGTGTCTTTTTCATTTTAGGTACTCCGGTAGGTGAGTGGTGGTATCATATTGGAGTTTTAGTTTACATTTTCCTGATGACTGATGAAGCTGGGCATTTGTTCACGCTTATTTGGATATCCTCTTTTGTGACGTGGCTATTCTAGTGTTTTGCTCATTTTTCTATTGAATTGTCTGCTTTTCTTACTGAATTCCTCATATAGTCTGGATACAGGTCCTTTGTCTGATAATATGTAATGAAAGAGTCTTCTGCATGGGGGACTGTCATTTCACTCTCTTGATGGTGTCTTTTGATGAAAAGACTTTCTTAATTTTACTCAATCCAGTTTGTGAATTTTGTCCTTTATGGGTAGCAGCCTCTGTGCCCTGTATTGGAAAGGTTGCCCACCACAACTTCATGGAGTTTTAGTTTTCCACCGGTGTTGCAATTAGAATATTAAGGCAGAAAGGATCCTTCATTCCAGTCTGTTGGTTCTTTACCTTCTGCAACTCCTGACTCCCTGTGAAAACCCAACGAAAACTGCACTGTCGGCAACAGAAGTGCGCACATGCACGCACACAGCATACTTTTCTGGTTTCCTCCTAACTTTCCTGCAGACCGATGTTGAAACGTGCCCACAGCCCCTTGTCAGGGAACCCCAAACTAGTCCAGCCAGTCTTTTTACAGATGAGGAAGTCGAGGCCCAGAGAGGGTGCGTCATACTGTAAGTTTGTGGTCTAGTTGGGACTAGAATTCAGGTCTCTTGACTTCTATTTGAGTGCTCTTTCTTTCTTTTTTTAAGATTTTTACTTACTGTTTTTTTGTTTTTTTTTTTTAAAGATTCTATTTATTTATTTGACAGAGAGAGACAGCGAGAGAAGGAACACAAGCAGCGGGAGTGGGAGAGGGAGAAGCAGGCCCCCCACCGAGCAGGGAGTCCGACGCGGGGCTTGATCCCAGGACCCTGGGATCACGACCCGAGCCGAAGACAGACGCCCAGCGACTGAGCCACCCAGGCGCCCCAAGATTTTTACTTATTTGACAGAGAGATAGCACAAGTAGGCAGAGCGGCAGTCAGAGGGAGAGGGAGAAGCAGGCTCTCTGCTGAGCAGGGAGCCCAGTGCAGGGCTCGATCCCAGGACCCTGGGATCATGACCTGAGCTGAAGGCAGCCGCTTAACTGACTGAGCCACCCAGGCACCCCTCCAGTGCTCTTTCTAACACAATTACCTGCTGCAGTCTTCCTGAGAATCTCTGGCAGAGCCATCGAAGGGAGAGACTGTTTTTAATGAAGGGAGGTTCCTTTTTTTTTTTTTTTAAAGATTTTATTTATTTGAGAGTGAGAGTGAAAGAGAAAGAGAGAGAGAGAGCACAAGCCAGGGGACAGGCAGAGGCAGAGGGAGAGGGAGAAGCAGACTCCCTGCTGAGCAGGGAGCCCGATGCGGGGCTCGATCCCAGAACCCTGAGATCATGACCTGAGTCAAAGGCAGACACTTAACCAACTGAGCCACCCAGGCGCCCCAATGAAGGGAGGTTTCTATGCAGTAGCAGCAAAATATGGCTACATGGTGACACTCATGTACTTTAGATATTTACCTTAAATGTTAAGGTCCAGCATGTCTGTATGTCAGGTTTGTGAAGTTGAGCTGGGACTTAGCATGGCCAGGGCATCTTCCTCTAGCTGTGACTCAGTGCTCTGGGGTTGCTGTGTTGAATCCTACCGTCTGCACCTACCTGTGTTCTGCTTAGTGTCTCGATTGGTTCTGGCTGGAATATTAAAAAGCACCTTACATAAGAAGTTTCCAGTCTCAATGCTCAAGTGGGTGAGGTTCACCAAAGTGGTTGCTCCAGGGAGAAAATTAAAAGAGGTGGAGGCAGGGAAAGGAGCTCTGAGTTTCTTGACTAGGCTAAGTCCGTTTGCAAACAGTAGGCAAGCTGGGCCAAAGTTTCTAGAAGCATTCGCTAACAATTTTCCTGGTATGCAGACTTTTTACCTACCATTGCCTGCAGTAGTTTCTTCAAAGATTCTAAGTGGACTGGGCAGCTTGCAGGTAACAGGCCGGGGTATTTTCAAGAGACCACTCAGACCCCACTACTAGGAGTCTCCAGATTTAATGCTGTTACGTCATCCACAGTGCCTTCCAGTGCTTAAAGTGCACAGCCGGCAGTGTGCATTTCAGACTTGCAGCACAGACCACAGTTCCTATCTCATGGGGGAAAGACCGTTCGGATCTTTGGGCCACGCCCTGAAACGCGGACTAAATGATCTCATCCTCAGCACAAAGGAAGTTGAGCCCATAATAACCATCTGCAAATAGTATCCTATTAGACCGGACAGACAAATAGCATCCCATTATTCTACCCCATTTTACTTCTGTCCCATTAGCCCCCAGAGAGCCTCTTCTCCAGTTTCATCAGGTACTTGTGATGAAGTAGGTGGAGGGTGCTAGAAGGTCAAATATCTCAATGAGGTGCATCTGTTCTGTCATTTCAAAAGCCTTTACTGAGTACCTGCTATGTGCTAGGGACTGTACTAGGTGATGGGGATCAGGGATGAATGGGACAAGCTCCTTGTCCTTGAGGAGCTCCCAGTCTAGGTAGAGGGACAGGTCAGTAAGCTGACAAGCACCACACAGTGTGGTAAGTGCTGTAAGAGAAGTCAGCGCAGGTGCTGTGGGACCAGAAGGAGCTGCGTCTGAGTTGGCCTGGTGTGTCCAGGAAGGCCCTTCTATAGAAGGGATCTGAAAGGGGATGAAGAGGGTACCTGCAGAAAGTGATGGAACCGACATTCGTTCTGGGCAGGCCGTGGCATACGCAGTGACACAGCAGCAGGGAGCTGGGGATGGTCGGGATGCCGGCACAGAAAAGGAGCTGCGGAGACCCAGTGACATTACAGAGTTTTGTCTTTGTTTTCCTTTCTCCTCTTTAAAAGAGCTGCTCGAGTCGGAGGTTGATGATAGACTCGTAACTCGAAAGATTCACTTATCCCATTAACTCGGGTCCCTTTGGCATCCGTGTCACTGTTGGAGTAGATGCCTAAATCAGAGTCTCTTCCCCTTATGTTGATCATGGTGACCTTTAATCATCTTCGGCTCCCAGGGTCTCCTGGGACCCCACCCCAGTCAGCCCATTACTGCCCCACTCCAAAGACAGGTCTCTGGTCAGGATATCATGGAAGCGCTAGCTGAGTATGTAGTCAACAAGCACCAATTTTCTCACCATCTCTTTTTTTTGTCTTTTAGGTGTGAAGAAATCAGTGGTTTATAGTTCACTAAAGCTACACAAAATGTGGAAAGGATGGCTAAGGAAAACATCCTGATTTGGCTTGCTTTTATACGTGTTATGTATAGATTAATAAAGTGATCCTTTTTTGACAGAACAATATTTGTTACCTTGACCCACTGCTTGAATTTGAAGATACCTAGGTTTGTATAATATTTGATTTTGAAATGTATGTGTTAGACATTTATCTGGGGGACCCAAATACCTTTGAGGATGAGCAAATAAGTAGTTTCACAGGCATAGGTGGGAATCTGTGAAAGTACTTTTAGCTAGTGAAGGATTGAATAGAACAGGGAAAATGACCTAATGTTCATTCAAGGCCTACACACCAGGTGTGATACATGAACTGCTTCTTTTAATCCTTACACTACTTCTACAACATAGATATGAGCCCCACTTTTTTACAACCAAGGAAACTGAGGGTAAAGAAGTTAACTAACAGGCCCACTGGCCCACAGCCCCAAAACTAGTACATGGCTAAGCTGGGACTTGAATTCAAGTCTGTCCCACTCAAAAGAACAGTATCACATCCCACTTCAGGCCTTGCCTGCAAGATGTGAATAATTCTTTCCTGGTTTATCCAGATGATTTCTATGATTATTTTCAGTTATCACTGGCCATGGAGCTAAAGACACCTGGTATGGTTTCTTCTACACCATTTCTGTTCTGTGTCTTCTCAGATCAAGCGGGACAGTAGAAAATTCCTTCCTAGAATGAGCTACTTCTGGAGGGATGATGCATGATACATCAGAATTTATGGCAGACTTAGAGACCATTTATACTCCTTCACTTTACAGGTGGGATAAGTAAGGCCCAGAGAGGTGGTGACGTCCAGGGTCACATATATTTCTCGACAGCCTAGACTAAAACTTGCATCTCTACATCCTACTTAATCCCCCTTTCGCTTCAGCCTGCTGTTCTACCCACCCAGCCTGTAGGTAAATTATAACAGGGCCTTGGATTTCAGTAGCTTCTACAAGATCAGGAAGAACAAAATCCCTCGGCTCAGTATTATTTTCAAAAATCACAGGACACCTCACCTAAATGTAACTCCTAATTCTAACTTGAGTTTTACCATCCTCAATCCCTTCTTGGATAACTAACCTACTCTAACAATTGGGCAGCAGATACAGGAAAGTCTTTCCCTGGAATTTCAGGTTACAGTGGGTTATGTAGAAATAAATCAGAGGTTATGGCAAGTGGAAAAGCCAGGAAAAGACTAAAGGCTCTCAGGGAGGAGAATTTATTTTATTTTTTTAAAAGATTTTATTTATTTATTTGACAGAGAGAGACACAACAAGAGAGGGAACACTAGCAGGGGGAGTGGGAGAGGAAGTAGGCTCTCTGCTGAGCAAGGAACCCAATGCGGGGCTCTATCCCAGAACCCTGGGATCATGATCTGAGCTGAAGGCCAATGCTTAATGACTGAGCCACCCAGGTGCCCCAGGGAGGAGAATTTAATTCAACTGATTAATTCAATATTGCCAAGCAATACTGGGTTGGAGGGAGATGGGATTGGCCAAGATGACCATACTTGTGATCCTGCCCTCAGTAAGCTTGCAGTACATCAAGTGGGGAGGACAGAATTTATCCTCATAAGAGAAGATGAGAAGTGATCGTTGCATAAAGACAAGTTCATTCATTCATTCAGTCATTTAACAAATATTTAATAAATACTGCATATCAGGAACTGAAGCCTAACGAATAAGACATTGTCCCAAATCTAAGGATCTTACAATGCAGTAGTCAGGTAAGTAAATTGGGAATTATATTTATCTGATAAATGCTTAATTATAGGGGTAACTATAGGGTGCTGTGGAGATACCTAAAAGTAATGGCAAATACTGGTTGAGCCCTTACAGTGTCAGGCAGTATTCTAAGCACTTTCTATAGATTTATTCATTTAATCCTCACCACAGCCTTATGTAATAGGGACTCTTATTATTCCCTAATTTATGCCTGGGGAAACACAGGCACAGAGGAGTAAGGCCTTGCATACCATTTCAAAGCTGGTAGATGACAGCCAGGATTCAAAACTGGGCCATCAGTTTGCAGAGCCCTCCCTCTTAACCTCCTAGCTAAACTATCTTTCAATCACTTTGTCTTTGCCTGGTTTGAAGAGAAGGAGCAAGCGATGTCCAGCCCACTACTTTTTTTTTTTAAGATTTTATTTATTTACAGCCCACTACTTTAAGAACAAGTAGGAGTTACCCCGAGGAGAAGAAAGAGTATCCCAGGCCAGGGAAGTGCTTGTTCAAAAGCCCTGAATGAAGAGATCACAATATGTTTAGTAAACTAAATCTAGCTCAAGACGAATAAAATGCCAGGCAGATGCTATAGAGGCTGGAGAAATGACAGAGGCCAGATCATAAAAGGTCTTACTGAAGTCTGTCAGTGTATTAATCATTATCCCCAGAACAGTGCAGAGCCAATGAGGGATTTGGGCTGGAGAGTAGCAAAACTGGATTTACATTTTATAAAAATCATTATGGTTGCAACATGAAGAATGGATTAAAAGAGGCAAGACTATGGGGTGCCTGGGTGGCTCAGTCAATTAAGCATCTCTTGATTTTGGCTCAGGTCATGATCTCAGGGTTGTGGGATTGAGCCTAGCGTCAGGCTCCATGCTCAGTGGGGAGTCTGTTAGAGATTCTCTCTCTCCCTCTGCCCCTCCCCCTGCTCACGCTCTAAATAAATAAATAAAATCTTAAGAAAAAAAAAAGGTGCCGAGGTTCTGGATGGGGCAACTGGGAGAATGGTGTGCTATTTCCCTTTTTTGGGAACCCTTAACCTCCCACCATATACAAGTTGGGGATTCAGGAGGAGGGGCAGATTTCGGGTGGCATGAAGACAGTGATAAATTTGGGTCTGGACATGCTGAATTTGGGATGTCTGTGGAAGATGTTCAGTAGACATCAGCTACACAGGTCAGAAGCTGGAAGTGTACTAAGAGTTGGCAGATAGTAGATGGTGGGAGTGGATGAGATTTCCCCAGGAAGTCTGTAGAGTATGAAGACGAGAGCCAAACTCACAACACTGGGAAACGCCAACATGAAAGGAGCAGGCAGAGAAAGCTAAAGGGTAAGAAGAGGTCAGAAGAATACCAGGAGAGCAAGGTGTCAGGTCATACAGGAGATGGTGAGGAAGCATTAAATTGTATTACTGTTCCCCAGAAGAATCTCTTTTCCCTCCCTGCAGTTCCCCACCCTATGGGAGGACTAATTTTCCTCCCTCCAAGGACCTCAGGGTGGCCTTACGACTTTTCTTGGCCAATGAAGTGAGAATGGGAGTGACGTGTCCCTTCTGAGCCCAAACTGTTAAGAGCCAGCCCAGAGTTTCTTATGTCTCATGTTCCTTCTGCCATGGGACTGGCAGTGTTCCACATGGAGGCTGCTCTCTCTCCGCACAGGTCCTCTTTCAGCGGGGAGGGTCAAAAAAGGTTTCGTGCAGTCAGTTGACTTCTTGAGTTTTGACAAGGGCACCAAGGCATAAATGAGGGAAAATGATTTTTTCCAACAAATGGTGCTGGGACAATTGGATAACCACATCAAAAGAAGGAAATCGAACCCTTACCTCCCACCATATATAAAAATTCACTCAAATGGATCAAAGTGTAAATATAACAACTAAAACTATAAAACTCTTAGAAAAGAACATAAATGTTCATAACCTTGGATTAGTCAATGGCTTCTCAGACAAGACACCAAAAGCACAAGCAACAAAAGAAAAAAATAGATAAATCGGACTTCATCAAAATTTAAAACTTGGGTGCTTCAAAGGACAACATCAAGAAGGTTACAAGACAACCCACAGAAAAATGGGAGAAGATATTCACAAATCATATATTTGATAAGGCGCTTGTACCTAGAATATATAAAGACATTTACAATGCAATAATAAAAACATAATTGACCATATTTTTAAATGGGCAAAAAATCTGTATACACATTCCTCCAAAAAGATACACAAACAGCCAATAAGCACACGAGAAGATGCTCAACATTAGCCATCAGGAAAATGCAAATTGAACCACAACAAGATACCACTTTATACCCACCAGGGTGGCTATTATCAGAAGACAGAAAATGCCAGGTATTGACAAAGTTGTGGAGAAATGGGAACCCTCATGCTGCTTTCAAGGAACGTAATAGCACAGCTGCTGTGGAAAACAGACTGGCAACTCCTCAAATGGTTAAACACAGACTTACCACATGATCCAATAATTCCACTCAGAGCTATATAGCCAAGAGAAATGAAAACATACCTGCACAAAAACATGCAAGAATATTCGTAGCACCATGATCCACAATAGCCAAGAAGTGCAAATAACCCAATATCCATCACTGATGAGTGGATAGATAAAATATGGTATATCCCACACAATGGAATATGATTCAGCCTTGAAAAAGAACGAAGTACTGACAACATGCTACAACATGGATGAACCTTGAAAACATTATGCTTAAGTGAAATAAGCCACACACGACATCTTGTAGGATTTCACTTATATTAAGTGTCCAGAAGAAACAAATATATAGAGACAGAAAGTAGTTTAGTGGTTTACCCATGGCTGGAGGTGGGTAATGTGGGACCTGGGAGTGACAGCTAAGGGATACAGGGTGTCTTCTTGGGTCTTTGAAAATGTTCTAAAAGTGATTTTGGTGACGGATGGTTGCACAACTCTGAATATACTGTGAACCATTGAACTGTGCTTAAATTCAATGGTTAAAGTACATTAAATGGTGAGTTGTATGGTATGTGAATGATATATCAATGCTTTAAAATGGAAGAAATGGGGACGCCTGGGTGGCTCAGTTGTTAAGCGTCTGCCTTCGGCTCAGGTCGTGATCCCAGGGTCCTGGGATCGAGCCCCACATCAGGCTCCCTGCTCTGCGGGAAGCCTGCTTCTTCCTCTGCCTGCCGCTCCCCCTGGTCATGCTCACTCGTACTCTCTCTCTGACAAATAAATAAATAAAATCTTTAAAAAAAATTTTTTTTAATTTAAAAATAAAATGGAAGAAACATTTCATGGAGGAGAGGGCGCTTGAGATGGTCTCAAAGAAATGTAAAGAATTAAGTGGAGAAGGAGCAAGTAAGAACTAGTACAAAGGCTGGAAAAGTAAGGAGGAGACGGAGTGGGGAGTAGGACTTTTTTTTTTTCTTTGAGAATTTAGGGTTTTGTTTAGTTTTTTTTTTTTAAGATTTTATTTATTTGATAGCAAGAGAGGGAACACAAGCAGGGGGAGTGGGAGAGGGAGAAGCAGGCTTCCTGCTGAGCAGGGAGCCCAATGTGGGACTTGATCCCAGGACCCTGGGATCATGACCTGGGCCGAAGGCAGATGCTTAACAACTGAGCCACCCAGGCGCCCCAAGAATTTAGGGTTTTGTTTGGGGGTCTCATACCAGAACTTCCTGTCATCTCTAAGCCAAGCTAGACTTGAGGACAAGGAGACAAATCAAAGAGTGTCATACTGTCTTTGTTTCCTCTCTAACACTATGCCAAAGAATACCTGGATATTAGCTACATTGCTTGCAGCCCTCTACTGGAAGACAGGATTTCTCAGCCTGTCCCAGGGCCCGTGCTGCTCCCAGAGAGGTTGCTGGAGACTTTGCATTGAGAATCTACAAGCCTCACCACGTGAGGAAGTAGGGCTAAAGTGATGGTCCATGGTGACATCCAGTCTTACCTCACGTATATATCAAGTGGCAGGTTTCTCTCTATTCTTTCACAGAAATTGGAGATACAAGTATGATTCCTAAAACTGGAGCAATTTGGGGGGCCTGGGTGGCTCAGTCGGTTAAGTGGTTACGTGTCTACCTTTGGCTGAAGTCATGATCCCAGGGTCCTGGGATCAACTCCCATGTTAGGTTCCCTGCTCAGCAGAGAGTCTGCTTCTCCCTCTCCCTCTGCCCCTCCTCCCCACTCGTGTTCTCTCTCTCTCTCTATCAAATTAAAATCAAAACAAAACAACAATAAAAAAAAAAAGCTGGAGCAACTTGTAAGAGGGAATTTGCAGTGATTACATATTTCCTCCTTTGGTGCAGTTCCATAGCCAATCATCTGACAAGAGGCCCACAGACTTTGGTGTCCTTGTGCAAGTAGGACACACAAAAGCCTCAGTCTGTTAATACAGCTGCTGTCCTTGTGAAGGACAACCTAACACTGGGGATAGAGGTCTTAGGTGGATGCCCTGGGAAACAGGCTCTGAGAGGGGGTCTGCCTGGAGGAGATGTATGGAAGCATGCCCTCAAGTGCAATACCTATAAGAACGTGAGGGCAGCTGCGGGGTCAGGCAGAGGGACAAGCTGAGCTGGGAAGCTGCTGCAACAGGGGCCTCAGCCATTCCTCCAGGGTAGCTCTGGAGCTGGGTGGCCTTGCAGGGTGGTCCCAAATCGAGACGAGGCAGTCAGTCCTTCTTACCAAGGCAACAACTGGTTATTGGATGTGGGGCCTACCCTTGGCGAGGCAACTCCCTTTGGCCGGTGACAGAGCCCACAGACTCAGCTGTGAGCCATCAGCCGTCAACAGTCCCAGCAGCTGGAGGAACGTTTGATGTGTTTCTGGAGGGAAATCTGAATGGTGCTGAAGTCAAAAGGGCCTTCCGGACCTTTTTCAGCTGGTAAAACCTCAGACCCCCCATGATATATATAGAAGAAACGTCCAAACATGAGATGTTTATATGTTAACACTTTTCTTGAGCACTTTTCTCCAAAGGTCTCACAGACGTCCTGCCCAATATGGTGGCCACCAGACACATGTAGTCACAGAGCCCTTGAAATACGACTGGTCCAAATTGAGGTGTGATGTAAGGGTAGAATACACTTTTCAAAGACTTCGTATGGCAAAAAAGATGTGGAGTGTCTCAATAATTTTTTAATATTGATTGCATGTTGAAATAATTATTTGGAATACATTGGGCCAATTATTAATTATGGCCCAACATTATTAGCGCTAATATTAATACTAATTTCACCTGTTCCTTTTTTTTTTTTTTTAATGCGCTGCTAAACAATTGAAAATTAACATGTGCGGCTCCCATTAGAGGTCCACTGGGCAGTGCCATCACGCACGTTTCCTGACTGTCTGGATGCTGGTTTCTCTCTGCAGTGGGAAGAAGGCGGTTTCTCTCCTCATTGGATGGCTGGTAAGAACTCCACTCATTTCTTCCACTCACCCGTACCGTGCCTGGAGTAAACTCTCACAAAAGTTTGTTGAGGAAAATGACGAAGCAGGAACATCCCATTGGGTTTCACTTCCCTCTTTCAGACGCTGCTACGTAATTTTGTTTGTCGGATTCTTAGCTTCTCTGCAGATGGGAAAGAAGAAAAATGTGGCTGTGTCAAGGGTGTGTGAAAGGAGGAGGTCGTGATGTCATGCAAAAAAAGCAAGTGGGCAGAGATCCCACACTCAAAATGGTTACTATTCGAGCAGTCTTCATAGCCACAAGAGCTCTCTGAGCGCGTGTTCCAGGGCATTATCTAATTCAGTCCTCACAAAGTACGGCAAGATGATATTTTCATTTTCCTCATCTTACAGGAGGGGGAAACCCGTCCCTCCAAACGCTGCCTGGCCCTGGGGGATTGGAGGTGTTGACCCTGTCCCTTGGCCAGTTGCATGTCTTTTATATTGAAAAACTGATTGGAACGAAATGAGTTGGGTTCCGATCTAGATCTTAGTTCAAGGACCAGGATGGAACTTTTTAAACAGATGCATTTACACGGTGATTTAAATACTTACTTCGACCTGATTTGATCCCTGGCATGGAAGATTCCATTTAGGTTTTTCTTCTGTAAGTACACTCGAGTTGTTTAACATAACCTTATTATGCATCTTTCCTAACTCAGAGTTAATTTTAAGGTTTCCTGTTTGGGAGGACCAGATGCTACAAATAATTTGTTTTTTCCAAATTCTGGAGCTATTCCAGAATATGAAGCTAATCGAAGCAGATAGCTGTGAATTCACTGGGAGGTGACCCATTTCCAATTCTGCAGGTCAGGTGGGGGCAGATTTGAGGTCATCTTTTCACTATTTTTTAATTAGGAGTACAGTCAAGGTTAGCATAAATGTAACGATGTCGATGGTTTTATTTAACTAGAACAACAAACATATGTTTTCCAGATATTTTTATTCAAGACCAAAAAAGCAGAAGATTATTTTCCAATAAAAGAATGAGAATTTTAGAAATGCTTAACTCATTTATAAATGTAAAATACATTTTGTTTTAAAAATATGTACTAAGCAAGCTGTTTTCATCAGGTTGTCATGTGAACCTTAAACTATGTGATTATTCTACACATGATTACATATGTACATATGATTATGTAGCTAACACTCTTCTCAATTTCTCCTTCCTTTTTATTCACAGGACAGAAGAAAAAGCTTCCCCACTTTCCAGTTCCCAAATATTTCCACATAGTATCAACTTACTGAAAGGAAATACATATTCTTTCTATGCTTATGGCTCTGAGAAGCTTAATTATTAACTCAGAAAGTGACCGTGTTGCTTAAAGGGAAAGATGTGGCCTCTGGGCATAATCAGACCTGGGTTCAAATCCGAACCCTAGTGCTTATCGGTTTTATCTTCAGCCCTCATTTATCTTCCAAGAAGCTGGGTTTCCTCTTCTGGCAAGTAGGGATAATGACTGCCTTGCAAGGGTTGGTGTAAGGCTCAGATTAACTAACTATGGTAGCATTTTATCCATCATAAAGCTTACATGCTTCTTCCCTGACGAATCCCAGTGATTAAGAGGAAGCGTGGTATAATGGCTCCAATTCTGAAGGACCACAGGGGAAAGAAGGTAACGCCGCCTAAGTATCTCCTGGTGTCCTGCACTTCACCTTAGTGCATCAAGTTCTCTATAATAACCCCTCCAGGTAGGTGGTAATAGTCCCATTTGCACTCTGCTCTTCTCACCGTACCTCTCAGATTTAAGCTCACATTTCTAATATGCTAAGTCCTCGGTGGGCTTGGGGATGATATTTATTCTAATGCTCAGTTTTCTTATCTGTAAAATGGCAGCAGTATTAATCCTGACATCACACAGTAGCACCTCAACCCCTTTTTAGAGTTAGATTAGCTCTGAATAAAAAAGTAAAAGCCCCAGGGGCGCCTGGGTGGCTCAGTCATTAAGTGGCTGCCTTCGGCTCAGGTCATGATCCCAGGGTCCTGGGATCGAGCCCCGCATCGGGCTCCCTGCTAAGCGGGAAGCCTGCTTCTCCCTCTCCCACTGCCTGCCTCTCTGCCTACTTGTGCTCTCTCTCTCTGTATCAAATAAATAAATAAAATCTTAAAAAAAAAAAAAAAGTAAGAGTTCCAATGGTTACCTTTAGGATTGAATGGGACAATGTGCATAGTAACACCTAGCTCACAGTGGGAGCTCAGTAAATAATCATGACATCCGGATCCGAATTAAGTTATCTCCACTGGCATAGTGGAATGATTTTATTTTAAAACTTCTCAGCACACACATCTCTTAAAATCTGTGATAGTTCATAGAGATGTGACTGCAGAACGTCCAGGTCCCAGCCACCTTGATGAAATTATAACACAGTCCTGGAAGACTCAGTCCAAGGGTGAGTTACTCACATGGATATCAGAAATCTCGGGGTGCCTGGCTGGCTCAGTCAGTGGCGTGTGCAACTCTTGATCTCGGGGTTGTAAGTTCGAACCCCACATTGGGTGTAGAAATTACTTAAAAAAAAAAAAATCTTTAAAGAAAGAAATCTCCAGGATGGTGGCAGGGAATATGACAGAAAGGAAAATGGTGAGCAGGATTCCAAAGCCTGCAGGTGATGTAGGGAGGTCATTTGGAGATAGTAATAAAAAAAAATATTCTGGCTCATGGCCTGGACCTCAAAGGGTGAGAGGTAAGGTCCGGGGGCAGTCATGGGAGCCAAGAAAGTACAGGTTCCACCCCTCGGCCTGTGGCAGGTGGTTGCTTTGGATGAGCTCCTGCTTTCTGCCCATTGCACAACTAGTCAACCTTGTGCTAGCCTGGCCATCTAGTTAAGAGCCACTCTGGAACTCAATTACTGCTTTTGTTGGCAGGGTGGGGAGCCTATCTGGGTCAGCTTGGCTTTATAGGGAACTTTCCAGGGGCACATATAAAGGGAAAGAATACCTTCTGGTTCCCAGAGAAGAAAAAAAAAAAAAGACATCTCCCAGTGCTGGGATTTCTAAGGTGGCGAGAGAACTCTCCCTTGCTCTGTTTTGTCCAGGAAGTTTTCCTGTGCGTAAATCGAGCATTCACAGAGTCAGAGAACAAGGGTGCTCAAAACTGTTTTAGGTGGCAGAGCACCTGCATGTCAGCTTCCCTTGCAGAAGATGATGAAACACTGGCATTTCTATGCCTCATTATACAAATGACGACTTAGCTCAGAATACATTGATGGATTTCGCTTCTAGGTCGGGCTAGAAACATCTGCTTAATTAATTGTGCATACTGTTATAAAATAAAATCACAGCTGTAAGCTTACTGGCTCATGGGAGAAACAAGCTATTGAACTACTCAGGATCCAGTTTCCAAGTATCTCCACAACATTCATTTCCAGTATTCACTTGCCAGTAAGTTTGGATATTCTGCTAGTACTTGATAGCAGTCATCAAAGAAAAACGTCGGGAGAAAAAAAATTAACAAAATACTAGACTTTAGCTTTTTTTTTTTTTTTTAAGGCAAACTAAAAAGGAAATAAGATCACATGTAAGGTACTTTGGAGTCAGAAAGACCTGAGTTTATGTTTTGTTTCTTTGGTGTCTTAGCCCCATCATGGGGCTTGAACTCACAACCCTGAGATCAAGACCTGAGATCAAGAGTCAGATGCTCCACCGACTGAGCCATCCAGGTGCCCTGAAAAGACCTGGGTTTAAATCAAAAGTATTAGCTGTGTGACAGTGGGCAAGTTACTTAATCTCTTGGAACTTGCTTGCTTCCTCTTCTTTAAGATGGAGAAAATACCTCCTTGGCAGGATTAGTCTCAAGATTAGCATTCATGTATGTGAGGTCCCTGGTGCCGTGCCAAGCCCACAGTAGGAGGCTTAATAAAGGACAAGTATTGTTAGCATTTGGGGCATCAGAATGCTTTGTCCAGCTCCCGAAACACCAGCGTTCCATCGGTAGGGAAAAACTAAGCTAGAAAAGGCCTAGAGACAATTGAATTGTGTCCCCCATGCAACAGATGAGGCAACAGAGACTCACAGATGATCCCAAAGTCACCCAGCCAGTTTGCCATGAGCCGGGCATAGAATCCCAACTCCCAGCGGCTTCGTTGCCCTGCTGTGCTGTTCTCTTCTGCAAACCCAGAGCCTTTCTCCAACGGCCCACATTGTCCCTGGAGGCCACCGGCTGTGGCACGTGTGCTCTTTTGGTAGACAGCCAGGAGGAGAGAGTGTGCAGTGACTCACCAGGTGAGCCCATCCCCAGTCCCTAGTTACTGCTCCTGTTAGAGAAAACACCCCTCCCGGCTGCCCACACGTCTTTGTTTCTTGTTATGTTTAGTCCTCCCGCCGTGGCTTTGCTCTGTTCGGAGAATTTGTCCAGGTAGGTGTCTTGTCCCCCCACGAGGCCGCAGCTTGGGAGGCTGATGTTGTGGCCAGTTGGAGCAGGGAGGGGCCCGGGCGCTTGGGCTGGCCTGGAAGGCAGAGCGGGGAGGCTGGCTACCTGCCTCAGGGCTCCAGAGAGCAGGTTGGGGCAGAGGAGTGGAGGGAGGCGTGTCAGCACTTGTCTGCAAGTCACCAGGGAGAGAGAGACACCTGGTACAAGAGGAGGCAGAAGGAACACGAAAGAAGCCAGGTGCACCTTGGGGGCCATGCATAGTTTTTACTACCTTCAAGACCGTCTTTATTATTTCAAACACAGCTCCATGTCTTCAAAGACTGTGGTCTTCTGCCTCCACCCCCATCCTGGCCATGGGCCACTCCTGTCCTCCACCTTCCTGCTTGGAGGCTCGGGCTGGGGTGGCTGGCCCGCCAATCATGTTCTTGAACTTCTATTATGTCACCAGCAGCCAATCAGAGTGGCTGATTAGTATGCGATAACCGGTGTTACTACCTTGGGTTGACATAATCCTAGCCAAGAGCAAAGAAGCTTGACAGTTTTTGTCAGCAGGCAGAACTTTTTAAATGGCTGTTTGAAAGCCTGCATATTTTTATAGGGCCACTCATAAACCTGCTCTGTGTCTCCGCCCCTTGCTGACTGTTGAGCCATCTGCACACCAGGGTAAAAAAAACTGATATGCAAAGCCTACAGCAGACACCGAGGGAGACCAAGAGAGGCATTTGCTCCTAACTTTGCTGCTCCATCCTACCTGAGTTCTAGGGGGTGCCCTGAACACATTCTTCTTTACTTAAATTACTTTATTTTTACTTAAATTCACTGGAATCAGGCTTTCCCGTCTCGGATCAAACGGTGTTTTGCCGTTTGTCCTTGTGACCTTGTTACCTAGGCTTCTCCTTGCCTGGGCTGTGGGTTCCGTGGCAGGATTGTCAATAGTATAGACTCTGTCTCTCCCATCTTGCTGACACAAGGGCCTGCAGAGAACTCTATTCCACCTGGTTTTATTTATTTATTTTTTTTAAGAATGTATTTATTTTAGAGGGAGCATGAGAGAAAGAGAGCACGAGCCGGGGAGGGCGGGGCAGAAGGAGGAGCAGACTCTCCAAGGAGCAGATAGCCTGATGTGGGACTTGATCCAGGACCCTGCGATCATGACCTGAGCCGAAAACAGACACATAACCAACTGAGCCACCCAGGCGCCCCTCCACCTGGTTTTATAAATAAAGTTTTATTAGGACATAGCTAGGCTTACACATTTGAGTATTGTCTATGGCTGCTTTCATGCTACAGGAGTAGAGTTGAGACATTGTGACAAAGATCAGGTTTTGGCAAGACCAAAATATTTGCTATTTGGTCCTTCACAGAGTTTGCAAACCTCTTAATTCATCTACCTGGCTGCCCCCAGAGTGATCTCTCAAGCCTCAAATGCAATCATGCCATTCTTCTGCTTCAAAACAAAAACAAGAAAACTCAAAATCAGCAGTCTGTAAACAGAGCTCCTTGGTGTGCTCTCCATAACCTGCCCACACCCCCTTCCTTCCCTCCTGTGCACCCTTCGCCTCTGCCCTTGCTCAGCTCTGACATCACCAGTTACGCCTTTGTCCATGGTGTGCCTGATGCCTGGAATGCCCTCCCACTTTCTCTATCTGCCAAACCCCTTAACAACCTTTAACACCACATTCAAATATCACCTCCCCTCTGCACCTTCTTACGTGCCCAGCAGAATTAATTGCTCCTTCCTCTATGCTCCCGTAGCTCTTTGGACAGATGTATGCCATTGTATTGACCAAATGGGGTTGCGTGATGTGTTTATGTGTTTGTCTGTACCACTAGACAGAGAACTACTAGAGATCAAGGACCTTGTCTCATTGCCTTTCTGCCTCTGACCGGAACGAAGATGAATCATCTGGATGTTACAAGTAAGTCAGAAACAGACCTTTATAAAAGTCCCAGGAACCTGACTGTAATGTCTTATCTGTGCCACCTCTTCTGATTGACTATCTCGTTTCTTCTCATCTCCATACTTCCTGGTAACTGAAATATCATAGGTGCTCAGAAAATGTCTCCCTGAGTGAGTATGTAAATGGTATAAAATAACATGTGTTTTTCTTTCTATTCTAACATCAAAATGCAGTAAACATATTGTCACATTTACTTTATCGTCAAGTACATTCAGGACTTTTAAAAGAAGTCTACCTTCGGGGCACCTGGGTGGCTCAGTTGGTTAAGCAGCTGCCTTTGGCTCAGGTCATGATCCCAGGGTCCTGGGATCGAGCCCCACTTTGGGCTCTCTGCTCAGCGGGGAGCCTGCTTCTCCCTCTCCCTCTGCTCCTCCCCCTGCTCATGCTCTCTCTCTCTCAAATGAATAAATAAAATCTTAAAAAAAGAAGAAGTTGGGGCGCCTGGGTGGTTCAGTCGTTATGCGTCTGCCTTTGGCTCAGGTCATGATCCCAGGATCCTGGGATCGAGCCCCACATCGGGCTCTCTGCTCAGCGGGGAGCCTGCTTCTCCCTCTCCCACTCCCCCTGCTTGTGTTCCCTCTCTCTTGTGTCTCTCTCTGTCAAATAAATAAATAAAATCTTAAAAAAAAAAGTCTACTTCATCTAAAGATATGCAAATGACCAATAAGCACATGAAAAGATGGTCAACATCATTAGCCATTAGGGCAATACAAATCAAAACTACAATGAGATCCCACTTCACACCCACCAGAATGGCTGTAATCAAAAAGACAGACAGTAACAAGTGTCCGTGAGGATGGGTAGTAATTGGAACCTCCTATGTTGCTGATGAGACTATGACACAGTGCAGATGCTGTAGAAAACAATTTGACAGGTCCATAGTTACCAAGTGACCCAGTAATTCCATTCTCAAGTATATCCTCAAGAGGAATGAAATCATGCAACCACACAAAAACATGTACAGTAATATTCATAGCAGCATTATTATTAATAGCAAAAGTGTGGGGCACCTGGGTGGCTCAGTCAGTTAGGCATCTGAATTCAGTTCAGGTCATGATCCCAGGGTCCTGGGATTGAGCCCCGCATTGGGCTCCCTGCTAAGCGGGGAGTCTGCTTGTCCTTCTCCCTCTGCCCCTCACCTCTGCTCATGCTCTCTCTCTCTCTCACTCTGCTCTCTCTCTCTCAAAGAAATAAATAAAATCTTTTAAAAAATAATAGCAAAAATGTACAATGAAAATGTCCATTGACTGATAAATGGATAAATAAAATGTGGTATATTGTATACAATGAAATATTATTCAACCTTAAGAAGGAATGAAATTCTGACACATGCTACAAGATGTATGAACCTTGAAGACATGCTCAGTGAGAGAGAAGCCAGTCACAAAATGCCATGTACTATAAAATCATGTATATATAGAACGTTCAGAATAGACAAATCCATAGAGACAGAAAATAGATTAGTGGTAGCCTGGGTTTAGTGGGGATGAGGGTGGGGGAGGAGATGAGCAGGAACTGCTAAAAGGTAGGGAGTTTCTCTTTGGGCTGATGAAAATCTTATGGAATTAGACATTGGTGATGGTTGTATAACTCTGTGAATGTACTAAATCATTGAACAGTACACTTTAAGTGGGTTAATTTTATGGTAGTGGATTATATGTTGTTGTTATTGTTGAAGTACTCTGTAACAAGTAGAGCTAAAATTGGTGAATTCTATCAATTTAACTTCCTGGTTGGGAAATTGTACTACAGTTGTGCAAGATGTTACCACTGAGAGAAACTGAGTAAAAGGTGCATGGGATCTCTCTCTATTCTTTATTACAATTGCATGTGAATCTACAATGATCTAAAAATAAAAAAATTTTAATTTAAAAACGTACTCTACCTCTTTCCTATTTCTCTCCTCCCCAAATAAGAATTTCCCAGAGCATCATGTCAATGTTCCTTAAATGATATTGCTATTTGATGGCATCTTTTACTTGTTAGAAACCACACACCTAGCTCATAGACAGATGAATTTTTCAAAAGCTGACCAAAGTGTTGGATGTAACAAAAATATATTTATCGTCTCCAAAAAGTGAAAAAACCTAAAATCATTAATGAATGTTTAAAGATTTTTATTTATTTATATATTTGAGAGAGAAAGTGAGCAAGCAAGTGAGAGAACACGAGCAGGGGGCTGGGGGTGATGGGGAGAGACAGAGGGATAAGCAGACTCCAGGGTCATGACCTGAGCCGAAGGCAGAGGCTTAACCAACTGAGCCACCCAGGTGCCCCCATTAATGAATGTTTAAATGGCTACCCAATATGATCTTATATCAAATAGTGAGCTGCAACTCAGCTCATTTATTTCTGTGTGTGTGTGTGTGTGTGTGTGTATTATATGCATAATATTTAATGTGGGATCTTAGGAGGATTCAAACCAGAGGTGACTTGGTTTTGAATCTTGTCTTTTACCTCTTATAAATAAGATAAGTTTTTAACTTCTTTGAATCTCAATTTCATTTTCCATAAAAAGAAAATTATTGTATCTACTTCATAGACTTGTTGTGAAGGTTAAAATTACAGGGATAACTAATGCATGTAAAAGGCTCAGTAGAGTATCTGCCCCATTATAAGGACTCAAAAAATGGTAATTATTATGATGACAATAATACCAGGTGTGGCAATTTATGCACTGTTATTTCTGATGTGTATTTGTAGGTGACTGGAGCTGGTGTTAAGAGCCCTAAGCCCAGTAGGTCTTGGGCCCACTTGATAATGGGCTTGTACTTCACCAGAGCCAGAGAAAAGGCTTCTATTGTCACTCTGCTACAGGATCAATAGAAAGAGGAGAACAAAGGCCTGGTTACATTGGAGGCTCAAGCTAATATTATTTTAAATGAAAGCTACAAAAACAGTGTGGGAAAAAATACAGGAGGGGTGAGGCCAGCTAAGGTTTGCATCCTGAGGTCAGTTAGTGGTTGACTGAGTCATGAAGCATTTCATACAAATCATGATCTGACAATCTGTCTTTTCCCTGCAAAAACTCAGGATACCTATTCTAAAAAAGCCTTTTTTTTTTTTTAAGGAATGTGTGTGATTTGTGGTGTCTTATATATGAAAATGTTTGTATATGACTTAAATTACATTAGTTATACATTTACTCTTTATTGAAAAGAGACATCGGCACCTGCCTGGCAAACCTGAGCTTTAAGATTGTGTACGATCATGTAACCTTTGGGATAACTGTTTGGGACATCTCTGCAAACATGCATCAGGGCCTGGCACTGATGTACCTATAAAATGTGACAAACAACAACAACAAAACCCACAGGGGGGATAAAAAACAATGAGAGAGATCTGTAATAAATAAAAATCAGTGATTCTATGAATGTTTTATCTTATCATTCAGAGATAATATTAACACAAAAATGATAATGAAGGTCATCTTCATGTTTCTGGCACTTGTAAAAGATATTTTTAGAAAAACAGTATAACAGTAGAAATATCACTAATGTACTAGGCAATACAAAGATTAGAAATGAAAAGACCTAGGGTTCTGATACTTACCTATTGTGTAACTGCAGCCAAGTCACTTGAACTCTCTGTGCTTCACTTTCCTCATCTGTAAGAAATGAATACTAATATGTACCTCATGGGTTTGGTATGAAATTAACTAAGATAAATGGAATTTTATTCAAATATAAGGTAACATTATAGGAAATTATAGAGAATATCCGCAGTTGTGGGCTGTTTACAGATAACCCAGGATCACAGAATTGAATTATTATTATTTTGTATTATATTGTTTCACATTTTAGGCCAAAATTAGAACAGGGAGTAAAAATTCCAGAACAATAGAAGGACACCACTAGATGAAACTAATTTACCAATTTTTCCATGTTTTGTCTTTCAAGAGCTTTAAGATCTTCGATTCATAAAAGAGAAATTTGTGTCCACATCGGGAGGCAAATGTTCATCAAATAATAGTGAGTGCCTGAAGTGCTAGGTAAGGAGGGGTCATGCAGCAAGGCCTGGGCTATAAGAGAGAGTTCTCTGATTGTGATGTTCAGCATGGGAACAGGAAGGGTAGGATAGATAAGAATTAGGTGTTCATTGGCCTTACATTTCCAAAAAGAGGGATACTGCATTAGCACGGGGGAGGGGGGGGAAGCAAAGGAAGATTATGATATATCTAGAAGACAGCAATGGGAGTCTGAGATGAAATCATTTGACAAACATTAACTAAGCACCTGTTTTGTGCCAGACTTTGTACAAGGCACTGGGGATGGAGGGATGAATGGGTCTGTATTCCTCAGTATTCTAGACAAGAGGCCTTGGAGTGTGTAGACTGAGGTTCAAATCCTGGATGTGCCACTTGACCTATAACTTTGGGTAAGTGGTGGAGTCAGCCATGGAAACACAATATCACATAACAGGTGGGCTAAGAGAGGTACGTACAGAAGATCTGGGAGGCTTCTAGTCAAGATGATGTCGTAAGGTCATACTTTGAGGCTTTCCTCTGCTTCAAATATATGAAATGATAGATAAAGTATAAAAGAGAAAGGAAAAAATGGCCACACTAAAAAATACAATAAGGGGTGCCTGGGTGGCTCAGTCGTTAAGCGTCTGCCTTCGGCTTAGGTCATGATCCCAGGGTCCTGGGATTGAGCCCCGCATCGGCCTCCCTGCTCAGCGGGAAGCCTGCTTCTCCCTCTCCCACTCCCCCTGCTTGTGTTCCCTCTCTCGCTGTGTCTCTCTCTGTCAAATAAATAAATAAAATCTTTTAAAAACAAATAAAATAAAAAATACAATAAATATCTCTGTGGAGCAAAAATGGAAGAAATCTAGTGTAATAAATGGGCCTTCAGGGGGCTCTGGATGGGGAAGCAGGAAGAGGTGACCAGGGATCAGGCTTTTGTGTAGCAACAGAAATGACAAGGGCACCAAGCAAGGTGAAAGGCCAGACTCCAGCAACTGGAAACTGCTGGACAGGAAAGGAGTTCAACAGGGAGCCTGGGGTGGTCAAGAGGGAAAACACACTCTTAAAATGAATGTGCAAACCAGAATTCCCAAAGTCTATAAAGAAAATCAATGTGGGGGTGCCTGGCTGACTCAGTCAGTAGAGCATGCAACTCTTGATCTCAGGGTTGTAAGTTCAAGCCCCACGTTGGGTGTAGAGATTACTTAAAAAAATATATTAAGAAAAAAAAAACGCTAAAACACAGAGCCAAACAAAATCAACAATCAAGAGACGAATTCATTCCAGGTAAAATGAAAATAAGCAACCTGAAGATGACTTTAAGATGATTATGTTTACAGTCCTCTAAGGGATAGAAGGAGAAACAGTATCTATTTTTTTGTAAAAGGACAAAATATTAAAAAATAAAAATGGGAAGAAATGAAAAAGTGGATATGAAAGAGAAGAAAATGCTGAAAATGAAAAATAAAACTATTTACAATGAAGTATTAATAAAGAATAGAAAAGGAAGCTCCTAATTCAGTGGGTAGTAGAGCTCAGGAGGAAAAGTTGAGTTGCTTTAAGGCTTACAGGTGCCACCAGAGAGGGAACTCCTTAGTGTGTTTTGGAATGTTAATACTTACTGTTGGGTTGTCAGAAAAGGCAGTAGGCTGGCCTCCTAGCTTTGGGGAGAAAAGTAGGCAATTGCTTACATTATAGAGAAGAAAACAAGCTTTGTTTGACAATGAAGTTACTGCCTTAAATTGAAAAGCTTCCTGAGAGGACAGCAACTTGCCCACCCAGAAATACTATAATAGCAAGTTCTGGAAATATTATCATTGGGTCCATCATCTTTGTGTAGGTTTTCTGCTGAGGAATGTTTTCTTTCTTTCTGATTTATAGAATTTGGTTTTTGCCTAGATGCTTCAACCTGGAAGGTGGAGGAGCTGGGGTGGGGTGAAGGAAGGAGTTTTTATTGAGCCACACACTGTACTTGTTTTCCACACATGTTCTCATTGATCCACACACCAACTCTGGAAGTCAGCTCTTTTTATCCCCATGTTGCAATGAGGAAACGGAGACTCCAAAAGTTTAATGTACGTCAATCAAATTTTCCGGGAGGTAGTTGGGGGGGGCGGATCTGAAGCCATGTCTTCCTGTCCCAGTGCACACGAGGCTCCATCTCACCACCCTGAGATCATGACCTGAGCCAAAATCAAGAGTTCAACGCTTAACCAACTGAGCCACCCAGGAGCCCCTGGAACCCTTCACATTTAACTTGACTGACAGAGTCCTGCATGATCTGGCCCCACCGAGCTGTCCTGCCTCTGTATATTGCTCTCCCTCTTGCTCTCTGTCCTGCTGGCAACTTGGACTTTGCTGTCTCCTGCCTTCATAATGCTTTTCTTTCCTTCTTGTACAGGCCTCACTCCTACTCAACCCCCAGGCCTCAGTTAGATATCAACTCTACAGAGAAGCATCCTCCGTCCTCCTAAGACTGAGTTGAGACCTTTGTTGTATGCTCCCATGGCTCTCTGTACACCGCCCTTAATAAACTCTAGTAAAACTCTAGTTGCTTCTTAAATATCCCCCTTCCCAACTACACTCAGTCCCTCACCGACTGGGACTGTACCATTCTTGTCCACTAACATATCCTGAGCACCTACTCAGGGAACAGACATATAAGACACTCTCAGTGAGTACATGTTCTCTGCATGAATGATTTTCACACTATACTTAAGTGCTGACATGCCCAGTGATTGAAGGGAAGTGACACAGAATTGCTTCTAAATCGCAGAATCAGAGCAAAGATTAAACAACCCTGTGATTTACTTCGGAGTGACTTTTAGATGGAGAGCTCCTTATGTTCTGAAGAATAAGTTAAAAAGCATTGTCATTTTGCTGCCTGGAGCAGGCAGTTAATCAAACCCCAGTGGGGCCCGATTCCCAGGCGGGGAATAAACAAGGTGACATCATGGTGACACATTCCCAAGGGATCGTGCAAGTTGTCAGCTCTGTTTGCTGGTTGGAAAAGGCTGTCTTTGCTGTCTTGGGCTGCTAATGATCTTTGTAAGGCTTATGATTCTGAAGGTCTCCAGAGATGGGTGACAAACTTCAGTCTTCCAGCTCCTTCCCCCTCCATGTGACTCTCAGGATCTAGCCTGGCTCTCTGGGGTGGTGCCCTCCGCTGCACACGCAGAGCTCCAGGAGACCAGTGCCTCTGCTTACTGGTTTCCGAATGCTGTGTACACTCAGAATGTCCCCTCACCTGCACTGCGGTGTAACCACTCACATCCTTCTAACAAACCTTCAGTGTTTGTAAAACTCTCCCACTTTCTCTCTGTCGTTTGATCATGGATCTTTTTTTTTTTAAGATTTTATTTATTTATTGGACAGAGAGAGACACAGTGAGAGAGGGAACACTAGCAGGGGGAGTGGGAGAGGGAGAAGCAGGCTTCCCACAGAGCAGGGAGTCCTGGATGTGGGACTTGATCCCAGGACCCTGAGATCATGACCTGAGCTGAAGGCAGACACTTAACAACTGAACCACCCAGGCGCCCTTGATCATGGATCTTATGCTCATTGAGGAAAGAAGATAGATTGAAATTGCAGTGTTTTATGACATGTTATATATACACAGACTCAGCTTGGTGAACTGGGCAAGTATTTTAACCTCTTGATGCTTCACTTCTCTGTGGAGTAGAATAGTAATAGTAACTACTTGGTAGGAGGTTTGCCAAGGTTAATTAAGCTAATACATGTACAGAGCTATCCTAGTTCCTGGCACATTGGTAATCAGTAAATATTTAGCTGTTTCTATTACTATTATTATTATATTTCAGGAGAGGAAATGTGGTCTATTTGAAAGAACAGGGGCTCTGAAATCGGAAGACTGGGTTTCTATCTTGGATCATCTTGGATCTATCAAGCTGTGTGACTTCAGGGAGCCTCAAATTGGTCATTTATAGGATAGTGGTTAATACTACCAGCCCCCTAAGAACCATTGTGAATATTAACCAAAGGACTATCTGGAAAACATCTAGTGAAGGCCAGGCATGGGGAGGACACCCAGTAAAGGATAGCTCCTGCTTATTACTCCGCATAGAAAATGCATCACTTCCAATACATAATGAATGAGAACTGCATTCAAGCTAACCAGTAAAGAGAAGTCAAGGAAGAAGGGAAAGATAATGCTCTCAGACACTGTTGGTAGCATCCTGCAAATGACTCCGGAATTAGAACTGTTTACTGAGTATCTCAAGGGCAAGAAAGAGAGCTAACATCTATTGAGTACCTACTATTGCCAGGCACTTTATATAAGTCCATTTGAGCCCCTAAAGATGTGCAAGGAAGGGTTTATCACTCTATTTTACTGATAATAAGATAGATACAATGATTGCTAAGTTCTCAGTGAGTAAACAGTAAAGCTGGAGTTCTAAGCCAGGACTGTGTGATGCCCAAACACCGCTTTTCTCCCCATTATAAAATACTCAAACAGCTGATGTCTGTTGTAAGGACAAATAGACAGTAGTGAGGAGCTGGGCAGGGGAGTGTGTTGGGGTGAAATCATTGCAGGTAATGAGACCAATGTGGTGTATTATAGAAGCATGAGCAAGCAGATGCTCTACAGGACTGGAGAAGTCCATCTGGGGAAGGTGAGAGTTGAGGCAGGAGAGGTGTAAGAGAGGACAGCAGGTGGTGAGGGTCTTTTGCAGGCCTGGGACCCCTTCACAGTGACAGGAGAGGTTCATCATCAAGCAGCCTTACCATTGGCCATTGAGTATACATTGGTCCTGGTCTTCAAGTTCAAGCTGAACATTCCTACCTGACCACTTGCAGAGTGCTCAGAGTGCTCACAGCTGGTTCTCCTCATCTCAGTTCCTTTTCTCAGCTCCTGCACAGGAATGTGTCCTCTGCCATGGGTGCTTGGACGCCCACGCCATCTCCTCACGGTCTTGCAGTCCCTTAGCCCTTTCCCATTCCCTCCCCAGGATCCCGCTCTTCTGGTTTCAGCCTGGATCCTCGGGGCAGGGCTGTGAGTGGCCTGGGAGCTGTAAGTTGTGTCAAGGAGGCGTCTATAAGTTCCAGACTTTCCACAAAACTGAGAGAGTGACCCTCTCTGCCTATCTTCTACTTCCATGCATTGTTATGCTTCCTCTCATCTCTTTCTCTGCCTTCAATCCAGTTCCCAAGACTTGCTTTTGTTATCCCAGCCAAGGCATCTGCCAAGGCCTGGAAGAACAGTGTGCTCCCCCAGGGAGGGAGAGAAAGTGGATCCCGCCACCCCACGAGGGGTCAGACTTCCCCAGTTGCATCCTGGGCAGAGTCACGTGTTAGCAGGTTCACCTGGGCAGTCAGTGTGAAGAGCACATTTGACGGGAACAGGACTCAGTAGGGGGCTGTGGCAGCCATCCATGGAAGAGCTGTGGTCATCTGGCTTAGCACTGTCATCTGGTTCAGGCAGGAGAGTGAGGAAAAGAGATTTGAAAAATATTTCGGAGGTTTAAAAAAAATTGGTAATTGATTGACTGTACGAGGTGAGGGAGAGGGAGGGACTCACAGTGACACTCAGGTTTCTAGGTTGGATGTCTGGGTAGCAGGTAGTGTTTTTACCTGAGCTGGAGAGATAGCACATGGAGCGGATGGGAGGGGAGGCTGCAGGAGGGCTTTGCACAAGTCTGAGGAGCCCGTGGGACACGGAGGGTCCAGCCTGTGTTTGATACATGAGTCCAAAGCCCCAGAGAAAGGTCTCAACTGCCAACTAAGAGCAAGGAAGACCCACCACTCCCCCACCCACCCAGGTAGAATGAGAAGAGCAAGGGGCCAAGGAAAGAAGCTGAGAGAACAGTAACACTTAAGGCTCAGGTAGAGAAAAAGCAGCTCACAAAAACCCACAAAGACATACAAGAGACATATGAGGAGACTTGGGGCTTCCCAGTGCGTAGAGAATAAATCTGAACTCCTTACTGCTGCCCACAGAGCCCAGCAAGATCCTGCCCTGCCCACGTACCTCCTTGTCTTTTGCTCTTCCTTACTCAGATCAGACACAGGACTTTCCTCTGTTCTTGGGTGCACTAAGTGCAATCCTGTTTTAGGTCTGCTCCTTCTGACATTCATCACTTTCCAGGGTCTTTTTTTTGAAAAACAAAAAACATTTTATTAAGGTGTGACTGACATGTAAAAAGCTGTGCAGATTTAATGTATACAATTCAGTGAGTTTGGGGATAAGTGTATACCTGTGACTATCACCACCATGGAAGCCATAAATGGATTCATCACCTCCCAAAGCTTCCTCTGCCTCCCTTTATTATTATTATTTTTGTTTGTTCGTTTGTGGTAAGAATAAATAACATAAGATCTATCCTTTTAGCAAAATTTAAGTATACAATATGGTATTGTTAACTACGATCTCCGGAAATTATTGATCTTGTATAACTGAAACTTTGTACTCTTTGACTATCACTTCTGCCATTTCTCCCTCTCCCAGCCCCTGGCAACCACCATTCTATTACCTCCTTCTATGAGTTTTACTATTTTAGATTCCCCACATCAGTGGAATCATGCAGCATTTGTCTTCTTAGGTCTGGCTTATTTCACTTATTATAATGTCCTCTAAGTCCATCCATGTTGGTGCAAATGGCAAGATTTCCTTCCTTTTTTTTTTAAGATTTATCTATTTGAGAGAGAGAGTGCGCACACAAGCAGGGGGAGGGGCAGAAGGAGAGGGAGAGAGAGAATCTCAAGCAGACTCCACACTGAATGTGGACCCGACATGGGGCTTGATCTCACGACCCCGAGATCATGGCCTGAGTTGAAACCAAGAGTCAGATGCTTAACCGACTAAGCCACCCAGGCGCCCCTCCTTCTTTTTTAAGAGTGTAAAATAGTCCATTGTTTATATATATCATATTTTCTTTATCCATTCATCCATCGATAGACATTTCGGTTGTTTCCATATCTGGGCTACTGTGAATAATGCCGGGCAGCCATTTTTTACCATCCTGTCACTTCCTCTTGATTTACTTCCTTTATAGCTCATAGGACTATCTAAAATCTTTGGAACATTTCCTTGTTCATTTGCCTCTCTCCATGTTCCCCACTAAAATTAAGCTTCATAAGGACAGCTAGCTTGTCTGCCTTGTTCACCTGTGTGTGCTCAGGACCCACCTGAGTGTCTGGCACGTGTAGTACACACTCAGTAAATATCTGCAAAATGAATGAATGGGCCAGAAGAGGGTGATGTCACAGCAGCCTAGGACAGTGGTTCTCAATCGGGACTGCTTGCATCAAAGTCACCCACGAAGCCTTGTAAACGTATAGATGCCTGTCCCTTGCGCTAACCTCATACCCACAGAATCTGAACCCGTGAGCATTGATAAGTGTAAAATTCTCCACTTTGATGTCCTCAGATGACAGCCAGGGTTGAGAACCCTTAGAGTGAGGAATTTCAAGAAGGATCAACAGTGGCAAAGGCTATAGGGAGTTTCAGTGAGCTAAGGACTGAACAAGGTCCAGACTTGATGTTCTTTAGGGTTGAGCCAGTCAGTTCAAAGTGTAGAGGAAGCTGCTCAGGAGGAAATGTGCTGACTGCCTTTCAGGTTCTACCTACCAATGCTGCCCTGACTGTCCTTTGGGGGATTCATTCTCCCCTGTTCTCGACCATGTGGTTTGGTGGGTCTGACCCTAGCAGAGCAAGTGCTTACTGGTCACAGTAATGTGCTTGCCTCCCACAGCATTTGGCTCGGGGCTCGACCGATGAGCAGATCACAGCCAAGAAGCTGCTTGCTCAGGCTTCTGAGTAAAAGTCTCTTCTGGAAACTCCTAGAAAAGACTCTTTCTGTTCCTCTGGATGTCGTGGTATGAGAGCAACTTGGACCTCTGGTAGCCGTTTTGCCACCACAAAACAGAACGTGGAGCCTGCAGATAAACCAGGTCCACGGGAGAGAGAGCTGAAGAAGGCAGTAACTGGGGCCTTGGTGACGGGTGAGATCCTTGGAAACAAGCCCTGTCTGGAGCTAGTTCCCTCTGAACGTTTCAGTTGCAAGAGTAAACAAATTCTTACGGGTGAAAAAGAGTCCTGACCAATACAACTATTATGTCAGCCTGTACATCTGGCCAGGTGAGAGGGAGCAGGGCTTTAGCTTGCTGATGCTCAGACCCATCAGTCGCTTTTACTGAAGGAGGATGTCAGGCCAAGCCACAAGTCTTTAGTTACCAGAATGATGTGAGCAACCAGAACAACTAGTAAATATTTTAGACATAGGTCTAAAAGGGTTGGAGCCTATTGTGGGCTTGATTCTGGAAAGAGGATCTTTTATATCTGCCTCAATAGAGAGAAAGCTTTTTAGAAATAGACATCCCCTGAAGTCTTTTGCTCACGTGGGCACAAAACTGATGCCAAGATGTTCCAATATCGAATATGGCCACAGCAGTCTTAAAAGCCAAAGTCAATTCTTGCCATCCTCAGAAACCAACATGAAACAGACAGATCCAGCAGATCTCAGGCTACTTTGGGTGTGAATGAATACCCCCTCTTGCTTCATATCTGAATGCTATACATCTGTTTTGGATTGTACATTGTGTTTATGTGTTTATGCTTTGATTCACAGCATTTCTCATGTTATGGAATTGGTTTGTGTTGAACACAACTGTAAATAAAAAGAAATAAATGGCTGGGGTGCCAGGGTGGCTCAGTCAGTTAAGCATCTGCCTTAGACTCAGGTCCTGATCCTGGCGTCCTGGGATCGAGCCCCACGTAGGGCTCCCTGCTCAGTGGAGAGTCTACTTCTCCCTCTCCCTCTGCCCCTCTCCTCCGCTCATGCTCTCTCTCACTCTTTCTCTCAAATAAAGAAATAAAATCTTAAAAAAGGAAGAAAAAGAAAAGGAAGGAAAGAAAGAGAGAGAGAAAGAAAAGAAGGAAGGAAAGAAAGAGAGAGAGATAAAAAAAGAAAGAAAGAAAAAGAATGAAAAGGAAGGAAGGAAAGAAGAAAGAAAGAAAGAAAGAAATGGCTGGAAGAGAAAAAAAATCTGCCAACAGATCCTGACCCTCTGTAGTAACCAATGGACTAGCCAGTCCATTGTCCCTGTGCCTTAACTATATAGGTTGGAGTTGCAGAGAACTCAGGGGCCCTCTGGGGGACCCTAATCATTGTAAAGCAAAGGAAACAGGTTTTGGTGGCCAGGACCCAAGGCATATGAATACAGGGTTCCAGTTTCCAGGTATGTAGTCAAAAGAGTATGAGGTTCAAACCCTAGTTCAACCACTTTCTGGCTGTGTGACAAGTCGGTTATTTAGCAAATCTGAGACTCTTTGCTCAAACCTAAGCATGAGTACAATGAAATTTGCTTCCTAGGGTGTTGAGGGTCAAATGATAGCACATAGGTGTAAGTGCCAAGCAGAACCCCCTCTAAGCTCTCATTTTGGTAACAAAATAATTGCCGTGGGTTCAAATCTCATGCTTTCCCTTGTACCATCCAGATGACTCCTCTGGTAACTCCCACTGAAGAGAACTCTCAAAAAAAATGTCAATTTCTCTTTCTTTTCTTCATCATTTTACTACTGCATGTAAGAGTACAAAACACATTAACATTAATATGAGACATTGAGGCTGAAGAGTGGGATTCTAGTGTTTGATATGTAAATACTGTGTCCCACTAATGTTTTTCCAACTTTATTGAAGTATAATCTAGATCTATTTCAAGTGTATGGCTTAAGGACTTTTGACAAATGCATACATCTATGAAACCACCAATCAAGATAAAACTATTTCCACCATTCCAGAAAGTTCCTTCATGCCTCTTTACAGTCATTCCCTTCAGCCTTATCCCTGGTAACCACTGAACTCATTTCTATCACCACATATTAGATTTGTCTTTTCTGGAATTTCATGTAGATGAAATCATATAGTATGTAGTCTTTTATACCTCGGGGTTTTTTCCTCAGCATAATGTTTTGAGATCCTTCCGTGTTGTTACATGTATTAGTGGTTCATTCCTTTTATCGTTGAGGAGTATTCCATTGTATGGATGGATCACAATTTGTTTTTTTATCTATTTACCTGTGTTTTTTAAAAGATTTTATTTATTTGACAGAGAGAGCGAGCAAGAGCACACGAGCACAAGCGGTGGGGAGGGGGGGCAGCAGGCAGAGGCAGAGGGAGAAGCAGGCTTCCCACGGAGTGGGGAGCCCAATGCGGGACTCGAACCCAGGACCTGGGAACCATGAGCCGAGCCTAAGGCAGACGCTTAACCTACTGAGCCACCCGGTCGCCCCTATTTACGTGTTGATGGACATTTAGCTTGTTTGTGGTCTTTGACTATTATAAGCAAAGCTGCTCTGACATTGTGTGCCAGTCTTTTTGTAACATTTCATTTCTGTTGGGTATATATCTGGCTTGAGAACTGCAGGGTCACATGATAAGTGTATATTTAAATTTTTAAATGTTTATAGAGAGGGTCAAACAGCACATGAGAACTCTAATCGCTTTACATCTTTCCTGGCACCTGATACTGTTTTAGCCATTCTAGCAGATATGAAATGGTGACTCATTGTGATTTGTTACTAACTCAAAAACAAAACAAAACAAAACAAAAACTGTGTTAAAATACACATAACAGGGGCGCTGGGTGGCTCAGTCCATTAAGCATCCGATTCTTGATTTCAGCTCAGCTCTTGGTCTCAGGGATGTGAGATCGAGCCCCATGTCTGGCTCCTCACTCACCATGGAGTCTGCTTAAGATTCTCTCTCTCCTGGGCACCAGGGTCCTGGGATCGAGCCCTGCTTCAGGCTCCAGGCTCCCTGGGGAACCTGCTTCTCCCTCTTTTGCTGCCCTTCCTCCTTCCCCTGCTCGTGCTCTCTCTCTTGCTTTCTATCTTAAATAAATAAAATCTTAAAAAAAAAAAATTCTCTCTCCCTCTCCCCACTCACACACACACTTTCCCTCTAAATAAATAAATAAAATCTTCATAAAAAAATACACATAACATAAAATTTACATCTTAACCATTTTTTTAAAGAATCTATTTTTTTTAAGATTTTATTTATTTATTTGACACAGAGAGAGAGAGAGAGAGACGGTGAGAGAGGGAACACAAGCAGGGGGAGTGGGAGAGGGAGAAGCAGGCTTCCCACTGAGCAGGGAGCCTGACGCGGGGCTCAATCCCAGGACCCTGGGATCAGGACCTGAGCCAAAGCAGACACTTAACAACTGAGCCACCCAGGCGCCCCTTAATCATTTTTAAGTGTAAAGTTCAGTGGCACATTCAGTACACTCACATTGTTGTGCAACCGTCACCACCGTCCATCCTCAGAACACTTTTCATCTTGCAAAACTGAAACTCTGTATCCATTCAACAATAACTCCCATTCTCTGGCAACCACGATTCTACTTTTCCATCTCTATGAATCTGACTACTCTAACTACCTCATATAAGTGAAATCATATAGTATTTGTCTTTTTCTGACTGGCTTATTTCACTTAGCATAGTGTCCTGAGGTTTCATCCATGTAGCATGTGTTAGAATTTCCTTCCTTTTTAAGGCTGAATAATATTCCATCGTGTGTGTAAACCACATTGTGCTTATCCATTCATCCTCCATGGACACTTAGGTTGCTTCCTGCCACCTTTTAGTTATAGTGAATATTGCTGATATAACATGGGTGTACAAACATCTCTTCGGAGACCCTGCTTTCAATTAGTTTCATTTTAAACTTTCTGAGGAACCATCATACTGTTTTCCATGGTGGCTGCACCACTTCACATTCCCACCAACAGCGCAGGAGGATTCCAATTTCTCCACATCTTCGCCAACACTTGGTTTTCTGGGTTTTTTTGGTAGCAGCCATCCTACTGAGTGTGGTCTTGATTTGCATCTCCTTAATTATTTGTTGTTGTTTATACTGTCCTTCTCTTAGCAATGTTACTCCATTTTATAGATTATGAAACTTCAGTTTGGAGTGGCGAAGGGACCCTGGTCACAGGCATTGTTCTTATGTCATCAAAGATAAAGATAAGCAATCATTTGAATATTGGTTGATCGTATCCTAAGGGCAGTAGAAGTGTGACGGAGGCTGGGGATGCATTCACAGTTCTGAGAATGGCCAGAGAAGTAAACAACGTTAATACAACATGAGACGCGCCGTAAACGGGAAAGTATATGAAGCCAGTAAGGTATATTTGGGAAACTGAAAGGAGTGTAGGATAGCTGGAGCGTTGCATATAAGGAGCAGCTAGAAATGAGGCTAGAGAGGGAGGTTGGTGGGAGTTCTTAGCTGTAGATGACAGAATCTACTCAAGCTTATTTAAGCAGAAAACAAATGTTGAAAAGAATATTAGGTAGTTCACCTCTCTACGAGGGTCATAGAATGGCGCTGGGAGGCCACAGGACCAAAAACAATGCCCAAACCTCCCCACAGGACTTTCACCAAAGACACCACTGCCCACCCCACCCCCCTCTGGTATAGTCACCGAAGCTCACTGGCTGCTGTGACATGGACACCCAGACCTCCATAACTGCTGCCCTCTTCACTTATCCTGGTCTAAAAATGGATTCTCTGGAGTACCTGCTTCCTCACACAGCTCATACGTGAACAAATTCCCACGTGGCTATGTCTGATGGACAGAGCCTAAGTGCCTCGGATGCAAGTTGGGAAAATGAGTTTTTCTGACTTCTGTCTTCAGTAGGCAGGACTCATAAGGGAGGGAACACTTCAGTCATAGGAAGGGGTTCAAAAGGTAGTGGGCATGTTCATACAAAAACTTGTACATGAATGTTCACAGGCATCTTTATTTGTGATAGCTCAAACGTGGAAATAGCCCAGATGTCCTTCAACAGGCCAATGGTTAAACAAACTGTGGTCCATCCATACCGCTGAGTAGCAATTACTCAGCAGTAAAAGGAATGGAAAGATTGATACACACAACAACTTGCATGGATCTCCAGGGACTTATGCTAAGGGAGAGAAGCCAATCCCAAAAGGTGGCATACTGTGTTATTCCATTTATAGAACATTTTTTTTAAAGATTTTATTTATTTATTTGACAGAGAAAGACACAGCGAGAGAGGGAACACAAGCAGGGGGAGTGGGAGAGGGAGAAGCAGACTCCCTGCCGAGCAGGGAGCCCAATGCGGGACTTGATCCAGGGACTCCAGGATCATGACCTGAGCCGAAGGCAGTCGCTTAACCAACTGAGCCACCCAGGCGCCCCATTTATAGAACATTTTAAAATGACAAATTTTAGAAATGGTGACTAGCTTGGCGGTTGCCAGGGTCAGGGATGGGGGGAGAGGGCACAGCAGGAAGGAGGTAAGTGTGGGTATAAAAGAGCAATGCAGAGGATCCTTGTGGTGATGGAAATATTCTGTGTCTTGACCGTGGAGGTGGATATGTGGATACCTACACATGATAAAATGGTAAAGAATTAAACACACACATTATGCGTGCACATACACACACAAATGAATACAAGCAAAAACTGGGAACTGAATCAGATTGGTGGATTGTATCAATGTCAGTTTTCTGGTTATGATGTTGTACTATAGTTTGCATCGGAGAAAACTAGACAAAGGGTACATGGGATCTCTATTATTTATTATAATTACATGTAAATCTACAGTTATCACTATAAAAATTTTTAAAAAACAGTGAAAAAACAGAAAATGCTAGGAACTTAAGACTTTAAGAGCCATGGGGAACTATTGTGGGATTTTGAGCAGGAGTGACACATGTCTTCATTTAGCACCTATTTTCTGTCCAGTGGTAGGATAATGTTATCCTGGTTTCAGTTACAACTGTGACATTTTAATTTAAAATAAAATTTAAAAGATCTGTCTTTATTTTTAACCTGATGTGGTTTCCCAGAGTTTCCAAGAAGGCAATTTTAGGCCCGATATGCAAGCTCCGATTCCTTCTGCAACAGAAAGAATAAGGATTTGTTCTTTCATTCCTTCCTCAAGTATTTATTAAGCATCTGCTAGGCTCTGTGCCAGGCACATAGATTCAGCAATGAGTAAAAGACAGTCCTGCCTTTGAGGCACTGTGTTGTTAGATTCTCAGGGAGGGGGGAACGTGGCTCCAATAAGAAAGGGATTTATTAAAAGAAAGAAAGAAAAGAAAGAAAGAAAGAGAGGAAGAGAGAGAGAAAGAAAGAGAGAGAGGGAGGGAGAGAGAGAGAGGAAGGGAGGGAGGAAGGGAGGGAGGGAGGGAGGGATGGAGGAAGGAAGGAAAGAAAAGGGGAAGGGAAGAAAGGGATTTATTTGAATATCATGTAACCTAAAGCCAGGGGACAAAGGTCCAGAGATGGTGCAGTGGCCTCACAATGTCACCAACGTCCCAGGCTCCTGCTATGTTTTTTTCTCTGCCATCCTTAGCATGGTCCCCCCAGCCTCAAGCTTACCCATGGTTGCAAGGTGGGCAATGCAGCTTGGCTCGTATAAGGAGGAAGGAGAGGAGAGCAGCAGAGTACCTGCCAGCTGAATCATCAAGCACCCCCAAAACCCATCAGCTTCTGTTTGCATCTCATTGACCACTCCTGTCTTGCAAGGGAGCTGGGAAATCAGCATTCTCTTGCTGGGGCAGGGAGAACCTGGATAATGATTGGTAACTAGCGGTCTCAGTAACTAGTGAGAGACAATACAGTGTGATAAACCCCTGTATATGTAATAGAAATATGACACAGAGGCTGCAGAGCCACACATCCAGCCTTGAAGCAATCAGGGAAAGCTTCACAGAGGAAGAGACTTTTTGAAGAAATGCCCAGTAGAGGGAAATACACTGCACGTACTAAGGCATAAGAGGGCCTGTCACGTTTAAGACAGAAAGTAAAGTCTGATGGTGCTGGAGCATAAAGTGTTTTCAGGAGTGTTCGGAGAAGAGGCTAGAAGAGTAGCCTGGGACCAGCACAGGAAGAGACTTGAATGCTGTGCTAAGGAAGTATGGACTTGGTCCTATCATGCAGGAGTTTTTAAACTTTAGCATGCTTCAGGATCATCCTAGGGGCTCAGTGAAACACAGAACACTGGTCCTCACCACCAGAGCTTCTGCTGGAGTATGTCTGGGATCAGGCCTGAGAATTTGCATTTGCATTTCTAGTAAGTCCCTGTTGATCAGGGGACCCCATTTGGAGAACCATAGGTATAATGGATAGTTTCCAAGTAGGGGAATAATGTGATCATGTGTTTTTGAATGATCATCCACGAAATTAACCTGGAATGAATAATTTCCTGCAGAGTGCAAATGTCTCAGACACAGCAGCTCTCTAGGAGCACAGCCCTAAAAGGTAGGCAGCTTGCCCCTAGGGGCCTCGCCTTGCTCAGCACAGATGCCTTTTTTTTTTTTAAGATTTTATTTATTTATTTGACAGAGAGAGACACAGTGAGAGAGGGAACACAAGCAGGGGGAGTGGGAGAGGGAGAGGGAGAAGAAGGCTTCCCACGGAGCAGGGAGCCTAATGCAGGGCTCGATCCCAGGACCCGGGGATCATGACCTGAGCCAAAGGCAGATGCTTAACGACTGAGCCACCCAGGCACTCCAGCACAGATGCTTTTAAAAACAAGATTTGAGGTGCTGAGGGGGATCTGGGCTCCAGGTCTGTTTCTGGGACCAAATGGTTGTATGAACTGGGGCAACTATGTTAACCAATTTGAATGTCAATTAGGACACCTATAACAATAATGACTACCATTTATTATAGTTACACAATTATCTTGTTTAATACCACTGTCCTGAAAGATAGGTATTACTGTTCCATTCTACAGGTAAGAAAATTAAGGCTCAGATTACAACTTGCTCACCATTCCAAGACTCTTAAAGGATGGGGTTAGGATTCAAAACCAGAATTTTTTTCCTTTAACTCCAAAGTTTACACTCCTTTTTTTAAAGCTTATGCTCCTTAACTACATTGCCATGATTTCTGAAACTGAGGTTTACAAATGTAGTCTTAGGAATTTATGAGTTTTGTAGGAGAATTTTTAAAATTTAGTATTCTTGATGTTAACCTTTAAAAAATTGATACAAGCAAATATTGGGTTGTCTGGATGACTCTTCTAGCTGATTGAGCCCCTGCATCTGCATTTATGTTTGCAATGGCATTAGAGCTGAGTAGAACAATTTTAATGGTCCCAGCCCAAAGAGCCAAAGAACATTAGTAGTCTTCACTAGTGAATGGTGCACCCATGCAAAGTAAAGAGCAAATGACCTCAAGATCAGCTGTATGAATGAGTGTTCACTGAGGTTTGAATGGAAAAAAGAGATTAGAAGAGTTAAGTCATCAAGTGGCCCATGGTAGTAGTAAAATGAAAACACACGAGCCCATATCAGTCAGTTTCACATTCCTATTATTAACAGCTATGTAATTTAATAAAGCAGCACCATCTGTCATATTAGGTCCATGCTGTTAATGTCAACATTGGTGATTTGGTGGCATTGCTTGTATTTACCTTGCTAAGGTGTTTGTGTTCGATAGCTGCTTAAGACCTAGCTACAAGCCTCTAAGGAGGTTATACATATTCAAGGTACACAGGAACAAGAACAATGTACATCAACTCTGGGAGTCTGGAATTTCTGTTCTTTATTGGGGGTGTGCAAATTACTTAATGTTAAGCCAGGGCTCTGGGTTATAGTGAGCAGAAATGGTCGGTCTCTGGTAATATAAGCAGAAATGGAGTTTGTTGGATGGGGATTGGGTGGCTGAAAAACAGGTGGGAAGAGTAGAGAACCAAACTCTGGTCAGAGCTGGAGAGGGTGGTCAGGGCTTCCCCAGAACCATCTGGGGCAGAAGGAGCTATGACTGTCCCAGCACTGGATTCCCCACTTTGGGCCGGGCATTATCATTCCAGGACTCTTGATACTGCCATCACCAAGATCCTGGGCAGGAACATCCAGTTGGCTGAGCCTAGACCATTTGCCCACCTCCTGGCTCAGGGAGGGGTCATGGGGCGCCCTTCGGCTTCTGTAAACGTAGCCAATGAAGAATTTCTCCCAAATAGGAAGGACCTCTAGATGCTGGGGAGCCAAGACCTTGTTGATATCCACAGTTCACTTTCCTACAAAACAGAGAACATGGGACCAGTTCCGGGGATTGTCAGCATTAACTAAGACAACCTCATGAGCATCCACTGTAGAGCCCTGCCCACATGCTTGCAGACATTGCTGAGCACTGTCTGAGGAGTCCCACAGCAATGAAGAGCAGCTTCAAAAGGTCTAGACTCCACCGCTGGTTTTTCTGTTTCATGGCTCTTATCATAGTGGACAGATCAAGAGGGAACCAGGCAAGGTAATTTAACAGGCCTGAGAAACTGTGTATCCCTTGAAAAAAGACTTTTTTATTTTTTCCCATTTAAACCAGCTTCTTCTAATCTTCTAAAAACTAGCTAATAAAAGGCCTCTGGCTCAGTTTCTGGAGTTGAGATTCAGAAAACAGAATATTTATCATTGCAGCATTTTAAGGTTCCCATCCTCCTGAGCTAATCACGCAAATGGTCTTGCTCCAAGTGTGAGGGATGGGAAGTGTGTGCCTGGGTCTCTGATGGCGCTTGCTAAGAATGCTTCCCCTCCGAGCCAGCGGGCTTCACATGTGGCTGTAATTAACTGTGAAGAAAACCTGCGGCAAGAGGAAACTCTGTGCGTTCTGTGCTCCATGTTGTGAAACTGTTACCCTTTCTTATTTTGGTTGCAGATCCTCCACTTTGAAAGTGTTTCATTTTGGGAGCTGCACAGGAAGTTATTGATTGTGTGTTGCTTTCTTTGCAAAGATTTCTGCACCAGGAAATAGGTTTGTTTTTCTTCCTCCTTCTCCAGTTACATGAAAGCATTGGGGAAAAAAAAATCTGTTTTGGCTACTGCATGGCCTGCCCACCCCCCACCTCTCTGACCTCATCCTCTACCACTCTTCCCCATCCCCACCTACTCCAGACACACTGGCCTTGTGGCTGATTTTGGAACATGGCAGGTACTGTTCTGCCTCTGGGCCTTTGCATTTGCTTTGCCCTGACCTGGCACATGCTTCCCCCATATAGGCACAGAGACATATAGACACAAAATTGGCATAAGGAAATACTGGGTTATCTGGATAATGCTTCTAGCTGATTGAGCCCCTGCATCTGCGTTTATGTTTGCACAAACTCTCAAGTTCCTTCAGGTTTCTGCTCAAGTGTTCCTTATTATAGAAGTCTTCCTGCTTCTAGTAACTCCAGCGCCTGACTTCCCTGGTATTTTCTCATTAACCCCACCCTGTTGTTCTCTAGGGCAGCTAACACACGGTATACTTCTTTATTTATCATCTCCTCCTAAAATGGCATCTTCACAGGGCGGAGACTATTTACTAACCACTAGTGGCCAGCACATAGTAGACACTCAATAAATTATGTGTTGAATGAGTGAATGCATGTAATAGTAACAGTTACCATTTCTTGCATTAGAGAATTACAAACATTATCTCTAAAGAGGAGTAAAGTTATGCTGATGCAGTTAATGCATTGAAGGTCAAGGGTAATGAGGGGCCCATACCTGTATGAGGAGGGTTGGGATCAGAAGCCCTGGGTAAAGGGAAATGCAACGTTTAAATCTCCAGTCTTGACCCTTCCTTTGTGGTCCTGACTTATAACCAACTGCCTTTTCAACATTTCCTTTTGGATGTGTCATAGGCAGCTCATACTACATGTGACCAAAATGGGTCTTTTGATATCTCCTGCCTCTAGTATAAAGCTACTCCTCATCCAACTTCCCATTTCAGTTAATGACCACCTTCTACCTTTGCTCAGGCCAAAAGCCAAGGCATCCTGGGGGCCTCACTTTCTTTCAACCCCTATGTGCAATCCACCAGAAAATGTGCCAACTCTACCATGACAGAAATGGCCAGTTGGACACTAAGGATCTGAGTTCCCTTCCCATAGCGTAGAACTGTTGCCCGGAAGTGGCTGCCCACACAGGGACTGCCTTTCTTAGCTTCCCATCATTCAGGTGAGGCCATGTGACTGGTTCTCACCAATGGGATTAAGGGGAAGTGATCTGTGCTTAGGCCCATGAAGAAACATGTGTGCCCTCTCCGTGTTCTCTTTCTCCATCTGCTGGATGAAGAAGATCCTGCAAAGGATTCTGAGGTCCTAGGGCTGGCAGAGCCACAAGACTGAGGGATCCTGGGTTCCTGAGTCAGCACTTGCCGGACAGCCACTGGCTCTTCTAGAATACCTGTTTGGACTTTATGTGAAAAGCCACCAAGCTTTTGGGGTCAACTCTTGCAGTAGCTGACATTGCCTGATACATCTACCACCAAAACACAGCTCACATTTGTTCACCTGGCTTCCTTCACCTCTTGTTTTGAACTGCCATCCTCTCTCATATGAAAGACTATGAAAGTCTCCTGCCTTATCTCCTTGCCTCTATCTCCCTGCCAGCTACAGATCGGGTGTTTGCCCCCTGCAGATTCATATGCTGAAGCCCGGTCCCCATGTGATGGTGTTAGGAGGTGGGGGCCTTTGGAAGGTGATCAGGTCACGAGAGTGGAGCCCTCCTGAATGAGTTTAGTGCCCTTATACAAGACCTAGAGAGCCCCTCTGCTCCTTCCACCATGTAAGAACACAGCAAAAAATGCCCGCCTAAGAACCAGGAAGTTGGCTCTCACCAGACACCGAATATATACAGGACACCTTGATCTCGGACTTCCCAGCTTTCAGAACTGAGAGAAATAAATGTTTGTTGTTTAAGCTCCCCCATCCATGATATTTTTGTTATACAACCCAAACGGACTAAGACATCCCCACAGCCTATTCTCCACACAGCCATTATAGAGGTCTTTTAAGAACTCAAACCTGTGTTACCTCCTTCCCTAAACCCCCTCAAATGGCTTCCTTTTACACGCAGAATAAAGTCTGAACTCCTCGCTATAGCCTGCCTATTTCCCCAACTGTATCTCAAATGTCTCTCCCCCTCACTGATTATGTATGGTCCAGCCACCCTGGCCTTCACACGGTTCTTCAAACATGGCAGACCTGCTCCTGTCCCAGAGACTTCGCACTTGCTATTTTTCCTGTCTGGAAATCCTTCCCCCAGATTGTGGCATGACTGGTTCCTCGTTATCATTCAGTTCTCAACCCAAATGTCACCTCCTCACAGAAGCCCTCCCTGATCATGCTGTCAGACTGAGGCCATTCTGTGGCCACCACCAGTCATTCTCTATTTCATGTCCCTGTTGTATTTTTTCATTGCTCTTACTACTATCTTTAACTCTTTTAAGGTAACTTATGTGACTTAAATTATGTTTCCTGGCTAATTGTCTCTCTTCCCACCTCCTCCCCAACACCTCCCCATTAGAGTATAAGCTCCTTCAGGGCAGGACCTTGTCTGTTTTATTGATAGCCCCAGCTTCAACATCTAGAAATGTAAATGGCAAACAAAAAGTGCTCTAGACAATAGGAAGGCAGGGAGGGAAGGAGGATGGGAAGTCAGAAGGAAGGAGGGAGGGAGGAATAATTGCCCTAATTAGATCAAGACCCCTCACAGTGCAACCCCAGGGTCCACACCAAGTTCCTGGAGATGGGGGAGGAGTGGGATGGGGAAAAACAGATGGAAGGCAGGCTGAGAAGCACTATGGCTTCTGAAGCAGCCTCAAGGGTATAGAAATGACATTACCTACCACCCTAAGGCATCAGCTTACTGTTCTCCGCAAAGCTCCCACTCTGGAAGGGAAAAAAACACCCTTTTCCTTCTTTTTTTCTTTCTGTGCAGAAACCTCATCTATTTTGGACCCAAACCCATTTCCCCTACTGCCAATAAGCACTGGGAAGATTATGGGGCCTCCTCATATATGTAATTCAGAAGCATATTAAACTGTAAACATAGTATAATGAAGACATGGTTGCCCAAGATGAGTATTTATTTATTTATATATATCAAGTTCTTTCAAAAATAGGTTTGTACATTGTGGTGCTCTAAATCCAAACACAGTCTGCTTATTGGGGATGTCAGCATTATATATGGTAGGAGCACATTAGACTTTGAACTGGAGCCACTTTTATTGAATATGCAACTGTTCTAATGTATACGAAAATATTTTTTAAAAATATACAAACTAATATGAATTCATCAGTTTAAGTAGGGTTGACTTGGATTTTAGAGCTGTCTTAAGTAATCAACTGTAGGGTCAAACAGATGAATGATGAAGTGGAAAAAACAGCCATTAAATAATTTTACTATTTTTTAAAGTACTTAATGCTTAAAAAAAACCCTGAATCTTTTTTTTCCAGTTAGGGCTTTTTTCTTTCTTTTTTTTCTCCAGTTTTATTGTGGTATAATTGACACACAACACTGGATACTATAATGTCTTGACTTACACATATTGTGAAATGATTGTGAAATGATCACCACAATGTTTAGTATTTGTTTGACCAGACCTTTCTACGTAGGAATCATCCCCAATGTATAGGAGAGAAGATAGACGGGTGGGCAGTGTCCAAGCTTGTGTGCAATGTCACGCAGCTGGAAAATGGTGGGACTGGGGTTTGAACTCTGGTCTGGCTGATGCCAACGTCTCAGCAATTCTCATGTGCCAAGTGTTTCTCCATCCTTTGACATACGATGTCAAAAATGATGTTAGAACCTCAGTAAATTCCAATTCCATATGGTAGCCCACAGGGGATGGGCCACCAAAAGGAGACATTTCCCTTCAGAGTTGAAGTGTTGGTCTAGAACAGTTGATTTAATGATTTACTTAGAAATTCTCAACAGGGTCTTTTCTGGGTAAACAGTGATATGATTGAAAGATCGAATCAGGATCAGGACAGCTGGTTTGAATCCTGGCTCTGCAGTATTAAAGGCAAAGCTTTTACCCTCTCTGAGCCCCCATTATTTCATCCATAGAATAGGGTTGCTAATGTCTTCCTCACAAGATTAAGTTACATTAAATGGGAAGGCTCAGCAGAGTGCCTTGCACATAGTTGGCACCCAGGAATGTTGATCTTCTTTCTTCCTTGTTTACTTTCTTCTTGCCTATATATAGCACATGCTTGTAAGAGCTGAATGCAAAGCAAGAAATTGGAGCCAAGAGAGATGTGGCAATCTTGGTTTGAAGAATTTCTTTCCTAGGTGGTGTTGTCCTCTGAGTGATTCCACACTCAGAGGAAAAACACATGCTCATTTCTGGTAAGTTCCCTGGCTCAAACCATTCTCTGTCTGAGAGTTAGCTAGTTACTCTCGATGCCCTTGAATCCAGCATCTGCAACATTCTTTTCTCTGGAAGATGGCTCCTATTGTCTCCTGCCCCAGCCCACTGGTTTGTCTTTAAGAAAGATGGCAAGCATCTATTGCCAAGATGAATTGTTCTTACGGTATTTGAAGGAAAATTCCTTGTGTGAGGATGAATCCAATCTTTGGATCAGTTAGATAGGTATCACTCAGAGATCTGAGGTCTAAGCAATTGTTCTGGCCATAAATCTAGTCTTGCTTAAGAGCATTCATTCAGAACCATGCTGTGAAAAGAGCTGACATTCAGAAAAATACTTACCACTGACTCCTTGACAGGTTTCAAATGGTACTGCTCCAAACCTTGGAATATCACCTTCATTGAATTCCACAGACAATTTGAGGCTTGGGTTACTACTACTCAAAATGGTCCTATCACTGGACTCCATCCAATTGGGTGAAGGGTAAAATTCGTGTTGGGTCATGGTGGAGGTGAGGCTCATTTGTGGACTCTGAGATGGTTGCAAGGAAAGAAAGAAAGGGAATTAATTGAGTGCTTACCTTGTGCCTGGCACTGTTAGATGCTTTCATACACATCTGCCTAGAAATTCTGCAAATGTGTTAACCACTCATAGCCCTATTATTTACCACATTCCAAAATGTGAGCAGTAGAGGACTTACTTAGCAGGCTAGGTCTGGGTTTGAATTCTGACTGCCTGCAATAGAATGATAGCTCAGTGAGAGCAATGTTTGTTCGCTGCTGTGTCCCCAGTGCCTACGAAAGTCCCCTGCACATGGTAGGACCCCAATCCTTATTTGCAGAGTTGGGCTGCTTAGCCTCTTTAAAACTTCTGTTTCCTCAACAATAAAAGTAGGAAAAATAAAACCTATATCATGGGATTTTTTAATTACACTTTTTATTTTGAGATAATTATAGATTTGCATGCAATTATAAGAAATAATATAGAGAGATCCTATGTATCCTTTCCCCATGTGGTAACATCTTGTGAAACTACAATATAATATCACAACCAGATTACTGACATTGAAAACAAAAAAGAAAAAAAAGAATATTGACATTGATCAATCCATTGATCTTGTAGGATTTCCCTTCTAGGATTTTTATGTGGATGAAAAGCAATTATACGGGCATAATGTGCAGCACAGTACATGTGTATTGTAAGCATTTAAAAATGGTAGTTAATATCCTCCTAGGAGACAATATGGTGTAGACCAGTGGTTCTCAAAGGGTAATGTGCTTATGAATCATCTGGGGAACTTGTTGAAATGCCAATTCTAATTCAGTAGGCCTGGGTCGGGCCTAAGAGTCTGCATTACTAGCAAGCTCCCAGGGGATGTCTGATGTGGAGTGACAGGCTAAGCATGTGGACTCCAGAATTAGACTGCGAGGTTCAATTCTAGTTGCACGGTTATTACCTTTAAGACCTTGGACAAGTTATTTAACATCTCTGTGCTTTGGTTTCTTCATTCGCTTAAATAATGGGGATATTTACAGTCCCTACCTCATAGGGCTGTTGTGAGCCTTAAACTAGATAATTGTTTTAAAGCACTTAGAACAGTGTCCAGACCATAGTAAGTGCTTATTAAATGTTAGGTATCATTATTACTTTAGATAATTTCTTATTCTGTATTCTTGCAGTGAAATAAGATCATTTGAGTTTTTCCACTGGTTACTTTGGCCTCTGGAAAAGTAGAAGTTCACCTGTTCCCACTCAATGAGAAAAGAGAAGTTATAGCTAGAAGGAATTTTTAGGAAATTTTAGAGCTCCTCTAATCAGAAATGGCAATAAGGGAGTCCATTACCAGGGGAGCAAAATTCAAAAGGAGCAGTAGGGACAAAGTAGGAGCCGAAGTGACCAGGAAGCTCCTTGATGGAGGGATGAAAAGGAATTAAACAGGGGAGGGGCACAGAGAAACAGAGAGAGGACTGGCCAATGACACTGTGGCCTGTGGAGGAGGCAGGATAATAGTCCACAGAGTCTCTTTTCGGTCCTTGGCATTTTCTTTTCCTTTTAATTTTTTAATGTTTTAATATAAAAATTTCAAACACAGGCAAGAGTAGACAGAACAGTATAAAAAACCGCCTATACCCATCACTTGGCTTCAACCATGATCAATTCAGGGCAAATTTTGTTTTTTTTCAACCTCCGCTCACCTACCTCCTGGATTATTTTCATTCTTTAAAAAAAAAAAATTTCTGGGGGCACCTGGGTGGCTCAGTTGGTTAAGCGTTTGACTATTGATTTTGGCTCAGGTCATGATCTCAGGGTCGTGAGATAGAGCCCTGCCTTGGGCTCTGTACTCAGTGGGGAGTCTGTTTGAGGATTCTCTCCCTCTCCCTCTGCCCCCCCCATCCTGCTCACACTCCCTCCCTCTCTCTCTAAAATAAATAAATAAATCTTAAAAAAAAATTTCTGCAGGCGCCTGCCTGGTTCAGTCGGTAGAGCATGCGATTCTTGGTCTCAGGGTCCTGAGTTCAAGCCCCACATTGGGTATGGAGTTTACTTAAAAAATAAATAAATTTCTGGTGCATTTATAAAATTCTTGGTTTGCAGCACATTCTCATTATGGTCCATGTACAAACCTATCTTTGTTTTTTCAGTTAGCTACTTCAGCAGTTTTGTTTTTGTTTTTAGAAAGTTGCCCAATTTGTTTTTTTTAAATTATGCTAAAATACACATAACATAAAATTTACTATTTTAACTATTTTTAAGTGTGTGGTTCAGTGGCATTCACACTGTTGTGCAACCATCATTTAAGTGGTTATTTTTAATAGTGAACCTGTGAATCCACCACCCAAAGGTGAGGAGCTTGCCGATAACCTCCATCTAACCAATGGCCTCTCCCACCCATCCAATGCAGTCCCCTCCCTAGGTAATTACCATTCTGAATCCTCTGGTCATCATCCCCTTATTTCTTTTGTATTAGTGTTATTGCAGGTGTATGTACTCCTACAATTCTTTTTCATTTTATTTGCAACATTACAAATAGGATATTATGTTGTATGTAATCTTTTGGGACTTACTTTTTTCACCTAATATTGTCAAGACTCATCCCTATTGGGGCGCCTGGGTGGCACGGTCGGTTGAGCCACAGACTTGGCTCAGGTCCTGATCTCAGGGTTGTGAGATCTGCTCAGCATGGAGTCTGCTTGAGATTCTCTCTCCCTCTCCCTCTACCCCTCCCACTCGTGCTTTCTCTCTCTCTCTTTCAGATAAATAATCTTTCAGATAAATAAATAAATCTTTTTTTAAAAAAAGATTCATCCCTATTGTTACATGTTAGCATAAGTCGTTTGTTTAGGCTGCTAATATCCCATTATGTGAATAGTCTATGTACCTGACATGTTCCACTTCCGGTCCACTTACATCTTGAAGACACACCCCCCTTTTCTTAGGATAACTTGAGTGTGTCTTTCTTCTGCACAACTAAAACAGCCAGGCTAAAACAACCATGCTTAGATGTTGCCAGAGCGAAGTCACACTAATGCTGATGTAAGGGAAGCAGTGAGATTAATTCTTGGAAAGGTCGAAGACTGGTCACATCCATGAGAAAAGGCCCTCTGTCCCCATGATTTATCTGCAGAGTAAGGTTTGCACTGAGCAGTGATGGAAATTAAAGAGGCAGCTTTAGGACCTCCACACTGACCCCAAATGGAAATCATTTAGCAGCATACAAATGGCAGAAGTGTCATAAAAATAAAATGAGATAATGATATGTGGGGACACTTTATAAACCCCAAAGCCATTTTATAAATGTGTACTAGTATTATTATTGCTATCATTATTCATTTGCATTATCTGGGCAAATTATTTTCCCATCCCCCCGTGTTAAAGTGGGTGTCTGTTTATAAGGTGCCACAGCAGGACTGGATTTAAGGCAGGAAGAGAAAGGAGGAAGATGTGAGTATTCATCCAATATTCTGCCTAATCCTTGGTCCCTGCAGTGGATCTTCAAGGTAAGAATTATCTGTTTTACAGATGAGAACACTGAGCTTGATGACATGCCCAAAATCCTGTAACAAACACAGATAGACTTTGGATTCAAATCCAGGTCTGTCCAAACCCAAAGCCCTTTTTCTGTCTTGCCACACTTCCTGAAATCTGCCCATGCAGTCCTCATTCTTTCCCCATGCCCTGCCCTAACTTGGCAGGATGAAAACCTCTTCTTTATGATCTTTTCAGGGTGGTTTTTTTTTTTTTTTCCTCCTAGTCTGAGACTACTGATGAACTAACATGGAGTCTAAGTAAAAATATCTTTGGGAAGACTGGGAGCCTTCCCGGCTTTAATCTGTGAATTTTAATCCGGGGAGTGGGAAACCAGGGGTTGACTTGTCACTTGGGTTCCCATTTACAGTGATCCTGTGTGGTCTGGAGGAGTGTATTTTACAAGGGGCCATAAGACCCATGCTCTGATGCAGGCAACACCTCTACCTGCTTTAGGTAAAACATCTAATCTGGCTGTAAAATAGAACTATTAATACCTGTCCTGCTACCCAACAGGGGCTAAGATCAAATGAGGTAATATGCTGTGACTTGATATGACCGGATGAGGTAATAGATGGGAAAACAGTTTGAAAACTGCAAAGCATCCCCTTCCACTCCCCCCACCATTAATGTAAGCTGGTATTTCTTTTCATTGTTATCATTGCCTCTCAGCAGAGTCTTCTCCCAGGGAAAGCCCTATAGTAGGAGCTCCTAATAACGACCGAAGTTTGAGAACAGTCAGAAGGCGAGCAACATGAAGCCATTTAAAGCAAACCAGAGGAAGTCCAGTCTCTGACTATTTTATGAAGTTAGCGGCTGGATATGTTAAGCAAATGTTTTCTTAATTGTGGCAGTACGAGAAAACAATGGGGCAAGGGCTGCCGGAGACTGGAGTATCAGGCCTCCACCCCTCTTACCACCCCTCCCCAAATCTCTAGAGAATGACAGGAAAAAATTAAAGACAGGGCTTTTCTTTTCGTGGTCACATGTCTACGCTGCTGCTGTAATAAGAACCTGCACCAATTAGAAATGTTTCACCTCCTCCCCTCTGCCCCTCCCCGGGCACATTTCAGAGCAGCCCGGGTTGTGGACTCCTGGAGTTTGCCAAGCACAGCAAACACTGCTGTGTGAGCGGCTGGAGGGGGCTCTTTCCACTCCGACCTCCCTCCCTTCCTCCTCTGCTCCCTCCCTTCCACACTGTTTTCATTTACTAGGACTTCCTCCTTCGGGCGAGGGAGGGGGAGGAAAGACGCTGAAGGGCGCCTGGGGCGTGAGTGTGCGTGCGTGTGTGTGAAGTGGAGTGAGTGGTGGAGTGTAAAATGCTGTAATGGGAGGAAACCGAGCCGCGTCTGAGTGCCCCGGACTGCAGCGGCCGTTCTGATCGCAGTGGCACCTGAGCACACACTTCCCCGAGCAAGTGCGACCTGTACCTGCAGGTACGTGTGGCCGCCGGCCCGTCTGGTTAGTTTGGCTTGGGGGTGTGGGTAACGAGAAAGCGAGGCAGCGGTCCAGGTCGGCGCCCGGGGGAGCGGGGAGAGCGGGGTGTGCGGGAGGCTCCCGCGTGCACTGAGGTCCCGCGGGTGAGCCGGGTGTGAGCGCCGGGCGCCGGAGGGGCTGTACGCCCTTGCAGGGGCTGCTTCTCGAAAAGAGGACGTGTGCGGGTCTGAAGCCGAGGGCGGCGTAGGGGCTGCAGGTCGTGCCCAAAGGCTCTGGCACTTGCTGGCTGCGCGTGGCGGTGAAGGGGCAGCGGGTCCAGTGGGTGCGGAGTACCGCTCGACCGTGGACGTCGGTGTCACGTGGGCTGTGTCCACCGGGTGCGTGTGCCCACTGTGTGCGTGTGAGGAACGTGCCTGGCCCACAGCAGCGGGCACCTGGGCGCGCACGAAAGGTTCGCTTGTGCGTGTACGCTGAAGGTGTGTTCCCACCGGCTGGGCCTTGGGGGGCATAGATATGTGTGAGATGCCGGGTCCTCGAGCCCTCGGGGACTGGCGCCTCCCCCGGGGGCCCAGAGCGGCTCCAGCCCCGCAGCGGCCGTTACCCGCCCGAGCGCGTCGGCCCGCTGGGTAGGTGGGAGCCGCCGCCGCGGGGCGTGCGGCGGGCGGGGGAGGGGAAACAAGCCTCTCCTCCGCGCGCGAGGCCCCGCCCCCGCCTCCCTGCCCGCTCACCTGGGCTCGGCCGCCCACCTGCTCGGTGGGAGGGGCGTGTCCGGGGGCGTGTCCTGGCGGGCCAGGCGGAGCCCGGCAGAGCCCGGCTGAGGGCGGGCGGCGCCTCATTCCAGGGATTCCTCGCGCTTCCGCGCTCGCGTCCGCCGCGGAGCCGGCTCGGCGCGCGCCGCCCGCGTGTGCGTGTGGGTGTGCGGAGGGGGCGTCAGTGCGGGAGCGCGGGCGCGAGCGCGCCTGTGCGTCGGCGCGCCCCCGGAGTGCGCCCCGCGCGCTCGGCGGCCCCGCCTCCACCCCCGCCCCCGTCCCCGACGGGGCCCGGCCGGCCCGAGGCGGGCGAGCCCAGAGCCGCCCGGCGGTGAGTGCGGGAGAACCGGGCCCGCGAGGGCTGGCTTGAGGGGGAAGTCCGGGTGGGCTGACTCGGAGCAGGACTGAGGGCGTCCTCCTGGAGGGAGGAGGCGGCTGGTTCTCGCGGGGCAACTTGAGGCTCCCAGCGGGAGCCGAAGCTTCAGGGCTTTTGAAGGGAGGTCCGGCTCTTGGCGGGGGGGGGGGGGGGGTGCTCCCACGAGGAAGGCGTCCTGGGAATGCGAGGCACGGGGCCGGGGAGGGGGCCCGGCGCGCCTTGTAGACCGTTGGTCCTGGCCGGCGGCAAAGGAGGGCTGGGTTCAGGACTGCGGGAAGGGGCTGAGGATGGGCAGCTGGGACGGGTCTTTCTTTTCTTTTCATATAGTCCCTGCCCCTCCCCAAAACAAAACGGCACACTCTTCAGCACCGAGTGCAGGCCTCGCCGAAACGCAAAGGTCTTTTCCTTTTTTTTTTTTTTTTGCTTTGCTTAAAGTTTCCTTTGATTCCTGACACTGAGACAGTGAAATGTCTTAGGTTAGGATGACAGTACTTGCTTGGGCTATTAACTTAGTCTTTATGCACTTTCCTGGCATATATTCGTGTATTTAAGCTAGATGATTAAAAAAATCGGTTTCACTTTGATCATTGGTGCTGTATGTTTGCTGGTTGTATTTCCTTCTCTGTGGTTAATAAGAACCAGCAGCCCGGGAGCCGGCGGTGGAGACGGCTCTTCTAGTTTTTACCGCCCCTGGTTGCTCCCTCTGTTTGAAAGGTACTGTCTTCCAGTTTGTAGATTTTGCAGATCTTTTTCTAAATCCAAGCCTACCTTGACGAGAATGAAGGCTTGCATTTCTTTCCTCTGAACATTCAAAGACAAAACCAAGAAAAGATAGTTTTCCTATTGGTATTTGAAGGTCAGTTTTGCATACCATTTTAGCATACCAAACTTTAAATCTTTGCTCTAGTCCACTAACTTGTAATGTTCATTGTTTCCTCCTTGCCGCGCATGACTGTGAGGGGTAGCGTGGGTAGCTGAAAAAGAGCTTTGGGGCCAGTGCCTTAAGGCTGTACCGATGACACGATCTTGGAACAAGTTATTTATCATCTCTAAATCTCAATGCCTTAATTTTAAATAATGCGTTTAGAAATACTTTCTTCAGAAATTTGTTGTCTTACACTCAAGACACAATTTTGTGTTGGTTGATTGGTTGGGTTTTTTTTTCCTTCTGTGTGTTTCCTGTTGCATCTGGCTGAAAATCATCTCCCCACGGTAGAAATGATGTAAACCCCTCAAATTGTTATTTAATTTTCATGCAACTTTAATCCCAGGCTGATTTCCCCTGCCACTGTTTTTGTCACACTTTGGGGCAGCTTGCTTTTGCTTTCCATTTGGAAGGGAATGCAAACTAATTTTTATGTTGACCCAACAAAATACAATTAAGAAGATAATTCTGCTATAAATAACCATGGACTACATTCCAAAACTGTGAATGTTGTAGTAAAAACAGCTCTGGCTTATTTCTGGAGACTTGACTTTAAGTCCAATCTCTGTCACCTACTAAACTGGTGACCAGAAGAAGTTACTTCTACTTAACCTTTGTATTTGATTTTCCTCTATAAGAAGGTAATTGTATCTGTTCCCAATACATCATAGAAGTTCAGGAATTACAGGGAATAATGTTCTCCGAAAAGTAGTTTGCATTATGTTATTATAAAGGTCTTTGAAGATTTGAGGGAGCTTCTTAATGGCAGTCATCGCCACTTCCCCCAACTGATTTAGAACTGTGAGTTCACCTGAAGACTTTAACACTTCTTACAGACACCATCATTATGAAACCAAACTTTCACTTTCAGATGTTCTGTTTGACAAGAGTGCTGTAAGGGGAAATTCCTCTTACCTGCTTATGGAGCCTTGTTCCTGACCTTTCCTGGCTGCCAAAACAAATCCCAAGGAAGATTTTACTTTGTGTCTTTTCTCAGTATTTTTCCTGGGTAGTTTTGCTGTGCAGGTTCTAGTTTGCCTTAGTAGAATGAAAAATAAAATAACCATCATAAAAGTTGCTTTGCAACTTTGATTATGACTTCATAAAATAATACGAGTTGTAAATTCAGGAAGTAAAAGTCACATACATTGGGAAAATTTTAATGTAACTAAAATTATGACACTGTAGTGATCTTAAGATACCAAGTCTGGTTTTGGTCTGTGTTAGATAAGCTATTGCAGAACCTGGTGAGAGAGAAGGTTCTTGCTTGCTAAGTTTGTGCATAACCGAAGCTCATTTGTGATTGTTTTAGGGAGCCCATCTAAAGGTAATGAAGTCGATATGTGAGAGCCTAATAGGAGAGAAAAGGGAATGCTGCCAACAGCCTGTAGCAATTTAGAATCTGACCACATTGAAACAACTACAGCAACAACAACTGCTTAGAAATTGGACTGCCAATGGGACGCCTGGGTGGCTCAGTCAGTTTAGTCATGATCTTACGGTCCGGGAATCGAGTCCCGCATCAGGCTCCTTACGGGGAGCCTGCTTCTCCCTCTGCCTGCCGCTCCCCCTGCTTGTGCTCTAGTGCTCTCTCTGACAAATAAATAAGTAAAATTAAAAAAAAGAAAGAAAGAAAAGTTGGGCTGCCAGATCTTGAGAGTATGATCTGTCAAGGTAAGAAAGGCAGGCAGGAGCATAAGTGGGAGGTGCTAAACCAGAAAAATTCTTGCTACCTGGGACGCAGTATGACAACTCCTTTGCAAAGGAGGAGAACCTTGTAGAATGCATTGTGTCTCATGCCTCAGGTCTGATAACCAGATACAGTCCATTCTCGGATTTCTTCATCTACTTACTAAAATTTATTTGGAAGCCTGAATCCGAACTTGCAGGACTTTCTCCGTCATCCCTGCACATGCACAGAGTGGTGAAAAACCTGAGTGTTCCCAGGTGAGGTCAGGCAAGTCAAGACTCTGACTTCTTGTTTCAGCTCTCACACTGTACTCCTACTTGTGGTCTATTTAGTGCCACATTTTTCTCATTTGGGGGCTTTTTGTTGTTTTTGGTGTTTATACTGGCCCCCCAGCATAGTGTTCCCAAGAGCAAGGAGGCTGTGATGTGCCTTTCAGAAAAAATACGAGGAGAAAATATGTGCTTTAGATAAGTTTCATTCAGGCATGAAATATAGTGCTGTTGGCCATGAACTCAATGTGAGTGAATCAGTAATAGATATCACATAAGGTGTCTTTAAACAGAAACACCTAAAACAAGGCTATGTATTGATCAGTTGACAAAAATGCAACCAGTGGCTCAAAGGAACCTAACCGTGTGCTTTTCCTAGGAGCAATGGTTCAGTGTTCGTTAACGCAGTGTTCTTGGAGACTTTAGAGAGCATGACAGCTGTGAATAATGAGAATTGAGCATATTTACTGATGCTGATAACTAGAGTGCTTCCTAATGGTATAATGTGTCATGGGTTAGAAGGCTTTATCTAGGCTTTAATAGGCTGAGTTGAGATTTTGGAACAATGGACAGTTAGACTTAAGTATTATGGGAAGTTTGCCACCTTGGACTTTGGTGCAAGTTCATGTGTCTCGTTCTTGGGGGTAAAAGGTCCCTGAGAGGGACGCCTGGGTGGCTCAGTCTGTTAAGCATCCGACTCTTGATCTCCGCTCAGGTCTGGATCTCAGGGTCGTGAGTTTGGGCCCTGTGTTGGGCTCCACTACTTTAAAAAAAAAAAAAAAAAAAAAAGGTCCCTGAGAGGATGGGCACCTCAGGACTTGTGAATGGGAAATTCTAAGTATCCAAATAAAAGAAATGGCAAGAACAGGCATATCCAGAGTAAACTAAAAATGCCAGTGAGTTTCCCTTATTTCATATGCAGTGCTGTAGGAGGCCGAGGTCTTGGAAATGAAGAGAGATTCACAATAGCCTAAACATGAGAAAGAAAAGCATAGTTCATTTTTATGTGACAACAGTGTCGAGAAATGGTGGGAATAGGTAGTCTTAAAAAGTCCAGACTTGAATTTTATTTTCTTTTACTTAGACACAGTGGTGTTAGTGTGGGCCCGCCGTACAGTTTCCAGGGGACCCTTTGGGGAGATGGGTAAACTTCAGCTGGCAGGGAGAATTTTATACCAGCACCGAGCAGCCTCACATAAAAGATCAGGAAATAGGCTGTAACCTAAGTTTAGTTTTGCAGCATTGGGCTTATATACTCGACTGGCACATGGTCAGCTTTCGTACTGTCTGTGCAGGTGCAGGGCTAACACTGATACCAAACTGTATTACAGGACTGGAGGATATAGTTATTTCATGGTAGCACTGCTTGGCAGCTCCCGTTGCCAGGGTCATCAAGATGACTACATTATCATATCCCTAACACACACGCCTCGGGGCCCCGGCGGAGGGGTGATTAAGGAGGTCCATAGAGTCATCCATTTTAGCATAAGAAAACCTGAAGTGGTTGAATTGAGCATTGGTTCAGGACTTTCCATCCAGAGTGGTACCCTTTATTCAGCCCAAGCTGCCTGGGATCTCAGTCTCTATTGAGATGATGGAAGTTGGAGACCAGCAGTAGGCAGAGCCCAGGTGATGGCAGACGCCTGAGGTTACCTTGTTCCAACATCTAATGAATCCCACTTTGGAGGACAAAGAGATGGATGGCTGCCCAACTCATAGACTGCGTCCTGCAGAGCTTTCATAGGAGGGGCCTCATATCATTATGGAAAGGGTACAAGACTGTCCCAGCTTACCAAGTTTTATAATTTTCTAGGACAATGGAAGGACTGCCATCAGCTGACTTTTTTTTAAATTTTCATCATTAGTTTTAGATGTAGTGTTCCATGATTCATTGTTTGTGCATAACACCCAGTGCTCCATGCAGAACGTGCCCTCTTTAATACCCATCACCAGGCTAACCCATCCTCCCACCTCCCTCC
>NC_138369.1:45479204-45484972 GCF_054177405.1 Leptonychotes weddellii | reverse complement strand
GGGGTGCACGTACCCCTTCGGATCCCTACATTTGTATCTTTGGAGTAAATACCCAGTAGTGCCATCAGCTGACTCTTATTCTGGGGCTTCTGCTTGAGGATGGCAAGCACCTAAAAGCAGCCTAACTAGGGATTTTATGCATTCACGTTTTCAGTTCTCTGGAAATAAGTATAGAACATGTGGATATATTGTTTAGATTTAATACATTTGGCCTTGAAATAAATTTTCAGGAGTGGCTATGTGTAGAGGTGAGGAGTTGGATGTAAGTGGAAGCTGGCCAGGCCCTGACATGCTACTTGGTGGGGTGCTGTACATTATGGCAGTATGGGTCAGTTATTCACGCCAGCGATATGCCTAGGTAGGGAACGCTGGCCTAGCAGAGGATCCATCTGTTCATGCTCTTTCTTTGGCAGTATGACTGTTTTTTAAATATTTATTTATTTGTCAGAGAGCGCACGCATGAACAGGGGGAGCGGCAGGCAGAGGGAGAAGCAGGTTCCCTGCTGAGCAAGGAGCCCGATGCGGGACTCGATCCCAGGACCCTGGGATCAGGACCTGAGCCCAAGGCAGATGCTTAACTGACTGAGCCACCCAGGCGTCCTGACAGTATGACTCTTGGAAGAGTGTTTTGAATAAGGGCTGGTGACTATTTAGTGATGTGGTGTCCAATTTAAGGTTGCGAGAAATACAAATAAGGTGCACATTTGAAAATATCATTCACTGATCCCTAACAGTTATCTATTGGAACCCAACAGTAGGTTTTCTTGAGCATGACTAAGTCGAAAAACCATGCTTCCTAATACTGAACCCGTTCGCGGAGCCTGCAGCCTTGAGGGCTTCCATTTCATTGCCGGGAGCGGCTTGCTCCACTCTCAGACCCAGCTGACGGCAAGCATTTTCTCACCTGTCTTGGTTACCATTCGTGTGACTCCATGCCTGTCTCTGTTCAAAGAAAGTGAAGTATGGCATCGTTTTCTCGTTCATAAGAGGGGAGTGTTTGTTTCCCTTCGCTCACTTTAGAAACAATAAAGTTATTGCCTCATGTATCTCAAGGTATAAGGGAAAGAACACAGATTAGAAGTCTTGCCTCGGTTGATGACGGAAGTGGTTTTTTGGGGAGGGTGGTATAACTTAATAAAACTAAAAATAACTGCTTTTCTCCAAAAGTCTTTATGAAAATCAGCTTAAGTATAGTAAAAATAGCAGTAGATGGTGAGTCAGGGGACTTGGACTCTAGTCTTAGTTTCTTCAGGAAGTCACTTATATTCTCGGCACCTTGGTTTTTCATCTGCAGAAGAATATTAATAATCCTATTTGGCCAACTTACAGTGAGAATCCAATGAAGTAATTTATGTGAGTGTGCTTTGGAAAAGCGTGTGCTCCACAACCTTATGTGGTGGCTGGATGGGGATGACATGTATTTCTCACTTGAGTTTACAAGGTACTTTCAGTTACACTGTGTCATTTAGTTCACAGGCCAGGTTTGTGACCCTATGAAGTGAGCAACGTTATTGCCATTTTCTTTAGGTGAGGGACTTTGGGCCTGGAGAGGTTAAATGGCCCATACAATCAGTGTTAGGCTTATAGAGCAAAGCCTAGAACAAAGCAGTGATTGTTGACTGCATGAGTGAAAGTGTTAAAGTAGGGCTCAAGTCCTGGCTCCATTGATTTAACAGATGGTGAAGTGTGAAAAGAAAAAAAGGATCACACAAATGAGATATTTTCCCCAAGAACATAGAGGGGTGGTCTGAGAATTGGATGTTAACGGGAAGAATGTGTGTTGCAAGAAGTTAGTGGGGCATCAACTGGACACACTATGGAGAAGAAAACAGCTAGGAGGGTTGCTCATCTCCTTGACGTGCCCAAAGCTTTGCTTCCATGTGGCTGCCAGAGTCTTCTGGTGATGATTTGGTCTGAAATTGTATTTCAGTTGTCCTTCTCACTGAGATGGACAGTGAGATTGATACCTATTTGATTTAAGTTACTTCAGGGCAGTGAGTTTCCTTTTCCTTTTCTGTAACGTCTGTATATAGGTATTTTTTGTTTTGTTTTTGTTTTTTTGTATATAGTTTTAATAGAAATAGGAGATACTCAATGAAAGCCTCTAAATTCTTGATGACCAAAAAGGTCATATACCTCCCGTGGTGGTGTGAGAGTTCATACTTGTAGGCTTGTCCTCCAGTTGTGCTTTATTAGCTGAGGCTGGTTTAGATTATCCCAGGAAGTGGCCCTGATTGCAGGTGATAGAGGGATGGAACAGGGCCAACAGGAATTAGAGATACTGACTAGTGTGCATCTGGAAGCTAGAGATGCCATCAGTATCTCAGGATCGTGATGTCTTCCTGTTTGTGTTTTTTGGCCAAGTGACAGTGTGGCAGGAACATCAGGAGGTTTGAATATGCTTCTCCCCACCCCCACTGGTTTCCAGCCCTTGCTAGGACAGTTGCTCCATATTCCCATAGTCTTTCCTAAATTATACGGTAGTTAGACCACCATTCCTGGCAGAGCCATGGAGTGAGGCAGACCTGGTGCTGTAGCTTTCACCTGGGAAATCTCCTTAGAACACTTCCATAACATATCTTGAAATTCTGTTCTCTTGCCTGAAAAAAAAATTGAATACACCCTGTGATTCTTTTTCCAAGACAGGTGCTTTTGTCCTCTTGTTGATCAAAAAGGGACAGTTCTTGGGCGCCTGGATGGCTCAGTTGGTTAAGCGACTGCCTTCGGCTCAGGTCATGATCCTGGAGTCCTGGGATCGAGTCCCGCATCGGGCTCCCGGCTCGGCGGGGAGCCTGCTTCTCCCTCTGACCCTATCCCCTCTCATGCTGTTTCTCTCTCTCTCTCTCTCTCTCAAATAAATAAATAAATAAAATCTTAAAAAAAAAAAAAAGGACAGTTCTTTGTGGAAGTCCAAATAATAGCATTCAAATTTATAGCTGAGCTTGTCATTAGCACTGAATGTCCCTAAGTTTTAATAGCTTTAGAATTGATCTCTTATTCTCTAATTCTCCACCGTAAGCTATTTGTAGGAGCATTAGTTAGTATTGGCAATAAGGGAGTTCGAAGAAAAGAATATGGGCTGGCAGGGAAAATATGGACTATTGCTTGCAAAACAAAACAAAATGCATATTCTGTTCATGATGACTTATGGTCATATTTGTCAATAATCGCCAGGGAAGGTGAATGGATAGACTGGAAATGGGTTGCAAAAGAATAGAACACCTTTATAGATGCACATGATGTCTTTTTCCAAAACTACTTTCTTCTCACTTGATGTTATGTTTCAGATGTGAGCATTTCAAGTGATTGTATTTTTGGTTATCATGATATTATAATGTGAAGACCATCACAGAAAGGAGAACATGCTACTGGGATGTACTTGGCTTCATTTTCTGGATGCTGCATAATCTTTGGCAAAAGGTAGTAAATGATTTATGGTTCATAAAGGATATACAATAAACCAGGCATCTCTCTCCCCTGTGTAAAACCATTCAGACCATTCAGGGGCCTTGCATTGAGAATAAAGTCTCAGCTTTGTCACGCCCCACAGGGCATGCTTGATTTGCCCTTGCCCGCTTCCCTGCCCCACCTCCTGGCCTCTCTCCCGTGTTCCCTGTGCTGAGGTCATTCCCTCCACATCTCCAAGCCCAGCTTGGATCTGTCTTGAGTGTTTTGCAAATGCTCTTTGTCTCTTCCCTGCCTCCCTTTGCAAGACTAATTCCTCTCCTTGAGGTCTCAGCTTTCATTCATCTCCGACATCACCATGTAAAGTAGTGGTCGGTACCCTTTTTCAAAACATTTACCATCATCATTTGCAATTTATTTGATATGTTTGCAAAAATTTTGACAAATATTATTTTAATACGTATAAAGCCCATCCCCTTCTCATAATACCCTATGAGGGAGGTAATAGGAATTCATATTCCCATTTTACAGATGAAGAAACAGACACACAGAGGTAAAGTCATTTTCCAGGGACACAAAGATAGGAAGTGGCTGAGCCCAATTCAAACTCAGACGGATTGATGTCTAAAGATCATCCTCTTAAATAACCACTCTGCTGATTTGCCTCTCAGTTTGGTGTGACCCTCCATCAAATACTATAACCATTGTCTCCCCGCAACCCCCACAACTTTACTAACATGTTTTGTTGTTTTTTTTTTAATTTTTTCATAAGGTTAAAAAAAATTTTTTTTTATTACTGTTCTCTTCCACCTGTATTTGCTTAGGTCTTCTGTGGCTAGATAGTTGCTGGTCTTCATCTCCTACCTATATTTATTGAACCAGCCCCTACTGTCCTTATCTCACACCTGGTTCCTATAGAAGCCTCCTAACTGATCTGCTTCCAGTGACTTCTTACTTCACTCTATCAAGTCAAACCATCTTCTCCAGAACTGCTAAACAAAAATCTCGGTAACATCAGATCACCAGCCTGCTCAGGGACTAATTATAGCTGCCTTTTGCCTACTATGTTCAGTGTAAACCTGTCCAGCTAGCCTTCGGCTTGTTCCTCCATCCACCCACATCGTGCTCACCCAAACTTAGCTTCTCCTACTCTTAACCAGGACTCTCCATTCTGACCAGAATGGTCTCAATTTCCCTGTCTTGGGTTTTCATTCCTGTCTCTGCACCTTTCTTCAGGCTTTTGATCCAACATGACTGTACATGTAAGGATAAGACAGGGTCCTTGCACCCAGGAAATACTCCGACAGTGTGATCCAGGTGAGTGAGAGAGGTCAGAGAGGAGCATGACAGCCTGAGGGAGAGAAACTAGGGAAGGAGATCTTTGAGGCGGCTTTTTTGAAGCACACACATGCCCGCACGAAGCAGAGTAGATGTTCACAAGGTATACACTTCAGCTGACACCGATCACTCTTTTTATCACACAATACACACTTTGGTTTTGCTTTTTGAAATTTGTTACCTCATTCCTTTAAAAAAAATTGTCTATTAACCTATTCCTTAAACTTCAGGTTCACCAATAAGATCATAACTCCTTGAAAGCAGAGATCGTATCTTTTCTTTCTCTTTTACTTCTCACGAGTACTTCCCTGAACTCAGGATAATTGCATAATAAAAATCGGTTGGTTTCATTAATAAGGCTGCAGCAGATGGCAGGTGCCTTGTAGGTCAACCTTAAACACCTAATCTCTTATCTGCCTACTTTGAACGTTAAGTTGCTTGGAGGTTTGGATTTCGTGGTATCTAAATAAATTTAAATATGTAATGTTCTACGATGCTAGAATTCTGCATCTACTACTTTGTGTTATTTGATGTTTTTATGCTTTGATATTTTGCTTCTGTGTGTAATACTTCTTTGTGTAATTTGCATAACTTAAGGGACGTGTTAATGTATATCTGTTTGGGTTTAGAATTTTCATCATGTGAGAGGAGAGTTAAGACTATGTGATTGGGAAGGGTGTGTCCTTCAAAAGCCTGACACTTCAACTTCACTGGGAAATTAAGGAATTTGAGTCTAAATACTGTAATATGGAGTAGAATGTTTATCAGCATTTACTTAATCAAAATAAAAGACTTTTAAGCCCAATTCTTGCCTGAATAGGAAACTGGTTTAGGTGAAGAGAATATAACTGAGTTCTTGAGAGTTCAGCAGACCTTTTCCTGTCCTTCTGTTCAAACCTTTCTTTGCTTTCTCCACCTTTGAACAAGTTCAAAAATCCTTACTCTCAAGAGATGATCTTTTCTATTTTACCAAGATGATTAGGAATGTGAATGTCATTTTGTTTTTTTTAATTTTTTTTATTCTT
>NC_138369.1:45436635-45479104 GCF_054177405.1 Leptonychotes weddellii | reverse complement strand
TTGGCTTCCCATTCTGTAGAATGGGACTACATGGTGCTACCAGAATAATTTTCATAGAACGTGTCGATGACCAAGCTAGTTTTCTGCTCAGAGATTTCAGTGGTTCCTTAACACATACAGGATCCAACCCAAGTCTCAGTCCTTCCTCGATGTGGCCCCAATCAAAACTCCCATCCCTGTTTCTTACTTCCTATCCCTGTTTTACTCTGGTTTTCTAGCCAATTTGGGCAACTTGTTCCTGAATAGATTCTTATTCTGTTCTTCTATTCTGGAAGAACTTATATATCCATCCTTCAGAGGCTCATGGTTCTGTTTTCTCCACAGTCTTTCAGAATTCATCTGTATTTCTTTCTTTCTTTTTTTTTCATCTGTATTTCTATAGGACTTTGTTTATACCCCTGTTTTGGTACTTAGTACATTTTACTTTAATCCATTATTTTCCTAAGTGTTCCCTAAGAGATGTTTTAAATTAAAAGAATGGCTGGTGAAAATTGAGAGATTCCTTTCCTTTCCTTTCCTTTTCCTTTTCCTTTTCCTTTCCTTTCCTTTTCCTTTCCTTTCTTTCCATGCCGAGTGTTGAACTCATGATCCTGAGATGGAGAGTCACAGGCTCGACCGACTAAGCCAGCCAGGCACCCCGAGAGATTTCATATGCAGAGAGCTACTGTCCCCACTGCCTTAGCCTCCTGCAGAAGGAAGGTATAGCAACATATTTGAAGCACAGGAAGGAAAATAAGCGGCTTAATTTGGTTTACTTCAGCGTTTCCCAAACTTCTAAACAATTTTTTTCTTATGAAATACGAACATACAGTGCAAAACACTTTGGAAAATACTTCTTAAACTAGATTCTTGTAGGCATGTCTACTGTTCAGATTGGAAGCTCTTTGAAAATAACTACTGTCCTTTTATTATTTTCCTGCCTTAGCACCTCGTAGATAGTTAATGCTTATTAAATGAAGTTGCATAGCCAGTCAAGACTTGGATGTTTCTTTGGAGACCTGAAATACAAAATTAGCAAAGCAAGCTGATCTGCCATGTCTTATAACTGGCACATACACAGTAGGTACTCAGTAAATGTTGAAGAAGGCATAATAAATGTGGAGTGTCTTTAAAAGGGTATAGTTAAGTTGCACTAATAGGGTGTGCCTATTTTCCCAATAATTGTGTGTGCCTGTGTGTATGTTCATGTGTGTGTGCATGTGTCGCTTGTTTAAATAACCCAGAAAAGGAAAATTGGGCAAAGTGGCCTGATTTGCTAGGTTTTCCACCATCTTTGAATCTTTTGCCATCTTTGCTTTTCTATGTATGCTATAATTTAAGAAAACAATTTAAAATAAAACCTAGGGTTATTAAAAAAACACGGTACTAGGTAAATTGGTGATGGGTGGCGGTGATAGGAAGTACCATACAAACATGATATTTATTTTTTAAAGCATTTTATTTTATTTATTTTGGGGGGGCAGGGGCAGAGGGAGAGGGAGAATCCCAAGCAGACTCCATGCCCAGCGTGGAACCCAACATAAGGCTTGATCTCACAACCCTGAGATCATGACCTGAGCTGAAACCAAGAGTCGGATGCCTAACTGACTGAGCCACCCAGGCGCCCCCAAAACATGATATTTTAAAATAAAGATTCCTGGGCGCCTGGGTGGCTCAGTTGGTTGAGCGACTGCCTTCGGCTCAGGTCATGATCCTGGAGTCCCGGGATCGAGTCCCATATCGGGCTCCTTGCTCGGCAGGGGGTCTGCTTCTCCCTCTGACCCTCCCCCCTCTCATGTGCTCTCTCTCTCATTCTCTCTCTCAAATAAATAAATAAAATCTTAAAAAAAAAGTATAAAAAAATAAAAAAAAATAAAATAAAGATTCCTATTGGAATTAAAATATCACTTAACTCAGCACTGGAATTCACAGACCTTTAATGAGTACATCGAATATATTAAGTGACACAGTCATGCAGAGTCTCTTGGCTAAGGAGGTGAATGAACAGAACAGTTCAATCTTAATAATTTTTGTTAAACCAACAACAAACACCACCACAACAGAAATCTCAGACTGGTAGTAATGCTATGTTCATAGAGCAACCTTTGTTCCGAAACTGTTTTTTACTAGGTATGTTTGTATGGGCATGTTATTATGCACGCACATAAACATTTATAAGCACAAATAACATGGGCATGAATATTACAATATCCCTTCTTTTAGCTCTAAAACTAGCTGCTTCCTGGAATCAGCAAGGTTTAGCTTAGTAGACAGAATGGAATTTAACCCTTTGCTCTATCTGTGCCTGAACCAAATCACTGGATTTCTTCACAGACTGGGAAGAATTTCATCCTCTGTATTGTGATTTGCATGTGGTGGGGGAATCTTTCTAATTGTTAACTGCCAGAATTCTAAAAGAGTCCTTTGAATTCTCTTTAAGTTCTTTTTTTTCCTTTTTTTCCTTCTAGGCTCCAACCAGGAATGGAGACACCATTGGATGTCTTATCAAGGGCAGCATCTCTGGTGCATGCTGATGATGAAAAACGTAAGTCAGAAACCTGTTTTAAAGTGCTTTTTACCTATGCCCTCTTGTCTCCCGAATTATAATAGACTCATGTGTTTCTCCACTTGGTTTTATGGTTATATGCAGTTATTTTGGTTGTTTTCCTCAGAGATAACAGCTTAGTACCCTCATTTTTATTTTCAAATGCTAGAACATGTAAGTCTTATAAATGTCATCTTTGGATGCTGGAGCTCCAAGGGTTAACTCAAGGAAGTCATCCTTTCTGGCTTCCCAGTCTTGAGTGGAGATAGTCCTAAAGTGTCTCTGGAAGTTTAGATAAATGTGTTGCTTGACAGACTAATTGACCAGCAGAGAATTAGAGGTGGAAAAAGTCAAGATCATTCCTATCATAGGTAATATGCAGTGCATATAATGGAAAACAGTCTTGAAAATTCCATTTGCATCGGTGAGAAAGAGCAAATGTTGGGGGAAAAATTCATTAATATAGTGGGGGACAGACGAAAGGAAAGAGAACATGACATTGTCCTCCACAAGGTAACTCCACAATGTGTTAAAGTGGTTTTCCTGCTCATCGTATTTGTTTTTAAATGTTCTTGTTCAAAGTTAAGGTTGCTTGCTGAACACTATTTGCGAGAATGGCTGTTTTACATGGGAACAAAGTTAAGTGTTCTTTTTCTAAGCACTGACATGCTAATAACAACAACAACAAAAATCTAAGGTTGAGCTTTCATACATTGTAAGTTCTTAAAGGTGAACTACTTTCCAGTTTAGAGCTCAATGAATTGGCAGGCTGGAAGGTGCATGTCCTTAAAATATAAGCTCTGCCTTTTTACTGGCCAAATTTTTGTTTTTCTAAGCCTCTGTTTCCTCATTACTAACACGAAATAGCAACACTTTAGAAGGTATTTGTGAGGATTCAGTGAGCTGTTGCATAGTTGGTGCTTATCTTAGCTCTCAGCTCCTGATGGGGGACTTCCATGCTCTGTTCTCTCTTGGCACTTGGTTGGGTTCTGGTAGGACATATTCTCGTCTCTCTATTATCAGTGTGTCTGTATCTTCCCACCCTCTTCTACCACCAACACTCCTACAAGGTTATCTTTAGACTAGTGATTGGATGAGATAACAATTAGAGGGGTTTTTTTGTTTGTTTTTTTCAACCTCGCACATAATCTACATTTACTTAGCTTTTGATTGTTGGGAGGATATAACTACCCTTTGGTGTGGTATAATTATCCCTTGCTAAGGAAATTGAAGCTCAGGGATGTTAAGTGTCATTCTCAAGGACCCTGAGCTAAGGAGAGGCAGCTCAGGTTGTAGGCTTTTATCTAACCCACAAAAAACTCCTTTAAGCCTCTAAGATTGCAATACATGTTATTGACTTGAATAGCTAGTTACAAGCTTCATTAAGTATGAATATAGTTAATTTAGAAGTTTTTATACTTTATAAGACAGTATTTTGAGTTTGTTTTATAATGCCCACGTTTAGTTAGGATTAGTAAAACAAGATAGTGTTTATACAAATAAAAAATAGAAGTAATGACCTCGGGACAGCTCTTTGTGTCTTGAGGGTAGAGAGTAAAAGTTTCTTCTCTTTTTGTGCTGCTTTCTCAGGTTCAGCCCTGGAGCCCAGCTTCAGGGTCACTGTTCAGGCTGGAGACCAATTCAGTGAGCAGTGATTGGACCCTTATGTATAAGGAGCATACGTAGATGAACAAGGGACAGACACTGCCTTTGTGGAGCTTATGAACTTAACTCTTGCTGCTGTAAAATGTATAGTAGAGGGAGACTGGGCATACTTGGTGATAGAAACAGAATGATAATTTCAAGGGAGAGAGGAATTCTTGCTTTCCTCTTGTGTTTAACACAGCCGTTAGTGATTTGCAGAGTAAGGACCTATGCATATGCAAGGCCAGAACGATCACAGAATAGACTTTATTCTGGAATATTCTTCTTTGGACTCTGGTGATTCCAGTTGGTTTAGGAATGGTCTGGCATGATTCTGGAATGATTTCAGTTTCTTGGGATCATTTTTTATATTTAAAGAAGAGGAAAAAAGTCCAAAGATGTCTATAATTATTATTAACATGTAGGCAACATTTTTGAGAAATATTTTTACTGTGGTGGTGTGTGCATCACCACCATGAGAGCACAGAGCTCAAAAACTAGGCATTTGTTGTATTTTTTGTTATCTAGTAATGTAAGTATATGAAAATTTATGCAAAGTTGAGCATTGAGTCTTCCAGTAGATTTCTTAAGACCTACTTGGGCTTGTTCAGCCTGAATCAGCTTTCTCTGCCCTAGATTAATTCTATTTTAGCTTTTGTTATAAATTGCTCTTACACTTAACATTCTCCTCAACACTTTAAAAAAGTCTTGTGTATGTAATCTGATTTGGGTGTCTTATTACAAACAGAAAAATGTTCTACTACTTGAGATCAGTTTCCCGACTCATGTAGGTGACCTAAATGACTTATCTTTTCTTTGGCTCACAGAGACTGAAAACTCAGGTATTTTTGAAGATGTTATTGTTTGAGCATTTTGAAGAGAACAGTGCCTATTAGGACTTGAGTCTCTAATACCTGATAGCCTTAAGGCTTCATTATGTCTACTAGCAGAGAATAAAAGAAATATCTCAATGGGACACTGTAGAGCTGAAGTCAATAGTGAAATGCTGGTTTTGTAGTAACACAATAGTCATTTATCTGGATGGCCTAGAAGGAATACATTTACTTAAAATAATCATTCCACTGCTCATGAGACATTGATTTAATCAGCATCTAGGGTAATCCTGGACAGTACTTAATGAAAATACAACGTGAGATTGCCCGTTTTCCGTGTGCTGGAGGAATCTCTCCTTTCAGTCGTGATTGAGGCTGGTGCTGGGAAGACCCCAACCTTTTTCCCAGGTCTGTTTTTTAGTAGTCAAAATTGAACAAAATTTGAGGACAGGACACTTAGACACTGAGGTTTATTAGAACAACACTTTGTTGCGTCTTTACCGCAATACTTCATTTTATCGTGATGTTTACAAAATATTTTTGGGAATTTCGTGTAGCTTCTGATGGTGAGATCTTCTTGTGTCTGCCGACTTCTTCACTTAGATTAAAATAATTTTAAGAAATGTGTAGTTTTAGTTTTGAGGATTTTGGTGGAGGGGATAGCACTTTTTGATCCGCTCTGATGAGCATGCCTATGATCAGAAAAAGCGGGATAAGGTTGTTGTGACTGATGTGGAGAGAACAGGAAGAGAAGGCAGCCTTGGCTGGGGTTCCGCTGTACCCACCAGCTCACTTGCTGAAGGTCACTGAAGGTTGACTAATTGATCATAAATTACCATAATCCTTCCAAGTAAAGCACTGCCAGGAGTGCAAGCGTTTCTCATTGTGGGGACTGATGTCCCGGGTGCAGGGGATACTTTCATGTATATAGGTTGTGGTCTGTTTTGCCTTAAAAAGGAAAAAAAAAAGACTGTCTGGGGCACCTGGGTGGCTCAGTTGCTAAGCGTCTGCCTTCGGCTCTGTCGTGATCCCAGTGTCCTGGGATCGAGCCCCGCATCGGGCTCCCTGCTCAGCGGGAAGCCTGCTTCTCCCTCTCCCACTCCCCCTGCTTGTGTTCCCTCTCTTGCTGTCTCTCTGTCAAATAAATAAAATCTTTAAAAAAGAAAACTGTCTGATTAATTATAAGATAATGATCAATTGCACTCATGTACTGTTTTCTCAGATAAATTTCCCCTTCCTGCAAGATCGTGACCAGCCTCTGCATCAATAAAGTAACCGGTTGCGGTGTGCACAGGTCATGGGTTCTTTAGCCACCACTTTGCTTTGAGCAGGTCGGCTGGATCTGCTCCTAATTTGTTCCTCTCTTTCTTCCTCTCTTATTCTCTTGTTTTTCCTCTCAGCATCTGTTAGGGTGGCTTTCAAACATTTTTGACCATGGCACAGAGTAAAAAAGTATATTGTGACCCTTGTATTGATATATTGACATAAATGATACAAAAGCTGCATGAAACAAAAATTACCCTGACTTTGCATGATGATAGGCCTGTTCTTTATATTCTACTTTATTTAAATGAGAGTTGGGTCATGACTCATTAAATAGACTTTAGAATCCATTGATGAATTGGGACCTGCACTTGAAAAAACATGATTTGTTTTATATCTCCTTTGTTGGATAAACTTGCTGCTGGCTCCTCCCTTCAGGTACTGGGAAGACTTGACTAACACATGGGTCATGAAAATATCATGAGGAATATATTGGTGACTAGACAGAAATGACATCATCATATTCTCTTTCAAAAGTATTGGAGGACTTGGCACCCCAGTTGTAACCAAACGTGACTACTCCATTAGAGTAGTTCCCTTCCTCTCTCAGCCTCTGTTGTTCCCAAATTTTAGAGAGGTGCTCAAGAAAATGGTCTTTCCCCTTTGGTTAAATTTATTTAGCTCCATCTTGTTCCCTAAAGTGTGCTCCTAGCTGTACCACGGCTCTATCACGATTGCCTCGCAGATGTGGGGCGCCTGGGTGGCTCAGTCGTTAAGTGTCTGCCTTCGGCTCAGGTCGTGATCCTGGGGTCCTGGGATCGAGCCCCGCATCGGGCTCCCTGCTCAGCGGGAAGCCTGCTTCTCCCTCTCCCACTCCCCCTGCTTGTGTTCCCTCTCTCACTGTCTCCCTCTCTCATTCTCTCTCTGCCAAATAATAAATAAATAAAAATCTTTAAAAAGATTGTCTAGCAGATGTTAATTGAAAGGATGCCCATCTGATCATCTGTAGCCTAATTTGATGGCTTTGATCATTGCATTAGTGATTTTTATCCTTCTTACCTTAGAACACCCAAGAGGGAAAGCATGCATTTCCATCCATGACAGGGGCCCACTGTGGCAGTGATTCCTGAAGAGAGGAGGAAGGGGTGTTTGTAAGCATTCTGAAAATGCCTTACCAGGTGATTCTGTTGTTGGATCCCTTGTCCCAGCTGAGTTAATGGTCTCATAATACTCCGTAGGGAATTCTGGATCTGGATCTTTAAGAAGGAGGGGCTAGATCCTCCTAAGTGTGAGGTGCTCTAATTCTTTGGCTATCATGTATCCGTTAACCAAATTCACCAGTGGTTTATATTTTGTCCCATTTCCTCTATCATTGTCTCTCTCATATATATGTGCATATATTTGTATATACATATGTGTATGTATATATGCAGATTATTTTTCCTGAAACACTCGAGAGTAGGAGATATCAAGCCTCCTTACTCCTAAGCACTTCAGTTATGTATTTCCTTCAAATGAGAACATTCTCTTGCATAATCACAATATGGTTATCTTTATTAAAATGTTACTTAAATATATATAAGCATAAAACTAGGCACAGAATCTTTATGCATGTAGTTCTTTTGCAATTTCATAACCGGAATATGAATTTATAATTTAAATATAGCCATAAACGTTAACCGTGATACAATAGTAATCCGCTCCAACAAAAGCCTGTTCCTCTAGTGTGGTCCTGCTCTCGTGCTGGGTTTGATTCTTCAGTGTCAGGGTGGCTGTACTGCTGTGTCCTTTGACGCAGTTTCTTGCCCACGTTTATCTTTGCAAATTAGAAAATACTTCATTATTCAGATGGAGGTGACATAAGTTGGCTTTCTCTTAGTGCAAATGTTTAAATTTCATATTAGGCTTATTTCTATCCTTTTCTCATTAGACCAGGAAGAAATGCAAACAGGTCTCTGAAATCATGTGCCAATACCTGGTTGTATAATAAATGTCTGATTTTTTCCCCCAATTTTCTTTTTTTTTTTAAAGATTTTATTTATTTGAGAGAGAGAATGAGAGAGAGCATGAGAGGGAAGAGGGTCAGAGGGAGAAGCAGACTCCCTGCCGAGCAGGGAGCCCGATGCGGGACTCGATCCAGGGACTGCAGGATCATGACCTGAGCCGAAGGCAGTCGCTTAACCAACTGAGCCACCCAGGCGCCCTCAATTTTCTTTTTTTAAAGTAAACTCTATGTTCAACATGGGGCTCGAACTCACGACCCAGAGAACAAGTCGCATGCTCTCCTGATTGAGCCAGCCAGTTGCCAAAAAGATTCTCATTGAAATAACAACACAAGTGAAAATTCCTCACAGACTTCCGAGCTTTGTCTGTGAACCTCAGTTTAATCACTGTATTATCTCATTTAGTTCTCACAAAAACCCTATTAAGTAGGTATTATATTAGTCCCATTTTATAGATAAGGGAACTGAGGCTTACAGAGTTTAAATGATTTGGATACTAATTACAGTAAATTACAATACTAATAAATAAGGATCCTTAGCTGGTAGTGACCCTGCTGAGATTTGAACTCAGGCAGCCCAACTCTGTAGCCTAAACCCTTAACTTCTCTGCTGTATGCCTTCTCAGAGAGAGGGCATTGAAGACTGGACTGCTGAATGAATGCATGAACGAATGCATGAATGCAAACATATATACATACACACATACATACATACATACGAAACTTCTGTATAGTCTACCTCCACTAATAAGTTAGCAAAGAGGTTTTTCTTTGGAAGATGTTTCCCAACCAGTGAAATAGCATTTCATGAGTATTAAGTAGCTGTAATCAGCCAAATGTTAGGATGGGTAGTGGCATGTATTCAAGAGCCGCAGGGACCCTGCCATGTGTGTCCGTGGCTCAGATGCTCACAGCCACAGAACTCTTTATTTGGAGCCTTCTTTTCCAGTAAATATTTCTCAGTTAAGATGCTCTGATGGGTATGGGCAGCCTCACAAAATAACAGATCCCTTATTGCCAAAGTGTTCAAGCCGAGATGAGATAACCACTGTGCAGACTCATTGTAGGAGAGACTTGGCAGTGGGTGGGTGGCCACGCTTGCTGACCTGAGATTCTGTGAGTCTGTTAGATCCTAGACTTGCTCAAGGCAAGGATCCTGTTCCATACTGCTTTGTATTCCAAGCATGTGCCATTTGATGCATATGGTTGGCATTTAATAAACATCTGTTGGTAATAAAGTAAGCACTGTAGTGAAAGGCTCATCTCTAAGGAATTAATTTATTTAACACTAGCAAAAATGACTCATTATAATTATCACTATTACTGTACTAATAATGAACAAATTGAAAGGAGTACTATATTGCACTTGATAATAATAGTGGGCGAAACATTTTCATTTGATGGTTGTAACAGGAACTTTTGCAGTAGGCTGAGTGGGAGGTGTCAGAGAAAAAAATTAAGCTTGAAAACTTTGGATGCCTAATTCAAGATTAAAGTGTAAAAAAAAAAAAAGTTCAAAGTGTGTCCCTTCTCTCAGTGCCTTCATATGCAGTCACACGCTGTGATTGCCAAAGGAGCACTTAATAACAGAGCGTCATCTGTCGCTGGGGAGTGCAGCAGACTCCAGGGGAGGCAGGCACGAGGTCTTGGGGGAGCTTGTCTCTTCCTCCGACTCCCTGTTCCCAAGCCTCCTTTGGACTTTCGAAATAAGGACTGAATTTACTGCCCTTTCTAAAGGTTGGAGTCACTAATAATACGCTTTGTGCTTTCAGTTATGTCCCCTTTTGTGAACAATGGCACTGAAAATATCACCTCCCAGAAGTTTATTTTGCTTTTAAAAAGTTCATAAAACATAAGGTGGGAGAGTACTTATGTGCTTTAAGACACTCTGGGTGTGGTCAGTTGCTTTAATCAAAGTTTGCCTCCCAGGGTAGGTACCTGGCATATAATCAGAAGGGCTGCCCTCCAGAGACAGCTACTACAAATGTCTCTGCTATTTTTGTACTTTTATATCAGCTCAGATTAACGTAATAAATATTAGAAATGGATCTCCACTGGTGAAAATAATGGCTCGTTAATTAGCATAATGGATGTTGGAAATAGATTCTTCCACCGAATAGCTCTTAGCCACTTGAGGATGGTTTATTATGTTTCCTTTAAACCAGTATTTCTCAGTCTTTAGAAATCCACGCTTTCCTTTAATACACATAAAAATGTAATGAGCTATTTTAATGTCGTTTGCAATTCAATTTAAAGTTTCAGAGTCAAGAATCCTTGGATGAAGTACTTGAAATTTTTTTCATTTGATGCCCGTCTTCCTCAGTGTCCCCTCTGCTTCCCAGCATGTTCCTTCTTTCCTGCTCTGCATCTGGAGAATCACTGCCCTGAGCAGGATCTTCTCCACACGTCCCCAGCACCCGCAACCATTCTCTGTTGAATAGGCCTTCTAAAGTCACCGTTGGGAGTCACTATCTCCTCTGCCACCTCTGACTCCTCCATGTCCCTCCTATAATAGGTACATTCGGATGTAAACAATGACGTTTGTGTGTGGTCTGGGGATAGTGTACCTGGTACTACCACCAGCTTTGATCTGGAGTTCTTTGGGATGGAGGGACAGAGGGAGTGGGAAGGGAGACTGGTGCCAAGGGCAGCAAGCAGCCACGTGTAAGGCTGTAGGGAGCGGGGGAATCCTGGAGAACACAGGGCTCTTTGCCCCTTTTCAGGAGGCAGCCACAACCCAGCTCCAGTCACAGTCATGTCAGAGCTGACTCATGGGAGCTGTCTGCGTGCGGCTCAGCTCAGGGCACCGTGCTGGGAACTTGCAGTCCACCACTGTGGGAGCAGTGTAAATGCTGTGGCAGAAGCTACAGATTGGGGCTTGTTTAGTCTTTCCTCCCATCAGAGCCAGTTAACACATACCAGTGCTCATGGGCTCCCGGTGATTCTTTTTACATGGGAATATGGGGCTGGGTTTGCCAAATTTTCTGATTCTTGAAGACAAACTGAATCCTGGATTTTTATGTAAAATGTGTAGATTTTTAAAATTCCATTTGAGCCAAACAGTCATTTCCTTGCCGAGATCAGACCTGTAAGTATCTATCTAGTATGTGCTTTTCTGGTCTAGTTTCAATACTTCTATTAATATGACCTGAAATAATAGTAGATTTTTAAAAGAAAGCAATCTACATCAGCTTCTCTCCCTCCTCTCATTGTAGTTGTGAATTACCATAGCAATTCTTTGAGAGCTGAAAACATCGAACCACTTCCTAGTATCTCTCATTAACTTAATATGGAAGCTAATTTGGATATGTGTATATTTTTTCTTCCCATTCAGATTTTCTGTTAAAAGACAGAGGCCACATCTTTGCTTCACCTTGTTTTGCTTTTTTGTTAGAAAGATTTATGTTACACACTTATGAAATACTTATTGACTTGATTTTGGATGTGGATGTAATTTGCAGAAGGAATACATTTGGGTTTACAGTTTTAGGGAAATAGCATCAACTTTGAAAGATCAAACTGTTACATCCTTAGTGGCTTTAGATTTATTGTAACTGCCTTTTTATTGGATCAAACTCTTGATTCCTTGTAAATGAAATGAATAAATCTTTCTATTTGAAATCTGGGGAAGTTCCCATTTCCTTCTCTAGGACCGTCTTTCTCATAAACTTTATATGTGGTTTTTTTTCTCCCTCTGAAAAATATTGCTTAAATGTCACTTTAATGGAACTTGCCATATTTAACTGGATTGTAGTCACTTTTTTAATGAACTTGACAAAGCAGAAATCTGTTTTGTTCACCAGTAAGCAAGGGTTGAGAAGAATGATTTTTCTTTTCCTTAGCAAAGTGCTCATTGGGGTGCCTTGAATAAAACAGTTTAAATTACAAAGGAATATTTCATTTAGGAACTCAGGAGGACAAACTGGATTTTGGGGGTAAAATGACAGCCTGAACACATGCCTTTAGCTCCCCTTTTAATAAAAACCCTTTAAAATAACAAAATACAGACCTTTAAAAAAAATCTGTTACACTGCTAGAAAACCACAAAAGGTGCCTACCTTCAGTAGACCAAAAGTTAGGAAGAATTCCTGGAAAAGTGAAAACAGATGGGATTAGACTGACAAAAGGAAACAAAAACAAAAACAAAAAATCATAACCCAAAACACAGGTGCAGAAGAAAATGGCATTAAAAGCAGAGCTTATAGTGACTAACCGCTACTGACAGGAAGGGGCCCTAGAGCCAAATTCATGAAACTAAAGTATTGCATTTATGACAGTGACCCTCTGGCAAAGAGCTGAGAACTGTGCTCTGAAGAAAGTGAACACTCCGTCTTGGGAGCATTCCTCCAGTGGGCATAGGGATCTGAGAGAAGCAGAGTAGAGCTTAAGATCAGTGTGATCACCCCCCACAAAAAGCAGGGTGGGCAAGGCAATGTAAGCCTTCCTATAGGCATTGTCTACAAAAATCCTTCACCACTAGAGGAAAGACTTTAATATTTCTGCAGGTTTGTGTTTGTCTCCCAGCCTGCTGTCTTGCCGGTTTCCCACTCATATACCCTAAAGCCCAGCCGGGTCAATGGACACCTCTTCTACTCTTACATAGAGCCTACAGTTGCCCCTCCCCAAGGAGAGACCCAACGCTAGCTAGCCCAGAGAGGCATGCATTAGCTGCCCTTGTTGATTGACCTAGTCTTTTCTGCTGAAGTATGAATGAATATCGAAGGATCATCCGACATTCAAGGAAAGCAAATAGGATGAAAGAAAGACCCAGAGTAAGCAGACTTCGTGGAATATAGGAGAAGCTGAAAACATGTTAGTTGGTATCTTCAAAAAGATTTGAGGTAGTGAATATGTTAGATAATAGCCTGCTATGAAAAAATATTATTTCTGCAAATAAAGTTCATGGAAATTTAAAATAGGGTTATTGAACTTAAAAGATTAAATACATCAGCTTTAGAATCAGGTGGATGTGATTAAAGACAAATTTAGTGATCTGGAAGATAGGCAACAAAATTTTGCAGAATATCACAAGGAACTTAGGAGGTAATAGAGATCTAAAACATCCATCAGATGGAAGTTCTGGTGGGATGAGGCCAAAGAAGTACAGAGAAGATGCATTTATTAGAAAAATAGGAAATTAATGGGCTCAATGAACAGCCAAAATAATAATAGTAATAGTAGTAGTAATAACAGCAAAGTAGAAAGAGAAGAATTGATCTCTGCTTTTATTTTTATAAATAAAAATGAAAATTAGCCTAAATGATAAAAAAGTTTTTTTTTTTTAAATAGGCCAATAAGTGACATAAATCATTGGTGAATTGATAAGGGAAAAGAATATATGCAATTACAGAACATTAGAGATGACAAAAGGGGCATTATAATGAGTATAGATGAGAATAATACACAAATACAAATACACATATAACAAACAATGAAAAATTGTAGGTGAAATGGATGATTTTATTTGAATCACAGAGAGGCAGAAAACCTGAATTTTGGTCAGTGATTTTAGGAAAAATTGAAGAGGTAGTCAGAGATACGAGCCCCAGATGGTTTTATAAGTGAATTTTATCAAGTCTTCAAGAAACAAATCTCCTGTAACACTATTCTAGTGTGTAGAGCACTTTCTAACTCCTCTGTAAGGGTAATATAATTATGATACTAGAAGTGGACAAGGAAAGCACAAAGCATATGTATATATTATAAATCAGTTTCCCTTCTAACATAGATATGAAGATCTACATTAAGTATTAAAAAATTCAGTCTAGCAGTATATTAAAAGTAACATATTACATGTGCAGGTAAGTTGTTTGCATCATAGGAATGCGAGGATAGGTCAGTAACAGAAACTCTTATAATGTAATAAATTATTTGTATTACTTTAGTAGATTAAAAGAAGAAAAATCCATGTAGTGTTCATGACAGAAATTCAAAAGTACCTGATGAAATTCACCATCAGTATATGATTAAAACTTAGCATGAGCAAAAGAAACTTTCTTACATTGATTAAAGTAACCCACTAGAAACCTATGATCAATATGTTTAATGAAGCAGTTTAAGTCAGGAGCAAGATAACTCAAATAGCATTGAACTTGAGGTTCTAGCTAATTAATTTTTTTCAGGGTTTTTTTTAGTTTTTAATTTTATTTTAGCTCCAGTATAGTTGACATACAATGTTAAATTAGTTTCAGGTGTACAATATAGTGATTCAACAATTCTGTGCATTACTCAGTGCTCATTATGATAAGTATACTCTAAATCCCCTTTACCTCTTTCACTCATCCCCCCACCCACCTCCCTTCTGGTAGCCATCAGTTTGTTCTCTGTAGTTGAGAGTCTTTTTGGTTTGTCTCTCTTTTTTTCCTTTGCTCATTTATTTTGTTTTTTTAAATTCCACATATGGGCAAAATCATATGGTGTCTTTCTCTGACTTACTTTGCTTAGCATTATACTCTCTAGCTTCATCTGTGTTTTTGCAAATGGCAAGATTTCATTTTTCTTTATGGCTGAATAATATTCTGTCTCTCTCACACAAACGCACACACACACCCCCTACATCTTCTTTATCCATTTATCTATCGATGGACAGTTGGGCTGCTTCCATATTTGGCTATTGTAATTAATGCTGCAATAAACATAGGGATGCATGTATCCCTTTGAATTAGTGTTTTTGTAATTTTGGGGGCAAATACCCAGTAGTGTGACTACTGGATCATAGGGTAGTTCTATTTTTAACTTTTTGAGGAACCTCCATACTGTTTTCCACAACCATTTGCATTCCCACCAACAGTGCATGAGGGTTCCTTTTTTTCCACATCTTCACCAACACTTGTTGTTTTTTGTGTATTTTATTTTAGCCATTCTGACCCATGTGAGGTGATATCTCATTGTAGTTTTGATTTGCATTTCCTTATGATGAGTGATGTTGAATGTCTTTTTGTGTGTCTTTTGGCCATGTGGATGTCTTCTTTGAGAAATGTCTGTTCGTGTCTTCTACCGTTTTTTAATTGGATTATTTGTTTTTCTGGTGTAAATTCTTAATATATTTTGGATACTAACCCTTTATTGGATATGTTATTTGCAAATATCTTCTCCCATTCAGTAGGTTGCATTTTAGTTTTGTTAATTGTTTCTTTGCTGTGCAGTAGCTTTTTTTTTTTTGATGTAGTCCCAATAGTTTATTTTTGCTTTTATTTCCCTTGCCTCAGGAGTCATATCTCAAAAAATGTTGCTATGGCTGATATCAGAGAAATTACGCCTGTGCTCTTTTCTGGATATTTATGGCTTCAGGTCTTACATTTAGGCCTTTAATCCATTTTGAGTTTATTTTTGTGTAGGATGTAAGAAAGTGGTCCGGTTTCATTCTTTTGCATGTAGCTGTCCAGTTTTCCCAACAGTGTTTATTGAAGAGACTTTTTCCCATTGCATATTCTTGCCTCTTTTGTTGAAGATTAATTGACCATGTAATTGTGGGTTTATTTCTGGGTTTCCTCTTCTTTTTCATTGATCTGTGTGTCTGTTTTTGTGCCTGTCTCCTACTGTTTTGTTTACTACAGCTTTGTAATATAACTTGAAATCTGGGACTATGATACTTCCAGTTTTGTTTTTCTTTTTCAGGATTGCCTTGGCTCTTCGGGGTCTTTCGTGATTCCATAGAAATTTTAGAATTGTTTTAGTTCTGTGAAAAATGCTGTTGGTATTTTGATAGGGATTGAATTCTAGCTAGTGAATTTTTAAAAACTGAAAGGTATAAGCAAAACTGTAATTTTCAGATGTTTATAAATAGTCTACTAGAAAAATCACAATGTCCCCATGTATTGTAACAGGAAAAAACTACTAGAACTAATAAAAGACTGAAATAAGGTGGCTGGTTATAAGAGTAGCATTTAAAAAATCAGTATTATCCTTATTCACTTGTAATAACCAGTTAGAAATTATCTCTAAAAAAGTCTTATTCACATACCAACCATCGATATAAAATATTTAGGAAAATACCTAACAAGAAACATGTAAGACCAATATGAAGAAATCATAAAACTGTCGAATGACATGAAAATGATCTGAATAAAAGAAAATACCATATTCCTGAGTAGAAAGATTCAGTCAAATAAAGATGTCAGTTACATTCATTTTAATCTATGTAATCCTAATCAGATTCCATAATTCAGGATGATCCTAATCAGAATATCAAATATAATTTTTAAATTGATAAGCTGATTCTAAAGTTCATGTCAAAATTTTTGAAAAATAAAGGGTGGGGAGGGAAGGGACTTGCTATATCAGGCACTAAAAAATTATATAAATTGTATTACTATAAAGGAATTAAAATGGGGGAATATCGGCATTGGGATAACTAGAGCAGTGTATTAAACTTTTTAAAATCTGCGATCCATAGCAACAAAAGCATTTTACAGTCAAATCAGATTTCATGGGATAATGGAAATGGTGTGTAGGAAGTTTGTTGGGGGGTGCTGTCAGGATTATCCCTGTGGGGGAAGGGAAGCACGCAGGAGCCCAAGGAGAAGTTGGGTTCATAGACGCAGTCCCAGCAGGCCCTGCCTCTCTTCTGTCTCAGGCTGTTTCCTGGTGAACCCAGCTTATAGCAGACCTCAGTGCAAATGGATGCTAATTTAGGATTACCTGGATGGTGAGGACCTTGATTATTCTCTTGTTCAACCTTCTTTCTGATGCACAGGTGCCCTCTGCAATATTCCTGATGTTTAGCCCTCTGTCCTCTTTTTGAATGTAAGAGATGGAGAGTTTATTATGTAACTGCACTGTCAGTGTTGAACACTTTGAGGATTTAGAGCACTTCTATTATAATTATTTTTAAAGATTTTATTTATTTGAGAGAGAGAGCGTGCGCACAATCAAGGGGAGGGGCAGGGGGAGAGGGAGAAGCAGACTCCCTGCTGACACGTGGGGCTCAATCCCAGGACCTGAGCCAAAGTCAGATGCTTAACCTACTGAGCCACCCACGCACCCCTAGAGCACTTTTATTATTGAGTGAAAATCTGCATCCCTGTAACTTTCTCTCCTTAGACACACTTCTCTCAGGTATTCAAAATACCTCTTCTAATCCTTGGAATTGTTCCAGTTTCCACCCTTGGGAAAATTGAAGAAAGTTATCACATTTCCTTTAAGTTTCTTCTTTGATCCTTTTGAAATGCCTCATTTTCTCAGCTATTTCTTATATGATGTCCTTTCTTTATTTTTTCTTCCAGCTTTATTGAGGTATAATTGACAAAATTGTGTATACTTAAGATATACAGCATGATGGTTTGATATCCGTATGCAATGTAAATGATTACCACAATCGAGTTAGTTAATACATCCATCACCTCACATTGGCAAATTTTTTGTGTGTATGTGGAGTGAACACTTAAGATCTACTCTGTTAGCAAATTTCAGGTGTACAATATTTTCACCTGTAGTCACCAATGCTGTACATTAGATCCTCAGAACTTATTTATCCTTAACTGAACGTTTGTGCTGTTTGACCAACATCTCCCCCATTTCTCCCCCCACCCCCACCCCAGCAGTTAATTTTCTACTTTGTTTTTATGAGTTTGACTTTTTTAGATTTCATGTATAAGATCATACAATATTTGTCTTTGGTTTATTTCACTTAGCCTGTCCTCCAGATTCATCCATGTTGTCATGAATGGCAGGATTTTCTTCTTTTTGTGTGTGTGCGTGCACGCGTGTGTGAATAATGCTCCACTGTATACGTATACACACTACATTTTCTTTATCCGGTCATCCACTGATGGACACTTAGGTTGTTTCCCTATATTAGCTACTGTGAATAAGGCTGAAGTGGACATGGGAGTGCAGGTTTCTCCTGCAGATACTGTTTTCATTTCCTTAGTGTATATACCCAGAAATGGGATTGCTGCATCATACAATAATTCTATTTTTAATTTTTTGAGGAAACGCCGTACTGTTTTCCATAGAGGCTGTACCAATTTACATTCCTGGCAACAGTTGTACAAGGGTTTCCTTTTCTCCATGTCCTTGCCAATATTTGTTCCTATCTTTTTGATAAGAGTCATGCTAACCCATGTGAAGTGATATTTCATCATGGTTTTGGTTTGCATTTCGCTGATGATTAGTTGATGTTGAGCACCTTTTCATATATCTGTTGGCTATTTTTATATCTTCTTTGGAAAAATATTCAAATTCTTTGCCCATGTTTTGATTAGGTAATTTGCTTTTTTTTTTGCTATTGAGTTGTATGAATTGCTTATATATTTTGAATGTCAACCCCTTATCAGATATATAGTTTGCAATTTTTTTTCCTGTTCTGTGGGGTTGCCTTTTCATTTTTTTGATTTTCCTTTCTCAGTGCAGAAGCTTTTTAGTTTGATGCAATCCTACTTGTTTATTTTTGCTTTTGTTACTTGTGTCATATCCAGAATATCATTGACAAAACTAATATCAAAGAGCTTACCCCCTCTATTTTCTTTTAGGAGTTTTATGGTTTCAGTTCTTACGTTTAAGTCTTTAATCCATTTTGAGTTGATTTTTGTATATGGTATAAGATAAAGATCCAGTTCATTCTTTTGCATGTGGATGTACAGTTTTCCCAACACTGTTTATTTAAAAATTTTTAACTTTAAATTCAATTTAATTAACATATGCTGTATTATTAGTTTCAGAGGTAGAATTCAGTGATTCATCAGTTGCATATAACACCCGATGCTCATTACATCATGTGCCCTCCTTAATGCCCATCACCCAGATACCCCATCCTCCCACCCATCTTCCCTCCAGCAACCCTCAGTTTGTTCCCTGTAGTTAAGAGTCTCTTATGGTTTGTCTCCCTCTCTGTTTTCCTCTTATTTTATTTTTCCTTCCCCTCCTCTATGTTCATCTGTTTTGTTTCTTAAATTCCTCATATGAATGAAATCATATGGTATTTGTCTTTTTCTGACTGACTTATTTCGCTTAGCATAATACCCTCTGGTTCCATCCACATCGTGGTAAATGGCAAGATTTCATTCTTTTTGATGCTGAGATATTCCATTGTATATATATATACCACATCTTCTTTATTCATTCATCTGTTGATGGATATTTGGGCTCTTTCCATATTTTGGCAATTGTGGACATTGCTGCTATAAACATTGGGGTGCGTGTGTCCCTTTGAATCAGTGTGTTTGTATCCTTTGCATAAGTACTTAGTAGTGCAATTGCTGAGTCATAGGGTAGCTCTATTTTTAACTTTTTGAGGAACCTCCATTCTGTTTTCCAGAGTGGTTGCACCAGTTTGCATTCCCACCAACAGTGTAAGAGGGGTCCCCTTTCTCCTCATCCTTGCCAACACCTGTTGTTTCTTGTGTTGTTGATTTTAGCCATTCCTAATGACAGCTGTGGGGTGGTATTTCATTGTGGTTTTGATGTGTATTTACCTGATGCCGAGTGATCCAACACCATTTATTGAAGAGACTCCTTTCCCAGCCTGTATTCTTGGAACCCTTCTCATAGGTTAGTTGACTATGTATATGTAGGTTTATTTCTGGGTTCTCAATTGTGTTTCATTGGCCTGTGTGTCTGTTTTTATGTAGTACCTTACTGTTTTGATTACTGTAGCTTTCTAATATAGTTTGAAATCAGGAGGTGTGATGCCTCTAGCTTTGTTCTCTCTCAATATTTCTTTGGCTCTTCAGGGTCTTTTGTGGTTCCATACAAATTTTAGGATTGTTTTTTTCTATGTCTGTGAAAAATGCCATTGGAATTTTGATAGAGGTTGCATTGAATCTGTAGACTGCTTTGGATAGTATGGACATTTTAATAATAGTAATCTTCTAATCCATGAGCAGGAGATGGCTTTCCATTTTTTTTTTAAATTTTATTTATGAGATTTTATTAATTATTTATTAGAGAGCGCGTCAGCTGGGGGAGGAGCAGGGGGAGAGGGACAAGCACACTCCATGCTCAGTGTGGAGCCTGATGTGGGGCTCAATTCCAGGACCCTGAGGTCATGACTTGAGCTGAAATCGAGAGTCGGAGGCTTAACGGACTGAGCTACCTAGGCACTCCTCTTTCCATTTCTTGTGTGTCATCAATTTCTTTCCTTAATGTCTTACAGTTTTTTATGTACTGAACTTTTGCCTCCTTAGTTAAATTTCTAAATCCCTTAGCATTATTAATTTTATTCCAAGTTGTCTTTATTCTTTTACATGTGGTTCAAACCAGGCCTTTGTCATATTACTCCCTTTTCCATAATACCATCAGTTATTATGCCATTTTTAGGACCTGTGTCAGCTGCTCTCTCTGCCTGGAATGCTCTTCTCTCAAATCAGAATTCCTGGCTCTTTCATATTTGGTCCTCAGTGTGGATGTCTCCCAGGGCCACAGTATGACTCATGAGTCTGAGGCACTTTTGCCTTTGCAGGTGTCTTTTCATAAAAAAAAAAAGTATTAAAAATTATATTTTATGACTATTGGTATAAAGATGAATATGTTATTATTACATATTAAAACATTGTCTTTAGCCTGAAAGTTCACATTTTCTTCTGATTTTGAAACAAACCATTTTCATGGCCTCCCCAAAATATTGCAGGCTCTAGGCACTGTGTCCTCCTTAGGGCAGTCATGATCTGTTGCATGATACTACAGTATGTATTATATTCACTGCTGTACTCTTAGTGTCTGGAGTAGAGCCAGGCTCATGAATGAAAGAAGAAAGAAAGAAACACTGGGCTCCAAGTGGAGAACTCTCTTCTGACTAAAGTACATGAGAATTATATATTTCTAAAATGTTTAAATATTTAAGTTTTTTTAAAAAAAGATTTGTATTTATTTATTAGAGAGAGAGAGAGCAAGCACATGAGCAGGAAGGAGGGGCAGAGGGAGAGGGAGAAGCAGACTTGCCACTGATCACGCGGGACTTGATCCCAGGACCCTGGGATCACGACCCGACCTGAAGGCAGACACTCAACCAACTTAGCCACCTAGGCGTCCTCCCCCCTACCTTTTTTTTTTTTTTAAAGATTTTATTTATTTATTTATTTATTTATTTATTTATTTATTTAATTTTTAAAGATTTTATTTATTTGTCGAGAGAGAGAGAGAAAGAGAGAGCACAAGCAGAGGGAGAAGCAGGCTCCCCACTGAGCAGGGAGCCCGATGTGGGACTTGATCCCAGGACCCTGGGATCATGACGTGAGCCGAAGGCAGACGCTTAACGACTGAGCCACCCAGGCGTCCCAAGATTTTACTTATTTATATTGTTCAATTTTAAAGTTGTTTCTAATTTTCCCATTTATGCATGACGCTAAACATCTTTTATTCAGACAACTTCTCCATCGTCTTCTCCCCTTTGGGGTTATTTCTTTACAGTGAGTTTCTAGACAGAAATTACTAGGTCCAAATTTGTGTGTATGCTTCTGTCATGGTGTCCTGTAGTCTTTAATAAAAAACTATTCTCTGAAAAAAAAACAAAAACCAAACTATTCTCTGGTTCTTATTTTATCACATATAGTTGAATTTTCAGTTAAGTAACCTTTTGATATGTGGAGTGAATCACTTAATATTTTCTATTTATTGTCTTACATGTTGTTAGTTTATTATTTCCAAGTGTATATGAAATTCTTGAGGGTAGGATTCTATATTCTCAGACCAGCACAGTATAGAACTTATGAGTAGGTGCTCAGTTTTGGTTGCTTGGTTGAGAAAAAAAGAGAAGTTTAGAAGGGAAGCTAATTCTGGGGGAAAGATGACAAAACATTATTGATATCTGGTAAGATTATCATTTCTAGAAGTCTGCATTTGGAATTTATTCCAGAAAGAATAACAGTTGACTTCATGGGAAGGGATCATATGTGAGGGAGAGAAAATCATAGCAGATAAAAGCAAGGCAAATGGGCCCTGGGAAGGGTAAGGAAGGGGAGGGGATGAAGGTAGGGGAAGGATGCTGCCATGTACTGAGTACCTATTAAATGGTGTGTGCATTTCTACATGCAGTCCTCACAGTAATTCTACCCTTCCATCCGTCCATTCAACAAATATTTATTGAATGCTTCTGGCATGTCAGGTGCCATGCTAAGTAATGACATGGAGGTATCATCTGCTTTGGCAGGGATCAGGACTTTGTCATCTCATAGCCAATTGGGGTAGGAAATCAGACTTCACTGACTTCATAGTGCATATCCTTTCCAGTATGCTATTTCGGCATAGGTGAACATTAAATTGACTATTGGGAGTTAATCATGCGCATTTTATTTAGAATTTTGTTAAGGGACTTGGTGTAAGTGCTATCCATGAGAGAAAAGTAGTATCCACCAAGGCAGCCCATGGAGTCTTCCCACTATCCTCCCCACTGCCCTTCTGGAATCAATCTTAGTATATTATGGGACCCTATATATTTTAGTGTAGTCTGCCTTGCATTTAAACTTTTTATTTGTCAGTCTGTCTCTCCCACACATTTTGGCATCACAGAGTATCTTTGGATAGTACTTTAAACAAAATAATTATTTTATTTAAAATTGAATATTATTATTTTTCTTAGTAGGTATGAGTTTGGTAGTGTGTTGGGATATTTGATTATCATACTCCTGTGGAAAATAGCACATGGTTGTAATAATAGGGAATATTGAAAAATGAAATGGCTTTTCTTAGGGACATCTCTTGGCAATGATTTTTAAAAAATGAATATATTTAATTTGTTTTGTGGAAACTTTACAACATAAACAAGTAGGGAGAACATTATAATGGGCTCTTTTATACGTTCAATTGGATTAGGATATGTTGAGGGTCACAGCTAAACAAAAGCCAGTTTAAAAGGAAAGCAACATTGTGACCAGGAATGGCATTCCTGCTGGAAGATAATTAGTATGTAGGTCAGAATTAATACTGTGTTATCTCTGGAGTAAAAAATACCATGGTAGTAAGAATTTAGCTATGGATCAGAGGTATTTTATTTGGTGTGAATCTTTAGGAATTCTATTCTTGAGACCTGAGCTCTGAGAACAGTAGCTTTCATTGAAGCTGGCCCATGAAATTAGTAATTTATATTTTTTATTTTTTAAAAGATTTTATTTGAGAGAGAGAGAGAGAGCATGCACTAGCATGAGTTAAGGGGAGGGGCAGAGGCAGAAGGAGAAGCAGGCTCCTTGCTGAGCAGGGAGCCTGACCGGGGTCTCGATCCCAGGACCCTGGGATCATGACCTGAGCTGGAGACAGATGCTTAACTGACTGAGCCACCCAGCTGCCCCTTCTATTGATTATTTTTAAGACTTCTATCATTATTTTAATTTTCTGGAGCTCTTCTTAAAAGTCACACCCTCGGGGTGCCTGGATGGCTCAGTGGTTAAGTGTCTGCCTTTGGCTCAGGTCATGATCCCGGGGTCCTTGGATCAAGCCCCGCATTGGGCTCCCTGCTCAGCGGGAAGCCTGCTTCTCACTCAGCCACGCCCCCTGCTTGTGTTCCCTCTCTCGCTGTGTCTCTCTCTGTCAAATAAATAAAATCTTAAAAAAAAAAGTCACCCCCTCTTTCACCAATGCTGTATCTCTCTGAGGCAGTTGATACATTAAAAACATTTCCTTCTTGCACGATCTTTGGGTTGCTTTTTTTGGTTTGATTTGGTCTCTTTCTTGCATGTTAGTAGCTTTCCTCAAATATCTACTTGTCTACTGATCATTAACGTCAGGGAAGAAATGACTGAGTTCAATAAAAGGCAGAGGGACGCTTGTACTCTGAGCCCCACATGAGATATCACCTTGCTCCTGTCAGAATGGTTGGTATTTATCAAAAAGACAAGAAACAACAAGTGCTGGAGAGGATGTGGAGAAAAGGGAACCATGGTGACCTATTGATGGAAATGTAAACTGGCACAGCCAGTGTGGAAAACAGTATGGAGGTTTCCCAAAAAATTAAAATTGAACTACCATATGACTTAGCAATCCTCTTTCTGGATATTTATCTAAAGGAAACAAAAACAGGATATTGAAGAGATATATGCATTTGCATGTTCATTGAAGCATTATTCACATTAGCTGAGACCTGGAAGCAACCTAAATGTCAACCAGTAGACGAATGGATAAAGAAAATGTGGTGTCAGTGTGTACAGTGGAATATTATTCAGCTATAAAAAGAAGGAACTCTTGCTATTTTAGCAACAGTATGGATGTACCTTGAGGGCATTATGCTAAGTTAAATAAGGCAGAGAAATGCAAATGTCATATGACCTCACTTCTATGTGGAATCTTAAAAATAAAAGAACAGGGGCACCTGGGTGGCTCAGTTGGTTAAGCATTTACCTTCAGCTCAGGTCATGATCCTGAAGTCCTGGGATCAAGCCTCCGGCATTGGGCTCCCTGCTCAGTGGGGAGTCTGCTTCTCTCTCTGCTCCTCCCCGCCCTGCTTGTGTTCTCTCTCTCTCACTCACTCTCTCTCAAATAAATAAATAAATCTTTAAAAAAATAAAAATAAAATAAAAAACAAACTCATAGTTACAGAGAAGAGATTGGTGGTTGCCAGAGGCAGGGAGGGGCATAGTAGGTGAAATGAGTAAAGTGTGTCAAAAGGTACAGACTCCCACTTGTAAAATAAGTAATTCCTGGGATGTGATGTATACAGCCTGGTGACTATAGTTAACAATACCGTATTGTATATTTGAATGTTGCTGAGAGTAGATGTTTAAAATTCTCATCAGAAGAAATTGTAACTGTGTGGTGATAGATGTTAATTAGACCTATTGTGATCATTTCACAACACATACAAATATTGCATCATTATGTTGTACACCCGAATAACATAGTTATATGTCAATTATATTTCAGTTAAAAATAAATAAATGTAGTCAGGATCCGTAGAAGATCTCTTTAGAAAAAGCATAAAAAAAAATTAGGAATACATTTGTTAACTTATTTTTAAGCCCTTAACTTTTGAAAGTTGGTATTAGTAATGGTAACAGAACTAGCCTTTAAGGCAATTAGAGTAAGGAATGTATACAATGAGTTCACAAGTAAAAGCGGAATCTCTTATGTAATATTGTCTTTGGGGGTCAGGGCTGGTGATAGAGGGAATATTTTGATGATACAATATTAGGAAGGTGATAATACAGTATTTGTAGTAAATATTAGGTTTATGTTGTAGATGTTTAAAAAACTCTCGAGGAGACAGATTTGTGTAGCTAATCAATGACAGCTGGCTGAGGACACAGGACCATGTTGTTTTTGATAGCTTGCTGCGACATTATTTGTTTTCATCCTCAGGTTAGTTCAGGTTAATCTGAAAATGCACTCTCTCTCTCTCTTTTTTTTGGGGGGGGGATGGGATATAGGTAACTGGGATTCCAAGATTCCTTCTTTCCAAACTAGTAATTATTATTTGGAATTGGACTTCCTGTTTATGCTTAGTGATAAGTATTTGTCATTAAGTGGGGGGACCAAGAACCTAAAGGCAGGCTTCAGCCCCTCAGCTTCTTTTGTTGAGGCCTCTGAAGATAGAGTCAGTTGCTGATGCCTAAAAGCGGAGTGTTCTTCTCCATCCCAACCTTTTCCTATCTCCCTCAAGGTTTTTTTCTCTTTTCCTTAGCTGAACCTCATGTCATGGCTTATTATCTATCTTTGATCCATAAAAAGTTTGGCTCTGGTTTATCTATTTATTACATTGTATCCCCATTTTCTGTCCCCATAAGCAGTCATCCCAGTGGATTTAATGTGTCTGTTTGTGTCCTGCAACTTGCTTCTCTTTTTCCCTTTGAGTCACTCATTCAGTTGTTATGTGTGGAGCATCTGTTCTGTGTTTGTCACTCTTTGGGGTACTGGGATACACAATGAACAATCCAGAAACCCTTCTCTCATGGAGTTACGTGGAACTTCTAACTTTCTTCAGTCTGGGATGCCTCTTTTAATTGCCTCTAATATAAAATAGAAGTATATAATTAAATAATAGATGAATATCCTGACTGAAGTACAGTGGTCTTTGTTCATATTTTGAAAAGTTAGTTGCATACTCTAATTTTTTCTGAGATATTCAACTTGAATTCTTATAGTTATAAATGATCCTTCACTGATTGAGTACAGTGTACTCAATAAAAAAAGATTTCCTCCCTTTGCTGAATAGCAGAAATTTGCTGTGGAACCTGGCCTGGTGGAATAGATGAAGGAGAGTTTGCTGTTTTATATTCAGTTCTGTGAGTGGCTGACCTACGTATTCAGTGTGATGTCTGCCCTTTCTTTTTCAGTTCAGGTAAAGAGCTCAGCCTTCTCTTTTTTCCTTTCATAGAATTTTTTGTTGTTGTTGGTAACTTCTCAGGTAAATTTTTACAATTAGCTTTTATTTCTCAAAATTGGCTGCCTGTGCCTCCCTGTGGAGTATTTAAAAATGCACAGATGAGGAAGCCAGAAGACTCTATTTCAGTAACAGCGTAGCTTTGAGAGAGTCACTTAACATCTTTGGTTCTCTGTCCTCACCTGTAAAATGAAGAGCCTGGAGAAAGCTGTTTGAAAGTCTGTCTTTCTATAGTAAGAATTGTAGCAAAGTCTCAGCAAGGGAATGATGAATAGAGCTCAGGATGCATGTGTTACTACCTTCCAGAAGTTTGACAGGTGATGTTTGCACAAGTTTTGACTTGCAAACCTGTGTCTTTGCTGGAAGACTCATGGGGAATTGTGAGGAATTTGCTGAGGATATTGCTCCAGAGATAGTGAATAAGATAGAGAATGAAGATGTTTTTCAAAATAAGAAAATAGAGGTGCCTGGGTGGCTTAGTTGGTTAAGTGTCCAGCTCTTGGTTTTGGCTCATGTCATGATCTCAGGGTTGTGAGATAGAGCCCTGCATCAGGCTCCACACTCAGCGGGGAGTCTGCTTGGGTTTCTCTCTCCCTCTCTCTCTATGCCTCACCCCCCTGCCCCCCACTCTCCTCCCCTCTAAAATAAGTAAATGAATCTTTTTAAAAAATAAGAAAATAATAGGAAAGTAGAATTTACAACAAGGGGAAAAAAAACACTAAACAGAAGCATATGCTTTCTTCTTGAGCTATTTTAATACTGAGAATACAGTCTTTAGAAAGTCAAGCTATTGCCTGAGTGTCTGAAAATATCTTTGTGTCCTGATTTATTTGAAGTTGACCTTCTGTACTTAAATTCTAGTTTCATTGTTAAATAGAGTTTGTGCTTTGCAAAGAGGACTCCTAATTGCCCTCTCTCTGGGGTGATGATTTGAAGTAACAACAAACTTACAGAAAGTCCAAAAGTTCTTGGTTTCCTAATTCCATTACTCTGCGACATAATACTGTGTGCCATTGGGAATCTTGAAGAATTTAGAGAAAGAGGGAGAGGTTGGTAAAAGGGTTCAAACTTTCAGCTATTAGATGAATAAGGTCTAAGGCTCTAATGTAAAACATGGTGTCTAGAGTTGATAACACTGCATTGTAAAATTGAATTTGCTAAGACAAGTTAAATGTTCTCACCTAAGTAAATAAATAAGCAAGGTGATGGATGTGTTAATTAAGTAGATGGGGGAAATCCTTTCACAATATTATATGTATATCAAAACACCACGATGTACACTTAAAATATCTTATAATTTCACATGTTAGTCATACCTCAATAAAGCTGAAATAAAAAAACAAAACCAAAAGAATTTAGAAAACTTGCCAGGAAAAAAGTCTTCCTCTGCTTTGTAGGAGATAAGCAGATGGCAAATGGGATCTTATCTACCTGGCAAGTAACAACAGTAGAGATTTGGAAGTTTTGTGACACATTTTAATGACAGGGTAGAGCAGGAAGTGAAAATTGAAACAAGGATGAAGTTAATAAAAAAAAATAATTGGATTGGTATCAAGAACTTAGCTAGAATTTTAGCCAAATATCCTATTCTTTTTTGAAAAAATGCTAGGCATTTTGAAAACCTATTTTTAAGAGGCGTGTGGCTGGGATCCTGGGCTTTGAGCCAGGGTCTGGCTTTGTGGAATTTTCCCAGTTGAAATTAAAAAAAAAAGTGAATTTTTAGATTGTATATTCTCAAAATGAGCCCCTTTAAGAAGCATACTGCTGGAGAGAGTATATTCTCTACCTCTTTGCTGCTCCACTGTGGCCCTATGGTGTCACCTGGGAGCTGGTTAGAAATGCAGTCCTAGTCCTCACAGCGGAACTACCGATGGAGAAGATGCCTTGTGACCATATCCCCCAGTGAGTCCTGTGCACTCTAAAAGTGCACTTTGAGAAGCACAGCTCTACACCACGGTAAAAATGTTCTCTGTATTTTTATATTTTCTTTCTTTTTTTGGGGAGGTGGGGAAGCCATATCGAGCTATAACTGGCAAATAAAATTGTACATATTTGAAGTGTACAACATGATGATTTGATACATGGATACATTGTGAAATGATTACCACAGTTAAGTGAATTAACACATCCATCACCTCCTATAATTACCCCTTTTTAAATTTTTTTTTCACATTTTCTTAATTGACCTGGCAAAATTGTAATGCAGTACTTTTCTTGCAAAGAAAAGTTTAGGAGATTTATCTAAATACCTCATTAGTTACTGGAAACAGCATTTTGCTTGAGACCAGACAGTAATCTTCCTCAGGACAGGGACTCCTGCTGCTGCCCCTTGTCTTCACTCCGCCCCCTCCCAGCACGGTGTCCTTCACCCGATGCAGGATCCGGCTCTCCTCTCCATCAGTGGGAACCAAAGGCAATGGCAGGGGTCACTATAGAAGTTCTTTTTGTACTTATATGAGCTTTATTAATATGTAATATTATAGATACTGCTATTACTTAACATATAATTTAGCAATGAATATACATATTTGAGGTATGAATGTTGAAAAGTTTTTAATGATGGTTACGTGATTAAATGAAATCCCAAGTAGTGACCACGTGTATACATCCTGAAAGGGCCCACAGGATTCGGGTAAAATATCACATGCTCCAGAGTTGAAGATATTTGAACATGATAGCTTTTTCAGCTGGAAGGAACCTAAACTTTCCTTATTTTACATATGAAGAAACTGAGGCCCAGACAGCAGAAATCCTTTTCAAAGGCCCTGATATTAGGAATTAGGACAGTGGTTTCCCACGTTATGCTTCGGTTTTCTTTTCATTGTTCCTTTGGTTTCTGAATGTCTTCTAAGGTATCTAGAGGTTCCGTTGGGGTCCTCAGAGGCCAAAGGTGTGGATGGGAGGAGGAAGGACGATAGGAGGGGGTTCTGGTAGCCTGGCTCTGATCTGAATATTTTTGTATTTATCTGTTACAGAAACAAAGAGACTCCTGCTTTCATACATAATGCATTCCTGCAAACGTGGACTTCTTAACGGAAGTCTTACTTGCTGGAAGCGGGATTCTAGTTAGTCTTAAAGAAGCATGCCAGAAGTGAGTGATACATTCAAAAGAATGTTCTAACCATTACTCTAGGATAAAAATATTATAGCAATACTGTCATGGTTCAAGACATTTTTGGAGTTGCCTTAAGGGAAGAGTTCATGAAATACATACAAATAATCAGTTTTATTAGTATTTAAGCTTTGTTTTGGAATAGCAATTGTATTACCTATTTTATTTATTTATTTTTTTTAAAGATTTTATTTATTTATTTGAGACACAGAGATAGAGAGAGAGCATGAGCAGGGAGAGAGGCAGAGGGAGAAGGAGAAGCAGGCTCCCTGCTGAGCCAGGAGCCCGATGTGGGGCTCGATCCCAGGACCCTGGAATCATGACCCTGAGCCGAAGGCAGATGCTTAACCATCTGAGCCACCCAGGCGCCCCTGTATTACCTATTTTAATTACCGCTTTTATTTGCACCACTTATTTCAATGATTAGGTGTTTACTAAAATTCTAATTACATCCTCAAAGAATATTTTCTGTTATTTAAAATAATGTTGTTTTGAAAAAAAAATATCATAGACTTTTTACATAGAGGAAAATGTAAAGATTTCCAAAGAAGAGCTTTGAACAAAGGTGATGTTCTGAGTTGCATTCTGAAAAGCAATTAAGTGCTTATTTATTTCAAGCCATGTGCTAGGTTCCAAGACTACAAAGATGAATAATATATGGTCCTGCCCTTGAAGTGCACACCGCCCAGGGGAGGAGAAAGAGATATTTAAATATGAATCACAGTTTAGGGGTGCAACCCTCACTGTGTTAGAGAATAAATGAAAGCCCAGACAAAGAAGAGATTATTTCAGCCTGGTTAGTATTGACACAGGCCATGGGATGGGTAGAAGTGGTTTTATCCATAGTCTTTGAGTTGAAAGGTGTTTTTACAGGTGTAAAAGAAGTTCTAGATAAAGGGACCAGTGTGAACCCTGGCACGAAGTCAGTAAAATGCATGGATACATTTAGAAGGGTGAATAGGTAGTGTGACCAGAACACGGGTGTTGGGGCAGTTTACCCCACTGGAAGATAAGCTCCTTGAGAGCGGGGACATCAGGTACATCCTTGCTACCTGCAGAAGTGCCTGGCGTGTATCAGGTGGTCAGCACGTGCTTATTGATATAATGGGAAGATGGTTGCAATTACATTATGAAGATCCTTCACTTTTTGCTAAGATGTCTGGACTTTATCCTGTGGACATTGAAGGTTTTTGATGAGAGGTAGGACATTTTGAGGGTTTTCAAAATGTAACTCTGGCTGTGGGACAGAGCTGTCCTTCCGATGTTTTACCTAAAGAGCTTGTCTGCTTCAGTAGGTTGGGGAGGGCCCATCAGTTTCCTTTTCTGACAAATTCCTAGATGTTGCTGGTACTGCTGGTGGCCTCACTTTAGTAGCAAGGGGAGGATGGATCTCCCTCTGCCTGCCTCTGTCTCTCTCTCTCAAATAAATAAAATCTTACAAAAAAAATATTTAAAAAGGAAGTTTCCAGGAACAACAGTAAGCATGGTGCATTTGGAAATCTAAGAGGCTATATTTTGGATTCAGAAGATGAGACTCAAAGCTGTTTTGATGTTTAAAATTCTGTCTCCCTTCAAAACACACTCGAGTTTGTTTGCTCATTTTTTTTTGTTTTTGTTCACTTATTTTTGTTTATATTTTAAAGAAATGGGTTGCTTCCTGTGACGTAAAGGTAGGAATTTGAGACCTTCATGAAATATGTCAGAAGCGTTCTCTATTTGTAAGGAACCTTTGTTAATTGCAGAATGAAGAAAATGCAATCCATGTGGTAATGGTATTTTGAGAGTTTAAAAGAAGTGCCTTTTGAAAAGATTATTAATGAGCTGGCTTTGATGTTTGGTCCCTTCCCATTGTCTTTTACATTTGTTTGTGATACAACAAATATCATGGCCCTTCTGTGTGAAAATGCGGTGCACCAAGTCTGTATGCACTGGTACTACACAGAAGTTATGGAAAGTGAATCAAATAGGTCCTAATGATTATATAGTCTAATAGGGGAGATAAAGCAAGCAGATTAATGGTAAATAGGATATATCGCAGTATGTGTGTGTGTATAGTATATATAGATATATAAATGGGATATGTCACTTTTTATCTTTAGATCAGGTGGAATGTGACAGTTATACCACAAACACAAGACTGATAACATGTTATGTAAATTCAGGAAGAAAGATAAGGAAAGATTATCAGGAAACTCACCAGTCTTATTTTGTTCCATATTAGCTATCAAAGGAAGCCCAAGCTGTGCAGCCTGTCTTTCAAAGTCAGGCTCTCCTGGCTTTAGCCAATGAGAACAAGTGAACATTAGAAGCTTAGTTTGGGGCTTCGTGAATCTGAGAGGCTGCAGGAGATGACGCACATGTGCCATTTGAAATAGTAAACTGTGGTCCAAAGAGAGTAAGGCTAGAGACGGAAATCTGTGTGCCCTTTACTTTCAAGGGGCTGTTGTGTAAAGTGATTTAAAATTGCTGAGTGAGAGGCTGTTGAGACAGAAGAAGAAATAAAGGAGGATGGAACTTTGCAAAAGATCAGCATCAAGGTGTGTTGAATGAGAAAGTGAAACTGGGGAAGGAATCTGGAAGGCAGGAGAACACCGCAGAGGTAGAGAGAGGAACTTCTTCAAGGAAGGGGAGTTAGTAGGTTTTGCTGCAGAGAAGTTACTAAGAGTGAGAACTAAAGAATGTATTCTTAGTGATTTATGAGAACAAATACATTTCTTAAAAATGTATAAGTACCTCTATAAAGACTAGAGTGGGAATAAGTAAAACTATGGTAGCAGTAACATTTTGTAAGTGACTATTGCAGTGAATTTATTTATAAGTTGGGTGTTTTATGGAGCCTTAGAAGCCTGTAGGTTTATAGGTCTCTCTAGAAGACCTTTTATAGCTTACAGTCTTCTTGGCTCTGGATTTCAAGCCTGATTTCAGTGTTTTAGCAGTAGTTATACCAAATATACATTTAAAAAGTTTTATATGGAGGCCAAAATGCTTAGAGTCATTCTTGACTGTCTTTCTCTCACATCTCACAAACTACCCACCAGCAAATTGTGTTGCATCTACCTTCAAATGTATCCCAATCTGGCCACTTTTCAGCATCATCATTGCTACCACCCTAGACACTCTCCTCCTGCCTGGATTACTGCGGAAGCTTCCCAGCTGCTGTCAACTACTAACTATCCCCTTTCAATCTGTTCTCAAATCAATTGCTAGAGTGAGTCTTTAAAAATGTAAGTCAGATCTGGCCCCTGGAAGGGCAGTCAGTTGAGCATGCAACTCTTGATCTCCTGGTTGAGTTCAAGTCCCACGTTGGGTGGGCATGGAGCTTACTTTAAAAAAATGTAAATCAGATTATGTCACTCCTTTGTTCAAAATCCTTCTAGTGGCTTTCCCTCTCATGCTGAGGTAAGAGCTGGTATTATGCTAAGAGAAATAAGTCAATCAGAGAAGGACAATTATCATATGATCTCACTCATATGTGGAATTTGAGAAATAAGACAGAGGATCATAGGGGAAGGGAGGGAAAAATGAAACAAGACGAACCCAGAGAGGGAGACAAACCATAAGAGACTCGTAATCATAGGTAACCAACTGAGGGTTGCTGGAGGGGAGGGGTGGGGAGATGGGGTAACTGGGTGATGGGCATTAAGGAGAGCATGTGATGCAATGAGCACTGGGTATTATATAAGACTGATGAATCACAGACCTGTACCTCTGAAACCAATAATACATTATATATTAATTAATTGAACTAAAATTTAAAGAAAAATTTTAAAAATTTTGAAAGAGGCCCTCAACACAAAATAAGAAAAAAATTACAGATAAATAAAAATTTGAAGAAAAAAAAAAACTGATGTCCTTTATAACCTCTGAGGTAAGCTGGCCTCAGTACTCCTGGAAGCATGCCCCCCCCATCCCCACCTCAGGACCTTTGCACTTGTTGTTCCTTCAGCATAGAATGATCTTCCTTCAGATATCCTCGTGGATTGTTCCTTCCCTTCCTTCGTATCTTAACTCAAATGCACCTTCTCAGAGCAGCCTTCCTTGTCCCCCTGCCTATTCCCCATCTGTGACTTGACTGCACGTTTCTGCTTTATTTTTATCTAATTTGTCTTTCACCTACACTAGAATGTATGATCGACGAGAGCAGAATTTTTGTCTTATTTTATTCACTATAGAATCTCCAGTGCCTAGAATGGTGCCTGGCACGTGGTGGGTGATCAATAAATATGTGCTGAATGCAGGAATACCATCTTATCCTTCCCCAGATGGGTGGTATTCTGGTACAGATTTTGTTAGTCACCTTCATGCATGGACAGGACTTGGCTTTCTTTATAGGGGAGCGATCTGGTAAAGGATCTCCTTCCTTCACAGCTGCTCAGTCAGCTCCCTCTGCCCACTCAGAAGTTACTCATCCTGTAGGTTGTGGGCTGGCAGCATGGTGTAAATTGGCTTTGGCAAAGTTAGAGGTGCATGAAGGCATGTTGGGATATGAATATGGTGAAGTTTTTAGAGTAAGTGAAGACATTAAAATCTCTTTCATTTTGGTAAGCAACATTTGGAACTTTATTTTGGAATTAATCAAATTTATCAAAAACTTAACTAGAGACATTAAAGTAAATCTACAGTAGTGACTACAAAATCTCCAAAAGGTGCTGTGTTTGTCCTGTAAGAAATGTGGGAAGATGCTTCCCTGCTTGGAGGAAAAAGAGAATGGGAACACACTTGGGCTAATTGGGGTGTCAGTTTTATTTTCTGAGGGAGAATTCTATGAGTTGCAGGCTTTTGGAGCTGGTAGACTTTCATTTTGGACAAATCTCAAGGGTTAACATCTATTCTTTTCTCCTTATTTCTGGTGAGATAATTAGTTCTAGAACTATGTTCTCTTTGAGGAAATTGTTTCCAGTAATAATTCTTGACAAGTCTGCCTCTCTCACCAAAGTCTAGACTAGTGTCTCTTTTATGTGGAAAGCATCTTACCTCTGGGGCATATCAGAAATCCTTGGAGGAGTTTTTTTTTTTTTTTTTTTTTTTACAAATGACTCTGTGTGTGTGTGTGTGTGTGTAGCTATATGGAGGTATACATATCTTCAGAGATCTTAATGCAGTAAACTTCTGTGACTCCTGAATGAGAGACAAATGACAGAAATTAAACCAATGGTAGAGATTTAAAAAATGATACAAGCTTATGGTCATTTGCTTCTTGCTTATTTGTTAAAAATGAGAAAAATAGGGGTGCCTGTGGCTCAGTCGTTAAGCGTCTGCCTTCGGCTCAGGTCATGGTCCCAGGGTCCTGGGATCGAGCCCCGCATCGGGCTCCCTGCTCTGTGGGGAGCCTGTTTCTCCCCCTCCGACTCCCCCTGCCTGTGTTACCTCACTTGCTGTGTCTCTCTCTGTCAAATAAATAAAATCTTTAAAAAAAAAATTAGAAAAATATATAAAACAATAAAAAAACTATCTGAAAAAAACTATCCTCCCACAAGACGACTTACTAGTTTTAGTGTATAGGCTTCAAACAATTTTCTGTACAAATGTATAATACATTATAAAAATAATATATAATATTTATGTATTGTTAGTTAGATATACAATTATTTATATACACTATGTATATAAAACAAAAATAGAATCACACATATAAACAAAACTAGGGCAAAACCATATGTATTGCCTACTTTTTTCACTTAGAGTTATTGTGAACATTTCTCCATATCACTAAATACAGATCTACATCATTTTTTTAATTAAAAAAATTTTTTAAGCTTTTATTTTTTATTTTATTTTTTAGAGAGAGAGAGTGCAAGCGGGAGGGGCAGAGGGAGAGGGAGAGATAGAGAATCTTAAGCAGGCTCCATGCCCAGCATGGAGCCCAATGCAGGGCTCAGTCTCACAATCCTGAGATCATGACCTGAGCCAAAACCAAGAGTCGGATGCTTAACCTTAACCGACTGAGCCACCCAACCTCCCCCTACATCATCATTTTAAATGACTGCATTATATAGATGTACTGTAATTTATTTTGTTAATTTATAAGTTCAGGTTGTTTTTAGTTTTTTATTATAAATAATGGGGTCATGTATATTTTTGTATATGTGTGTGTTTCTGTGTTAGGGAGGTTTTTTTTTAAGGTGCTTTGCTAGATATGTGAGCGGTATAATCATTTTCCTTCAAATAAAATACTAAGATACATCGTAATTCTTTTTGATTTGTGAATGTTATATGGGCATTATTACTAAGGTAGAGAATCTACATCTATTTAGCTGTATTTTAAAGGAATTGCCTATATTGGAAAAAATACGTAAAGTTGGGATTGTCTTAGAAAGTTGGGATAGATGGTTACTAGTTATTAGTATATATTGGCTTGAGCTCATTACCTGCTTTATATATAGCCCTGGGCTGAGATAATTGATCTTCCTATTGATGACCTGGCTTAACGCATTCAGGGACGCCAAAGGAAGGCTGAGGTGTGGTTCTTCATGTGCTCTGCTCTGAGTGTTTATTTAAATTGTTGTTCCATGATTATCTTCCAAGTATTTGAAAATTAATTATTTATAAGGGGTAACTCAGTTAACCAGAGCTTTTAATTAACATTCTGTTTCTCCCAAACTTCAAATAAATAGGAGTTTACTGCAGTTCCTTCTTGTACATACCCTGGATAGTTAAGCCTGTGTATGCCCATGTCACTGAGTTTAGATATTTAGGTATTTTAAATTGACAAGAAGTTAAAATGTTTATCTTGATGAGATAATAGCAATTTAAAGGAGTCTGTTTCTAAATGTGATTGTACCATAGTTTTACTTGACAAAATTCCACAAGCAAATAGAATTTCAATTATCAGGTAATTTACTCTCTGGATTCTGATGCATAGAATTTCTCTGTTCAGACAGGTCCTACCAGTTCTAATTTTTCTCAAATACATTTTGAAACTTACCTAGTAAATAGTATGCAGTGCTATGTGGTATCTTTGTTTTGGTTTATTTCAATTGCGCAAGGAATCTAAGGGAGGGAATTAAGGGGACATAATCTAAAATGGAAGAAGCAGAAGAAAGTAAAGTCTCAATAGTATAGAAGGATCAGATCATAGGAAGCAGTAATTCGTTCTGTTGGCCAGTTTCTTCCTGAAATACTGTGTTCAGTTGTATACCATTTTTTAAATTAATTAATCAATTAATTAATTTTTAAAGATTTTATTTTTTTGGAAGAGAGACAGAGAGAGAACAAGTGGGGGGAGGGCAGAGGGACAAGCAGACTTCCCGCTGAGCAGGGAGCCCAATGCGGGACTTGATCCCAGGACCCTGAGATCATGACCTGAGGTGAAAGCAGACACTCAACTGACTGAGCCACCCAGGCGCCCCAAGAAAAAAAAATCTTTATTAAGGTACTTGAGGATGTAGATTTACAAAAGAGAATATCTCAGTGTAAAAAATTATATCATTGCATTAATTTAATTAACAATGAAAAAAATCACAATCCATTTTTTAAGATTTTTAAGAACATTGAATAAAGAAAATGCTGACTGAAAGACTGAATATATGACTTTGCAATTTATCTAACTGACCTTTTCACCTAAAGGCATACAAATTTATTTACTAGGTGACTCATCACAGCATTGTGTGTAAAAGCAAAAAAATATGATAGTAACATTCTCCAGTAGGTATTTTTTTTCAATTGTGGTAACAACAATCAACATGCAACCTACCCTCTTAACACATTTTTAACTAGTATTTATTTATTTAGAGCTCGAGCGCGTGCACGCGGGAGGGACAGAGAGAGAATCTCGAGCAGACTCCCCGCTGAGTGTGGAGCCTGATGCAGGGCTCGATCTCACCTCCCTGAGATCATGACCTGAGCTGAAACCAAGAGTTGGATGCTCAACTGGCTGAGCCACCCAGGCGCCCTCCCTCTGAACACATTTTTAAGTGCACACAACAGTATTGCTAACTATAGACACCATGTTGTACAGCAGAGCTCTAGGACTTACTCATCTTGTAGAACTGACACTGTGTACCTTTTGAACAGCAACTCCCCATTTCTCCCTTCCTCCCCCACCGGCCCCTGGCAACCGACCTTCTACTCTTTCCATGAGTTTGACTATTTTAGGTTCCTCATTAAGTGGAATCATCTGGTATTTGTCCTTCTGTAACTGGCTTGCTTCACTTAGCACAATGCCCTCCAGGTCCATCCATGTTGTTGCATATGGCAGGATTTCCTCCCTTTTTAAGGCTGAATAGTATTCCATTACATGCATGTACTGTGTTTTCTGACTATATTGAAGAAATAGAAGAGAAAGAATTGGTATAAAAAATGAAAGCCATTTATATGTGAAGATGGTGGTAGTCTGGGTGAATTTTTACTTTTTGTACTATTAAGCTACTAGTTATACAATTTTTTCAAAAGTCTTATATATGTTATATATGATATTTATTGTAGCTATTAAGGTCTCCATATTCAAGGTAAATATGAACTTGGGTCATATAGGTTCCTAAGAGTAGAACTTCCTCAGTATTCGAGAAGTTTTAAACAGCCAACTGGAGTGGTGTGTGCTCTGGGTGTCATTGGTAACCTGTTACTACACAGACTCTGTTTTTCAATCCCAGCTCTCTGGTTCTGGCCCCAGGTTCTCAGCTGCTATTACTGCCAGCTCTAAGTTTAACCTGTTCATAATGGTTTACAGTTGGAAAGGATTATAGCACACTTTTGGTCCAACCCCTTTGTGTTATAAATGAGAGTGCTGAGCTTCAGAAAGAGGAGGTGGCTCCCTTGTGCAGGGAGCTAGATGTAGACTTGGAACTAGAACCTAGGTCTTCAGATTCCTAACTTCGTGCTCTTTTATTACCTCTCTGCAAAAGTAGTAGATTGGACTCTGGTGGCCTTCAGTCCAGGGATTGGTCTGTGTCCAGCTGCTCTCCTTTTTGGAGCTGTTGAGACAGAATTTATGCTTACAGTGAAATGGAAAAAGAAATGGCAAATATGTTCTCTTACATTAGTGTTTAGTACAGAAAAATGAAATCCATCATTTTGCTAACCTCAGAAATAATGATATATAAAGAAATAGTGTGTAATGACAGCTGTTCAAATTCTTCAACATAATATTATTTATCAAGTATTAGTACTAATTTTGAAACCAGAGAATAATTAAGCAGCATGAATTAGTTGTGATTTCCACTTCCTTTTCCTTTTGCTTCTTTCTCAGCTTATTCTGTACCCTAGACTGAGTCAGTCATTGTTTTTATTATATTACTCCCTCCATCTCCCCAAAAGGAACCAATGGTGATTCTTCACTACTGTATGTTACTGTGCAGAGTCAAGTCTGATTTAGTCCTGGTCCTCATCCTCTGGCCCCTTTTATCTTTTCAGGTATATTTTCCACTGACCCTTCCCTATACTCATGGCTCATGTCATTTTGGTAGCCTGAACATTTTTTTTCCCCCTGCTTTTTGCTTATCCAGCTTTTACTCGTCCCTTGTCTAAAACCTCCTAACTACTCCGCATGACTCTTAGTAATCTCTCCTCCTGTAGTTACAAAATAATTCTTCATCAGTTTGATTATAAAATGTTTAGAGAAAAAAAATTCAGTCAGTGAAGAAAATCTCTCCCATCTCAAGTTCCTGGTTTTTCTCAGGTAACCACTGGTAAGTTTCTTTTGTAGCCTTCTCAGGCTTTTTGCATCGTGGTCACAAAATGGCTGCCATGTCTCTAGGTATCACATGTGCATTCCAGACAGTAAGTCAGGAAAGGGAGAAAAAAGGGTCTCATGAGCCCAAACTGGCTTTTTTATTAAGAAAAGCAAAAGCTTTCCTAGAAGCCCAAAGTAGACTTGTGTTTATGTCTCATTGGCCAGGCCTGTGTTCTCTGGCTACTCCTAGCTATAAGAAATTCTGGAATAGAGTAGTTTTCCTAGCCCCTCTAGTGGAGATAATAGGGAGAAGGGAGTTGGGTGTGTTTTTTTGAGTTAGCCATCAGATTGTGTCTGTCACACACAAAGTATTATTTTCATACTGGATTTTTATGACCGTTAACTTTGTAACAAGCCACTTTACTATGGTCTGTTGTTATGAATAATTTTTCAGTTGGTTTTTCTTTTTCTTTTTTTTTTTTTTGGCTTCCCAGTGTGTTATTTTAAAATTATGAAAATTCTGCTTTTTCTATTTCAGTTGTTTTTTAATCTCATCAAGAAGCTTTCCGTTCTAGGGGCGCCTGGGTGGCTCAGTCGTTGGGCAGCTGCCTTCGGCTCAGGTCACGATCCCAGGGTCCTGGGATCGAGCCCCGCATCGGGCTCCCTGCTCTGTGGGAAGCCTTCTTCTCCCTCTCCCACTCCCCCTGCTTGTGTTCCCTCTCTCGCTGTGTCTATCTCTGTCAAATAAATAAAAAAAAAAAAGAAGCTTTCAGTTCCAAGTAATGGAAAGAATCAAAATGATTTTAAAAATAAAAGGAACTTATTAATTCAAAGTCCGAAGGTAGGACGGGCTTCAGGGGCAGTGAGATTCAAAGGTTCCTGGTGTTATCAGGTTCTGGCTTCATTTCCCTATGATTTTCTTGAGTATGTGGCTTTGTCCTTGGGCCAGCATCCTCTGTAGTCACAGCATGGCTCCATCATGTGAGCCAGAGAAGACTGTCTCTTCCAGTAGTTCTCTTAGCTTCTTTCCAGAAAGCCTACAGCAAACATGTGCAAGGCGTGTTCTCATCCTTGAACCAGCTCCTGTGATTTCCTGAAGGCTGTCCATCATACACCTAATTGGGTTTTCATCCATGTCTGTTTCTTTTATTGCCTTCAGTGTGGCATCCATTTCTGTCATAGCCTAAGTGTTCTTTTCAGTTCCTTTCCTGAACTTTGCTAGCTTCTTTTCATCTCCTCATGTGGTCATACTGTTTCTTAAAAATAGAGCTCTTGGGCGCCTGGGTGGCTCAGTTGGTTAAGCGACTGCCTTCGGCTCAGGTCATGATCCTGGAGTCCCTGGATCGAGTCCCGCATCGGGCTCCCTGCTCAGCAGGGAGTCTGTTTCTCCCTCTGACCCTCCCCCCTCTCATGTGCTCTCTCTCAAATAAATAAATAAAATCTTTAAAAATAAAAAAATAAAATAATAAAATAAAAATAGAGCTCTTACTTCAGAGGGTTTATGCCTTTTCTTCTTTTTCTTTTTTCTTTTTGTAAATCTCATAGAGAAATATTGGTTTATAACTTTCAAAATTCTTTGCAGCATAATTTCCCTGGTGTGTTTTCTCGAGCACCTTGTTACTTGTAATGTTTCTTTGCTTTTTTTTTTTAAAGTAGGCTCCAAGCCCAGCATGGAGCTCACTGTGGGGCTTGAACTCATGACCCTGAGATCCAGACCTGAGCTGAGATCAAGACTCTTAACCGACTGAGCCACCCAGGCACCCTTTCTTGGCTTCTTTTATCTTGCATCGTTTGGTGATGGTTCCTTTCTCATTATTGCTCAGTTTTAAATGGGGCTTGTTCTTTCTGGGGTAGCAGTTTGCTGAACGGTTGTGAGTGGGGTGTGTTTGGGGAGAGTGCTGGTGCTGGAGGCAGCTTGACTTTCAGTCTGTTGCCTCACAGCACGTGGTTACTGGCACTCCATCCTCAGGGTATTTCTTCTCTCCAGCAGAGCGGGGATTTGGGCTGTCCCATGAAGCCCTTAAGCCCAGGTCCTTCTTATTTAGTGTTTGAACAGATAAACAAGCAGGTATATGTATTCATTTTTGTGAGGACATTCTTGTACGTTAGTTTTGCTGTTTGGTGCCACAGCTGCCCTGATGAAATTGAACCGTACGACGAACCTTGTTTTTGTTTGGTGTTCTGTGTTCTTTCCTTTTTTTTTTTTTTAAAGATTATATTTATTTATTTGACAGAGAGAGACACAGCGAGAGAGGGAACCCAATGAGGGGGAGTGGGAGAGGGAGAAGCAGGCTTCCCGTGGAGCAGGGAGCCCGATGCGGGGCTCGATCCCAGGACCCTGAGATCATGACCTGAGCCGAAGGCAGACGCTTAACCAACTGAGCCACCCAGGTGCCCCTGTGTTCTTTCCTTTTTTTTTTTCAAGATTTATTTAGAGAGAGAATGCGTGCGCACGCCTGCAAGCACGGGGGTGGGGGAGGGTCAGAGAGAGTCTTAAGCAGACTTTGCACGGGGCTAGATCTCATGACCCTGAGATCACGACCTGAGTGGAAACCAAGAGTCAGATGCCTGACAGACTGTGCCACTCAGGAGGCCCTGGTGTTCTGTGTTCTTGATCTAAAACGGAAGCAAAGCTGAAATGAAAGTTCAGTTAACATAAAGCTTGAGTCAGGATCTCAAAGTTTTTTAATTTTTAGAACTAAATGTAAATGATTTTTCACTGGCATTTCATATACCCAGGTCCCCAAAGAGATACATATATATGTATGTGTATATATATATATATATATTTTTTTTAAAGATTTTATTTATTTGACAGAGACGGACACTGCGAGAGAGGGAACACAAGCAAGGGGATTGCGAGAGGGAGAAGCAGGCTTTCTGCTGAGCAGAGACCCAGCCCCATGCGGGGTTCGATCCCAGGACCCTGGGATCATGACCTGAGCCGAAGGCAGACGCTTAACGACTGAGCCACCCAGGCGCCCTGAGATAGATATATTTTTTAACCTATAACATTATTCATACAAAAAAAAAAAATCGGGGCGCCTGGGTGGCTCAGTTGGTTAAGCGACTGCCTTCGGCTCAGGTCATGATCCTGGAGTCCCTGGATCGAGTCCCGCATCGGGCTCCCTGCTTGGCAGGGAGTCTGCTTCTCCCTCTGGCCCTCCCCCCTCTCATGTGTGCTCTCTCTCATTCTCTCTCTCTCAAATAAATAAATAAAATCTTAAAAAAAAAAAA
>NC_138369.1:45377938-45436135 GCF_054177405.1 Leptonychotes weddellii | reverse complement strand
GAGAGTTGTTGCTATTCCTTTCTTCGATCTCCTGTTGAGTTTGTAGGTGTTCAGAATGGTTTGATCCCTATCCAGCTGAATTCCTGAGAGGAGACGAAATCCAGGTCTCCTACTCCTCCGCCATCTTGCTCCGCCCCCAGAGATTATATTTTTTAAGATGGTGGGTATTTTTGTGTTCAGATGAGAATATAGAGAGGTAGGGATAGTTCTTGTTGATTCCTTCTGCTTAGATAATGAAGATGAAAGGAGGTCACTTAAGAAACCAACTTGTACATAATGTACACATTTAACTTATGTATTTTTTAGGATTTTTTGTCTCTGAGTTATTTTGTTTAATTGGGGTGAAAATTTTTCCTTTTCCATATTAGTGTTAATTAATGCTTAAATATGTAAGGTAGTCCAGTTCTTTTTCCCTAACTTGGTTGTATAAATTAGAATACTAATGAAATGATAAAATAAAAACAAAGCATTAGTATAAACAAGCCTGAGAACAAAGAATGAATATCACAAGTGTAAAAATAGTTCTGCATGCATTGTGCATTACAGTAAATATTTGATTATCTCCTTGACAAAAGATAGCACCCCTGTACACTTCTGTTCATAGCAGCAGCATTCATGATAGCTAAAACATGGAAGGACCCCAGCGTCCATCTATAGAAGAATCAACAGAATGTGGTCTATCCATATATCGGAATGTTATTCAACCTTCCAAAAGGAAGGGAATTCTGACACACACTACAACATGGAGGAACCTGGAGGACATTATGCTAAATGAAATAAGCCAGTCCTAAAAAGACAAAAATGCATGACTCCACTTAAATAAGGTACTTAGAGTAGTCAGATTCCTAGAGACAGAAAGTAGAATAGTGGTTACCAGGGCTGGGGGAGGAAAATGGTGAGTTGGCATTTAAAGGGTGTAGAGTTTCAGTTTTGCAAGATAAAAAGAGTTCTGGAGACGGAAGGTGATGGGGATGGTTGCACAACATTGTTAACGTACTTAATGCCACTGAACTGAACACTTAAAAATATTTAAGAAAGTAGATTTTATATATTTATTTTACCACAACAAAAAAAATTTGGAAAAAATAAAAATGATACTTCTTATACAGAAACATAGTGAATTTCTCCAAGAAGCCTGTAACCTAGAGCAGACTCTGTAAATATTCAAATGAATGTATTGAGTGGCTTGGGCTATAGTCATTCTTAGAGTGGCCTCTTGTTTACATTTTTACAATTCGCCTCCTTGTTGACTTCTATCCATATTTAAAATAAGCCCTCCTCAAATTTATGACCTGCCATAGTGTAAGTCTAAAAAAATCAGATTAGGTGGTCAGAGCATCCATTTGTAAATATTTTGATCATTATAATATCATGGTCATTAAGCAACTCAACTTTGTAAGGTTGAATTATTAAGAAACCTTATTTTGCTTTTATGGTAGAATTGAAAAGAGAGCTATTTAGATTTTTTTTTTAATTTAAATTCAATTAGCCAACATACAGTATTTTCATCATTAGTTTCAGATGTAGTGTTCAATAATTCATGAGTTGCATATAACACCCAGTGCTCATCACATCGAATGCCCTCCTTAATGCCCATCACCCAGTTACCCATCTCCCCACCCACCCACCTCCCTCCAGCAACCCTCAGTTTGTTTCCTGTAGTTAAGAGTCTCTCATGATTTTTCTCCCCTCTGATTTCTTCCCATTCAGTTTTCCCTATGGAAACATAGGAAGCCCTATGATCCTCTGCACTGTTTCTTATATTCCACATATGAGTGAAACCATATAATTGTCTTTCTCTGATTGACATATTTCGCTCAGCATAGTACCCTCCATTTCCATCCATGTCAATATAAATGGTTAAGTATTCATCCTTTCTGATAGCTGAGTAATATTCCATTGTATATATATACCACATCTTCTTTATCCATTCATCTGTTGATGGACATCTCTGCTCTTTCCACAGTTTGACTATTGTGGACATTGCTGCTATAAACATTGGGGTGCGGGTACCTCTTTGGATCACTACATTTGTATCTTTGGGGTAAATCCCTAGTAGTGCAATTGCTGGGTCATAGGGTAGCTCTATTTTTAACTTTTTGAGGAACCTCCATACAGTTTTCCAGAGTGGCTGCACCAGCTTGCATTCCCACCAACAGTGTAAGAGGGTTCCCATTTCTCCGCATCCTCGCCAACATTTGTCGTTTCCTGTCTTGTTAATTTTAGCCATTTAGCCATTCTGACTGGTGTGAGGTGGTATCTCATTGTGATTTTGATTTGTATTTCCCTGATGCAAAGAGATGTGGAGCATTTTTTCATGTGTCTGTTGGCCATTTGTGTATCTTTAGAGAAGTGTCTGTTCATGTCCTCTGCCCATTTCTTGACTGTATTATTTGTTTTTCGTGTGTTGAGTTTGACAAGTTCTTTATAGATCATGGATACTAGCTCTTTATCTGATATGTCATTTGCAAATATTTTCTCCCATTCCATAGGTTGCCTTTTAGTTTTGTTGACTGTTCCTTTGCTGTGCAAAAGTTTTTTTCTTGATGAAGTCCCAGTAGTTCATTTTTGGTTTTGTTTCCCTTGCCTTTGGAGACATGTCTAGCAAGAAGTTGCTGCGACCGAGTTCAAAGAGGTTGCTGCCTGTGTTCTCCTCTAGGATTTTGATGGTTTCCTGTCTCACATTTAGGTCTTTCATCCATTTTCAGTTTATCTTTGTGTATGGTGTAAGAAGTGGTCCAGTTTCATTCTTCTACATGTGGCTGTCCAATTTTCCTAGCACCATTTATTGAAGAGACTACCCTTTTTCCTTTGGATATTCTTTCCTGTTTTGTTGAAGATTCATTGACCATAGATTTGAGGGTCCATTTCTGGGTTCTCTGTTGTGTTCCATTGATCTATGTGTCTTTTTTTGTGCCAATACCATATTGTCTTAATGATCACAGCTTTGTAATCCAGCTTGAAGTCCAGCGTTGTGATGCCCAAAACCAGCTCCGCTTTTCTTTTTCAACATTCCTCTGGCTATTTGGGGTCTTTTCTGATTCCATACAAATTTTAGGATTTGTTCCAGCTCTGTGAAAAATGTCGATGGTATTTTGATGGGGATTGCATTGAATGTGTAGATTGCTCTGGGTAGCATAGACATTTTAACAATATTTATTCTTCCAATCCATGAGCATGGAATGTTTTTCCATTTCTTTGTGTCTTCCTCAATTTCTTTTCATAAGTTTTCTGTAGTTTTTAGAGTAGCTATTTTAGATTTAGATAAGATTGTGTCAGATTAGCTTTTCTTTTTTTGGGTGGGGGGAGGTGGGACAGATTAGCTTTTCCACAAAGGGTCTGCAGTAGTTCTTTGATCTTCTACCACTATCTGAAACTTGAAGGTTGTGAAATCATCTAAGGAGAGCTTCCTTTTTCTTCTCTTTCTCCTCACTATATATATTTATCTTTTCAAGGATCTTCAGAAGTATTGTTCATCTTTTAAGATGATAAACTAGATGTCATACATATTTAGTTCCAAACAACTCTAATTGGAAATGACACATTTTTAAAAAGCAGTCCACAGATTGATGGGGGAGAAGGTTAAGTGCATCTGTCCATCCATCAATCCACCCCTCCATTCCTCCCTCCAGATAGTGTTTCTTACTACTCATTCTGCATTACAGACGAATGTAGGATCCTCATACTAACAGCTCATTATAGGTCTTTTTTTAATTAAAACACTATTCACATATCATAAAATTCATCACTTTAAAGTGTACAGTTCTTTGGTTTTTAAATATATTCACAAGTTTGTGCAACCATCACACTATCTAATTAGAGTACTTTCTTCACCCCAAACAAACGCCAAAACCCCAATACCCATTAGTAGTCATTTCTCCATTCCCAGCTTCCCCCAGACCCTGCAAGCACTAATCTACTATCTGTCTCTATGGATTTTCCTATTCTGGACATTTTATATAAATGGAACCATACATGTAGCCTTTCACAGAAGGCTTCTTTCATTTAGCATAATGCTTTCAAGGTTCATCCATAATGTAGCATGTGTCAGTACTTCATTTCTTTTTAAGGCTAAAAAATATTCCATTGTATGGATATACCACATTTTTTTAATCCATTCATCAACTGATGGATATTTGGGTTGTTTCCATTTGGCGGCTTTTATGAATGCTGCCACTACAAACATTTGTGTCTAAGTTTTTGTGTGAACATATGTTCTCAATTCTCCTGGGTGTATACCTAGGAGTATAATTACTGGGTCATATGGTAACTCTGTTTAACATTTTATAAAACTGCCAAACTGTTTTCCACAACAGCTGCACCATTTTAAATTCGCATTAGCGTAGGAGGATTTCGATCTCCATCTTCTTGTCAACACTTGTTTTTGTCTCTTTTTTATTGTAGCTATCTTACTGGGTGTGAAGTAGTATTTCACTGTGGTATTGATTTGCATTTCCCTAATGACCAGTGATGTTGAGCATCTGTTCATGTGCTTGTTGGTCATTTGTCTGTCTTTTTGGGGGAAATGTCCATTTGCTTCCTTTGTCCATTGTTAAATTGTTTGGGTTTTTATTTTTGTTTTTGGCTTTTTATTGAGAAGTTTTAAGAATTCTTTATATATTCTGGATACCGAACCCTTATCATATATGTAATTTGCAAATATTTTCTCCTATTTTGTGGCTTGTCTTTTCACTTTCCTGATGTATCCTTTGAAGCACAATAGTTTTTAATATTGATGACATCCTGGGCGCCTGGGTGGCTCAGTTGGTTAAGTGACTGCCTTCAGCTCAGGTCATGATCCTGGAGTCCCTGGATCGAGTCCCGCATCAGGCTCCCTGCTCGGCAGGGAGTCTGCTTCTCCCTCCGACCCTCCCCCCTTTCATGCTCTCTCTCTCTCAGTCTCTCTCTCTCAAATAAATAAATAAAATCTTTAAAAAAAAATATTGATGACATCCTAATTATTTTTTTTGGGGGGGTAAGGGGGTTGAGTCTCTGAGGGGGTTTTGTTGCCACATCTAAGAAACTGTTGTCCAACCCAAGCTCATAAGGATTTACTCTGTTTCTTCTAAGAGTGTAACTGTTTCAGTGCTTACATTTAGATCTATAATCCATTTTCAGTTAATTTTTGTGTATTGTATGTGGTAAGTGTTTAACTTCATTCTTTTGCATGTAGATATTCAATTGTTCCAGTACCATTTGTTGAAAAGAGTATTTTTTACCCCATTGAATTATCTTGTTACTCTTGTCAAAAATGTAAGGGTTTATTTTGGGGCTCTATTCCATTGATCTGTATGTCTGTCCTTATGCTAGTGCCATCTAGTAATCAATACTTACCTTTTAGTAAGGTTGGGAATCATGAAATGTGAGATCTCCAGCTTCATTCTTTTACAAGATTATTTTGGCTATTCTAGGTCCCTTAGGTTTCCATATGAATTTTAGGATCAGCTTGTTAGTATCTGTCCCCACTTACTAAAAGCCAGCTGGGATTGCACGGAATATTAGATCAATTTGGAGTATATTGCTATCTTACCAACATTAAGTCTTATAATCCGTGAACTTGGGATGTCCTTGTATTTTAGTTCTTTACTTTTCTCAGTGTAGTTTTCAGTGTCCATGTATTGCATTTACTTCGTTAAATTTATTCCTGGATCTTTTTTTGATGTTGTTATAAATGGAGTGGTTTTCTTTCTTCCTTTCTTTTTTTAGATTTATTTATTAGAGAGAGAGAGTGTGTGCAAGGGGAGGGGCAGAGGGAGAAGGAGAGAAGCAGACTTCGTCTCAGTGTAGAGCCCCCATTGCAGGGATCAGTCCCACAATCCTGAGATCATGACCTGAGCTGAAATCAAGATTCGAACACCCAACTGATCAAGCCACCCAGGGGCCCCTAAATGGAGTGATTTTTCTTAATTTCTTCTTTGAATAAGTCATTGCTGGTGTATAAAAATACAGTTGATTTTTGTATATGGCTCTTGTATCCTTCAAGAGTAGAATATACGCTTGTACTCAAGAGTGGGAGTCCTTGATGTACTTACTTTTTCTAAGAGTATTTTGTGGACTTCTTAGGCTTTTCCATGTACAAGATAATGTCTTCTGAAAATAGAGTTTTACTTCTTTCTTTCTAGTCCAGATCCAGTCTAGACAGATGCTTTTATTTCTTTTTCTTGCCTATTACCCTGACTAGAACCTCCAATACAATGTAGAATAGAAGGGCAAAAGCGGGAATCCTTGTTCTATTCCTGATATTACTGGGAAAGCTTTCAGTCTTTCACCGTTAAGTATAATATTGATACTTATTGATGCCCTTTAGTAAGTTGAGGAAATTCTCTTCTATTATTGGCTTGTTAATTCATATGAAAGGGTGTTGGATTTTGTCAAATGCTTTTTCTGTGCCTTTTTAGATGATGATGTGGTTTTTGTTCCTGATTCTATTAACATGATGTATTACATTGATTTTCATATGTTGAACCAGCCTTGCTTTCCAGGGATAAATCTCACTTTGTCATGGTATATAATCCTTTTTATATGTTGCTGGAGATTCAGTTTGCTAATTTAAAAAATTTTTTTAAATTTACCTAAGTAATCTCTACACTCAACATGCAGCTCAAATTCACAACCCCAAGATCAAGAGTCACATGCTCCTCCGACTGAGCCAGCCAGGCACCCCAGTTTGCTAATATTTTAGGTGAAGATACTTGCACTTATATTCATAGGGGACTTTGGTCTTTGGTTTTCTTTATTTGTGATGTCCTTGTCTGGTTCTGGTATCAAGATAATACTGGTCTCAAAATGAATTGAGACATGTTTCCTTCTTTTCTGTTGTTCAGGGGGATTTGTGAAAGATTGGTTAATTCTTTAAATGTCTGGTAAAATTCATCAGCAAAGCCATCTGCTTCTGGGCTTTTCTTTGTGGGAAGTTTGTGATTACTAATTCAGTCTCTACTTTTCATGAGTCTATTTAGAGTTTCTATTTCTTTTTGAGTTGTTTCAGTACTTTGTGTCTTTCTCAAAATTTTTACATTTTTTATCTAGGTCATCTAATGTATTGGCATACAGTTGTTTGTAGTATTTCCGTAAAACTTTTTAAAAGATTTTATTTATTTGTCAGACAGAGAGAGCACAAGCAGAGGGAGCTGCAGGCAGAGGGAAAAGCAGGCTCCCCACTGAGCAGGGAACCCGAAGTGGGACTTGATCCCAGGACACTGGGGTCATGACCTGAGCCAAAGGCAGATGCTTAACCAACTGAGCCACCCAGGCGTCCCTCCATATAATTTTTATTTCTGAAGTATTGACAGTAATAGCCCCTCTCTCATTCTTGATATTAGTAATTTGAGTGTTTTCCCTTTAATTTTTGGTCAGTCTAAATAAAAGTTTGTCACATTTTTTTGGTCTTCTGAAAAGATTTTATTTCTGCTCAGTTCTTTGTATTTCCTTCTTCATGCTTGCTTTGTGTTTAGTTCACTTTTTTGTTTTGTTCTTAGGTTGGAAAGTTACGTTATTGATTTTAAATCACTCTTCTTTAATATAGGCATTTATAGCTATAAATTTCCCTCTGAGCACTGTGTTCAATGCATCTCATAACTTTTGGTATGTTACGTGTGCGTGTGTGTGTGTATGCAGGCGCGTGCATGCATGTGTGTTTTCGTTCATCTCAAAGTATTTTCTAATTTCCCTTGTGATTTCTTATTTGATCCATTGCTTTTAGGAGTGTGTTGTTTAATGTCCACATATTTATGAGTTTCTCAAATTTCTTTGTTATTGATATCCAATTTTATCCCATTGTGATCAGAGAACATAATTTATATGATTTCAGCTTTTTTCTCTTATTGAGACACATTTTATGGCCTAACACATGGTATATCCTAAAGAATGTTATATTCTTTGAGAAGAATATGGATTCTGCTGTCCTGAGAATAGTGTTCTATAGGTATTTATTAGGTTTAATTGATATATAGTGTTGTTCAAGTCTTCTGTTTCCTCAGTGATCTTCTGTCTAGTTGTTCTATCCATTATTAAAAGTGTAGTATTGAAATCTCCAGCTATGATTGTTTAATTGTATATTTTTCCTTTCAATTCTGTCAGTTTTTGCAAAATGTATTTTGGGTCTGTATTGATAAGCACACCTAAGATAATTATTGTATCTTTTTAATATATTGACCCTTTTATTATGTCCTTCTATGTTCCCAGTAACAATTTTTGTCTTTTTTTTTTTTAAAAGATTTTATTTATTTATTTGAGAGAGAGAGAGAATGAGAGACAGAGAGCATGAGAGGGAGGAGGGTCAGAGGGAGAAGCAGACTCCCTGCCAAGCAGGGAGCCCGATGCGGGACTCGATCCCGGGACTCCAGGATCATGACCTGAGCCGAAGGCAGTTGCTTAACCAACTGAGCCACCCAGGCACCCAGCAATTTTTGTCTTAAAGTCCATTTTGTTTGATATTAGTATAGCCTCTCCAGTTAACTGTCTTTTGGTTTCTGCTTTCGTGGAGTCTTCTCTCTTTTTTTTCTCCCCCCCCTTTTTTTAAATTTTATTTTATTGTTATGTTAATCACCATACATTACATCATTAGTTTTTGTTTTTTTTTTTACAGATTTTATTTATTTGACAGAGAGAGATACAGTGAGAGAGGGAACACAAGCAGCGGGAGTGGGAGAGGGAGAAGCAGGCTTCCCGCGGAGCAGGGAGCCCGATGCGGGGCTCGATCCCAGGACCCTGGGATCATGACCTGAGCCAAAGGCAGACGCTTAACGACTGAGCCACCCAGGCGCCCCTACATTATTAGTTTTTGATGTAGTGTTCCATGATTCATTGTTTGCGTATAACACCCAGCGAACTGTACATATTTAAGGTCTACAACTTGCTATGTTTATATATCTTGAAATGATCACCACAACCAAGCTAGGTAACATATCCATCACCTCTACAGAATTACCATTGTGTGTGTATGTATGTGTTGAGAAGTTTAGTATAAGATCTCTCTTCTTAGCAAATTTCAAGTATGCAATATGGTATTTTTAACTGTCATCACCATGCTGTACATTACATCTCCATAACTTATTTATCATGCATAATAATTTAAACTGCATGGAATATCTTTTTCTATTCTTTTACTTTCAACCTATTCACGTCTTTGAATCTAAAATGAATCTCTTGTAGCACATAGTTGGATGATGTTTTTTGTTTTATCCGTCCATTCTGCCATGTATGCCTGTAGTTGGAAGCATTTAATTCATTTACATTTAATGATAACATAGAATTTACATCTGCCATTTTGGTTTTTGGTTTCTATATGTCTTACGCCTTTTTTTCTTTGTTTTCCTCTATTTTTCTTTATTCCACCTTTTTGTGTTAGATATTTTCTAGTGTGCCATTTAATTCCCTTGTTTTTTCTCTTACTATATATATTTTTATTTTGGTGGCTGCTCCAGAGTTTACAATTAAAATGCTATTTATAACAATGTGTTTTGGTTTAACATCACCTTAATTTGGGTAATAGTAAAAACTTTGCTCCATTGTACCTTGGTTTGCCTCCCCTTCTTTTAGGCTTACTGTCACACAGATTAAATCTTCATGTGACAACACAGATGTATAATTATTGCTTTATGCATTTGTATATTTGTATTTTATTTTATTATGTATCTGTATTTTAAATCACACAGAAGAAAAAAAATCACAAAGAAAAAAATACATTTGTTGTCTTTTATATTTATCTATGCAGTTTCCTTTACCTGTGTTCTTTATTTCTTGTGGATCTGAGTTACTGTCTAGTGTCCTTTCATTTCAACCTGAAGTACTCACTTCAGAATTTTTTACAGGATAGGTTTGCTGGTGATGAATTCCCTTGTTTTTGTTTATCTGGGAATGTGTTCATTTCTCCTTCATTTTTGAAGGTTAGTTTTACTGGACATAGAGTTCTTGGTTGACAGTCTTTTGCTTTCAGCACTTTGAATATTTTATGCCAGTACTTTTTTTTTTTTTTTAAAGATTTTATTTATTTATTTGACAGAGAGAGAGACAGCAAGAGAGGAAATACAAGCAGGGGGAGTGGGAGAAACAGGCCTCCCGCCGAGCAGGGAGCCCGATGCAGGGCTCGATCTCAGGACCCTGCGATCATAACCTGAGCCAAAAGGCGCCCCTATTTCATGCCAGTACTTTTGGTCCCTATAGTTTCTGAAGAGAAGTTGGCTATTAATGATTCCCTTTACATGATAGGTTATTTCTGATTTGCGTTTGCCTGATCATCCCTTTGTCTTTTGACAGTTTAATTATGATGTGTCTAGGTATAGATCTCTTTGAGTTTATTCTGCTTGGAGCTGAGCTTCTTGGATGTGTAGATTAATGTTTTTCATAAAATTTGAGAAGTTTTTGCCATTATTTCTTCAAATATTCTTCCTGCCCTTTTCTTTCTTTCTTCTCTTCTGGAACTCCTTTATTAGTATATGATGTCATATACTAATGACATCTCTGTCATTAGTCTCTGAGGCTTTGTTCATTTTCTTTCTGTTCCTTGGACTGGATACTTTTTCTTTCTTTCTTTCTTTTTCTTTTTTTTAAGAGACAGAGCATGCACGAGTGAGTGGGGAGGGAGGGGTAGAGGGAGAGGGAGAGGGAGAATCTTAAGCAGGCTCCATGCTCAGCACAGAGCCCCACATGGGACCCAGTCCCACAACCCCAAGATCATGACCCCAGCCAAAATCAGAAGTCAGATGCTTAACCAACTGAGCCACCCAAATGCCCCCACAGACTGGATATTTTCAATTGACCTATCTTCCAATTAACTGATTCTTTCTTCACCATGCCCAAAACTGATTTCAGTCTCTCTTCAGTTGTATTTTTTAACTCCAGAATTTCTCTTTGGTTCTTCTTTATAATTTCTCTTTATTGATATTCTCTATTTTGGTGAAGCATCATTTTCATACTTTTTTTTAGGTTCTTAGATGGTTTCTTTTAGTTCTTTGAATTTACTTAAAGTATCTGTTTTAAAGTCTTTGTTTAGTAAGTTCCTCAGGAATGGTTTCTGTTGACCATTTTTGGTTTTGTTTTGTTTCTTTGTATGGGACATATTTTCTGGTTTCTTTGCATATCCAGTAATCTTTGTGGAGAACTGGATGTGTTACATAATATAATGTGTTAACTCTGGAAATCAGATTCTCTCCCCTGCCCATGGTTTATTGTTGCTCTTTGCTGTTGTTGTTTGTTTGTTATTTAGTGGCTTTGCTGAATTAATTTCATTAAGTTGGTCTTCTTTGTGTGACCATGAAGTTTCTGCTCGGTTAGCTTGGTCATCATCTAATGATTAGACAGAGATTTTCTGAATTTCCTGGAACCGGTAAATCACAGTCTTTGCTGAGGTGCTCTGTGTGTGTATTGGGGAGTGCCTTCAGTGCTGAGCCAGGCATTTAAGAGCTCTGCCTTACCTTTCATCTCCTGCTTGCACAGATACTCAACTAGAAGTGAGAGCTTAGGGCCTTCTCAGATCTTTCCTCAGAGTGTGCACAACTTTGGGCATATACGTCACCCTGTGCCTGTGCACAGTCTTCTAGATTCTCAAGAATATGTTGGAACTTTTCAAAGTCTCTTAATGGTAGTCCCCAGATTTTTGTTTTACGTTCTTTGGTTAGCGCATTGTTGCAGCAACTATTATCCACCATCTCAGGAGATCATGATGTTAAACAGTTGTCCCTGATACTTGTCAACAGCCAGCCCTGCGAGAAAGGCTTTCACACTGGGTGAGTTCTGAGTCAGGTCAAATAAAAAGAACATACAAGCAGGGTTTCCCTGGGAACCACCAAACAGGTGGCAGTTTTCTGAAAATGGAACTTTGAAGGGGCTTCAGCCCCAGTCTGCCCCCTCCAGTGGCTGCCAGGCTGGTTGCCACTATGACTGTGTATTGTTAGTGTTCAAGGCTACATTCGAGCTGGGAAGGGGAAGGGGGTAAAAGCCTCAAAGCCCATTGTTTTTACAGAGAGATTCAGATGTTTTTTGAATAAATACTCCCCGGACTTTGTCCCTGTTCTCTTTTCTCTTACAGAGGAGAGGATTTACAGAGGTCCTTGCTATTATCACCGACACCACTGTGTGTCTTCTTGTCATGTGTTTTCTGTATTTATCAAATCCTATTTGGCAATAATATTTTTAAAGTAATAAATGCATAGCATTTCTATTTCCCTTCATAAGCCATTCTTTGTCAGTGATTGAAGTCGTGATTCCTTTTTGTATCTCAGTAGGGTAACAGGCATGGAGTTGCATTCCCATTTTAGAGATGAGCAGACAGGCTCCAAAAGGTGAAGTGTCTTGCCCAGTGTTGCCAGGTTGCTCCCAGTTGCGTGTTACTCCCAGTTATCAGTTTCTTTTCTTCTTCCCAGTTAACTCAAGCAGAAATGTGATTTTGGTATATGAAAAAACCGAGAGATAATACTTGATTTTTTAAATGCAGTTATGTGTTATACCAAATACTAAAGCATTGACTTTTATTCCATAGTCAGTTATCTTGATGTTGATACTATTTGGTGTTTTGTCTTGAACTCTTCCAAATCTTCTAAATTATAGTTGTGCCCATTTTGCATTTGGATGCCTGAGATGGTACACTATATGGTGACTTTAGGGAAAGAACAAGAGACTGACTTGTTCTATATTTTTGGTATGCCAGTAATACTGTTCCATGTCTTGAACTCAGATTTGTCTTTCTTTTTTTTCTAGTTTGGCCTTATAAATCCTGCCTATGTCCAATAGAGTGAGTTAACAGCAGCAGATTTAATTAGATTGATAGCTATATGTTTCCATATGAAGCTGTTTTCTCATCCATTATCAGCTTTGTATCACTGAGATATATGGAAATAGAAACAAAGTTACCAAACATGTGGTTGATAGTTGGAAATGCCATCAACTCTTGATAACCAGGGATAGTGTGCATTTTCCTTCAATTCTTTTGGCAACTTAGTGTGCCCTGGAAAGTAGGGTCAGAATATAAAAGGGAAGAAAAGATCATAGGGAGTGGAATTAATCAGGCAAGACTTGCTGCAGGAGCTGGTACTTGAGCTGAACTTTGATGGAAGTGAAAGATCTCACTTGATGGGGAAGACAGGGGGTCACTCTCAGTGGTTAGCACCAAGAGGAAACAAGAAAGGAGCTGGGAGCAGTGAAGGTGGGACAGTAGTTGTAAGGGCTGCTGAAACCAGAGCTTTTTGTCCTCCTCTTTGATTCTTTTTTATTATGATGAGAGAAATTCCAGACACCAAGAGACAGAAATGGATCAGGGGGTTTCCTGGTCTTATTAGTGATGCTTCCAGCTCATTATCCAAAGTGATATGGAATTGCTCCGTTAGTAACAGAACTTGAAAACAGAGGGTTTGCCCCTCCTTGGAGCAAAGCCTCTGCAGACTACTGGGTGACTGTCCATCAGATGGGAGTGTTTTGACCCTTCTTTTGTGGATTTTCATAGGATGGGAATTAAAGGTCCTGGTGGCTTCCAGCCATACTCTTTTATTACCCTATCTGGGATATTGGGCTACCTTTCCCTGAGTATATTAGAAATCACGACACATATGTATTTTTAAATCATTTAGAGTAAGTAAATACAATTTCTAAACAACAGAGACTTTAAATAAGAGGTTTGTAGACACTGCATGAAAACAGATAAGCTAAAAGAAGAAAACACATAAACTATTTTTTTTAGGTTGAGTACTCAGTTCCTCATATCCTTGTTTAAGAATAGACAAGAATTGTAAACCATGTATCTCTTCTGCTTCTCATGAAATGTAAATCATTGCGTGGTATTGTCAGGTAATCTTAACTCTATGAAAGGCATTCTCCAGAGAGTTGTCCAAAGTTGGAGGGTTCTGGAGGGACTTAAATGCCTAGCTGGGGGGTATGGGTTTGATCTAGTGAAGAGTCAACAAAGAATCTCAGCAAGAGAATGGATACTCATATAACCATGTCTTAAAAAGATTCTGTCATCTTTGTCCAGCAGTATGAATGTGACATGAGTAAAGCTCACCTAGCCTTATAAAACAGTGAAATAAGGAAAATCATGTCCATCAGGAAAGGACCCATATCCCTGTATTAAAAGAGTCCTATTTCTCTAACTTAGCAAACTCCCCCAGTACCTTTAGAGTACTTATAACCTATCAAAATGTAATGTGTACACTTCTCAGTACCATGTATTATATAATTACTTAGGAGGTTCATTATGTTTTATGTAGACTGACACATTGTTGCAGTGCTCATATTCATTGTAATGGTATCTTTTTGTGGGGTGGGGGATAATTTAAAACACATTTTCCCCTTTAAGAAGGTCAAACTGTAGGGAAAAATACCCTTGTACCTTTTATAAGCTGCTTACACTCGTAATACAGATTAACTTCCCAGCACATAAAGGGAATACTAGAAAACTCTTGCATGATTAAATATGCCCCCGGAGGATTAAGTTTTTCCACATATTTTTGAAGCCAGAACAATGAATAGTGTTTCAGCATTAAACTTTCTGTACATCTTGATTATGGGGGAGGCTTTTACTCCTACTGCTCTTGCTGTTAGTTTTTCTGCTATTCAGATTTGTAGCACTGCAAAATTATCTGTGGAAACATGGGCTTGAAATCTGAAAGGTTGATTAAGGTCCAACAAAGTATCATCTCTGGAATTATTCTAATTTTTTAAAGGTTTTTATCCATTTTTCAAGCCTGTTTCTTCTTTTACCTTATTGAAAACCTGGCACAGAGTAGTTAATTAGTGAGCTTAGTGATTCAGAAATAAGTGATCACTTAAGCACACAGTATTTATCATTTTGAAAAAGATCACTTAATTTTCATGCATATTTTTCCTAAGATAAAATTCCTGTTTGTAAGGAATCTCTTTATTACTGAGGGATTCAGTTACTAAGTGCCTTTTTATCCAGGCATTGGGTTGTCAGATTAATTTACTGGGGCTCATCAACCAAAGGCTTTGCTTTGTGTACCTTGAGGCGTACTGATCACCCTTTGCTCCTCCATGATCCCCAGTGTATCTGTTCCCTCCGGCCTGGTCTTACCTTCCCTTCCTTGGCTCCCTTCACTGGTACTCAGCAGCCCCTCAATTTCTTTGACCTCTCGGTTAGCTTTATCCTGTCAGTGCCCAAGCTTAGATGGGTCCTTAACCACATTTCTCCCAAAATGTATATTTTCTGTCCTGAGCAGGGGCCTCCACTTCCTTTTCTCACATTCCCCACGCAGCTGTCCCAGACCATCACTACCCCCTCAAGCTCCATGGCCCACCCATCCCCTTCTCTGGCAGCAGATGACCTTGCTGCCTGCTGTCAGACCCCAGAGCTTCTCGGTCCCCAGTTCCCTGCTCTCCTAACTTATCACTACTGCTGCTTTGTTGCCTGTAGCTGAAGGAGGGCTGCCCCTCCTAGCTCCAGCTCTATCAGGGCTTCAGAGCTCTTCCTCCTCCTCCTCTTCTGAGACTTTCCTCCAGCACTAGGGGAAAAAATAGAGACTTCTCTGTATTCTTCCAGAGATCTTACATGCATAAACAAGCATACACACAGCTACATTTCCCTTTCTTCCTCTTTCCTCCTCTGTCTTTATTTTTTTAAGACATTAATACTAGACACATGGTCTGGACATTGCTTTTAATATACCTGTATGTCTTAGAAATAAGTTTACATCAATACTATAGAGCTACCTCATTCTTTTAACGGATCTAGATTATGCCCTTGATTGTAAATACACCATAATTTTGTTAACCAGCCCCTATTAAAGAGTAGTCACTTCTAATCTTTTGTTGCTGCAAACAGTGTTTCAGTGAGCATCGTTACATATCATTGTTTTTCCCCATGAACAACTATATCTGTATGAAAAGTCTTTGAAGTGGAATTGCTGCATTAAGGATTTATACATTTTTGTTTCTTTATGGAGAAATTTTTTAAAAATTGTTTTCTATTTCTTGTGTTACTGCTTCTCCAGCCTTTCTCTTCATGTGTAATTGATTTCTTGGATTGATCTTCAATGTCTGCTTTTTGATACATTCATCTCTTTATTTCTTCCGAGTTCTGAGAGAATTTTAGAGACATTCTGGTTCACTATTTCCTAACACTCACAATTCCTGTGATCTTTGAATTTTTAAATACAATAATCATTATTTTGTTTGCTTCTGAGAACTCAGACATTCTCAAATTGTTCTCCTGTCAAGACTGCAGGCCTTGAATCTTTTTATCGAAGGACAACATATATACAAAAAAAGGGCTTGATGGCTTTTCACAAAGTACACCAACACCCAGATAAAGAAACAAATGTTATCAGTATCTAGAAGCTCCCTTGTGCCCCGTTCAGTTACAGTCCCTCCATGGGTAACCCACTCTCCTCACTTAGATTAGTTTTGCCTGTTCTTTTTTTTTTAAATGTAATCGTGCAGTAAATAATGCTTCTCTCTTCTTTCTTTTAACATTGTGAGAATTATCTATATTGTTGCAAGTAGATATAGTTGTTTTCGTTGCTAAGTAGTATTCTATTGCATGAATATACCCCTTTGTTCATTCTACTATTGATGGACACTTGAGTAGTCTCTAGTTTGGACCATCATGAGTAGTGCTGCTATGGACACTTTGGGTCTTCTGATATACAACCGCATACTTTTTTTGTAGGGTATATATATCTAGGAGTCAAATTGCTTGATCACAGGGCATATAAGTGTTAAGCCTCTAAAATGGCTTTCTCATTTTGCACTCCCATGAGAATCCCAGTTGTTCTACATTCTTGCCAGTACTTGGTATCTTCTTTTTTATTTTAGCCATTTTGGTGTATATAAAGTAAGATTTCATTATGGTTTTAGTTTACATTTCCCTAACCACTTGTAATGTTGAGCAACTTTTCGTATGTTTATCGGCCATTTGGATATCCTCTTTTGTGACATGCCTGGTGAAATTTATTTTTACGTTTTTAAACTATTCTGTTTTTAAAAAAAAACATATGGCTAGCCGGTAGATCACATTTCCCATCCATTTGTCCCTCTCTTTGTTTTTATCCTCTTTAATTTTTTTCTTGGCTCTTTTCTGGCCTTTTTTTTTTTTTTTTTTTTCCCTAACAAGTGAACTTTAGAAGTAGGAACCCCAGCTTTTCTAGAATTTTTAGTGAATTGTCATGAAACAAATTTTAAGAAAAATTGTCATCAGAATTGGAAAAGGATATTGTCATTGTTTCTAAGAAGGGAAAATGATAAATCCTAAGCCCTCCCAGTTTTTGCCTTCCAGATTGCATTATTATTCACATGTTTAATTCTAGTTTTAGTTTCATTTTTGACAAGTGCTTATAGAAGTGAAAATCTTGTAATATGCTTTTAAAACCAGCCCCTTTTAAAAAATATAAATGTTTTACAGGTTCTTGATCAGTATGAACGAGAAGGATTTAACTTCCTAGCGAAGGTGTTTAATTCTTCACATTCCTTCTTAGAAGACTTGACTGGTCTCACTTTGCTGCATCAAGAGACCCAAGCTGCTGAGGTAAGAATAAAGCGAGCTTTCTATACTGAGGACTGGTGTGTTTGAAACCTACTTGATACTCAGATTTATGGAACAGTAAGGAAGCGGTAAATTCTGATTTTTTTCCTTAGAACATACATCACTAAATAAGTCTGCTAGCTCCCAGAGAAGGAACCTTCTGTAGTCGCTGGATGTTGATGTGTGCAGATTGTTGTATAGTAGGTGCCAAATGCACATAATTAAAGGGAGTATGCATTATCTATTTTCAAGCACCTCTGGTCCTTTCTGAAGAACAGCATGCCTGTGGCCATGGGAGAGTTGTCTCTGATGTCCACACATCAGAATGTAAGACAGGGAAGACTGGGCTCTGGCCATGTTCTTCAGAGAGAACATGCCTGGCTTTTATTTCATAATTGGATACATCTTCTTGGGTCACTGAACTCTACTATAAAATGGCTTCCCCAGTCACAACCTGAGAGAGTTATGTGTTGCTTGTCAATTAGAATATATTGCAGATCTTAATTTCCATGAAGAAGTTCTTAGGAGAAATGTGGCCTGTCTTATCATTTCCACAAGCTACATAAAGAAAACCTTGAGTGCCTGTGTCCCACAGGAGTGGAACACTTGCAAAGATGCCATTAGTCCTATTGTCCTATTTATTGACTCCCACCTCATTCCCACCCCTGCCTGGGATTGTGTGTCTTCACCATTGGGGCAGGCCCCAGCGGCCATTGAGTAGACATTCAGGCCCGATACTGGACTAGCTTGTGGCAAACAAAGGCTGCTGTTTGGAGATTGGAGCTAGTAGCACTGAGTAAAGAAAATCAAAACTACCAGAGTCAAATCCTTTGAAACTTTCAGCAGATTGAGGTGAGAGTTTTAGGCACACCAGAGAGGCAAGATAGTACATCTCTCGTACTACTTTTAAAACTGAAATCAGTTCTGGGGTGCCTGGCTGACTCAGTCAGAAGAACATGCAACTCTTAATCTGGGGGTCATGAGTTCAAGCCCCACATGGGGTGTAAAGATTCTTTAAATAAAGAAAACTTAAAAAAAAAAAGCTGCAACCAGTTCTTCTTTAACTTGCCTTGGTGTCCTCTGGGCATTCAATAGATGTAGTACTCCACTTATAACCAATAGTTAGACCCACATAGAGTCTCTTAGCTTCAGTTTCAGAAGATAAACAGCATCTCTGCTGAACTTAAAGAGAATTTGAGATTTTTCCCAAAATTGTGATTGGTTCCCAGACATGGTTCAGAACATTATGTTGATCACGGCTGCCATTTTATCTTTTGGGTAGCATTGTACTGCCTGATGATAAGGTTAAAATAACTTGCAGGTCTTTTCAACCATGCAATTGTTTGACTGGTTTGCTGAGGGAATATTTCTACCCATCTAGAAATTATTCATATACTTCTCTCTTGTTGGCTAGATGAATTGCAACTTGAAATTGACCCGAAATTTCACTCTTTAAAACAGAGCAGATGCTAGGATAATGGGCAGATTCCTTGATGAGATCTGACCTGCTTTGCATTTTAGCTGGTCAAACATTAATAGCCTTTTCAAAGACCCAGGAAGAGAAGGGAAAGTTTAAGAGAGCAATAGTGACTAAATAGATGGTGGGGCAAGAGGGGATATGGTTTCATCCACAAGTCGGAGTTTTCTTTTTGAAGTTTTCCCCCATTAAATTATATTTATAGTTTTGGAATCATAAGCCACACATCAAATTTTTGATTAGAGATGGTAGACTGGTTGGCCTGTGAGCCAGATATAGCTTGCAGGTGTGTTTTGTTTGGCCTGCCCTGTGTGCTAAATTCTGAATAAAGTCAACATTTAAAACTTATGAATTTTACATAAAAATCTGAATTTTCCCATTTCTAACCTCTCTGAAAAATCAGATCTGGCAAGCCCAGGCCTGCATTTCTTAATAGTGATGGTTAGCTGGAGCAAGGATGCAAATTTTATAGATAAATAATGTACTTTATATGAAATTTGAAGGTATAAAAAATATTCTGCATGTAAAGGAAATCTCCTACACTTGTCCCTTACCACCTAGTTTCCTTTCTAGAGACACACATTTGTTGGTTTTTGCCCAAAGTTATTTTTTAGGTGATATTCTCCATTTAAATGATGCTCTTGAGTTAATGACTCTTACAGGTATTAGAATTTGCAATCCTTATCTGAGAGAAGTATCGTTATTTTTTTAAAAGAGCCTTAAATAGGGCTGTGGTGTTTTTTTTTTTAATTAAAAAAATTTTGTCTTTTTATTTCAGCTTATTTTCCATCATGATAAGTGTACTCTTCCTACCTCAACCCCATTTCCCCCATGCCTCCACCCACCTCCCCTCTAGTAACCATCAGATTTCTATAGTTAAGAGTCTATTTCAAACATTTTTTTTCTTTGTTATGTTTGATTTCTTAAGTTCCACATAAGACTGAAATCATATGGTATTTGCCTTTTTCTGACTTACTTCGCTTACCATTATACTCTCTAGCTGTATCCATTTTGTTGCAAATGGCAAGATTTCATTCTTTTTTATGGCTGAACCATATTCCACTGTATATATACCACATCTTCTTTATCCATTCATCTATCAGTGGATACTTGGGCTGCTTCTGCAGTTTGACTATTGTAAATAATGATGCAATAACCACAGGGGTGCATGTATCCCTTTCAATTAGTGTTTTTTTTGTTGTTGTTTTGTTTTGTTTGGGGGGCGGTAAATACCCTGTAGTGTGATTAATGGATTATAGGGTAGTTCTATTTTTAATTTTTTTAGGAACCTCCATAATGTTTTCCATAGTGGCTGCACCAGTTTGCATTCCCACCAACAACGTACAAGAGTTCCTTTTTCTCCACATCCTTGCCAACACTTGCTGTTTATTATGTTTTTGATTTTAGTCATTCTGACAGATGTGAGATAATATCTCATTGTGGTTTTGATTTGCATTTCCCTGATGATGAGTGATATTGAGCATCTTTTCATATGTCTGTTGGCCATCTAGATGTCTTCTTTGGAAAAATGTCTGTTCATGTCTTCTACCCATTTTTTAACTGGGTTATTTGTTTTTTGGGTATTAGGTTGTATCAGTTCTTTATACATTTTGGATGGTAACCCTTTATTGGATATGCCATTTGTAAATATCTTCTCCCATTTGTAGATTGTTTTCTTAGTTTTGTAGATTGTTTCCTTCACTATGCAGAAGATTTTTATTTTGACGTAGTCCCAATAGTTTATTTTTGCTTTTATTTCCCTTGCCTCAAGAGACATATCTAGAAATATGCTGATACATCCCATGTTGGAGAGAGAGCTATCTGTGCTCTCTATAAGGATTTTTGTGATTTCAGGTCTCACTGTTAGGTCTGTAATCAGTTTTGAGTTTATTCTTGTGTATGGTGAAAGAAAATGGTCCAATTTCATTCTTTTTCACGTTGCTGTCCAGTTTTCCCAACACCGTTTGTTGAAGAGTTATTTTTCCATTGTATATTCATTCCTCCTTTGTTGAAGATTAATTGACCATATAATGGGTTTATTTCTGGGTTTTCTTTTCTATTCCATTGATCTGTGCATCTATTTTTATGCTAGTACCATACAGTTTTAATTGCTACCACTTTGTAATGTAACTTGAGATACGGAATTTTGATATCTCCAATTTTGCTTTTCTTTTTCAAGATTGGTTTGGCTATTTGGGGTCTTTTGTGGTTCCATACAAATTTTAGGATTGTTTGGGAGCGCCTGGGTGGCTCAATTGGTTAAGTGTCTGACTCTTGATTTTGGCTCAGGTCAAGACCTCAGGGTTAGGGATCGAGCCCTGCATTGGGCCCTGCACTCAGCACAGAGTTTGCCTGGGATTCCCTCTCCCTCTCCCTCTTCCTCTCCCCCCACTTGCACACACACACTCTCTCTCTAAAATAAATAAATAAAATCTTCAAAAAGATTTAAGATTGTTTGTTCTAGTTCTGTGAAAAATGCTGTTGGTATTTTGATAGGGATTGCACTAAATCTGTAGATTGCTTTGGCTAGTATAGACATTTTAACGATATTTGTTCTTCCAACCCATGAACATGGAATGTCTTTCCATTTCTTGGCATCATCTTGAATTTCTTTTATCAGTGTTTTATAGCTTTTAGAGTAGGTCTTTCACCTCCTTGGTTAAGTTTGTTCCTAGGTATTTAATTGTTGTTGATGCCATTGTAAATGGGATTGTTTTCTTAATTTCTCTTTCTGTTGCTTCATTATTAGTGTGTAGGAATGCAACAGATTTCTGTACGTTGATTTTGTATCCTGTGGACTTTAGTGAATTCATTTATCAGTTCTAGTAGTTTTTTGGTGGAGTCTTTTGGGTTTTCTATACAGAGTATCATGTCATCTGCAAATAATGAGAGTTTTACTTCTTCCTCACCAATTTGGATGCCTTTTATTTCTTTATGTTGTCTAATTGCTGTTGCTAGGACTTCTAGTACTATATTGAATAAAAGTGGTGAGAGTGGACATCCTTGTCTTGTTTGTGACCTTAGGGTAAAAGCTCTTGGTTTTTCACCATTGAGTATGGTGTTGGGCTATGGGCTTTTAACATAAGGCCTTTATTATGTTAAGATATATTTCCTCTAGACCTACTCTGCAGAGGGTTGTTTTTATTTTATTTTTTTTATCATGAATGGATGTTGTACCTCATCAAATGCTTTTTCTGCATCTATTGAAATGGTCATATGGTTTTTATCCTTTCTCTTATTGATGTGATGTATCACGTTGATTGTTTTGTGAATATTGAATCACGCTTGCATCCCAGGAATAAATCCCATTTAGTCATGTTGTATGATTTTTTTAAATATATTGTTGGATTCTGTTTGCTCATTTTTTGTTGAGGATTTTTGCATCTATATCCATGAGAGATACTTGCCTGTAGTTCCCACTTTTGTGGCATCTTTATCTGGTTTTGGTATCAGGATGATACTGGCCTCATAGAGTGAATTTGAAAGTTTTCCTTCCTCTTATATTTTTTAGAATAGTTTGAGAATAAGTATTAACACTTCTTTAAATGTTTGGTAGAATTCACCTGTGAAACTGCCTAGTCCTGGACTTTTGTTTGTTGGAAGTTTTTTTGATTACTGATTCAATTTCTTTGCTGGCAGTTGGTCTGTTCAAATTTTCTATTTCTTCCTGCTTCATTTTTGGGAGGTTATAATGTTTTTCGGAATTTGTCCATTTCTTCTAAGTTGTCCAATTTTTGGCATATAGGTTTTAATAATTTTCTGTTACAATTGTTTATATTCCTTTTGCTGGGTTTGGGTTTTGTTTGTTCTTTTTTCTATCTCCTTTATGGGTAAGTTTAGGTTGTTTGAGATTTTTCTTGCTTCCTGACATAGGCCTGTATTCCTATAAACTTCCCTCTTAGAACTACTTTTGCTGTATCCCAAAGATTTTGGACCATTGTGTTTTCATTTTTATTTGTTTCTGTGTAAATTTCAGTTTCTTCTTTGATTTCTTAGTTGACCCATTCATTGTTTAGTAGCATGTTATTTAACCTCCATGTGTTTGTGCTCTTTCCAGATTTTTTCTTGTGGTTGATTTCTAGTTTCATAAAATTGTGGTCAGAAAAGATGCATGATATCACTTTGATATTTTTTTTTAATTTGTTGAGACTTGTTTTGTGTCCTAATGTGCGTTCTCTTCTGGAGAATGTTCCGTATGCAATTGAAAAGAATGCGTATTCTGCTGTTTTAGGATTGAATGTTCTGAATATGTCTGTTAAATCCATCTGGTCCAGTGTGTCATTCAAAGCCACTGTTTCCTTGTTGATTTTCTGTTTGGATGATCTGTCCATCAATGTAAGTGGGATGTTAAAGTCCCTTACTATTATTGTATTACTATTGATTATTTCTTTTTGTTTGTTATTAACTGTTTTATGTCTTTCAGTGTTCTAAATAGGGCTGTGTTTTAAGATAATGCTCAGCAGAAGACATAACAAAATTGATTGCCCTACCTACATTATTTTACATTACTGTGAAAAATGTGTGTGTGTAAATAAATATATCTATATATATATATAATCTGTGTGAAGGTACCATTTTGATTTATGTATTTGATTCCCAATGCATTAACAGGTGTTGAGTAATAAAAATACAAAATTCTTCATCCCATTTAGAAAGGTCCTGATTTATTTATTTTAGCAATGCAACAAGAATGCCCAGTTCTCATCTTGGACTCTTTTTATGCCTCAACTCTGGAATTGCAAAAGATTCAACCAGATAATTTTATGTGACTGTATCATTTTATACATTGTTTATAAAATACGTATTTGTACAAATACTGTTTTTTATAACAGGAATTACTGAACATCTTTAAAAAAAATTTGATAGCAAGTCACTGTGCTGGTAACTGAATACAGAAATTAATGAGATGTACTCATAGTCTAATATGAAAAACAGATGTAATAGTACATTCTAATATCATCAAAAATATATTTTTTTAAGATTTTATTTATTTATTTGACAGAGAAAGAGACACAGCAAGAGAGGGAACACAAGCAGGGGGAGTGGGAGAGGGAGAAGCAGGCTTCCTGCAGAGCAGGGAGCCCGATGTGGGGCTCGATCCCAGAACCCCGGGATCATGACCTGAGCTAAAGGCAGACACTTAACGACTGAGCCACCCAGGCGCCACTCATCAAAAATATTTTAGTCATTTATATATATTAAGTGCTCAGAGAGCAGTTACTCCTGCCTGGGGGAGTAGGGATGTCAAAGAAAGCTTCACACATAAGGGAACAAGTATTCCAGTTTAAATTTTAAAATTTGGAGCACCTAGGTGGCTCAGTCATTAAGTGTCTGCCTTCAGCTCAGGTATGGTCCCAGGGTCCTGGGATCGAGCCCCGCATCAGGTTCCCTGCTTGGTGGGAAACCTGCTTCTCCCTCTCCCACTCCCCCTGCTTGTGTTCCCTGTTTTGCTGTCTCTCTTTCTGTCAAATAAATAAAATCTTTAAAAATAAATAAGTAAGTAAATAAATTTTAAAATTTAATTAATTTTTAATTTAATTTTTTATTGAGCTATAATTGATATATTACATTATATATTAGTGTTTCTGTGTAATGATTTAATATTTGTATGTATTCCAAAATGATCACCACAATAAGTCTAGTTAACATCCATCACCAGTTAGTTTTAAAGGATGAGTAGGCTGTCTTTAAAAATAAAAATTGGGAGGGAAATGGAGGAGGGCATTCTAGGCTGAATAAAGGTCTCAGAGGCCAAGAGTCTCTAGAGTGTTACTCAGAATCATGAGAATGTAGTTGGAGCCAGAGTTATCTGAAATCAGATAAGGTGTTTTTTTTTTAATAACAGCTTTATTGAGTTGCAATTCACATACCATGAAATTTACCCTTTTAAAGTGTACAATTCAGTGGTTTTTAGTGTATTCAGAGTTGTTGTGCTACCCTTACTACTAAGTTTAGAACATTTTCATCACCCAAAAAGAAACTCCATACTCATTAAACAGTCACTGCTCATTCTCCCTTCCTTCCAGGCCTGGCAACCACTACTGTACTTTCTGTCTCCATGGATTTGCCTCTTCTGGACATGTCATGTAAATGAAATCAAATGATATGTGGCCTTTTGTGTCTGCTGTCTTTAACTTAGCATGATATTTTCAAGGCTCATCCATGTTGTAGCAAGATAATTCTTTTTTCATTAAAGAAAGAAAAGTTTTGATGCTATTAAACAATCCCCTATCCTTTAACACCTGTGGTCTATCTCCCCAAATATAGACCCTTTATAAAAGAAGAATGCAAAGCTCATCCTACTAGAGACTACAAATCCCTTTCTTTTCATAGAAAGGAGCACAGGAATAATGGATTGGAAGATATATTCAAGACAGAATCACCTAGATTTAGTGAGATTGATTAATGCAACCAAATTTTTTGCACCCACCTTTCTGCCATCATCAAGTAGCCCCAGATGATTGATTGCCATTATTTTAGTCTAGGTTACTAGTGTAATCATAGTGCTGTTGAGATTGAGATTAACAGACAAATCACCAGGTTGGTTTCTGTTGGAGAAGGGGTTGAGATGCAGGATGCAGAGTGGGGACTGGAAGTGTGGTGATGGGGGGGAAGGGAGGGATGGACAGCCCAGACTTATAAAGATGAATTTATTTGATGTAATGGTGATTTTGAGGTAGTGGAATAAATGAATGGAAATGACTGAATGGTATTAGAGATAGGATGGTAATAGAGCTGGGAGGAAAAGAGGAAGACTGGTAGATTGACTTAGTAGGTAAAGAAAATTATCCTGTTTCATTGAGTGCAGTGAGGAGAAGCTGTAGAGGCAGGATGCAATAAAAAAAATATTTAAATGAGGAATGTGTGTGGTAGATTAACTTTATCTTGAGTTGTAGCTTAAAAATTTAAATCCTCCCCTCATAAATGTTTTTGCTAATGTTGTGTTTCCTAAAGAAGGCACTAAGAAAGAGATCCATGTCTGCCATCCATCTAGCTGCCAAATTATAGTTATATTCTACCTATGAAGTATTAGAAGGCCCCATGGTGGAAAGCCCCCCCCCCACCAACTCCGCTTTTTGCCCTCTTAAAATGTTGCTATCCGAATAAGGAATTTTGCATGAAAGTTCTGATCTTTACTTTCAAGAGCCATTTTGAGAATGAGTTTAGATACTTGGAGATTGACCCGAGTTCTCTTTTGTTCATCCCTGTCTATTTATCCCAGTTGGAACAAAAGGAAATGGCCTTAAAGTTGATGAAGCACAAGATGTCCAAGTCATGAAGCTGTTGAAGTGCTCACCAAATGGTTTTAAAACTGCTGAATTTCACTGAAGAAAGGCTTAGTGTAAATCAGACACACAAATGACTTAGCCATCTTTTCATAAAATTTGCTGTGACTTATCTTCTTAGGGTTATTTTTCATCAAGTACCTGTTCACGTGTACTGAGTTAGTTCCAACTGTGGGTTCGACATTGTGCTGTGGGAAATGCCAGATAATTTTCAAACCCCATGTAAGTAGAGAGAAAAGACTGATTCATTCATAAGAGAGGTAATTAAGCAAGCTATATCCTTGAGAAATTCAAATAACAAAATTTCATAACCCAATTCCCCTGAAATTCTCATTTTCGAAGGTTTGCAAGTTCCGTGACTCCAGGATTACTTTTAGGCTATGTTTTCCTCCCTCGCCTTGACTATATCATCAGTATTTGATGCTGTGTCATGCAGTTATGATTTCAGGATTGCAGTTACAGCACTTCATTAATAGAATTTGCATCTTTGTCAAGCATTTGCTAAGCAGAACTTTTTTCCTGCAGAATCAGAGATTAACGAATGATTGTTAAAAAATAAAGTTTAACGCCAATGATAACATAAGGTGTAAAATCATGAACAGCCTGGCAGAAATAAAAAAGGCTGAGCTGAAGGGTTGATTCTGAATTAAAACTCAGGTTCTGACTCATCTACTACAAAATTCAGAATTCTAGAAAATAAAGTGCCCATTTCTCTCATAGCAGGAAAGTCATATGAAAAACATTATAGTCATGTGATATGACTTCATTGGCATGACAATTTACTATTCAGCAAAGTAAATAACACAATTAACAAGGGTTTCTGCTGGGCCTTTTGCACTTACACTGAGTTTTTGGCCTCTCCCGCTCACAGATGGTTTTAATTTGGTTCCTGTGGAATATTTTTGTTTTGTTTTGTTTTGTATTTAACAACAGTCAGATATTTATGTACAGCTTCATCAAGAGCCTCTGATGACAAATATGCCTTTGGAGGCCAGTAGAAGCTGTGGGAAACCCCCGTGTCAGCACTTAGACCTGTTTCCAGTGGAGAGGAATCACTCTGGAGACTGACCTAGCCTGCTCGTGAATCCAGTTCGCTTTTCCCACAGCCCTCTGCTAGCCCACTTCCAGCCTGAACTGGCCCATCCTCAGACTGTATCCTGCCTTGATTTTTCCTTATGAAGGAATCCCTCGAGACACAGCCTTGGCCTTCTCCCCTAATTGAAGAGGAAAGGCAGAAACAGCAGGCAGAAAGCCATTTAATTCTTAGATTGGAAGCAAGAGCCTGGTTTTTGAAACAAGGCTTGGCAGTATCCCTTCAGAACTCACTTTATAAAATGAATCCCTTTTATTTGCTGTCAGAGTTATCTACATAGATTTGAGATGTTTAAATAAGTTGGTGTTGGGGAAAAATCCAATTGGAGGATAAACAATGAAGTTTGGTCGGAGCCTCCACCCTTCTGAAGAGCTGTCTTGGATGGTATAATCCCCTTAGAGGTCTATGGGAGAGAGAAGAGAATCATAAATACTAAAAGCAGAGTTAAAACAGCAAATATTAAGAATAAGAACATGGGAACTACATCCTTCTTAAATTTTAGTCCTTGTTCTGCTCGTGTTCTCCTGAGTACTTGGATGAATAACTTGAAAATTTTGTACATCAACTTCCCCACTTAAAGGGATTGGGTGCCTGGGTGGCTCAGTCGTTAAGTGTCTGCCTTCGGCTCAGGTCATGATCCCAGGGTCCTGGGATCGAGCCCCACATCGGGCTCCTTGCTCAGCGGGGAGCCTGCTTCTCCCTCTCCCAGTCCCCCTGCTTGTGTTCCCTCTCTCACTGTCTCTCTCTCTGTCAAATAAATAAATAAAATCTTTAAAAAATAAAATAAAATAAATAAAAAATAAAATAAAGGGATTGAACCATATGTAAAATCCTTTTTAGCTCTAATAATCCAGTGGTGTGTTTCATATATAGCTGGTATGACCAAGAAGTAAAAAGATGGCCAATTTTTATGTCAAAATGTTTTAAAATGTATCAAGATGATTACTTTTTATACATTTTATAACCATTCTCTGGTATCTGTCCCATCTGGGTTGTCATTGCTAGAGACATTTTTTGTTGCATTTTTTAGAGATTAAGATCTACTTTGAGCCATAAAATAACATGTCTCATGCTTTATATTGATTGGTATGTATAGCAGTGTATATAAATTCAATATGGTGTAAGCCGCCTAATAACTTACCTCATTGCAGTCTTGATGCCCTGAACTTTTGGCTTCTTTATAAACTAAAGTCTCCCCACACCATAATCGAGTGTGTTCCTTAAATCTGTGACTTGCAACCTCTTGGTATAGCTTCCAAAGATGAACTCCAAACCCTTTAAGTAATGGCAACATTTTTAGGATGTTGAATGTATAAAATCCAAGGATTTTCTTTAAAAATAAACCGTATTACACTATAACACTCATAGAGTGAATGAGTACAAAGTCAGAAAGCCTAGTCAGAAAGCCTAGGCCTGGCCTAGTCAGAAAGCCTGAGTCCATATCGCAGCTCCAGCAAGTAGCCAAGACTGCCGCTTTTCAGCCGACTGCATTGTGCAGGGCAAGACCATGTGTAGCAGCCCTATGTGAAACCTTGGGTCATTTGCCTAATTTCATTGAGTTTCATCTTCATTTGTAGAATGGGATCAATAATTCCTACTCCTCACAACTACTATAAGCATTAAACAAGAAAGTACCTAACAAAAGGAAAGAGAGACAAATTGGAGTACATCAAAATTTAAAATTCTGTGCTTTAAATGGTTTTTTGCAAGTCCTATATCTGATAAGGAACTGGTATCCAGAATATATTGGAAATTCTTGCAACTCAGTAATAAAAAGACATAAACCCAATTAAAAACTGGACAATGGATTTAAATAGACATGTCTCAAAAGAGGATATACCCATGTCCAATAAGTACATGAAAAGATGTTCAACATCATTAGCCATCAGGAAAATGAAAATCAAAACCACAGAGATACCACTTTATACCTACTGGGGTGGCTAGTATCAAAAAGACAATAACAAGTGTCGCCAAGGATGTGGAGAAATTGGAACCCTCATACATTGCTGGCGGGAATGTAAAATGGTGCAGCCACTTTGGAAAACAGTCTTGTAGTTCCTCAAAAAGTTAAACATAGAGTTACCATGTGGCTCAGCAATTCCACCCTAAGGTATATAACCCAGAGAAATGAAAACATACATTCATAGAAAAACATGTACACTGATGTTCATAACATTGTTTATTTATAATAGCCCCAAAGTAGAAACAACCCAGGGGTCCAGCTATGTAATGGATCGATAAAACGTGGGTGTTAGACTGGAAAATACTGGAATATTATTTGACAGTAAAAAAGGAAAGAACTGCTGACACATACCATAACACAGATGAACCTGCTAAGTGAAAGAAGCCAGTCACCAAAGGCTACATATTACAGGATTTCATTTATATGAAATGTCCAGAATTAAAAAATCTATACAGACAGAAAGTAAGCTAGAGGTTGCCAGGAGTGGGGGTAGGGGTTGGGGCAAAATGAGGAACGACTACATACGGTAAGGGTCTCTTCTGGAGGTGATAAAATGTTCTAATCTTAGATTGTGGTGATGTGTGCACAGCTGTGCCTCTACTGCAACCACTGAGTTGTGCACTTTAAATGGGTGAATTGGGGCGCCTGGGTGGTTCAGTTGGTTAAGCATCTGCCTTCGGCTCGGATCATGACCCCAGGGCCCTGGGATTAAGCCCCGTGTTGGACTCCTTGCTCAGTGGGGAGCCTGCTTCTCCCTCTCCTTGCTTGTGCGCGCGTGCTCTCTCTCTCTGGCAAATAAATAAATGAAATCTTAAGAAAAAAAATAAATGGATGAATTGTATGGTATGTGAATTATATCTCAATAAAGGTGTTTAACCAAAGAGAAAAGAAAGACAGCATGGAGCCCCAGTGCACATAGCTGGGACTCTGTGTGCTTCCTTCTTTCCTTTTCTCTCTCTGGCTTTTAAGGGCAGCATTGATTTTCTGTTTTGACAGGCTGTCAGAGCATGTTAGCTTACTCTTTGTAGAAATGAACTTCGTCTAGATGTGATAGTGATTTTTTTTTCCATTTTCATTGTGCCTCAGTGTTCCAAGCCTTAGTTGCTGCTCACCTCCTCTCACCCTGTCTTGCTCTATGGCTAGCACATCCACACAACACATCACAAACACACTCACACACCTTCTCTTTTCCGGAACCATTTGAAATCAAGTCTCACATACAGTGACCCCTCACCTCTAAATTTTTAGTATGAATCACCTAAGAATACAAATACTCTTTTTATATAGGCAGAATACCATTATTGTTACAGGATAATGAACAATCATTCCATCATGGCATCTAAAATCCAGTATGTATTCCTACTTTCCCAGTAGTCCACAAAATTTTAAAAGCACCTCTTAAACCATTGTTTGCTTTTTCCTCAAGTTTGTAACTGTATATTTAAAAAGTTTTTTAAAAGATAAAAATTAGCACCAGTCACTTGGTATAGAAACTTGATCTTACCTCTTAGCACTTAACACCCTGATTTCTAAATGGGGAGAGACAGTTATCCTATTAGGCAGCATACCCCAGAGTTTCTGCTACTCTAGGCAGGCCTCTTCCAGGTGAGGTACCTCCAGGTATCACATTGGCATCCTAGCCTGATTGAGACAGCCTTCATAGCCAACCAGCCCTGAGCTGTGTGTTCCCGTTCATCCTCCCGTGGGGGTGCCCAGTGCCTGAGGCTTTTGAGGAGGTAGGAATGGGACTGTGAAGGCTATTTTTGGTATTTTGTAAAGCCAAACAGAAATAAAACATTTAAGACATGAGGTTATGTTGATCTATCAAGTTGGTTTTTCTGAATTCTGTTGTCTCAGAGTGGAATGGAATGCCAGTTAGCCTGATCCAGTCAGAAGTTCTTACTGACAGTTATATATGCCTTTGAATTATAAAAACAGTTACATAAAGTAGTGCATTTTGTTGGGTGGGAGCGGTTTTTCAAGATGTAGTCTGAGGCAGAGAAAGTAGGGGCTAGGAAGAGGAGGGCCACTGGCCAGGGCGCCACTGGCCCTGACTTCCTGACTGTATCAGCAATAGAGGGTCCCGGGGAGATGTTCCCGCAGTTTGCCCTGTGACCATTATTCCAGGGGCTGTATTTTTACAGCTGACCCTTCTCATTTGCAAACGTAACAGCTGCTATGTTGAATTTGGGGGGTTTCCATGTTTTGATACTGTAAAATTAAATTGACTCTTGGTTCTGAAATCTTAGTCTTGATCCTTCTTGCTTTGCCATTAGCTGTGGGAGAACAAGGAGGGAAGGGATGTGAGATATTCTAAGGTGTACATTGTTTTTAAATTAAATATTGTTCGTGTTTAATCGTGGCTTCTGTCAATTAACAAATGTTGACCCCTTGTCAAGTTCATGGAGGTGTGGAGATTCAAAGAGGTACACACCAGGTCTTCAGGAGGCTGACATGGCACAGTTAGGGTGGTAGAACAGATGAGTAACCAAGGCTGCAGGGCAGTAAGTGTGCACAGAGAGCTGGGCACACAGCACAGTAAGTCCTGCAGGATTTCAGGAGCATAGGATGCAGAGAGGGCTCCAGGAAAGAGTTGGATTTGAACTGGTCCTTGAAGGTTGCCACTCCAAGTGTAGGAGAAAAGGAGAGAAGGCATTCCAGAATGGGCCATGGCATGGGAGCATCTGAGATCACACAGCAACTAATGCTGATACCAGTCTTATGAGGTGGATCTTACATTTTACAGCTCAGAGAAGTGTGCTAATATATGCTAAGTTGACCGGACACTGTTAAACTTAACTGTGCTCAGTGTTATTCTACATCTTGGGGTTTACAATATGCTTCGTGTGCCTGAGAACAGACAGGAAGATACGGATGTGTTCTGCTTTACAGAGAGTGCCTCTGCTTTCAGATTGAACAGTTTCAAAGGGCAGTTTTGCTTTTTGTCTATTTCCTTCCAACTGCATTCTTGAATAGCGTGGTTTCTTTCACTGTTCCATCCTGGAGCATGGTCGGCCAGCCTCACTGTGCTTTCTTATTCTTGAACTGTCTTTAAGAACAGACTGGAATCTTAAAATCCATGGGAATGAGGTTTTACTCATTCATGATTCCATCTCCAGACTTAACCAATGGGAAAAGGGCAGATAAGAGACAACTTGTTTCTTCTTTTACTTTTTCCTAATTTGTAGAGAGAAATTAAGAGCTTGCCCCCATTTGTCTTTATTCAACCATCTGGTTAAAAAAAAAAAAATCAGTGCTAAATTAGAAATATTTACATCTTATTGTTGCAAGACAAAATCATTGAGTTTTTTAATTACCAGTACAGTAAACTGCTGTGGATTGGTTTATTTTTAATTATGCTACTAAACTTAAGGTATAATGGGATAAATGGGATAATACCTACCCCCACCAAGTTGCTGTTATAGTGTGCTTTGAAATCTTAGAAGTATAATATAAGCATCAATTCTTGTAAGGCTAAATGCAAATGAACCAAATGGAAAACTGCCATAGTTTTTTTAAATAAATTTTTTTCTTGAGACACCATAGGCCTTTGAACATAAATGTCTTGAATTAAACTTTAAACAATCATTAACCCTTAAAATAATTTGTATTAACTGGATCTTGAGTGTCAAAGACATTAGCAACATAGTTTCGTTGTAGAAGAACCTATAGAAAACTACTTGATTCTAGTCCAGGTATAAGAATACACATTAACTTTCAAATAAATCTTTGTAGAACCTCCTAATATGAAACAGTTGCAACTTCTCAGTTAATCATGATCTTTAAAAGAATATTCTTACCTATTCTGAAATTAACTCTTCAAAAGGATAGCTGAATAGCTTTGTCTCTCGCATGCCCGCATGTGTTCTCTGCAGTTCTGTCATGCGTACTTCTGTTCCATTGCCCTGTCCTCTCCCCACTCAAGACTTGGTCAAGCTCATCCTTCTGGTCAAGTCCTGTTTCCTTCCCCATGGGGTCTGCCTGGTATTCCTGTTGGCCCTTCTAAAGTACCAACCTCCTTTGAGAAATGGTTTCTTTTCTTTTTTTTTTTTTTTAAAGATTTTATTTATTTGACAGAGAGAGAGATAGCGAGAGCAGGAACACAAGCAGGGGGAGTGGGAGAGGGAGAAGCAGGCTTCCTGCCGAGCAGGGAGCCCGATGTGGGACTCGATCCCTGGACCCCGGGATCATGACCTGAGCCGAAGGCAGACACTTAACGACTGAGCCACCCAGGCGCCCGAGAAATGGTTTCTAACTGTCTTCTTCCCACCGAGGCTGGGGTACACATGAGATTCTATAAATGAAAGTCCGAAAGAACCATGTACATTTGGGGCAGTTTGTATTATTACGTGTGAGCAAAGGAATGACTTGATCCAAACAATGCTTTAGGAAAATGAAATTGGCAAAGATCAAGAGATTTCTCCCCTGCTTTTTTCTTTTATATCTTAATATTTTCTCTTTTTAAAAATTTTATTTATTTATTTGATAGAGAGCACAAGCAGAGGGAGCAGCAGAGGGAGAGGAAGAAGCAGGCTCCCCGCTGAGCAGGGAGCCTGAGTCAGGGCTCCATCCCAGGACCCTGGGATCATGACCTGAGCCGAGGGCAGACGCTTAACCGATTGAGCCACCCAGGCGCCCCTATATCTTAATATTTTCAAATGAGCTATCACATAAGCCAGAAGAAAGCATTAAACATTATGTATACAAAAGAATGATTATCATATTCACATCCAGTCAAAAAATAAAACGTTCCCTTTCACCCCTCTCATGTTTGGCTTCCTGGATCACAACCCTCGAGGTAAATGCCCTTCCGACTCTTGTGATAGTTATTTCCTGGCTTTACTTGACAGCTTCAGTTGGGTGTATGAATGATATAATTTACTTTGCCTGACTTTGAACTTTTATATAAGGAAGTAAGCCCCATATGATCTTCTGTGTCTTGCTTCTTTTGCTCACCATTGTGAAGGTTACCCATGTTGTTGTGTGCAGCTGAAGTTTGTTCCTTTTCATTGCTGTATAGTATTCTATAGTTTACATATGCTGTAGTTTGCCCATTCTACTGTAGATGGATACCTGTAGTCCTTCCAATTTGGACTATTATAGAGTGTAGGTCAGAGCATTCTTTTGTATATATATATGTGTATATATATATTTATATCTCCTGGACTACATATGCAACATTTCTCTAGGTCAGTGTCTCTCAGCCTTTTTTCTTTTATTACCTCTCCTAAGGAGAAAACTTAATTAATTTTAAACTAAAAATTATAAATTCAAATTAAATTAATTAATCCTAAAGAGTAGGATTTTGTTGGGTAGAGTTGAGCTTTGGAAGGCTACAAGCCATTGTGATAGTCAAGATTTTTTCACTTATCAAAAATCAAATTTTGTTCTTTTGTGGGAATAATATTACCCCTATTGAAAATGCACTTTCTAGGTTATATAACTAAGGTCAGAATTGTTGGGTCGTGGAAAATGTGAATCTTCAACATTTTTAGATCATGGCAAACTGTCTTTCAGTACCAATTAAATTGTACCAATTTAAGTCATTACTAGTAGTATATGGGAGTTTCTGTGGCCACATATCCTTGCCAAAATCCTGGTACTGTCATATTTAAAATTTTTTGCCAATCTGTTAGATGTATAACAATATGACATTATGCTTTTTTAAAAATTTGTAGTTTCCTAATCATCAGTGAGGTTAAACAGCTTATGTTTATTACTTATTTGGATTCCTCTTGCCTGATGGTTTATTTCTCTATTTTAACTCTAAAAATTCTTGTATGTTCCACTTAATGTAGCCCCTGTTAAAACACAATAGGATGGCCTAGTTATTCACTTGAAAAATACAGTGAAGCCCAGAGAACTGTGTTCTAATCCCAACGAACTATTTGTCTTAGAGTTCCATATCTCTGCGACTTAGTGTCCTCATACACTAAATAAAGGTATTGACTGGGTTAGAGGGATGGTTCTCAACCCTGGCTGCCTATTCGAATTGTCATTTCAAAAATATCGATGTTTAAAGCATACCTCTACTAGAAAGTCTGATTCAATTGAATTAGAGATTTCTATATCCCTTCCAACCTAACATTCCATGATATTGATAAAATAGTCTTTGAATCATCTTCCTTGTGTGTTCCCTAAATTAGGTATGCCCGGGGACTATTTCTCTGTCGAACTGTAATCTCTTTTTGTAAATGAGTTATAAAGAGGAAGAAACTTGGGGCGCCTGGGTGGCTTAGTCAGTTGAGCATCTGACTCTTGGTTTCAGCTCAGGTCATGATCTCAGGGTTGTGAGATTGAGCCCTGCATTAGGCTCTGCACTCAGCGCGGAGTCTGCTTGAGATTCTCTCTCTCTCTCTCCCTCCTGCTAGTGTTTTCTCTCTCTCTCTAATAAATAAATAAATAAATAAATAAATAAATAAATCTTTAAAAAAAAAAAAAAAGAGGAGGACACTCCTTAATTTGGTCCACAAAAGGAAAGGTAGTGTCAGTGTTCAAAAAAAAAATTTTGTAGCTGATTTACTTACAACACTAATACGGTTTTCTCTTGTTGATACCTGTCATAACAAAATACACATCCAAAGACAATGCTAAGAAATCATAAATGAGCCTTTGAAAGAATGAGGCATATGTCAGCTTATGGTGTCTGGGCCGAATACAGCCTCATAAGGCTGAACTCATGAATTCCTGACTTTTGGTTTTTTGATATAAGATTCTATCCCATTGCCAGAAGCCAGACTTTCACTTCCAGTCAGACAAGGGGCTGCTCAGGCCTAGAACCAAGGCACGAAGTGAACCAGCTGTGCTCCAGGAAGAGTGGGTCAAAACCACTGCTCTCCTGGAGTGCGCGTGGGTCAGTGGGTGTTAGGGCTACGGATTGGTACTGCAAGAGGGCATTGTACCATTCCATGTACCTCTGTGTGTCTTCAAAAGTCCCCCAAATGAGAAGTTTTTTAAGAAACCCCTCTCCTGGTGTCCAGTCAGCCATGTTTTCTTGTGCCCATCTGCCTCTAATAACATGTGATTGTATGTGATCAATATCTGACACTTGTGTGGCACTCGTGTTTTCCAGAGTGTTTACTTGCATCTACTCAGTTGGTCATCATAGCAATCATTTTCAGAGAAACGCCTTTGGTAGCCATCTAGACCCAGGTTATGATGGCAGAAACCAAAAGCTCAAATTGGCTTTAACATATATGAAGAATGTATAGCTAAGCCATGGAATCTTGGCTCCAGGGACTCTACATAGAGGGGTTTAATGTCACAACCATCTTTCTCTTTATTGCCCCTCTTTGTTGGCACTGTTTTCTCTCTCTGCAAACAGGTTCTTTCTTTCCCATTTAGCAAAAAACAAAGCCTCAGGCAGTTCCAAAATCTCATTCTTCCTTTAGGAGTATCTTCTCCGGTGGCTCCAAAAGGGAAACCCTGGGACACAGACTGTGACTGACCTGGCCTGAGTCATATATATGCCTTCTCTGGACCACTTGCAGTAGACAGGGATGGGCTGCCGTGACTGGCCAGCTTGGGCCACAGGCACGGTGTGGGGATTGGCAGCCTCCCTCAGAACCATGTGGTTAGTTAGGGTGAGAGCAGCATTGTTCCCTCCAAAGGAGGGGCTAGTCCCCAGATTTGCCCCCCAAGCTTGACTTACTCTGCTTTCTGAATTTACCTCATCTTCTCACCTAACCACCGGTACCCCTAAGCACTCTTTATTCATTGAGCCCTTAACAAACTAGCTGCTCAGTCTCCCTCACAACCAGCCTTCAAAGGGAGAAAGAATTTTCTCCCAGATCGAAGCATAGGGGTTCTCCCTTTCTCTCTAGTACACAAATGTCTAATTCTAGGTTAACACTCAGCTATTCCTTCTCCCAAGCTCCCACACAGCATGGTAAGGCCACACCTCCTAGGGTGGGGAAGGGTCATGCTCTGGTTGCCTCTGCCAACCAACTGGGGACAGGGGAGCTGTGGACAGGGGCCAGTGTGCCACTTCATCTTTCAGTCCAGATGTTGATGGTCAGTAACAGTGTCAGTGCCTCAAGATATGGGCCTTTAGTCTCCTCTGCAGTCTAAAAAATTACTTACCATGCTGAAACTTGTTGATAAACCCAGATCTGTAATTAGGAACATAAATGACACAATACAGGCTTCGCACAAATGAACAGTTGTGGGGTATTATGGGCCCCTGTGGATTATTTGACTGAAGCAAAGGAGGGGGGAAAGCTGGTTGCTGTTGAACAAATTGCTACCAGATGTAGATTTCAATAAACACCACACTGTTGTTCCTTTGCCCGAAGGTGCTATGAATTTCTTGAGGCAACAGAGCAATCAGTAAACTGGTGACTGTTCCAACATGAATGGAGCCTCCTGGTGTTCCCTGGTCCTGAGTGTTTGTCCACAAAATGCAAGGCAGACCCAGGGGCCTCTCTCCCCTACCTGAAGTTTTATAGGTGAGTGATGTTCTTAAAATGCAGCAACCAGATCCTGTGGAACCTAAAAGAAGCCCGGAACTATGGTTGGAATGTCACAAAAAGAACCCATCAGGGTGGGGAGAGGGGGATGCTTTAAGAGAATAAGGATCAGTGGTTTTTCTTACAGATGTTACTTGTAATAGCCATGGGATGAACCTGCCTCAGTCAATAAATATGTGAGAGCCTACCCATGCCATATGATGAAGAAAGCCCACTTTCCTTCTCTTCCCTGAACTTACAGTTGAGAGGCGGAAGGGCATTCAAGCAGTAGTTAAAAATAAAAACTAGCCTCAGTGTCCTGCCAGGGAGTCCTGTGTGAACTTGCAACATGGAAGCAGCTTGTCCACCTTCACCAGCTGTTGCCATGGGCCGGCCAGCACATGAGCCTGAGCATTTGAGACTGGAAGGTCCCAGAGCCATCAGGCTACTTTGCTATACCTTGAAGGGAATAGAAAGGGGGAGAGAGAGAGATGAAGGAGATTGAGAGATGGAGGGAGAGAGAATGTGATTGATTTTAGTTTAGTATACTAACTAGCTTGTCATGTTCCATAGAATAGAGTGATTTCCCTGAGCCTTCTCTTGGTTATGGCTCTTTAATAAAAAGTTAAGCACCAAATGTATGGTTGGCCTAAATCCAACATATATGTCTGCATCACTGTGTGGTTCTCTGATCCTCTCTTTTCAGTTAGATGTTCAGCTTTTTGAGGACAAGGACCACCTTGCCCCCTTATCGTTTTTGACTAACAGCTGCTTTGCACATAAGGTATACATGGGTTGAATGCCGCCCCCAAAAAAGGAAGTTTTACATGAACAACACATCAGCTACTGAGATAGCGTTTTTGTTTTGAATTGTATGTAGGAGGTTGAGGGGCAGAGGATCTAATTGGAAGTCCTGGACTTGAATTAAGTTTGTATTTGGCCCTCAGTTGACAAATCTCTGCCTCCACTTGAACTCTGGGGGGCTCCCCCTCTCACAGGGTGGTCTGTCTTCTTTGGACAGTGATGATATGATGGCTAACTTCTGAGAACTTACTGTGTTCCAGATATCATACTAAGCATTTATTTGGATTATCTCATTTAATCTTCACAACCACTTTATTTTACAGAGGAGGAAATTGAGATGCATACAGCTAAGTTGTCTAAGTTCACGTAGCTAGTAAGTGTCGGAGCCAAGTAGTTTGGCTCCAGAGCCTGTGTTCTTAACTACTGCTTTTTTGGGCCTGCCTATAGCTAGTTGGATTCCTCTTATAAATGGCAGACCTTTGTATGTTTGGCCATGCCTCCCAAACTTCTGTTCTCCAGATTTGTGCTTTGATAAATCATCATGGTCTATGGGTCCTACCTTTTCAAGTCAGAAACTGGGTTTTGCCAGAGCATGAAGACTCTCAGGGTTTAATTCCCAACAGCTAAACTCATAAGAGTTTGATATATAAGTGAGGCTGTTTAATTTGTTCTGTCTGCCACTCCCCATATGTACCTGGCGAGACGGTGATCACAAGATTTCATGATCACTGGAGCTGTGATACCCCAAGTACAGCAGGGATCTGCTTTCCAGTGAGATCACCTCGCTAATTTCTGGACAGCAGCAGAGACATTAACAAATTCTTGCACGAATTCTGAGACTTTTTCAAAATCCACATGGACCCTGTTACCATCTATGAACTATCTTCTAGAGTTATGTAGGTTGTAGCTTTCTTAATTAAAATAGATCTCCAGATATCACTCCTTTGTCACTTTGATTGAAGATGGAAATTCCCAATCTCTTCAACTGCTTTTCTATAGTCTCTTCAGATGACTAACTTCCACACATGGCTAATGTCCTCCAGGGCATATCAGTTCTGCAGGGCTAACCTTATTTTCAAGATGTGCAGAGAGACCTCAGTATATCGCCCCCCCCTCAGATATGCTAACTACGGTCATTATCACACAGGAAATTCCCAGATACCTTATTGGAAACTTGAGAAAAATATTCCTTTGGTGGGGGTGGGGGGGAGAGGTGTGTGTGTGTGTGTGTGTGTGTGTGTGTCTGTGTGTGTGTGTATTTTAATTCCAGTATGGTTAACATACAGTGTAATACGAATTTCAGGTGTAAAACATAGTGATTCAACACTTCCATACATCACCTGGTGCTCATCACCACAAGCGCACTCCTTAATCCCCATCACCTATTTAACTCATCTTCCACCCACCACCCCTCTGCTAACCATCAGTTTGTTCTCTACTCCTTGGTTTCAGTGGAAAGGAAAAGGCAAGCTGGGTGCATTTAAAAATAACCCCAAACGTCTGAGTCTGCTAAAGACCAAATCTTTTGAAAAGGGCAGGTCAGGTACAGGTGCTTGATCAAATAGGAGTAAGGATAGACATTTGTAGGCCCAATCAGCACGTGAGATGGAGCACTGGGTACTATCTACCCAGTAGAGTTGAACCCAAAGGGAAGTGATGGGCCTTTTGGCCTGAGTATCCCACTGGTACAAAGGGCCTCTGCCAGCTAATATGCATGTGGCTGTTATGCCCAAGAGGAAACACTGTAGAGTTCGGCACTCAGCAATTGTTGAACCGTGAGTAACTGGAAGGCAGGCACTGGATTTTAGTTAAGTCTGTGATTCCAGCACCTGGTGTGAGAGCTGTACATAGAAAATGCAATAAAGGGTCTTTTTTAAAAAAAAATAAATGATACTCAATTTATATAAAATATCCAGAATAGGCAAATCTGTAGAGACATAAAGTAGATTGATAGTTGCCAGGAGCTGGTGGTGGTGGTGGGTTAAGGGGAGGGGGGAGAGTTGAGGGAAAATAAAGGAATAATTGCTAATAGGTACTAGGTTTCTTTTGGAGATGATGAAATGTCTTGGAATTCTATCGTGATGATGGTTGCACAACTCTGTAAATATACTAAAGTCACTGAATGGCACACTTTAAATGGGCCAATTTTATGTTATGTGAATTATAGCTCAATAAATTTCATTTAAAAATGAATGGGAAGGTGACTCTCATAAAAAAAAAAATGCCCACTAGACATCAAGCAGACTATGGTAGGGAAAAGACTAGGGGCATTCTGAAAAGCAAATTAACTTACGCTAATTTGATCTACTAGAGTCCTTTGGAGTTAGCCCTTGAGGACTGGAGAATCAGTTAACTAGTTTACATTTACATAACCAGTTAACTAGTTTACACAGGCTTGATACCCATAATAAAGAGCATTTTAAAGTTGAGTCACCTTAGGGTAGAGAATTTGTTAAGATTGGGGGACTGAGGTTTACCGGGTAAAGTCAAAGAGCTGAACACTTTATTGGAACAGCAAGTATTACAGATATTAGTGTTTAGACGCATTCTGTTTAGTATTTTTTATGCACAGTCAATCTCCAAGTTACCAATAATATTCCACAGTTCACCAGCATTCAATAAGCACCTACTCTGTGCCAGTGGGCAAACCAAGGGAGGCCCAGTTCTTGCATGCTGGAAGTGCATAGTCTCCTGGGCTCCCGCAGGCCCAGTTCCAGTCCGGTAGGGGATAGGCCCACTGACTGCCGAACTGAGCAATCTGGGAAACCCAGAGAGGATATTGCAAACAGCCCCTCCTTTCTTACCAAGCATGGAGTATCTGCAGCGATTTCCACCATGCTTAGAGAGCCACAATCCGATGAGAACATTCACTGTACAGTAGAAGGAGGGGTGGTCACTTCGATGTTGAGGGGGCTGAGAGGTCTGTGGATTCCCGGGGAGAGCAGAGGGAGTCATGGACCTTCTTGCCATGGGGCCTGAGCACTGGATGTCCTTGAAATGCAGAAAGTCCTGTCCACAAACTTTATTAACTTTTTTTCCACCTAAAAATAAGCCAAGAAGTTTCATAGTAATCCAGAATCATCTTCACAAAAGATAATACAAGAAAACTCAGGGATAAAAAGATATGCTTGCTAAAAAAGACAATTTCCCAGCTTCGGCTGGTCCTTGGAGCCAACAAAAGCAAAGCCTCATCAGTATTTAATGAGAGAGAGGGAACAGCTAGAAAGGGGTGGAGAAGTAGACAGAAGGAGGCTATTTAAAAGGCCCTAAAGTGCTGCAGCTGTTTTGGCTAATTTTTCTCATTTCAGTGATGTTCCAAGCTCTTTGTCTTCTCTGTGGGGCAAATTCATTTGTGTCTCTCGTGAGTCATCCTGCCCACAAATAATCTCTCTTGGAGTAGCCCTTATGAAAATAGACAATTCACATTGCATTGTGTGAACTGGCAGTTGTATGTCCCTTCCCTGGGTGGGCTGCATTGCGTCTGGTCTGCCTGCATCCACACATGTCAGGACTTCTAAGGTCTAGCATACCCTCGGTATGCTCAGTGACAGGAGGGCACAGAAGGAGACATCTGGACTCCCCGACTGAGTCAGGCAGGGAAGGCTACAGACAGCAGGCCCCGGTCAGCTGACTGCTCCCTCCTAAAGGTTTCTAGATCTCATAGATGTAACTTTCCCCACAAGGGTTTTAGGGTATGGAAAAGTAAACATCAAAGGAAATTCCGTGTAAGTAAACATTACTGTCATTCCAACCTGGATCTTGCAAATTGAGCTTTTCCTTTTAAGACAGTATTTTCTTTACTATCTGGCCTGCAAATCTGACCAAACAGCATTTTTCTTTAAGATTTCCATAGGGAAACACGGAGCTCTTCAGAGACTACAATGGATGTCTGTTGTTTGCTGCTTAGCAAAATTTACTTTTCCCTAATGATCACCTTGGTTTTATTCTGAGAGACCATCTAGGACGTTACTTTCATCCCATGTGCTTTTCTGGTGGAGTTGGCTCCACCCTTGGCTCAGGGTTGGAGTGTGTAACTGTGGCCCAGGTCAGTCAGTACATCATATTTCCCTGGCCGTGATGATTGGTGCAGAACTGGGCATCTGACCCAGTCATGACCAATGAGATCTACTGAGCCTTTGGCTTAGGAGCTGGGGTCAGGGCTTGGAGCTTTGCCAGTGTGAGCTCTGGGCTGGGGCAGCTCTCTAGCGATTATGAGTGGAGAGCCAATTTGAGCATGGAGACCACACATGGAAGAGAGCTGAATCTAACTGAGGAGGGAAAGGGCGAGGACAAGGATGGTCATGGTGTTATCCTCTAATCAGCCAAGCTGCCCTGAAGGTACCATTATCCTGGTCTTTCCAGGCATGTGAGCCAAAAAGTTCGGGTTCAGCTTGAGTTAATCAGGGTCAAGTTTGCTGTCCCTTGCATGAGTTTTAACTCATTCAGGGGCAGTGTTTCACTCATACCCAACATCTAGCAGAGTGCCTGCATGTAGAAGAAGTTCAGTATTTGTTTATGCACAAATTTTCTTTCAGTTGAACAGTTATTGAACACTTATGAGGAACAAATGTATTATTCTGGATCCTATAGGGCTGCACTGTCCAATATGGCAGCCACAGGCCACATGTGGCTCTTTAAATTTAAGTTAATGAAAATTAAACAAAATAATAAAAACTCCAGTTCCTAAATCACACGATCTACAAGGCAAGTGTTCAATGCTTCTTTCTTGGACAGTGCAGATACAGAACATTTCTATCATTGCAGAAAGTTCTATTGGACAGCGCTACTGTAGAGAATACAAACATACATAAGACTCAGACCATAATTCCAGGAAGCTGTATTTTTGCAGATGTTTGTTTTGAAATGATCAATAGCTCAACATATAGAACAATAGTCTGGCTTACTGAAAGGAGTGATTTATGAAAAGTCAGCTTTCTCTCATGTATAATGATTTATGTATAAATTCTAATGTCATGGTTTAATGAAAAAAATTACCATATGGAGCCACACATTATACAAAGTGAGGTGTGCATAAACGTTCTTTCAGGCAAGAGGAACTAGCATTTCCTAGACCTGGAAACTGAAGATACTTAAAATGCCTTGTTGACTTTTAGAGCCTTTTCAGGAAATAAGTCATTGATTTTTAAGTGGAACATCACTCAAGTAGTAAAGTCCTAAAATTTCTCACAGAATTCATTCCTTCTCTTAACCCAGTAAGACTTGCATGTGCCAAACCATAATGATGGCGATACTAAAATAGCCTGGACCAGAGAAATCAATTTCTGGCAAGTGGCTCCCAGACACCTAGTGATCCTCTTCTGCCCTTTGATGTCCCACATCCAGCTCTTCACCATCCCTTTCCTCAGAGTAGGGTGTCTGAAGCAGATTCTGACTTCGGCAAGACTCATTTTGAAGAGAAATGGAAACAGCCTCCCAGCAGTTCCTTACCCCAGTGGCATCCGTTTCTCCTGACAGCTATAGGAGAGGCTGACAGAGGTTGTCAGCGTGCTGCTTGCTCCTTGTTGACCTGGAAGCCAGCAACACTCACAGAGCTGAATGGATTCTGCCCTCACCAGGGGCTGGTATCCACCCCTCTGATTTCACCCATGCTGACACCAACTATATTTTCTTTTTTTTTAAGATTTATTTATTTATTTTAGAGAGAGCAGCAGGGAGGGGGAGAGGGAGAGGGAGAGAGAATCTTAAGCAGACTCCGTACTGAGTGCAGAACCCAACACGGGGCTCAGTCTCACGACCCTGACATCAGGACCTGAGCCAAAACCAAGCGTCAGATGCTTAACTGACTGTGCCACCCAGGCATCCCACAACTATATTTTCAGCCTCATGTCCCCAGTTCCCCCACTGAAGGCTCCCACCTTAACCAAACTGGTTTACTTAAAGTCCAGAGCATCTCTGTCCTTTTGGCTTGTACTGTGTTCCTATCCATCCACCCCGCTTTCAGTTAAGGATTTCTCCTCAAAACGTAAGTACCTCTTTTCAAACCATCTAAGCCAGAAACTCTTTATCCCTCCTTTGAGCCTATACACATTGTGTGTACTACTGTCTTTTTTAATAGCAGCTTTATTGAGATGTAATTCACATATCCTGTGATTCACCCATTCAAAATATACAGTATAAAGTGTTTTTTTTTTTTAATATGTTCAGAGTGACACAGCCATCACCATGGTCTGTTTAGAATATTTTCATGGCCCCAGAAAGAAACCCTGTACTCTTTAGCTGTCAGTCCTCATTTCCTCTAAGCTCCCTAGGCAGTGACTAATCTACTTTCTGTGTCTATAGATTTGCCTTTTCTGGACAAGTCACATGAATGGAATCCTGCAGCAGCGGGTCTTTTGTGACTGGCTTCTTCTACTTAGCATAATGTTTTCAAGGGCCATCCATGTTGTACCATGTATCAGTACTTCATTCCTTTTTAAGGTCAGGTACTATTCCTGTATATGGATAGACCACATTTTGTTGAGCCATTTGTCAGTTGATGGGCATTCAGGTTGTTTCCATTTTGGGGGCTATTATGAACAATGCTGTTATGAACATTTGTGTACAAGTTATGTGAACATACATTTTCACTTCTCTTGGGTATATACCTAGGAGTAAAATTGCTAGGTTGTATGGTAATTCTGTGTTTTTTGCCTTTTTGGGGGCAACATTATATATTCTGATACTTAAATCGCATAGTATTTAGTTATCATTACTATATCTTGCCTTACTTAGGAAATTTAAACCCTTGAGGGAAGGAAAAAAGCCTTATTTTTTTCTTGCTACTCCACCCAGTACCTACCATCATGTCTACCTAATAAAAAAAACACAGTCACTTTTAGGACTGGAAAATGTAATGGAAAGTAGAGACCTATGGCATTCTCTTCCTTGTGTAAGCCTAATTTATGTCACCCTTTTCTCTTAGTGCTGCATCTGTATTTCTCTAAAGTATTTGGTCTCCCTGAGGCCCAGCTATTGGAGGTGAATTCCCTGCAGATGCAGATGATCAGTGTACAACACCCCACAGGTCTGCACATTCTGAGGGAGCTGTACTTTGGGGCACAAAGGAAGGGCAGCTTCAAACCTGTCTCCTTGCAGACAGCACTTGTGCACTGTTCTCCACTGCGGAGAAAGGTCAGCTTTTGTGGAGTAATAACATACCTCCAGGAAGCAGGGCTTCTCAAGGCCTTTATTCACCTATCACTGATAACTAAAATGTTTAAAGATGTGATAAAAGCCATTAAAAGGAAAAGAGAGCTTCCTGCTTTTTCTCCCCTGATCAGACCCTAAAAAAACAGCTTTAACAAAGGGGAGAAAAGACGCTAGGCTTATAAAACGGAGGCCCTGCATCTGTCTTTGGGTCCACCTTGAAAGAGTAAGATCAGAAGTACTTTATCCCAAACTCTTGCTGGCAGGAAGAACTATACCAGGCGGCACTGTTGCTAAACTGGTTCTTTTCTCAGTTGGTGAAATCACTAGGTGTGATAAGCAGCTGCTCTGCAGCAAGGGGTGAGACAGCTCTGTCTGATTCTCTAGCAGCAGATGGCAGCCGTGGGTGATGTTGGACAGAAGATGGAGGGCTGTGCTTCCCAGGCTGAAAGGTAACGTGCAAGTCAAAGAGGAATGCCTCTAATTGGGACATAACTGGTCTTCAGTGAGCCCTTATCAAGGGTTCTTATGGTACCCTAAAATAATTGAACTCCACCCAGGAGTTAAGTCAATGCTAAATGAAAGCAAGAGTTTACGTTCTTTTGCTCTTCTGAGTGGGGAAACTAGCGTTCTAGTGCATACAATAAGGACTTCCAGTTGCATAGCATCTAATAAGCACATAGTAACTATACTACTGCAGAGATAACATAAATTCGTGTACCTCTCTTATCACTTGCTCATGGCCACATGGAGGGCTCTCTTGGGAAGGATTTTTGAGGCCAATTTCAAGCTCATCAGGAAAGATGGTCATATATTGAATTAGTGATGTCTGTCATGAACACCTAAGAGATTAAGAAGTATCATGTGTGTTGAAGAGTTGCCCGAGACCTGGAGCTCCTCGATAGCAAGGACAGTCTAGTCTCTGGACCTGGCACAGAGTAAGTCAGCAGTAGGTATGTATTGGTTGAATGACTGATTTGATTTCCTAGTTTGGGAATTGGCCCATAATTCTAAGTTAATGACACATGTTAAATGCCTTAACAGTAAATGAATTTTTTGCAACAAATATTTCCCAGAGAACTTTGATTTTCATGGAACTCTTGCCTTGATGTTTTCAAAACAGCTTTCCATTTTGCTACAGTGAAATAGTAACATTTTAAGAGTTTCCATTTAAATTGGCTACTCAAAGCAGATTTCATCATTTTCTGTTTCAGTGCCTAGAGAAGCATCTTGGTAGTTTAGAAGGACCACCGGCTTAGAATTCAGATTTGGGTCTTAGAGCTTGTTAAACACTTAGTGACCTTAGCTAGTCACTTCTCCACTCTGGGTCTCCATGCCCTCCAAAAATATTAGAAAATTCGTCAGTAAGCTCTTTGATTCTGTGAATCAGGATAGAAGATGAAAAAGAGAACGGGTTTCAACAAGATAATCTTGCTCTCTTCAGCCTAGCTGATTGCTTCTCTGACTTCAGCTTCACTTTTCATCCTAAGAGCAGTGATCTCAGGGTAAGGAGGAGGAATGACATTTTTAATGATGATCACTTACAGTAAAGTGTCAACATAATGAAAGCCTTTCTGATATCCCTGCAGAATGTTACATGAGGTTTGCCCTATATTCCAAGATGATTATGTTATGCGTGATACATAAAAATATAGTGTATCATCTCAGACACGTCTTAGCTGACATTCACCAAGAATCTGACAAATAAATGTTTTTATATTTATGTACATTCTGCCTGATTCGGAAGAAAGATGTAATAAGAAAGTTATGCTCAAAATAATTAAGCCTGAAAACCTTTAGAATGAGAAAGGACAAGAACCAAGTTGTTTTTTTGTTTTTGTTTTAAGTCATTATTTTAGGAAACTTAAAGAAAGCTTCCAAAGTTGAACGTGAAATGTAACTTCATGGTTCCTGGCAGCCAAAGCAAGAGGGAGGTAATGGGCTACCTTGTTCTCCTTGTCTGACAACAGCCAGTGTAACTTGCTTTGGGGAAGAAAAGGAAAATGCAAGCACAATTTGTCATCCTGCCATGCTTATTCTAATAGCCTCTTATCAAAGCAATAGCTATCAGTTGATAAAGAAACCACTGAATCGTGAGTAAGAGAGCCAACGTAGACCAAACCTTATTTTACTGGTTGGTTGGTAGCCTATAGCCAGGCCACATACAATAATAGCAGCTGGTGCTTACTCTTAAGGTGCTTTTGTGCCAGACACTCTTCTAAGTACCTTACCTATATTAATACATGAAATCCTCACAATAGCCACGTGGGTTAGGAACACAGTGAGGTCTGTGATCTTAACCACTGCACCATAATGCCTCTTGCATCTCTGAAATCACACGGAGATTTAACTCACCACCAGTTACACAGCATCTCAGCTCTGAACCAGTTTACAAAATAGGCAGCTGCAGTGCTTCATAACTGGGTGGATCAGTCCTTTGCTCTCTGAGTTAACGGTTCTTTTCATGTTGTTTTAAGGTGGCATCTTGAATTCCAAAGAACAGTGTAGCATTGCTTTGCACATCTCCTTGTTGGTGTGAAGAACATCATATATCAGCCATGTGTCCTCTCATTCCAAGGTATCTTTAATCTACATCAGGGATGCTAAATCAGTCAGCTCCAGGAGGGGAGGTGCCCACCTGGAAAACTGTATTGAGAAGGGTTCGCAAGCCTGGTTCAGATGTCATGAGAGAGAGGTTCATGGCTGAGTAGTAACATCTGCCTTGAACAAGCACAAGTCTGTGTCTTTGCTGTCTATAATCTAGTTCAGGATCAGAGGTTCCCTCTAAACTGCATGGCTTCTGAGGTTACTTTTCTTTTGAGAGGAGAACAGGATGTAGTGATTCACATAATTCATTAATTCATTCTACAAAAATTTATTGAATTCCTGCTTTGTACAAGACACACAGTAGTAAAATGAGTAAGTCAAAGTCTCTGTCTCCACAAATTTTATTCCAACCAGAGACCTATAAATTGTAACAATTTCTATACAGTGAGATAATAAGCATTCTTAGAAAGTGCTGTGGGAGCACAAAGGAAAGAGCTGCTGTCTATCCCTGGGAAGGGCAGACAGGCTTCACAAAGAAGCTGCCAGTTAGTCCAAACCCGAACTCAGTCCATGTATATGGAGCCTGTAAGGGAGTGTGTTTTGACAGCCACCTGGCATGACCAACATCTCCCGTTGTTTCTGTCACTATCATGTTCAGAATACATACAGCACCACCATTACTACGGCATTTCTTTTGAGTCTCAAAGAGCAGTTACACACCCAGGAAGAGAGGATGAAATTAATCCATCATGTTGGATCAATATTTTACAAGTTTGGCTGAATGACCTTTGGGTAAGATAAAGCCAGGGAAATAGGGAGCCAGTACCGGACAGGTGAAATAGGACACTCAAAGGGAAAATCAGAAATGCCAGGAATAAGGCAACATTGGCATTTTCCGCAGGCCAGTTCTGTGTCCACTGGGAAACACATTGTCTGTAGACATATGAAAACTATGGAGAGCAGTGGTTGGGGTCAGAAATGGCTTCACGAGGGCCAAAAAACCCCAAATAAAGTCATTTTGGGGCTAATCTTTGTATTTAGAAAGAGCTTTGCCCTAATCCTATTTGGGATTTCTACAGCATACTCTCTCTTAAGAGAAGTCACAAGGCTTTCATTTTTCCCTTCTCACTGCCTTGTGAAGACAGGTATCTAAAATCCCCGTTTGCAGGTGAGGAAATTGAATTTGTGGTGTGAGATCACACAGTGAATTGAGCAAAGACTCACAAGCAAGTGCTTACTCTCTCTTACCCCTACATTTACCTTTACATTTAATGCTTAGAATGAGGAGAATTGTCCTTGGTGGTTTTAAGAAACTAATAAAGCTTTATATTATATTTAATCATCAAGAAACAAAAGATTAAAACCAAGAAGATACTTTGGAGATAATCTTATCCAATGCTCTTGTTCTAAGATGTGGAATCTGAATCCAGGGGACAGCTCCCAGTAACTTGAGAGGTCCAGCCATTAAAACCTACTCAGGGGCACCTGTGTGGCTCAGTCGGTTGAGCATCCAACTCTTGATTTCAGCTCAGGTCATGATCTCAGAGTCGTGGGATCAAGCCCACGTCAGGCTCCATGCTTAGCATGGAGTCTGCTTGGAATTCTCTCTCTCCCCCTCTCCCTTTGCCCCTCCCCCTGCTCGCTCTGCCTCTTAAATAAATAAATAACTAAATATATCTTTAAAAATAAAAAAATAAAACCTACTCAGTCCTTATGGTTTCTTTTTCTAACTGGAAGCCAGTGCCTCTAAGAGCTGTTTAAGAGGGCACCTGGGGGGACTTAGTTGGTTAAGCGGCTGCCTTTACCTCAGGTCATGATCCCAAAGTCCTGAGATGGAGCCCCGCATCGGGCTCCCTGCTCAGTGGGGAGGCTGCTTCTCCCTCTCCCTCTGCTGCTCCCCCTGCTTGTGCTCTCTCTCTTTCTGTGTGTGTCAAATAAACAAATAAAATCTTAAAAAAAAAAAAAAAGGCGCCTGGGTGGCTCAGTCAGTGGCTCAGGTCATGATCCCAGGGTCCTGGAATCAAATCCCACATTGGGCTCCCTGCTCAGTGGGGAGTCTGCTTCTCCCTCGCCCTCTGCCCCTCCTCCCCGCTCATGCTCCCTTTCTCTCTCTCAAATAAATAAATAATAAAAATTTTAAAAAATAGATCTTTAAAAAAATTATTTTAAAAAAGCTGTTTAAGAGCCTCTGCTTATCCTCTGGGACTCAATTTAAGGACTTCTGCTGGGTCCCTGCCCTCAGTTTGCATTTGGGTTCAGAGCCTTCCTGGCACTGTTAACTTCCTGTTAAGAGCCCTCGCTCCTCCCATAGATTTCTGTCCATTTATTAGACTCCCACCATTTCTGAAACAACTGTTCACTTCAGCTTGCAGCAAAAAGAAAAAAAAAAAAAAATCAACCTTTGCAATTCAAAAAAGACTCAGATTGCTGACCAGAAGCATAAGAGGTCTCCCTTTAAGGTGTTACATACTAGTTGTGCCGTCCTTACCTGCTTCTGACTGGGCCACCTTTCAGGGAAGCATCTCTTTCTTGCCCCTTATGAAGGGTTGCAAGAAGTAGACAGTGCCTCCAATAATCTGATGCTTCCCTCAATCCCCTAAACCTCTGGCCTCGTTAAACTGATTGTTTTACTGCCTGTAGCAGCAATTGGGAATTTTTCTGCCCCAGATGTGGGAGGTTCTGTGGCTTCCCCTCCCGCCTCGTCTCACACTTTTCTGCATTTGCTTACTTTCAGCTCTACATTCCTGGTACCATTTCTGAATTATTCAGGACTCTGTTGGTTTCAAGTGAAATAGACCCAACTTGAATTACCAGAGGCAAACAGAAATACGGAAGCATTGCACACAACTGAAAGAAACGTTGATCAGAAACACCTTGGGAAAAGCTGCAGTTCAGGAGTAACAGGAACAGGGGTTGTGGCTGCAGACAGGCCTCTTCCGCAAGACAGGAAACATGGCTGCTGGCAGCTCTAGAGCCTCCTAATTCATAGCTGCAGTCACCTGACATGGACTGGCCTCTTGGGTCCCAGATTGAAAACCCAGGGCCTGGCTTAGGTCTGGTGCTCATTTTGGGGCCAATTAGTTGGGCCAGAGAGGCAGGGTCTATAAAGGAGCATGGTTAGCAGTCACTATCAGAAGATGTTTGCCATTACTAGAAGCCCCGAGGGTGCTGGGCATTCAAAACTAAAGGTGTCCAGGGGCGCCTGGGTGGCTCAGGCCTTTGAGTGTCAGCCTTCAGCTCAGGTCATGATCCCAGGGTCCTGGGATCAGGCTCCCTGCTGAGCAGGGAGCCTGTTTCTCTCTCTCCCTCTGCCTGCCGCTCCCCCTGCTTGTGCTCTTTCTCTCTCTCTCTCTCTCTCTGAGAAATAAATAAAATCTTAAAAAATAATAATAATAACTAAAGGTGTCTGAACAAACCTGAGAGTCCATCCTGAGAGGAATGACTGAGAACAGGTTGAAAAACAAGAGGCATAATATGCTTTTAAAAAATATTATATATTCGGGGTGCCTGGGTGGCTCAGTTGGCTAAACATCCAACTCTTGGTTTTGGCTCAGGTGTTGATCTTAGGGTTGTGAGATCGAGCCCCACATTGGGCTAACGCTTGGCATAGAGTCTGCTTTGAGACTCTCCCTCTCCCTCTGCCCCTCCCCCTGCTTGTGCACACACATGCACACTCTCTAGCGCTCTCCCTCTCTCTCAAAAAAAAAATAAAATCTTTAAAAAAATATTATATAGTCAATAAAGCTTTCCTAACCGACTTTCCCTTCATTGACTCTCCTGATTAATTAACTGTGCACTCTCTTGTTAAAACATTATCTGGTACCCACGGAGGCTGGATGCTCCCAGCTAGTAGGCTAGTTTCTAGAACACCTGCACATTTCTGCTCCCACCAGTTGGGGTGTATGCTTTCCAAAACCTGGGAATGCCAGATGGACTTGTAATTATACCATTTAATTAAATATCCCCCTAGTGAAAAAACAATGCAAGAAGAAAGTTATTCCTATGGAAATCAAGTTTAATTCAGAAAGATTTGATGACAGCCAGTAGCTAGAAGCAATGGCTCTTCTGTAGTGAGGGAGAGGGCTTTTACCTTTTATTCCAGAAGAGGTTCTGGAGTCTAATCCCCTGTATTAAAATTCTAGCTGTGTAACCTTGGGCAATAGTAGCAGCATCTTGAGACTTTGTAAAATGGAAATAGTAACAGCCTTGTTGGGGAAACTGTTAGGATTAAACAACTTATTTCCGTTAAAGAATTTAATAAATTTATTTCTCTTAATAACAATTAGAAGTGCTTAACCATAGAGAAAAATCATTTATTTCTCAAATCAGTCCATGAAAACATAAATAATTTTTTTAATGTAAAAGGACACCTCCAGAAAGTTCTAGAGGTATGTGAAAATCCAATTTATTAGGATGAGTCTATAGGACATCCTCCTTCCCGAGTATGTTTGGCTTTTAAAAAGAAAAAAAAAAAGCCAGGGAAAAAACTTTAAAAGTAGAGGAGATGATTGGAAAGTCTCGGTGTAGCTTTAAGGAGCCTCTGAGTTGCAGCAGAACCCATGCTGGCTCTATTCATAACTTTGCTTTCTGGACTAGTATTCTAGAAGTTGGTACGTTCTTTTCATTTGTGTCTTTCACAGAGGGCAGTAAGATTTAGTTCTAAGTATATTTTGGGCATCCGGATTCTAGTCAGCATTTCTGGCTCTGTTTTAGAACCTAAAGTCTGCGGCTTATTCCTAATGTGGAAAATGGAATAATCCCCCAGGCACAAGAAGAAGAACTCCAACATTCAGGCTGCCGTTACTATAGCGAGACAGTGCTACAGACATCACAAGACTTGTTATACAAGGAAACATGATTACAGTGGATTAGAGAAACTCGCCAGAGCCTTGAAGGATTTATTGCTTTATTGAATTCTGAATGAGACATAAATATGCTTTTCCCCCTCTTAATTTTGGACCCCATATGGAGAAGGTGAGAAAATTCTTCAGCAAATTCTAGAATGCTTAGCTGCTAAAGATTGGTTGGGTATTGTATCCAATTCATATTGCAAAGGGCATGAATGCTTGCTTGGCAGAGATGCAAAACAGTCACTCCTTTCTGTCTGCGCTGCCAAGTTAGTTACTGCCTTGTCTCCCAGTGGGAGAAAAATGTAGCTCCTTGGGGAGTCTTCTGGAAGGCAGCATGGTGTAATGGAAAAAGCAATGCACTCAGAGGCACGAGGCCTGGATTGCAGCTTCCACATTTATAAGCTCTGTGATTTTCAACAGGTTACTTAAACTCTTGTATCAAATATAGGAAGAGTAATCCCCCTCTCAGAGGGTGGCATTAAGGATTAAAGTATGTTAAATATCATGTAGAAAATCTCAAATGTTAGTTGCATGAGCATCAAAATGGCAGCTGTGGTACACTCCTTTGAGTTCATAGATCTTAGAATTTTGCTGATAGCCTAGAGAGGGAGTTTTAAAAATAAGGATGGTCTGTCATCTTCTGTGTTCTTCAGATTCTTTGGTTTCTCTGGAAGCTGAAGTGATAGCATGGGTTAGTGGTTAGGAATAGCTTTGGAATCAGACAGACCTAAGTTTTAAATTCACTGCTTGCTAGCTGTGAAGCATTGAACAATCCACCTGACTTCTGTTTTCCTCAGTTTCCTCATCTATAAAATGGATATAAAAATAGTGCCTCAGCCATTCTTTATCCCTTTCCCCTGTTTTATTCTCTATATGGCACTTAATCACTATCTGAAATTGTTTATTTCCTGTCTCCTACTCCAGCCCCCACTCAAATAGAATCCCCATAAGGGCAAATACTTTATATGTGTTCTTTACCACTTTACGTGTCTTGCCTAAGATAGTGACTGGTACCTTGTTGTTATTCTTTTCACCCTTGATTCCTGTTTTTTTAAAAAAAATTCCCCTCCCAGTATCATGGCTGAATTTACGTACAGTAGCTGAGTTAGAGACCGGGCAGGGATGTTTTGCGTTTGGAAATACCTGTGTTCTTACAGCTGAGTTTCTATTTCCTAAAGATGCTTACTCAGCTTTCCATGGCACAGTTTGACTTGTGACATCAGAAGACTGACAGGCAGAAGTCTGACTCAGGGATTCAGCTAGGAAAGAGCATGACTTTCAGCCCTGCTCACCCTTTGAGGGATGGCTGGAAAAGGCTCAAAAAGGTCTTGGATTTCAATTCATCTAGGAAGGTATTTAGCAAATTATTTTTAACCATTTGGATAGGGTACAGATCACCCGAGGAATCTGCTGTCTGTGCATAAGTGAAGAAGGAGAATGGGAGAACTAGGTGGAGCTGAGGGGAAGAGAACAGGCTTTCCTGCTGCTTCCCAGGGGACCCTGGTGACTGTCGCCCTTCCCACCCCACACCTCCAGAGCATCCTCTTTGACTTTAATGTACCTAGCATCCTGGACACCCCTAAGATTCCAAGGTGCTCCATAACCCCTAAGAGTTAGGCACTGCAGACAGATCAGTGTTTGGGCTGTTTCCCCTCGTTCATCAGCCGTCTCCTTGTGAAGAGGTGGCATTCATGGCAATGAATTGTGTCCTGGAGAAAACTGAGCCCCGAGAAGAGAAACTCTTGACTCTCCTACCTCTTCTTTCAAGCCCTGTGAACTGGTTCCTCTAAATTCCTGTGGGACCAAGATGGGCCTGCAGGTGGGGGCAGGGATGGTTCCTGAACATCCAGGGGTTGTATACCAAAGGTTGCATGTATGTGTGTTATGGAGGGGAGGCTCAATGTCATTACATTCTCAAGAGATATCTTTGGTCTAAGGTAGGTTTGGAATCATTGCCCTGAATGGACTAAATGTATTTTTTTTTTTTTTTTAGTGTTGGCAAACTCCGCAGCTTTGCCCCTCTGGCACCCAAAGCTCTGTGTGGGTGGGTTGAGGATGGAGATGCTGAAGCAGTGTACAGCCGCCCAATCTTGTTGGATTTTTGCATTATGGCTCTCTCATCTCTTCCTGAGTTTGCTCATTTGCACAAACAATTAAGCCAGGCCCATTGGTAGCCAAGTCCCAACTTGTCCACAGAGGGTTTGGTTAAAGAGGATAGTGGGAAATTCTATAAACAAGCTGTCTCTGTAGATTTGGCTTTAGGAATAAGGAAGCCACATCATCAACAAATGTGTCAGTCCCCTGAGTTTCTTACTTCAGTCACAAAACATTGCCCAGCTTTTAGAGGAGGGGCGACAATAGAACGACCTTTTCACTGAGAAGGAGCAGGATTCACACTGCATTTCTGCATCCAGGAGCATGAACATGCATTCCCCTTCTGCCCAGCACCCTTCACTGCAGACTGACCAGATTACTAATAGGCCTTCAGAGTTAGTGCGCTGGTGTTAGTCCATGTGCTCTAACTACCCAGTAAAGTGCTTCTGCCTTGCTCTTATCACAAAATTCTATTAACTGTAGGGTCTGGAAGTCCCTGGAAATGAAAAGCTGCTGGTAGGTGTGAGTGTGTCTTTGGCAGTGCAGTGACCTCATCTTTAGCAGGAGTGTGGCAGTTTCTGTGTATTGAGTATTTATCACATGCCGGGCTCTGTGCAGTGCTCTTTGAATTTGTCTTATTCGGTCCTTATCCTGAGGTAAATGTCAGTATTCCCATCTTACAGACGTAGAAGTTGAGGTTCAGAGAGGTGTAGTCAGTGATAAAGTATTAAAAAAGTGTAGGGTATGCCTGGGTGGCTCAGTCAGTTAAGTGTCTGCCTTTGGCTCAGGTCTTAAGGTTCTGGGATCAAGCCCCAACACTGGGCTCCTTGATCAGAGGGGAGCCTGCTTCTCCCTCTTCCTCTGCCTGCCACTCCCCCTGCTTGTGCACACGTGCTCGCTCTCTCTGTCAAATAAATAAATAAATCTTAAAAAAAAAAAAAAGTGTAGGGATGCCATACCACAGGGGGCCCCAAGGGTCACCAGCAGATGTGAAGCAGAGGCCCTTCCCTAAAGCCGAGTCATGAGATGGATGGAATTTAGTTTGGAAAAAGAACTTAGGGTGGAGGAGATGAGACCCAGAGTCTGAGGAAAGCACAGCCATGTATTACCATCTCCCTATATTACTCTTGTTCTGTCTTTGTCGTTTAAGATGCAGATAATCGTCTTTACCAGAATTCTTCTCAAGTCACCTGTATGGGATGAACATTCATTGTTTTTCGAGTTAGAACCATAGATACTTGCCTCCTAGTTTCTAGTTTCGTCTGGCTTTTCTCCATCCAAGTCCCACAGCCATTTACCATTGACAAGCACAGGTCCTAGTGAGTCCCGCCTTCAGTCCCTATCCCCTCCAGCTGCCACCAGGCTTCCTTTTCTGACACAGAGATCTGAGCATGTTACTCAGGGACTTCTACAGGCTGAACTTGGCTTCAGGATAAGATCGACTCCTCAGCGTGGCAGTCAGACAGCTCCTACAGCAGGCTCCAGCCTACTTCTCAAGCTTGTCGGTCCTAGCTGCCCTGCACTTCTGCCTATCCCTTGGCACTTATTCTCTCCACCTGGCAAATGTGTGCTCATCCTTTAAGCTTTCATCTTTTCTGAAGGTCCCCCTGGTTCCCTTCTCACATTTGTCACACTGGATCATAATTATTTGCTAGTTTCTTGAGAATAAGAATGATGTCTTAATTATCTTTATATCCTCAGTACCTAGCATAATGCTTAGCACATGCTGGGCACTTACTAAGAACATTTTTGAAAGAATGAATGACTGTTTGACTCTTTGATGGAGAAGTGAAGGTGAAGGATCGGGGACATAATAAATAGAAGGTCCCCTTCTGTTTACAGAAATCTCACAGTGCAGTTGTCTCACATATATTCATGTCTCATACATATATGTATTTGATCCAATAGAATTGCTGGTGTGAGAAATGTAGGTGGTTTCCCAGCATCTCACATATTCTAACTCTTCCTTTTTTTTTTTTTTTTTAAGAGAACTCAGTAAAGTACTTCATGGACTGCTTTTTTAAATAACTCCTTTAGGATTAAACTCTACAGGATTAATTACTGTATCAGTCAGATTCTTTGGGGTGGAAGTTAGATACTAACTCAAATTTAAGCAAATGTGAGGATTTATATGTTCAAATAACAGAAAAATTCGTGGATAGTTCTAGCCTTGGGCACCCCTAGATCTGTGTTCAAAAAATGTCAGTGATGACCTTCCTGTCATCTTCTCTTGCCTGGCTTTTCTCTGCACGGCTTCATTCATTCTTAGGCAGCCTCTGGCCTTGGGATAGCAAGATGGCACTGGTAGCCCCAGGCTTACATCCCCAGGCTTAGCAACGACCGTGGAAAGAGAGCCTTCTTCCCACTGGTGCTAGCTAAGGTCCTTCTTCACTGGTTACTAGTGACCCAGTTACCATGGGGGGGTCAAGGAGGTGACTATCACTGGTCAGAGCTGGGGTATGTTCCCATCTCCAGTGGTAATAGGGTAGATAGCCCACCAAAATTGCACAACCTGAGAGTCAGGGGGAAGTTGGTGAAAAATTAGGAAATTGGTGTGGTTATCATAGAGATAATGATACAGCAGGCTGAGCATACAGAGTGGCAGATATCCTTTGTGGTTACCTTTCCTTTCTTTTTTGCTAATATTTCTAATAGTTCTCATATTTCCTAGAGCTAAATGGTGTGATAGACCCCAAACAGGTGGCTTGCCTTTTCCTTTTTTTTTTAAAGATTTTATTTATTTATTTGAGAGAGAGAGAATGAGAGAGCACATGAGAAGGGGGAGGGTCAGAGGGAGAAGCAGACTCCCTGCCGAGCAGGGAGCCCGATGCGGGACTCGATCCCAGGACTCCAGGATCATGACCTGAGCCGAAGGCAGTCGCTTAACCAACTGAGCCACCCAGGCGCCCCTATTTATTTTTTAAAGATTTTATTTATTTATTTGAGAGAGAGAGAATGAGAGAGCACATGAGAAGGGGGAGGGTCAGAGGGAGAAGCAGACTCCCTGCCGAGCAGGGAGCCCG
>NC_138369.1:45215749-45377838 GCF_054177405.1 Leptonychotes weddellii | reverse complement strand
CTTTCTTTCACTTACTTTTCACCCTAGCCTTTGTGATTGGTCCAACAGCTCCGTTGTTGGTGTCAGAGCTATGGAATGCCAAATGGAGGGATTTGAACACGGGAGTTTTTCATGATGACTTGCATTTCTTGATAAGATCAAGGAATACTTAAATTCCCAACGGTTTTTAATTGGAATCCTGCCATGAGTTCTCTGCTACTGTATAGACTTAAAGCAAATACTATTCTCAGGAACATGCTTTCCCTTTACTTTCTTTCTGTAGTTAACCAGTGATTTTTGATCTTCAGTGCCTGCTTGCTTCTGATACTCAGCCCTGACTGCCACTTGTCACCGTGACCAAGCCACAAAATACCAACATTGGTAGATCCTTCTTAAGTGGGGAGTAATAACAAAACATTACAGCACTTTGGGCCTTGTTTTATTCCTTCCAATTGATAGTTTGTTTTCTTTTCCTGCTATGCTTCCTATACTTGTTTCCTGGCATGCTTCCCACCCCAATTTGGCTGCCATGTTTTGTGCTCCCACCACCTACCCAGAACAGAAATTGTGATTTCTTGAGTACCTGCTTCTGTTAACTACCTCAGTAGACCCTTTATGAAAATCATCCCATTTATGTCTCATGGCAATGCTTTGTGGGACCAGTGTCATTATTGCCACTTAAAAGAGGTAGAATTTAAGGCTAAGAGTGGATAAATAATTTACCAAATATCATAGAACTGGGGGAAGACCAGGGATTCAGTTGCAAGTCTGCTAAACTTCAAAACCCTTTCTCTAAGAATTAGGCTAGGAACGCTAAAATACTGGAAAAGTTAAGATCCAATTTATGACCTGAAGTCAAAGGGTAAGACTAACACATTTAAAACAGTGAGAGTGGGGGCGCCTGGGTGGCTCAGTCGGTTAAGCAGCTGCCTTTGGCTCAGGTCATGATCCCAGAGGCCTGTGATCAAGCCCCGAGTCGGGCTTCCTGCTCCGCGGAGAGCCCGCTTCTCCCTCTCCCTCTGCCTGCCGCTCTGCCTACTTGTGCCTTCTCTCAATCTCTTCGTCAAATAAATAAATAAAATCTTTTAAAAAATTAAAAAATAAAAAATAGTGAGAGTGCATTTAAGATAGGGTCACTTCCAAGTGCTGTGAGATACAGTATAGTTGATGGTGCTCTTCAAGTTCAGAAAGTGGGGAATTCTGCCTCCAGATCCCACTCCTATCTGAACTTGACTGGGCATATATATAAATATTAAATCAAGAGTTCATTTTAGGGGCAGCTGGGTGGTTCAGCCGGATGAGCGGCCAACTCTTGGTTTCGGCTTAGGTCATGATCACAGGGTTGTGAGATTGAGCCCCATGTTGGGCTCTGTGCTGAGCAGGGAGTCTCCTTGACATTCTCTCCCTCTGCCCTTCTCCCCACTCACACACTGTCTCTAGCACATGCCCACATGCACTCTCTTTCTCTCTCTCTCTCTTTCAAATGAATAAATCTTAAGGAAAAAAAAAAGAGTTTATTTTAAATATTACCCTGGTTCCAGTTGCACAGTATTCTCATTCACCACTTTGTTTACAGCATGCCCTAAATTTAGGCATTTATGTCTCCTCACCCTTCTGTTGAATCCAGAAACATTTGTGAACCCTAAATATCTTTACACATGTTCACCCTTATGACCACTGCCTTTTAGGTTTCATGAACTCCTTGATAAGCACAAGTCACAGTTAGGAGCTCTCCATTGTTCACCTAATTAGGAAAGACTGTGGCCAAGGGAAGATTTTTATCCACACTCTGGACATCTGCATCTTGGTTGAATTCAGTGCATTTCAGTTCACTGGAGGCTTCCTGAGTGCCTAGTAACTGGCAGCCGGTGTGCAGGGATCTGTGGGGGAATACAGCATATTCATTCAGTGTCTGCTGTTAGAGCGCTGGTAGTCAAGACACACAGGGCAAGGTCTCTGTTTTCATGGAGCTTCATAAACAATGAACAAAGACCCTCTCAGCTAGTGTTGAGCACAAAGATGCAAACAAAACAGGGTGTTGGGGGAGAGTGAATTGGTGTGGGGAGCAGAGGAGGAGAAAATAGAGGTCAGGAGTTAGACAGTTTAGACTAGCAGGTGAGTGCAGGCCCGTCCAAGAAGGCGGCTTCTGAGCTGAGACCTGAAGCAGAGAAGGGATCCACACATGTGAGGGTCTAGGGAAAGAGCCTGTGGGCAGAGGGAGCATCTTGTGCAAAGGCCTACGGCGGGCACAAGCTTGTTGAGTTTCAGGAACGGGGAACATGGAGCCAGCATGGTGAAAGCACAGTGAGTTGTGGGGGAGTGGTAGGAAGCGAGATTGGAGACAGAGGAAGGGAGCAAGTGACCGGGGGCTCTTGTAGGCCATGAGAAAGAGCTTGTGGTATGTTTTAAGTAGGAGACTGACAGGGAGTGATTTGCGTATTTTTTGAAGTCTTGGCTGCTATGTGGGGACTGAGTCAAGGTGTAAAAACTAGGAACAAGAATGTTTGGGGTGAGTGACTGAGCAAGATGAGTTATGTTGTTATAATTATCGATGTTACCATATACCTGACGGAGGAATTTCAATTTGGGTTTTCTCCTACAGGCAACTGTGTGTGTCAGTAATAGCTCCTGCTTAGTGAACAATTTATCAGTGCCAGTCACATGGCCTTCTGTGCATTTTTCATCAAGTCCTCTCCCACAGAAGAGCCTTATAAGCCAAGTTTAGTATCAACTTTACCTTTTATTTTTTTTTTTGAAAGATTTTATTTATTTGAGACAGAGAGAGAGCACATGAGAGGGGGGAGGGTCAGAGGGAGAAGCAGACTCCCTGCTGAGCAGGGAGCCTGATGCGGGACTCGATCCTGGGACTCCAGGATCATCACCTGAGCCGAAGGCAGTCGCTTAACCAACTGAGCCACCCAGGCGCCCATCAGCGTTACCTTTTATAAAGGAAGAAACAGATGAGGAGAGCCTAGATGCTGACCTCTCCTAGTGAGGAAAGGGAACAGGAGCGGCAGGAAGGCTAGGCACCCAACTCCCAGCAGTGTTCATTGTTGGCCAGGCTCCATATGAGCTGGTAGAAAATGGTTGCAGTTCTAGGAATTGCAGCCTTAATTTGTTAGCCAAATACTCCATGCATCAGCAGGGGCGGTAGCTGTCAGTTGATCTGAGTTTTATGTGGTGAGATTTTTTTGTTTTTTTGTTTTCCCCCCTCCGATGAGAACTACTGTTTGTTAGCACTGAGAGCATCAAAACCATTTCAGTTTAGGACTTTGTGTGAGAATATAATTATACCTCCCAAAGATATAGGTCTGGCCTAGTAAAGTGAGAGCAAAAAATAAATAGGATCAGTAGAAGGGGAATGATTACTGGTACCAGGTAGGTTGAATGGCAACTCACTTATTTTCAATATTATACAAATCAAAATCCTATTCCCTTTTATTTTATTTTAGCTAAGTATTCTTGTCCAAACGAAAATCAGGTGTTTTTCTTCTTTTTCATTTTTTTTCCCAAAGCAAATGGTTACAAACACTTACTTAATATAATTTACTAGAGCTTTTTTTTTTAAAGAACATTTACATTACTTTCTTTTATGCATGCAGTAACTTTTGATCAAAACATGACTCCACTCTCTTGTTTAATGTTGAGCATCTGGATTAAAGGCTTCTTTTAATCTTAAACACAGATTATGACTCTCTTTCCCTTTAAGCAAACCGCCATAAAACCTTGGCCCTTTTCCAGTTTTCTTCATTAAAGCTCTCTTTATTATAGTGTTTTCGGATGGCAGTCATTAAATGATTGTTATGCACAATGGGCACTTGATTATAATTATTTAACTGGCAATCAGTTATTGCCGCAGTTTGGTAGTGTAATTAAAAGGGAGCATGTTTGTACCTGCCAGCATCTTTGAGATGTTCAGCTCTGGATTAGGGAAAGAAGCAGAATCTAAACATATGGACAGGAAGAATCAAGCACTTCTATGAATGGAAGCTTTTCTTTTATTCTTCCCCAGTCTGGTTCCTGGCCTCTTTTGTTCCATAAGGTAGATAAAGGATGGTGATGAAATAAGATGTGGGTAAGAATTTTTGTGCTACAAACCCCTGGGTCAATCAATACATTCAGTAACAGTTGTAAATTTGCTCCATGTGCTGAGAAATGCTAAATGGGTGGAAGTGTACTTATATAATTCTGCTTTGTAACCTAAACATCCACGCTGATTTAGGCATTTCAGCATTTCTTTCTTGACCTATAAATTGATATGGGAGCCCACTAGCAAAACGTTGGCATAAAAGATAGGTGGCATTCACTTGTTTATGGAAAGTCATTAATCACTAAAGAAGTTAGTAATACTGTGATTCCCAAGATCATCCACTTCATGATTCAGAACTCTCTCCGTGTGACAAACATCTAATCCTAACCAGCCTTAGCAAAGAGTACATTTCTTGGCTTATGTTATGTTATTGGAACCACTAATAGGATTAAAGGAAGAGCTGCAGGAACCAGGGCCCAGGGTTAGAAACTGGGATTCAGTCCCTCTTGAGACTCACTTTCCGTTCACCTCTCAGCTGAGCCTGACTGTGCTTGGCCTTTTTCTGAGGATAGGTTCCTAGGCTTCTCCCTGTGGCAGGAAACGTGGCCATTAGTAGCCCCAGATTCTGATCTTCCTTGCTGAGCAACTCCAATGGTAACACGTGTCTTCTTTCATAAACTGGCCTTAAGGAAGGACTCTGATTGGCCCGACTTGGGTCATACTCCACCCCCTGGACTAATTACTGTTGCCAAGGAAATGACACCGTCTGATTGGCCAACCCTGGATCACATGTCATCCCTGGGGGTAGAGTAGGGAAGATGGAGTCTGCGATTGACATTCATATCAGAGACCTTGGTATGTACCCATAGGTGGGGTTCCCCAGTGACTAAGAAAAACACAGTGGTTATTTTAGGGAATGAATATGAAAATCTGAAGTATCCAAACCTAGAGAATATTCTCTGCATGTTTTCCCAAAGTGGATCTCTTTCTTTTAGAAATATTCTAAGTTACAGAAGAGTAAGACTGAGTTATAAAAGAGTCCATCTCAGTTTCAAATGATTGCCTAATCTTACCCACAGTCATTCTTGAGCCCTTAATAGTGTGCTCTCAGGGCAGAGTCCTAAAGAGATGGAACAGGCAAGAAGACGCCTGCTGTAGCAACACGGCCACCATAGCTACGTTATTACAAGGGATAAGGACCTGGGGTTCCAGAGAGCACAGTTTTCAACCACTACCTCAGAGTATCAAACTGCTTACCACAGTTCTGGATAATAAAATTTTCCATTTTTCTCTTGGTTTAGTTCCACATTTGAATCTGTGCAGGCAAAGGCTAGACAGTCTGAAAAATGGCAGACTTAAATAGCAAAAGGCCTTTTAAAAGTAAAAGAGAACATTAGGTGAAAATTTAGAAGTTCTTTTCCTAACCTCCCCCCATACCAACTGAACATGATCTAATCAATAAGGAAAGTATGAATCATCCTATTTATTAAGCATATGAGGAAGATAATCAAAATGTGCAAGCTCAAACTTGAATAAAAATAAATTCTCAATTTTGTATTTATCTTATTAATCAGTGCACATTTATTTTTTTGTTATGTATTTATTTGTACAACTGAGATATTTAAGCTCACGGCAACTTAAACTACTAATGGAATACTATCCTACCTGAACTCTGGGCCGGGTGCAGGGCATCGGCTTCTTCAAATCAAATAAGTGCGTGTATATTTACACACATACACTTTTTTAGTTTGTGGATATTGGACAGTGCTAGAGGAGTTTCTTGGGAATCCAATCTTCTCAATGGCAAGCTCCAGCACTGCCTTTGCCAGTAGTTGAGTTCATATGGACTTGATGCCAATTTTCTTTTCACATATGTGAAATAACAGTTTGGCACAGAGCAAACAGAACAATGACACCATAGAGAAGGCTAGTGCTTTTTAAGAAGTGAAATGGGCAGATTCAGAACTAATTTTTTCTTTAGGTGAACTGAGTTTAAATTAAATTAAATGTTGCAAGAGATTACAGTATTTGTGTGACTCTCAAAAAGTCAAAGGCCATGGCAATAAAGTATTTTCATTTTATAGAGTTTTTCTTGGAAAGGCTGTGTGCCATATGACAGCAGAGTGCTTAAAACCCAAAGGCTGGTGCCAGCACAAAATCCAAACATCATAAAGTTACTTCCAAAGCCCAGATAATTATTGGTCCCCTCTCTTGGAACAGAGCATCTCTCAGCTAGTCCAAATCTGCGAGCTCAGAATCACCTTCTTGAAGCCTAGGGTTTTGAGTATGAAGCGATGGGTAAGGCATGTTTTCCAGGAAGGAAAGGAAAAGTTACTGAACAACAATTATCAGAAGAATCAAAAACCACAGATATCAGTACCATCCCAGTGAACAATTTTTTCTCTAGCAAAATTTATTTCTTCTTCTTCTTTTTTTTTTTTTTTAAAGCCAAAGAAAGGGGAGGCCAGCCAGTGGCCCAGTGGCCATTGCTATGTGCATGCTTGGTCCCTCAGTCAGTTTTTGAAAATCCAGCTAACTTGTCTCCAACAAACAGCCTACCTCCAACCCTCTCCACTTAGGGCAGTGTGTCTTTACCACATTAGATCATTCCAAAGTAAAGGGGCTGCTTGTTGAGGCTTTGCATGCTTTTGTGGTGCCCTGAAATCAGTAAAAAGCCTTGTGATCCATGCTTCTCTGCTTCCCCAATTTCACCCAAAGGGTACTGAGGAAGCCTTTGCCTTCTTTCTAGGCTGCTTCTATACACAGAAGCTCTCTGAAAGCTTTGCTCACCAGGACTTGAGATCCATGCTCTTCAGTGAATTTCCATCAGGAGGTCACTGCCAAGTCACACAAATCTGTCAAAGGAGGCTTGTCTAGGAGAGCACCGAGTCCCTCTCCACAGAGTGACAGCTCAACAACTATCCTTGAGTGCTGGCTGGCCAGTCTTCTCTTCTTTCCCACCCCCTTCACTAGACTTCACTACCACCTGCTAATGCATCTAAAGGGAGCAAGAGGTCTCAGTCACAACAGATGATTAGAGTTGATGCCAGAAGTGTAAACAAGTCATAAATTACTCTTAATTCTTCTTGGCTATGGATACTGTTAGTCTTTAGCGATGGAAAAATATACTCACTTTAATCTCTTTTATTTATATAATAGTTGGTCCTCTCGTATGACTATAAATCTCACTTTTCTTCAACAAGCATTTCCTAAGCATGTGCTCTGGGCAAAGTACTGTGTAAACTGCTACTCTTTTTTTTTTTTTTTAGATTTTATTTATTTATTTGAGAGAGAGACAATGAGAGACAGAGAGCATGAGAGGGAGGAGGGTCAGAGGGAGAGGCAGACTCCCCGCTGAGCAGGGAGCCCGATGCGGGACTCGATCCCAGGACTCCAGGATCATGACCTGAGCCGAAGGCAGTTGCTTAACCAACTGAGCCACCCAGGCGTCCCTGTAAACTGCTACTCTTAAGAACAGATACAGGAGGGCACCTGGGTGGCTCAGATGGTAAAGCGTCTGCCTTCGGCTCAGGTCATGATCTCAGGGTCCTGGGATCGAGTCCCTCATCGGGCTCCCTGCTCCTCGGGAGCCTGCTTCTCCCTCTGCCTCTCTCTCTCTCTCTCTGTCATGAATAAATAAATAAAATCTCTAAAAAAAAAAAAAAAAAGAACAAATACAGGAGTTCATGTTTAGTGGGGACGGAGTTTGGGAAGATGAAAAAATTCTGGAGATAGATGATGGTGATGGTCATACAACGGTGTGAAAGTACTTAATGCCATTGAACGATACATTTTTAAATGGCTAAAATGGTAGATTTTATATTTTTTAAATGGTAGGTTATATATTTTACCACAAAACAGATTAGGGATCTTTTTTTTTCAGGCAAGATTAGCTATTTGTTGTAAGTTATAAGTTCCACATATATCCTATAGCAAAATAAAAAGTGTGTGGGACTCACCACAAAAACTTTAAGAGTTCCACATTTCTTGTATATTACATAGCAAGTCATTGTGTCACTGATTTGTCCTCTTGTCAGAATACTACATAAGGTCTTATTTAAGTTAACACATGATTATCCTCTGCAATCAAGGTGAAAACAGAGTCTCAACAAGTGCATTGATAAATGAACCCCTGAGTGAGGCCTTATTACACTTATCGTCCATAGCACAGTGCCCCAGAATGGCCAGAACATTGGTGAGCTTGGAGAACAGAGACTCAGATCCCATCTTGAGGCCAGCTAACATAAAGAAAGCTCTGGCCTTCAAGCTCTGTCTGGTTCTTGCCTCTGCCTTTGGCCAGTGGTATGACTGTGGGCAAGTCATCTCGTCTTTGTGGGCTGGCTGCTGTGTCCTTCCCTATAAAATGGGAGTGACAGTGCCTGTCGTGCAGGCTGTCAGGACCGAACAGGCAGACGTTTGTGAGAACACTTAGCGCTGGGCTGGGGGCATAGTAGGTGGTAAATCAGTGCCATCCCCCTCGCCCCTGCGGCTTTCGTGACAGTCAAAGGACTGTAATGCAGTGGGTGTCTGAGACAGCGTCCAGAGCGCCCTTCATCCCACACGTGTGGGAGCGTGTGAGACACCTCCTGAAAATCTTTTCTTCCTCTCCTGATACTCTGGTCTCCTCTCCTGTCACTCTCTAGACTCTGCTCTCCTGCTCTGCCTACCTTTGAACTGGGAAGTTCATGATGTGAATATATTGATGTTGTGGGAGAGGGGAGATGGCCCGCCCCTGGCCCAGCACCAGCAGCAGCTGTGGAAGTACAACAGTGTTCAGGGTCTCGTGGTGTTTGGGCCTCTTGCTCTTTCAAGACCCCAGGGCCTCACTATCTCGCTTCTCAGACCCACTACCTTTCCCCAGGGTTAGAATGTCTTTCCCTTGGTTTCCTTTGACCTCTTGTCCCTCAGTCAGGAGCCAGAAGCAAAGAAAGGTCCTTGTTAACCCAGATCTGTGTCTTCTCAGCCAGTAGCTTGGCCCCTGCAGGCCCTCTTCCTGCAGGTCTGAAAAGCTTTGTCTGGGGACTGTCAGTCACCCTTTCTTCCTTGTGGGTCCATGCTGTTCCTCCTGGCTCCAGGGGACAGCCCAGCTTTGCATCGGCCTCACCAAGACCTAGAATTTAGTTTGTTGAAAGATTAGAGTACTTCGATGGGTGGTATAATTTATCAGCTTCCCCAAGTTAATGACATCCTTTTGTATCTTGTAAACATCTGAGTGATAAAGAGCTGGGCACCTCTTCCATACCAGCACCGTAAGTTAAACGGGATAGCCAGGCTAGTGCCAGGCTACTAAGCAGTGGTTCTTAACCTTTTTATTATTTTTTAACCTTTTTATTGAGAATTGTATAATTTATATACAATTAAATCTTAATTGTGTACAAATGTTAAATATACATCTCAATGAATTTTTATGATCTGCACACCTGTGTAAATATTACCCAGACTGAGATTCAGAACATTTCTAGTTCTCCAGAGCCTCAGACCCATTTCCAGTCAGTACCCCCAAAGGTAACTACTGCTTCAACCTCTTATCACCTTAGATTGGATTGAGTTCTTGACTTTCTTGCATCTATGCTCACCCCTAAATCCCAGTTTTCTACTTAATATCATTTAAGAATTCAAAATTTATTATTGCCTGTTGTGACCAAAAAGAAACAAAGTAGTGGTTATTTTAGAAATGCTTTTCCTGCCTTCCCCACCTAAACACATCCTAATACGCCCTCTGCCCCCACCAGCCCCATCCCCCCAACCAGGTCATGGTCAGGGAGGTGAGATCCCCATCCTTTCTGGTCAGTCATGCTCAATTCCAGAGTCTGAAAAGGAACAGAAACAGATGCCCTGGGACCTTAGTTCTGTTTTCCTGGTTCCCAAACCTCAAGGTATAGTGTTTTCTAAGCTGAACAAGAGTGTGGGTCTTAGAATCATCAGATATCCACTGAGCTTCCAACACGCTCAGATTCCTGCTTTCCTGTCAAAGTAGGATTATCTTTCCCCTGATTATGTTTTCAGTTTTCTTGGGGATGAGGAATGCATTTGAAGAGAAGTATCACCGTTGCACTCTCCTTGTTAATGTTGACCATTTTGAACTGTTTCTACTGAAAAATATTATAAGAAGATGATTTTACAGGAGGTACACAGAAGCCCCCATTTTGGCATGCACTGCCATACTCAAATCCTTGTATTTAAAAGTGGAGCTTAGTCTGTTTATCCTACAGTAAAAATATCTACAAGAAGCTATTATTATATTGACTTTGGAGCCAAACAGGAAATCAGAGGATTCACAGATGTTATCTGCTTTAATGCAATGGGTTTTCTACACTCTGACTTTACAGCCAATCAGGATAGACTCCACAAAAGGATTTAAGGAACATGTTATTGACATAATGTGTATTTATTGGTCTTTGCAGGTTACGTTGTGTTCCCAGAGTTCTGAGGGCAAGAGCAAGAGGGAGACTTAGAGAGAAAAGATGAACCCAGCAAGAAAGAATTAAGATAGATTCCATCATTACCATGAAAATATAATTATAACATATATGGGGGAGAATTTAGAATAATTCAACAATGTATGTAAGCATTTATTATATGCACAGTATTGCATAAAGCAGTTTACAGCCCAAAGGGAAGATGATATGTCAAAAGAGTAAGTCTTCAAAACTGTCTTTTTCAGCATTTTTATCCATGATTTAGATTAGGACAAAAGTGGCACACCTCGCTAATTCATGGGAGAGCACTAAAATCAAGATCTAAAGAGATAATGACAGAAGAAGGCTGAACCTAGGAAGTTGAAATATAGCAGGCACAAGTGTAAGTCCTTAGATTATTTAAAAAAAAAAAAGTTTCTGTGAGTGTAGAATAAATAGCACCTGTGAGGAGAGATCATGGATGCTTGCCAGCACAGTGTGGGTGAAGCAGTGGTATGAAGGGGCATGACAGATAGCTTCTGCACTGTGAACTCTTCATTTCTCAAAATTGAATGGCCAGGACCCACGCCTGGATACAATACTGACCTCACTTCAGATGACCACACCTAAAGATGCTGAGAGACGTTGAGAACCAGGATCAGAAATCACATTACCTGGAACATTCTTAAATAAAAGAATGAGTAGTTATTTGGAAGAAGAGAGGGGATGCCTCAGATACCTGAAAGCTGTCCTATGTGTGAGGCACATAAGGCTTGGTGCCCAGGAAGGCTGGGTTAGGATTAGGGAGAGATTGCGAAGAAGGGTCTCTGATTCCATTACTCACACTTGAAGCTGCTCAGTGAAAGGAATAGGCGGCCTCATGCCTGTGTTTGGGCGTGGAGGACTCACATTTATGGAGGATGGACCTCATACCAGTCGTAGGGCCCCAGTGGCCACTTGTCAGAGGGGTTGTGGGAGGGACTCATGCACCTTGTAGAGCTTTGGAACAGATGCCGTGTAAGGCCTCATCCAACCCTGATACTCCATGGTTGCTCATAGGCACACAGCACAGGCTCAGGTGAGTTCTAGTAAAATGGCTGTGGGCTAGAACATCTGGGGAAGGAGGCAAGGACTGTCATGGATCTTGAAGTGTGACAGAATTGAGGAGCACAAGGTGAAGGTAGGCAGGCATGGGGTGGGATTGGAAGATGATGAGAGAGAAGTTTGGTAGATAGGATGGGGCAACAGAGTGGAAAACCATAGCAGATGGCGATTTGGGCACCCTTGCTCTCACGTGGTCTCCTACAAGGACACAGGGTTACAGGGACTCCAACCCCACAACCTTGGTGATATTGGCAGCTCCCTGTTGTATTGGTTGACAGGCAGTGGGGGTGCCCAGACCAAACCACTCAAGTTATTTCTGCTGCAGAAAATCATAGGCAGTTTCCTAAAGGCCGTGAGGAAAAGGCACCTTGCTAGGACATGAGCAACGAGGCTTATTTATCCACCTGCAGCCTCATCGAAGGTTTTGCATTTGTACTAATGCTAACTCTCTAAACTTTCCAGAACTTCAAGGTGTTGTTCCCAGTGTCCGTCATTCTCACCAAGTTTGTGTTTTGCCTTTGTTCATAAATGTGGCTTTAGAGAGCCTTTCTGTAGTTCTGGCCACCAGCATACTTTATCTAGTTTTATTTCCCACATTCACCCTTTATTTCCTCTTGTCTGAGTGGCCAACAGTGAAATGAAGAGCATATTCAGGGGACATTGACTCAGTTCATTTGCACTATAAGGACTTATAGTGTATTGTGTTACCTTTTGCAAGTGTATCACATTTTTATTTCCAGGCATTTTCTACACAATGATGCAGATGAGGAGATTAATGCAGGAGAGGTGAAATGAAGTAAATGTGGAGAACAGCCCATTTTATGAAGGGAAAGGCCATTGGAAGTAGGACGTTTTTGCTCTTTAACTAAAGAAACGTTGGCAAGGCCAAGTTAAACAGGATACGGCATTCTCTCCAAGCGTTTCCACCACCACGCCCCTCTCCTCACTCGGGTACTTGTGGGTCACTTCCTAAGCTGTGAATGGGTTCGATGACCTGTAAGCAAGGGTGGGAGGTGGAGATTTCGCTTGAACAAACTCATCGAGGGAAGTAATTCTGCAAGTTTCCCAAGGATGAGAGAATGTTTTTTCTTCCCCCTCCCTTACCACTCCCCCACCTCCTCCACTGTAAAACAACCTCAGCCTCCCTACCCTAGCAAAAGCTGCAACCCAGAGCTGTGTTTAGAAGCCTACTACGGCCATGTTTATCCTGCTCTTCTTTGGGGGCTACTGAGGTTTTGTGCCCCCACTAGACCAGTGCCTCTAAAAAGACATTTTAGGGCTATCAAAGAGACTGCAATATCCGGGGGCCATTTAAAAAGCCAGAGACCTCTTCTGTGACTCATCCCCAAGTCCTGACATTTAATAATCCCATCACCCTAGGGGGTCTCCAATACTGTCTCATTTGATCTTCTACCCAATTTGAGTAAAGAATCAGGAGTGCTTTATGGGCTGATTGCGTGGGATGCATTATCATTCCTTCTGAAGTTGGAAAGGAAAAATAAAGCTGTCATTGCTTGAATTAAAATAAAATAAACACAAATCCATAGGACTTTCCTAATGTCCCTTCTGATGTGGCCTTTATTGGGTATTTCTTGTGTTTGTAACTGTGTCAAGTTCTAAGCAGTCATTCTCCGATTTCCCCTGATTTTCCATCGTCTTCTCCCTGTCATACTTGGATGCTCCTACTCTGTCTTCATGCAGGTTGTACAGAGCTTGTTTATTCCCTTGAGACACAAAGCAGATCATTTGCTTAATTTTTATTTTAAATGTTGTCTGTGAGTCGTCATCATGGGGCAGCTTTGGTACATGACGCTGATTTTTGTTCCCTAGAAGTCTCTGCCAATATTCCAGTCTCTTGTATACATTCACTGCTATTATAGTAATAATAGTTTACAGAAGCCCAGATTATGATATTTTAATAGTATAGAGCCCTTTGATATAAATGCTTCATGCAAATTGGAATGAAATATTAAAACTGCAATTTTGGCTCTACTTATCAGTATACAAAAAGATTGGACCTGATTCCTCAGATAGAAATGAGCCCTCTTTGGCAATTTAGAATTTCTTCATGTCTCACATCATAGAGCCCTCATTTTAAGAGTGAAGAAAAGGAGGCCTAGGACTACTCTCTGGTGAGTTTTTGGTCAAAAATTAGACTGAATTTCAAGTATCTTGGCTCTCGATCCAGTATTCTTTTCTCCTATTCTATGTTTAGCCCCTCTTTTTGTATACTTTCCTAGAAACAAGGCTATGATCTCCAAGCAGAATTTCTGTAAACTCAATTCCAGTGTGTCCCAGTTAGAAAGAATCCTAAAACAGCAATTTTCCAAGCGTGCAATCAAGGGCTATGATTCCTGTTCTTAGGATTATAGCTTTGAGAACTTTGCTGTGTGGACTCCATGTAGTGTGGCTGCTGAGGGAGGGGACTGACACCTACTGTGTATTCTATCAGGCTTGTCCTATATAGGCGCATTGCTATTTCAGGTGATGTAATTTCCTACCTTCTCACCCTCCAGTCCCATCTGCTACCCCACTTGGATTAATCTTCTAAAACACTGGTTTTTAACATTATCACTGCTGGCACCAAACACCCAATAAAAACTCTAAACTCCTTAGCTGCTCCTCCAAGGCTCCCCCCTGACCCCACCAGATCAGTGTCTTCACTGCCTCCAGAACAGGCCATATTCATTCCCAATCCTCTTTGCTCTTGTAAAGGTTCTCCTTCTCCTGTCTGTGGTTCAGGCATTCCCACCCCACAGGGGCCAGGCCAGTCGCACTTGTTTGACTCTGTCCTATGTTGTGCTCCAGTCTGACTAATACTCCCTCCACTTTGATCTCCTGAAACGTGTGCTGATTCGATTAGAGTGTCTAACCATAACATCTGACATCCTGATTGCATTGCTGTCATGAGCGCTGGTCTCTGAAACTCAGCTATGAGCTCCCAGAGAAGTTCACAGATGGTGCTCTCGGAGCCCACGAGGCCAAAAGAAATACACAGAAGTTTCATTTATGAAGCAGTGAGGACTCAATAAATAGTCCTGACCTAACAATGAGTAGCTCTTTGAAAAAATACTGCACATAAATTGAAAGAACATGTCATTGTTTTATTCTGAAATAACCGTAGTTATTTACTAATACGATTTATGTTCCTGTTGGGTACTGCACAGCTTCCCAAAGCTTGGAATCAGATGGGACACTGCCATATTCCTTTCCTGTTCTATGTTGATTTTCACGTAATACTTTTTATGATACAACTGCCAAAACCCCAGTTTTGCAAAAATATGAGATCATCAAAAGGAATATAGCACAAACTAAAATGTTGAAGCTATAAACTACCTTGATCTGGTAGTTTCTGCAGTGCCTGACAGATATTGTGTATCTCGTTTTCCTGAAAAATTTAAAATATCCCATCCTATGATGTAAATTCACTGCAGTGCCCTGAGGCACACACTTTGGGAACCACAGCTCTAGTATAATATCAACCTTCTCTTGTGTGTTCCCAAAAGTGCACTGAGCAATGTAGTCCTCAGAGTGGGTAGCCAATTAATACTTGCTGAGGACTTTAATCCTTGACCATCTGATAGAGGCCATAAGCACCACAACTTCAGCAGTATACTGAGTTTCCCGACATGGCAATAATTCAAGTTAAATCCATTTGAACATCTTTTGGGGGTGCTGTAAGGGAAATTCCTGTACTAAATGGAGGTTGGCTTAAATGCCCTTTAAATAGTTTTCCATTGCTAAGGTTCTTTAATTCAGTAGAAGGGATATGCCATGTAAGACCAACATTAAGCACAATTGCATGACAGAGTGGTAAGGATGAAACATCTCAAATTCCCAGGCCAAAAATATAAAAATATTTGAATTCTAACATGCTGAATTTGGTATGGATGTAGAGACATAAAACTGCTGCTTCCTTAACTAATAAGGTAGATTCGTTGATAAACCTTTTCCTTTTCAATTGCCACAAAAATTAACCACATAGTAGGACACTGAGAAAACCACAGTACATATCAAAAAAGTAGAAATAGCACAAGAAAACATGATCACTCTATAATACAACTAAGAAATACAAATTTAAAAAATTAAAACACAAAAATAAAACAGCACTGGGAATTTTTAAAACTCCCACTTTCCTCACTTGGGTCAGTGAGGAAATCAAAATGAAAATTGTAGACTATCTAGAAAATAACGTGAAAATTCTACATATAATTTTTTTTTTGACACAGCTAATACAGTACTTAGGAAAATTCACCAACCTAAGTTCTTAAATGAAACAGAAATGAATGAAAATAAAAGAAATTATGCATCAAACTTACAACATTATAAAAAAAACAGAAAGAAAATTAACCCAGGGATGGCAGAAGAAAAATCTTAGAAGAGTGCCTTACACACAGTAAGCACTAAATAGATGTTAACCACTATTATTTACTTGTCACAAAGATTGAAGAGTTTCTATTTGAATAGTACAGAAAACTCTCCTGGATAGAGTAGTAAATGTGAAAGGCAAGTTCACCTTTGACACAGTTGGGGAAATTTGAATATGGACTCCATATTAAGATGATAGTTTGAATTAATGTTAATTTTCATAGGTGTGATGATGTTATTATGGGTGTGTAGGAGGATGCCCTTATTCTTACAGGACACATGTTAATGTATTCAGAAGATAAGTATCATGATATCTGCAGTATACACTTTAGGGTTCAGGGGAAAAAATAAACATAGATTAAGAAAAAAATGTGGGAAAATAACAACATATTTATGGGAATAAGATGGGGGTATCGATTCAAGTTTTCTCTACATTTTAAACTTTTCAAAAGAAAAAATTACCAAAACCAGAATATAGAACATGTGTACTATGTTTTTTAAAGAATCATATGTGTATATACATGTGTGTGTATGTGTTTATATGTTTATATGCTTGTATATACCTGAACTCTAAGGGATATACCAGAAATTGAGAACAGTGGTTGCTACTGGGGAAGAGAACTGGTTGGCTGGGGATAGGACTGAAAGGAGACTCACCTTGTGAACCTTGTATATGTGCTTCCATTTTCTATTTTAACGGGGGGGGGGGGGCGGGGCTATTATAATTTTTTAAATTTTATTTTAAGCTCCATGTCCTATGCTCAGTTTTACGGTTGTACCATCGTTGGATAAATGAAGTAATTTATGCCTAAGGGGCAGAGACTACTTAGGAAGTGCCTTATCTCCGGGCAGACTTCTTGGACGGATTCCTCCTTGGACTGTCTAGACTTTGCTGCGGGTTTCCTGTGGGCAAGCAGCCTGCATGCCTCCTGCCCCAACATCCCACCCCTTCCCGCACACAGCGCCCTTTGGCTTTGGCTCTTTGGGGGTTTCATGAAGACGTTTTTACAGCTGGTGGAAGGTGGTAGGCACATGGGATGGTCCTCAGAAGAAAAAGGTGTGGGCTTCCTGTTTTCACTGTGACTCAGGCAAGTGGGAGAGCATTTCTGTGGAACACTCTTAATAAATAACTTGCTTACCCTGACACCAATGCGACTCCCCAGTGTCAGAGTTCAGGGCAAGAGGCAACTGATCGTGAGGTTTCCTCCTTGGTGAGAACCAGATCTGAGAGTCTTTTGGATGCAGCTTGTGGTGCCAAAGATTTCAGAGCTGGAAGGGATGTACTTGAGAGATCCAAACCATGCACTTTACAAATGAAGCCACCTAGGCCAGGAGAGGTCCACGGACTTGGACGAGTGGCACAGGTAGTTACCATACATCCCCTGAGCCATCTGTGCAGGATTCTTTCCATGACACCGCAGCCACCTGAGAGGTCCACGGGGACTCAGGACTCTGTGGCAGGCGTCAGACTCATTACACTGGGCAGGCAGTGTTGCAGCTGATCTGCTGCTTGCTCTCAGAAGAAAAGGGTGCAGTGCAGCTTAAAGCTGAGGAGTCAGGGAGGGAGATGCGGAGGAGTAGGGAGGTAAGGTTCACTAAAAACAGTATTTTGCCCATGCAAGGCCCGGCGGGGAACCCAGTTCACCTCTTACTTAAAAGAGACTGATAAACTCGTGGTGGATTTTATCCTTTGCCCTCAGAGCATTAAAATACCAAACATTGGAGATTTTACATAGAATACTTGAGAACTTTTTTTCACTATTAACCTTATTATGAAATACTTCAGGCATGCAAAAAGACTTAGTGAATGTAATGAAAGCATACATACCACACTCAGCCAAAGAGTGACTGGGATGGGGGCCTGGGTGGCTCAGTCAGTTAAGTGTCCAACTCTTGCTTTCGGCTCAGGTCATGATTGCAGGGTCCTGGGATCAAGCCCCGTGTGGAGCTCTGTGCTCGGCACAGTCTGCTTGTCTCTGTCCCTCTGTTCCTCTCCCTGCTCATGCTCTCTCTCATTCTCTCACACTCTCTCCATCTATCTCTAAAGTGAATACATAAAATCTTTTTAAAAACATAAAAAATAAAAAATTTTTAAAAATTAAAAGAGAAAGAGTGACTGGGATACTTAGTTGAAGCCCCACCCCCCCCTTCCCTGATCACAGGCCTTCTCTCTCCCCTTATCCCCCAGGGATAAGCCCCGCCCTGAATATGCTCCTTATCATTGCTCTGTGTGCCTTTATACCCAGACTGCATGTGTGAGGTCTCCCTAGATAAGGTATCGCCTTATTTTCTATAAAACTTTATATAGACAGTGTCACGCTGTACATATCCTTACACAACTATTTTTTTCCACTCAAAAGTATACTTTTGAGATTCCTCTGGGCTGCTAGGTGCAGCCCCAGTTCAGCCATGTTCACCAGAGCAGAGTGGGGTTTTTGGTTTTTTTGTTTTTAAAGATTTTATTTATTTATTTGACAGAGACACAGTGAGAGAGGGAACTCAAGCAGGGGGAGTGGGAGAGGGAGAAGCAGGCTTCCCGCTGAGCAGGGAGCCCGATGCGGGGCTCGATTCCAGGACCCTGGGATCATGACCTGAGCCGAAGGCAGACGGTTAACAACTGAGCCCCCCTCAGGCGCCCCTAGAGTGTTTTATTGATGACATATTTAAAAACCTATCCATTCTTCTGTTGAAAAACATTTGTTTCCAAGCTTTTGAAACAAATAATGCCCCAACAAACATCCTTGCACTTGTTCCTTGTGCACACAGTACCCACCTATTCTCACTATTGCTGTATCCTTCATTGATCCACAGACTGAACAAATGGTTCTGTCTCTCTCTTTCAGAAATTCATGATTCATAGAAGTGGGTGTTTATCTGAGAGACAGCACTTTGGTTTACCTCAGGGTTTTTAATTTGGAGAGTGGTGCATTAATTCACCTGGGAATTTTTATTTTCCCTTTAAAATAAACTCTGTTCTTTACTTCAGACCTACTGAAGTTGAAATGTCTTTGTGGGGAAGAAAAGCTCCTCTTGGAGAAGCTCCTAATGACTGAGGCCATCCACTGATTTACTACACTGCTGTACTTCGGCAGGCTACGCCCCCTTGGACACATCTTACTAGACTCTGGTCATGGCCCTCTAGAAAGTGGGCAGACCCTGTGAGAGGAAATGACCTTTCAGCAGAGTACCCACTGTGAACATCAGACACTACTGTGGTGCAGTCCTGGCCTGCTGGTGATACCGTTTGACTTCTACCCATCGCATCCCTTCTAGGCACCTGTCTTTATGGCAGGTCAGCTGATGTGTGTATTTCTTCTGTGTTAGAAAAGGCTCATCCTCTGTTACCCCAGATACGGAAGCCATCACTTATTCCAGTATCAAGCTAGGTGTAGGGGTTACAGCCCTGCCTTCAGTAAGATTGTGTTCTGGTGCTAGAGGCTGCAGGCATATGCATTTATAGTTGTAACACCAGAGATATGATAAAGACCATCAATATGTACAGGGGAAGAGCAGAGAGTGTCAAAGAGGGAAATGATTCCAGTTTGGGGACAGGGAAGATTTCATGGAAGAGAGTCCATTTCAGCTTTATCTAAAAGCGCTAACAGAGAAGATGAACAATGAGAACAGCAGGTTCAAAGGCACAAATGTTGCCTTTTGCAGGTAACAGATGGGTAGGGTGCATGTGGGGATGGTGCAGAGAGGTGAAGCTTGAAAGGTGGGATGGTAGGTGGATTGAGGCCGGGCTGGGGAGCATTTTGAATGGACTTCATCCTGATGAATTGGGGAACACATAGAATCATGTTAAGCAGAGAAGAGACACAGTAGGGACTGTTAGAAAAATGCCTTTGGCAGCCAGGAAAGACATGAATTGGAAAGGGACAGCTGGAGGCCTGAGCAGGAGACAGGAGGAGGCAGTAGCGATAGAAAAAAGGAAGGAAAGGATAAATTTGAAGGCGGCTGCTCGGTCAGGAATGACCAAAATGCAGATTGGTGGACAGAGGGCAGCTTTTGTTACTTACTCTTTCTCTATTTATACTCATTTTGTCAAACTGAGGTCAGACCAGAGGTAAATAGCAGCGGTATTTGTATCAATACTTAGGGCTATGAATACAAGAGACACCAATATGGAGTGTAATGTGGAAGTAATTGCATAAACATCTAAATAAGGACAAGAGTTTGAGACATATGAAAGCAGTGAGTATCCATTAAAATTAGAGTCATCCCACATGTCTTAACTCTCATGTGTTGATTTCTGCACATGCTCAAGAAAGGGGGCAAGTCTTCTGCATTTGGAATCAGGGAGCCAGCATTTAGTGTCCCTGCCCTGCCTCTTGACTATCTGTGAGACCTTGTGCAGGCCACTTGACCTTTCTAAGACTGCAGTCCCTTCCAGGGTAAAACAGGATTTGTCTACTGCCCCAGGATCCCTCCCAAAGCTAACATCCTCCAGTCTCTTTTTCATTGCCTGACTGCCCTGGCCGTGGACAGGCCCTGTTAGCTTTTAGAGATTAATTCTAGTTTCTATTGTGACTTCTTGGACCTATGGGTTACATAGACTTGCGTTGCTTGATTTCCAGTCATTTGGAGATTTTTCTCATCTTTCTGTTCTTGCACTTTAGCTCATTTCCATAGTAGTCAGAAAACATAATTTTAAACCTTTGAAATTTGTTGAGATCTACTTGATGACTAAGAATATAATCTATTTTGGTAAATGTGCCATGTGTACTTGAAAAGAATCTCTCTTCTGCAGTTGTTGCATATACTGTTCTATGTATGTCCGTTAAATTGAGTTGATTAGTCATGTTCAAATCTTCTATATCCTTACTGATGTAGTAAGTGTTAGTGAGAGAGGTGTTTTAAAATCTCTGGTGATAACTATAGATTTGTCTGTTCCTCATTTTTATCCTCAGCTTTGTTTTATTTCTTTTAAATCTAAGTTATTTGATGCATAAATGTTTAGGACATTTATCTTTCTGTTGCATTGACCCTTTTATCATTGTGAAATGTCTCTAGTTATTTCTCATGATACGTCTTACTTTAATATCTATTTATCTCATATTGACATAGCAAAAACTTTCTTTTTGTTATTTGCCATGGTATAAATCATTTATTTTCAACCTGTTGAAAAGCGGATTGGTGGGGTTTTTTAGTTGCATCTGGGGTTTGTTTTTTTTTTTTTTTTTTAGTTGTATCTCTGTTTTTTAAATTCCAATCTGATAGTTTTTGTATTTTAATTAGATTGTTTATGCCACTTACATATAAATACTGATTTAGTTAAGTTTAATTCTCTTGTCATTTGTTTTGCATTTATCTGTTGTTTTTTCCTCCTTCATTCCCTTTTCTTTTACTTTATTTTATTAATTTTTTTAAACATCTTTCATTTTTTTATTCTTTTTTTTTAATTTCTTTTTTTAAAGATTTTATTTATTCATTTGAGACACAGAGATACAGAAAGAGAGAGAGAGAGAGCATGAGCAGGGGGAGAGGAAGAAGCAGGCTCCCTGCTGAGCCAGGAGCCCGACGTGGGGCTCGATGCAAGGACCCCGGGATCATGACCTGAGCTGAAGGCAGACGCTTAACCATCTGAGCCACCCAGGCGCCCCTATTCTTTTTTTTTTTTTAAGTCAATTCTACCCCAACGTGGGGCTTGAGCTCTTTAGTGGTTACTATAGATATTTCCAAATTAATCTATTACAATTTACCTCAGCATTGCCCGAGCAAGCAAGAAACTTAAAGTGTATTCTGTTTTCCCCTTGCCAACATTTTTGTTACACTTGCCATATCTTTTATTTCTACTTAGTGATAAACCCCACAAGGCATTATTATCACTATTGTTTTTAATGGTCAGTAGTCTCTATATTTATCCATATGTTTACATTTTGGAGCTACTGATTCCTTCTTAAAATTGTATGCTTCCATATCAGAGCATTTGCCCTTGAGCCTGAAGAACATCCTGTCTTAGATTCATCATACCCTTTGGTATTACTCATAGGGCAATTCTCTACAAGAAATGAACACTCATTTGTTTTATTTTTCTGAGAGCATCCTTACTGCACACTTCTTTCTAAAGGGCATCCTCCTTGGGTATAGAATTTTTAGTTGACTTTTTTTTTCTTCAGAACTTTTAAAATCTTTTACTTTGTGAATTTTTCTGTGTGTGCATGTAATTTTTCTTAAGTCAACATTCTTTTTTTTTTAATTCCAGTATAGTTAACATACAGTGTTATATTAGTTTCAGGCATACAATAGAGGGATTCGACAGTTCTATACAACTATACATGACTCAGTGCTCATCATGATAATAAGTGTTCTCTTAATCCCCTTCACCTATTTCATCCATCCCCCCACCCACTGCCCCTCTGGTGACCATCAGTTTTCTGTAGAGTCTGTTTTTTGTCTCTTTTTCTCTTTGGTTTCTTAAATTTCACATATGAGTAAAATCATATAGTATTTGTCTTTCTCTGACTTACTTCACTTAGCCTTATACTCTCTAGGTCCATCCACATTGTTCAAATGGCAAGATTTCATTCTTTTTTAAGGCTGAATAATATTCCTGTGTGTGTGTGTGCACACGTCCATGCATCCGTGTGTTTGTGTGTGTGTGTGTGTACCACATCTTCTTTATCCATGCATCTATCAATGAACACTTAGGCTGCTTCCATAATTTGGCTATTGTAAATAATGCTGCTATAAACATAGGGGTACATTTGTCCCTTCAAATTAGTGTTTTTATACTCTTTAGGTAATACCTATTAGTGGATTACTGGATGATATGGTAATTCTATTTTTAATTTTTTGAGGAACCTCCAAACTGTTTTCCACAGTGGCTTTACCAATTTACATTCCCACCAACAGTGCAAGAGGGTTCCTTTTACTCCACGTCCTTGCCAACATTTGTTGTTTCTTGTGTTTTTATTTTAGCCATTCTGACAGGTGTGAGGTGATATCTTATTGTGGTTTTGATTTGCATTTCCCTGATGATGAGTGATGTTGAATGTCTTTTCATGTGTCTGTTGGCCATCTGGATATCTTCTTTGGAGAAATGTATGTTCATGTCTTCTGCCCCTTTTTAATTGGATTATTTGGTTTTTTGGTGTTGGGTTATATAAATTCTTTATATATTTTGGATACTAACCCTTTATCGAATGTGTCATTTGCAAATATCTTCTCCCACTCGGTAGGTTGTCTTTTAGTTTTGTTGATTGTTTCCTTCAATGTGCAGGAGCTTTTCATTTTGATGTATTACTGATAGTTTCTTATTGCTTTTATTTCCCTTGCCTCAGGAGACATATCTAGAAAAATGTTGCTGTGTCCCATGTTGGAGAGCTTATTGCCTGTGCTCTCTTCTAGGATTTTTATGGTTTCAGGTCTCACATTTAGGTCCTTAATCCATTTTTGAGTTAATTTTTGTGTATAGTGTAAGAAAGTGGTCCAATTTCATTCTTTTGCATGTAGCTGTCTAGTTTGCCCAACACCATTTGTTGAAGAGGCTGTGTTATTCTCATTGTATATTCTTGCCTCCTTTGTTGAAGATTAATTGACCATATAAATGTGGGTGTATTTCTGGGCTCTCCATTCTTTTTCATTGATCTATGTGTCAGTTTTTGTGCCAATAACATACTTTTTGATTACCACAGCTTTGTAGTATTTCTTGAAATCTGGGATTGTAGTACCTCCAGTTTTGTTCTTTTTTTCCTTTTTCAAGATTGGTTTGGCTATTTGGGGTCTTTCGTGGTTCCATACAACTTTTAGGATTATTTGCTCCAGTTCTGTGAAAAATGCTGTTGATATTTTGATAGGGATTGCATTAAATCAGTAGATTGCTTTGGGTAGTATGAACATTTTAACAGTATTTGTTCTTCCAGTCCATATGTATGGAATATCTTTCCACTTGCTTGTGTCATCTTGAATTTCTTTCATCAAACATTTTATAGTTTTCAGAGTACAGGTCTTTCACCTCCTTGGTTAAGTTTATTCCCAGGTATTTTATTATTTTTGGTGCAATTGTAAATGGGGTTGTGTTCTTAATTTCTCCTTCTGCTATTTCATTGTTAGTGTACAGAAATGCAATTGATTTCTGTATATTAATTTTGTATTCTGTGACCTTACTGAATTCATTTATCAGTTATAGTAGTTTTTCTGGTGGAGTCTTGAGGGATTTCTATATATATTATCATGTCATCTGCAAATAGTGGAAGTTTTACCTTTTCCTTACCAATTTGGATGCCTTTTATTTATTTCTCTTGTCTGATTGCTATGGTTAGGACTTCCAGGACTATGTTAAATAAAAGGGATGAGAGTGGACATCCTTGTGTTGTTCCTAACCTTAGGGGGAGAGTTCTCAGTTTTTTCCCATTAAGGATGATTAGCTTTGAGTTTTTCCTAGATGGCCTATATTATGTGAGGTTTGTTCCTTCTAAACCTGTTGAGGGTTTTTATCATGAATGGGTATTGTACTTTGTCAGATGCTTTTTTTTTTTTTTTGCATCTATTGAAATGATCATATGGTTTTTATCCTTTCTCACTTAATGTGATTTATCACATTGATTGATTTGTGAATATTGAACCACTCTTGCATCCATGGAATAAATCCCAATGATCATGGTGAATGATTTTTATTAGTGTATTGTTGGGTTCGGTTTGCTAATATTTGTCTGCATTTATGTTTGTCAGAGATATTGGCCTGTAGTTCTTTTTGTTTGTAGTATCTTCATCTGGTTTTTGTATTAGGATAATGTTGGCCTCATAGAATGAATTTGGAAACTTCTCTTCCTCTTCTGTTTTTGGGAATAGTTTGAGAAAAATAGGTATTAATTCTTCTGTAAATATTGTTAGAGACCCTGCCTCTGCCTTGGTCACCGAGTGGCCTTCATCAGTCTCCTCTGCAAATGCTTCATGGCCTAGTGTCCCCATCCCTGCCACCTGTGATCACAGGCCGAGGCCCTCCAGGGGTCACCACCAACCCACAAGCAACCACTTGGCAGCCATCCCCTCCAGTGGCTCACTTGTGGCCACCCACAACTATTACCGGCACCGCCTGGGTTCCACTTCCAGTAACAGCTCTTGCAGAAGTGCAGAGTATCCTGGGGAAGCCATCCCCCACCACCCCAGTCTCCCAAAAGCCCACCTGGGTCACTGGTGGGCAAGCTTCTTTTGGGGGAAGTCCACTCTCCCGTTCATGCCTATAGTGTTGGAGTCCCCAGAATGCTCAGAATCTCCCCAGGCCTCCAGTGACACTGTCACCTGTGACTTGGCTTTGGAAGCCATGAGGAAGCAGCCTGGTGGCCAGCCTAGCAAAGCCAACACCGGCCCTGATCCTGCGTGGCCATCACAACCACCAGGCTTCAGGAGGCACTAGGCTCATCAGAGCCATTCCTCCCCCGCCCCTCCCCTCTATGTAGACTAGGCAGGCTGCAGCAAACAGAAGCACTTGGGTTCTTTTATATCAAAACAGCAAAACACCAAAAAGGAAGTTGAGAAAGCCCCACTCTTACTATCCATGCCATATGCAAACTTTTCCGACGCCCTGTAACCATGTGCCTTATACCAAGTAGAAAATAAACTCTAAGAAGCCAGTAAAAAAGAAAAAAAAAAAAAATTTGGTAGAATTCACCTATGAAGCTCTCTGGTGCTGGACTTTTGTTTGTTACTGATTCAATTTTATTCCTGGTAATCGATCTGTTCAAATTTTCTATTTCTTCTTGATTCGGGAGAGTTATATGTTTCTTCCTGATTAAGAAGTTATATGTTTCTAGGAATTTATCCATTTCTTTTAGTTTGTCCAATTTGTTGTCATATAGGTTTTCATAATATTCTTTTATAACCCTTTGTATTTCTGTGATATTGGTTATTTCTCCTCTTTCATTTCTGATTTTGTTTGAGTCCTCTCTCTTTTTTTAAATAAGTCTGGCTAAAGGTTTATCAATTTTGTTGATCTTTTCAAAGAACCAGCTCCTGGTTTCATTGATCTGTTCTGTTGGGGTTTTTTAAAATTCTATTTCACTTATTTCTACTTTAATCTTTATTATTTCCTTCCTTCTACTGTTTTGGGTTTTGTTTGTTCTTTTTCTAGCTCTTTTAGGGGTAAGGTTAGGTCATTAATGTTTGAGATTTTTCTTGCTTCTTGTGGTAGGCCTGCATTGTTATAAGCATCCCTCTTAGAACCACTTTTGCTGCATCCCAAAGATTTTGGACCATTGTGTTTTCATTTTCATTTGTCTCCTTATGTAATTTTGATGTCCTCTTTGATTTCTTGGTTGAGCCATTCATTGTTTAGTAGCATGTTTTTAACCTCCATCAACATTCATTCTTATTGTTTCCTGGAGGATAATCTGTCCTTTCCCCGCCCCCTACCCCACCATGGGTACTTTTAAGATTTTCTCTTTATCTTTGCTTTTTATCAATTTGTGATGTACCTAGGTTTGGTTCTGTTTGTTGTCTTGCCTGAGGGTGACTGAGCTTCTTGAATCTGTGGGGTAGATATGTTTCCTCAGATTTTGAATATTATTTGCCATTTTTTCCAAATTTGTCTTCTTTTCCATTCTTTCTTTTTCTACCTAATGTGAGTCTAATTGCATGCATGTTAGATCATCTGACTATGGCTCTATATTACTTTCTGTTTTGCTTTTTCTGTTTTTTTTCTCTTTGTGCTTTATTTTGGATATATAATATTGACCTATCTACTGGCTCATTAATCCTGTCTGCTGCATATCTACTCTACTGTTGAATCCATCCTGTGAGTTTTTAATCTCTGATACTGTTTTTGGAAGTTCTGGGAAGTTTTTTGGATTTTTTATTTTTGTGGCTTCTAAGTTCAAATATTCTATTTTTTCATCTGGTTTTTCTATCTCTTTTCTTTTGACTATATTAATCACAGTTATTTTGGAGTATTTGCTAAGTCAAATATCTGGATTAACTCTGCTTTTAATCACTGTTTTATCTCTTGATAATTGGTGCCTTTTACAGTTTTCAGGGGGCGGAGGGCAATATTTAGTAAATATTTATTATATGCCAGACACTGTAAATGCTAGATTTACTCTAGACTATCTTATAGTATTCTATAGAGTCTTTAAATTTGTTCAGTCAGCTAAGTTTTGTTTTTTTTTTTTTTTAAAGATTTTATTTATTTGACGGAGAGAGATACACAGCGAGAGAGAGAACACAAGCAGGGGGAGTGGGAGAGGGAGAAGCAGGCCTCCCGCGGAGCAGGAAGCCCGATGCGGGGCTCGATCCCAGGACGCTGGGATCATGACCTGAGCCGAAGGCAGACGCTTAACGACTGAGCCACCCAGGCGCCACTGTCAGTCAGCTAAGTTACTAGAAGGACTTATTTAGGGAAGATCTACTTTAGGGTCCCCTTACTGCTAAGTATGATTGATAATCTTATGGGTGGCTTTTCTGAGTTGTAAGTCGATGTTTGGTATGTTCACCTATGTCTTCCACTCTCCCATTGCCCCAAATCCCACATCTTTCCAATACTGTTTAATACCTGGCATTTCCACTCAGAGTGTCTCAGCTTCACAGCACATACTTTCTCCCAGACTTTTAGGAGTCTCAGCCACCACTCAGTAGCCCAAGAGTTAGCCAAGGATCCAAGGGCAATTTCCATGTAGATTTCTGGGTTCCCTCCCTCACATTCAACCATCTCTACCACCCTGCTCCCCAAATCTCAGCCACCTTAGCAGCATCGAACTTTTATTTCTGCCTCATCCCTCTATCAAAACAATTGCTCCCTGCTTGAGTTTCTGTGTTGGTTGCTCTCTGAGCCAGGTAACTGTTATTTTATATATTTTGTCAAGTTTTTATTGTTTATGGCAAGAAAGTGAGTCTGATACCATCTACTTCATCATAGAACTGGAAGCTAACATTTTACTATCTTGGTTTCAGTTACATTTTTGAAGACACTCATTTTAAAAAGCACAATTTATGGATAATTTTTATTTTAAGTTTACTTCATGGTAATTTTGTTAATCAGTACTGTTTCCCAACCTTATTATTTAGGTGGAAAATGACTATAAGCAGCATCTTTATTAATGTATGAATGTTTCAGTTGGCCTATTCAGCTTTGGTGCTCCCTATATTAAGAGATAGCTTCTTTGGCATTTGCACAGTTTGAAAATCGTCTAGTGTTGAGAGTCTTCTCTGGCCTGACCCTGTTTTCCTGGTAAGCATAGTCCCAGTAACAGCACATCTTGGCAAAAGTGACCTGTTGCCCTGGGTGACTCCCAAAATGGCAGCCACTAGAGTTTAATTCCTTTGACCTTAAGTTTTATCTCCTGTGAAAATTCAGCCACTTCAGGGGAAGAATGGCAGAGTAGGCTGTATTAGTCATTCACACGAAAACAATTTCTCAGATCCCTTCTTATAGAGCTGATTTATTAGTAGCTGGGGAGAAGCTTTTGTGGTTACTCCTTGGTGTCTGAGGCAATGAACAGGGCCATACAAGGTGAGAAAGTGTACATAAAATAGAAGGGATAAAAAAAGATAAATCTTATCATTGTTTTAATCCTCCCCCCAAAAGCTAGGCTCCTTCAGTTTTTTATCTGTTTCCTCAAGAAATTCTTCATACAATATGATAGGAGCTATAGCAATAAAGCAAAGACTAAAAGGATCCAAATAGGCTGATAATATAGAGTAAAATCTAGGATTAAGGTAGGCTGAGGGATGCCAGAAATTGGTGACATTGGTTTCTTCCTAGGAGGGCTTTTGGATGGCTGGGCATTAAGGATGGGAGAGAGACTACATTATATAATCTTTTTTCCTTCTGAAGCTTGAACCATGTGAATGTGTTACTCAAAAAAAAAGAAAGAAAGAAAAGAAAAGATCAAGCATGTTTATTTGTTATCCTTCCTATAACACCCTGAGTGAAAAGGGATATTTTTTAACCCTCAAAGATAATAAGAATAGGAGAGCAAACAATGGCAACAAAAAATTTGGAATCTGGAAAGATGGTGCTATAGCCTGAATGTTTGTGTTCCACTAAAGTTCATAAATCAATCCCCATTGTGATGGTATTTGGAGGTGTGGGGCCTTTGGGAGGTGACTAGGTCATGGCGGTGGACTGCTCATGAATGGGATTAGTGGCATCTAACTTAAAGACAGAGACTAAACTAAATTTGAAGGAAACAGACTATGTCAAGAGATGAAAATTTTAGATACTCCAAAAAATTCCTCTATTATTTATATTCTCATTGAGACAAAAGATTATATTCATGAAACAAGAACAAAGGGCCATGAAAAGGGATATTCAGATAATGAAAAACAACTCTCAGGGGCGCCTGGGTGGCTCAGACAGTTAAGTCTGCCTTCGGCTCGGGTCATGATCCCAGGGTCCTGGGATTGAGCCCCACATCAGGCTCCCTGCTCAGCAGGGAGTCTGTTTCTCCTTCTGCATACCTCTCCCCCTGCTTGTGCTCTCTCTCTCTGTCAAATAAAAAATAAAAAATCTTTTAAAAAAAAGAACTCTCAGAAATTAAAAATATAGTAAGTTTGAAATTCAACAGAAGGAGTAGACTATGAAATTCAGAATATCTTCCAGAAATTAAAACAAAAGGACAAAGAAATGAAAAATAGGGTATAACAGATAAGCAAATTATGGATCGGGGTAGGAATGCCAACATCCAGATGATAGAAGTTGCAGAAAGAAAGACAGAGAAAACACAAAAATCAGAATGGTTTTCGACTTCTCAGTACCTATGCTAGAAACCAGAAGCCAATGAAACAATGTTTTCAAACCATGAAGGAAAATTATTTCTAATCTACAATTCTGTATCCAGACAAACTGTTAATTGAGCATGAAGCTAGAATAAAGATATTTTCAGGTATGCAGGCTCTCCAAAAATTTACCTTTTATTCACCATTTTTGAGGAAACCACTGAAGGATGAACTCTAGAAAAACAAAAATAAACCAAGAAAGAAGACATGGTAAATGGGAAAAGGTGGATGGCACACAGGAGGGAGACAGAGGAATCCTCGGGATGACCTGATGCAAAAAGGGAAACTACAACAGATTGGATCAGGGCAGAAGTCTCCAGCACAGATTTTGTTAAGGAAATGAAATTGCTTAAATACCTAATGTGTCTGAACATTTATTTAGGAGATTTAGACAGTTCGCAGAAAGTTTGGGATTAAATTATGGATAAGTATTTAAGAACAAAGTAAAACAAAAAAGACAGTTGTTAACTCCAGGGAAAACAACCTTGTAGAAGAGATGAGAAGTAATCCTAGCATATTACACAGGCACCTTGATACAGCAATTAGATACTGATCTAAATGGAATTATAATTATGTTGACAAGATGAAAGGAAGGGAAGGTAAGAGTTTATGATTGTGGGGGTGAGGGGGCTCTCAGTGGAAGATAGCTAAATCCTCATTTACCAAAATGGGAAATAGATACACAATGCTTCAACCTGAGGGGGAAAAAAATCATGAAGTCAAGAAGTAACAATGTAGACATTAAAGATTTAGTACCCAATTCCTACTGGGGGAGGGGTCCCCCACACCACGCAGTTCTCTAACACCAGCTGGGTGTCCTACAGTTCAACTCAATTCTGACACTATCTACCCAGAGATAATATCAGCTTGCATCAGTCCTCAAGACTGCCCTCCACTTCCGATGCCAGTTACAAGTCCATGTTATTACCCAACGGACTATAAGTCAGAGGTTCCCGTGACCCCCTCCTTGGGTTCAATTAAGTTGCTAGTGGCTCACAGAACTCTGGAAATCATCTTACTAGATTACTGAATTATTACAAAGGATATTAAAGGATATGAATCAGTAGCCAGATGAAGAGATAATAGGGTGAGGACCCGAACAAAGGAGCTATGTCCTTGTGGAGTTTGGGGCTTAGCACAGTGGTACATGGGAGTGTTCTAGTTCACCAACCTGGAAGGTCTCTGAACCTCATCCTTTTGAGTTTTTAATGGAGCCTTCATTACATAGGCATAATTGATTACATCTTTGGCTATTGGTGACTGATTCAACCTCCATTGCCTCCTCTCTCCTCTCCAGAAATCAGTGGGTAGGACTACCATCCAGAGCATTCAAAATGCTGGAAAGAAAGCACATGATGTGGTGTGGTAAGATCTGGAATTGACTCCTGGCTATACTCTGTGTGACTTCAGCAAAGTCACCTAACCTCTTTGAGAATAAGATAGGGGCAATAATAATCACAGGGTGATAATAGATATCAGGCAAAATAATGTATATGGGAATGCCTGTTAACTAGAAAATTCCTGTTACAATTCTTGGTTTTAATTAGTTTCTTTTTTTTTTTCTTCTTTATGTATTGACTTTGTACAAGTGTACCTTCTATCCCTGGTATGTTACTATTATTATTGACTCTAGGAAGGGTTGTGTATTAGTTAAGGTATAGGATGAAGTGCTATAACAGGGAGACCCAAAAATATGGCAGTTCAAACAAGACAGAAATCTGTTTCTCTTTCATATAAAAATCTAGACCTGTGCTATCCAATATGGTAGCTACTAGGTACTTGTGGCTATTTACATTTAAATCAAGTATAGTTAAATAAAATGTGAAATTCAGTTCCTCATTTGTACTGGGCACAACTCAAGCACTTAAAAGCCACTTGACTAGAGGCTATTGTATTGAACAACATATATAGAACATTTTCATCATCCCAGAAAGTTTTGTTGGGCAGCCCTGATCTAGAGGAGTGGTCCAGAACTTCAAGGGTAGCTCTGCTCTACAAGGTCATCCACAGACCTGAGTTTCATAAATATTACTACTCTGCCACCCCCTAGGTAAGGCTTTATAATGTACTTTTGGTGCCATCAATCCCTTTGGCACTATGACAAAGCCTACAGACTACTTCACAGAGTAATATTTTTAAATGTCTAAGATAAACCACAGAATTACAATGGAAATTAATTATGTTTAAATATAATTGTCAAAGTATAAAAAAATAAAATGAACTCATGCTATAATATGTGCTTTATTGATACAAGTAATGATCTAGTGGCAATTCTAACGGCTACTATAATTTCAAAGTATTGATAAGTATATGTGATTTTTCAAGATAATCCATAACAAATATAATGTGATATTAAAATATCTATAATTTCAGTTGGTGACAGTCATAGATATGGCAAATACCACTTATGGTTTGTTCCCTACATGATAACTGAAGGAAATGCTAAATTTCAGATAGAGGTTAGTGAAAAGAAAGTTACATAGTTTTCTTCCCATCCAAGTTTACAAGACCAGTATTTCTATTTATGGACCTCTTGACAGGTCTGTGGACTCCAGGGTTAAGAAGCCCTGCTGGGGGATGTCAAAGCTGCCTTGGCAATGCCAAGTCCACCCTCTAGAATGTGGGAAGGGGAGGGTAAGTGATTTCTCTTTTAAAGGACATGACTTGGAAGTTGATCCCATCCCATTGTTCAGCAGGCAGTCACATGACCACTTGTAGTGTAAGGCAGGCTGGGAAATGTAGTCTTCAGGGCAGCCCCTTACGTTGCTATTAAAAAGCTGGAAGGAGTTCTGCCAGTAAAAGGAAGAAGGGAAGAAGTGATATTAGGATAAATTGCAGTCTCTGCTGCCACAGCTTCATTCATCACTATGGAACTGAAACAAAAAAATGTGTTTCTGTTATTCAAAAATGGCTGTTTATTCCCTGACATTTTGTGCACTTTCAAATCTGAGTCAGAAATGCCAGGAAGAGTTTCACTCTTACTAGCTATGGACACGCTCCCCCAGTGTTACCAGTTTCTGAGGTGTATAGTGTCTAAGGGATATAGCAATTTTGAGCTAATGTTCCCCAATTCTGTGCATATGCCTGTAATCACTGGCAACATTGTTATTAGCTCAGAGACAACAGTCTTACCCATGTCGGAGTGTGTTTGTCCCTTGCTCAAAGCGGACTCAGTATGCCATGATCTGTACTGACAGAACCAATAACAAATTAGATATCTAGTCCTGTCACCAGTGACCAGTAGTACTCTATGTGCAAGAGAGCATAAAAAGTAGGAGGCAAGCTTTTTCCAAACAAACAAATCCCTTGAGCAAGTGTCCTTTAAAGTTTAAAATAACAACTCCTTTGGTTGTACATACAGCCTTTAAATTTTCAGAGAGCTTTAAGTACCTTAACTCTTCTCATTTTATTAAGGTACCCAGATCATGGGGGTTTTTCATTTTTTCGTTCTTTTTTTTTTTTAAGTTAAATAAATAACAATTTTGACACAGCACCACATGGCCGACAGCTTTTAGCTTATAAAAGAAGAGTTTGAAAAGGCATACTTACAGGCGAACCCTGTTGGCTTCTGGCAGGAGAGAGACAGAGCTGGTCCAAGCCCAGATAGCACTTAAAGGGCCAGGCAACCCCTCACGCACACCTCTCATCTCCGTCCCAGGGGATGTTTTCTGACGGAACATGAATGTTCAGTGTTATTTTCTTTAAAGTCCCAGATTGTGAGCTCCCAAGGGGCAGACACTGGAGTCTTCCTAGCCCCCACAAAGCCTGGTGCAATTCCCTGTACATCACACGCACTAGACATGTATTTGCTGACAAATCACTTCTATTTTATGAGCATTTATAATGGCCTTTTAAATAAGTGATTTTAAAGTTTGCTGAATGAAGAGTGGTTTTTATTTAGTCTTAGGGTCACCATCATCTTATTTTTTTGGTCTCCCTTCCCCCGTCCATCTCTAGTTTTAAAATGTGATTCACTAGGAAAATATGACTCCATTAATTGAATTAATTTTAGAGCCAACTTTTCAGGAACCTATCTATTTCTGTAAAGTGAGATCCACTTGCAAGTGTACCATTTGGTGCCAGCACTCAAATTTTCCCTGACTCAGTTGCTCCAGCAGTGTTTCAAATATCTTCCCATAAATAAGGCAGCCAGCACCCCATACTTGTGAGGATTATTTACAGGGTCTTGTGATTCAGCCCAGGATCTGATAGTGATCTTGGTCGGGTGATATAAATAGGCTAGGATTTGCCAATGGCTATTTTTATAAGGGAAGCTTTCTAAGTTGATTTCTTTGAACCCAGAATGACTTTCTCCCCCGGCTTCCCTGTTTTCCTCTTCCACTGGGTGGATGCTCTCTTCTGTGGGCCTGTCTTTCCACCTCCCCCAGCCAGCTGGTGTCTGCAGAAATCAGAAGGAAGATACGTGCCTGATACAGAGTTGCCTGAAATCCTATATCTTTACCCCCTTTCAGTATCATCTTTCTTTCATCCGGCCTGAGAATGGCACCCACCCCGCCCATCAGGCCACAGGATCTCTGGGACTAGCCACCTTGTCTGAAATAGATACCCACCGGCTCTCAGGCAGAACAATTCCCTACATTCATACCTGAATGTATATTTTACAATATTACCTTTTGTTTGTCTTTGTAGACTTGCCCCTGCCCCAAGTTGGAAAAAAAAAAAACAAAACCCAAATCCTGAGTTACTGCTGATGAACCAAACTGCCTCGTTTGAGGTAACCTCAACCCCATGTGTGACTAACACCCCCGCCCCAATTGATACAGACACTAGAGTGCCCGCTCAGGCCTTCCCCAGGGATGTCTTGGCCCCAGGTCTCCAGAGCTCTCTTTCCTTCTTGTGGAGCACCACCCCCCCCACACCGCACCACACCCTCACCCCCCCACCCCCACCACACACACACACACACACAGTATGTGTGCAGTGCACAGTCAGGCAGGAGAGGCTTGCCTTGGGGCACTGCCCTTTCTTTGCATCCTTTCCCCAGGTTTTCATGCCGAAAACAGCACATTCTTAAGATGAAGCAAAAATTGATCCTGCTCTTTTTCATCCTGTGTTTTTGACCATGATGTTCTTGGCAGTCAAACTTCCAGGCTTGGGGGTAGAATTGATAGCTTCAAGTGTAAGTTAAATTGGTCGGCAGCATGCCATGTGTAGCCTTAGCCCCCCTGGATAATTTACCAGCATCTGTGGCTTCACCCACCCGGTGGCCTTGAGTGTCTCCTTAACTTTACAACTGGCTTGCCTCTTGGAGCCCTGCCTCCACCCTTCCACCCCCCAGCCAGCTCTGAGGGCTGGAGCTCTTTCTCATTTCTTGGGCCAAGTACTGGAAGTAAAAGAGATTGTTTCAATCTCTGAGTTCCACCACAGGGTCAAGGGCCCCAGAGCCTGGTGCTGCAGTCTGGCCAAAGGGACCACAAAACCAGATCACCAATGATGTTCATCAATGCTCTGAGCTTTGGTTTTGCCTTTGCCTGGGATTAATGTCCCATCTCATAATAACAATGAAGATCAAATAAAATAAGGTATTATACTTGAAATGCTTGATGAAAGGTAGAGAGCATAACAACAGCAAAAATAAGAATAATAGGTATCATTTTATAGGCATCTGCTGTGTCCCAGGTACTTTGTTTGGTGCTTCATGGGAACTACCTCATTTAATCTTGACAACTACTCTTTAAAAGTATTAGTATGCCCATTTTACAGAAAGGAAAGTAAGGTTTAAAAAGATGAAGTTATTTGTTAGAATCACATATCTAGAGAAAGTGGTAGTCAAAATTTGAGTCTGGCCAGGCTACCTTTAAGGCCCATGCTCTCATCTATTAAACAGAATATTTCCCTTCCCATTTCAGAATTGGTAAGAGAAACATAATTAACTTCAAAGATTGGCATTTATAGTGTTTTGTTTGGGCTACCCATTTTACCTTCCATTTTCAGATCAACAAGCCATTTCCTGTGCTCAGGCCTTATTTCCAGAGCAGAAGGAACTCGGTGGTTTTCCCACTGGGAGAGGGAGACATGAAATGTGTCTGCCTGTTCCAGGAAACGCCACCTACTCTTGTCACCCACACTGTACCGCCCCAGTGTACTGACCATACTGTAGCCAACTCAGTGGTGACTCTTATGTAAGCCACTAGCTATCAAGATGACTAAGGCTCAGACAGTGCTCACTGCATTTCTGTTTCTGTGGATGACAGTGGATTGAGTAGGGCGTTTAGACCTGCACTGGCCGGGTGTGAGTTCATCAAGTCCCTGGCATAGCACATGGCTAGCCACAGAAGAATGAGGCATAAAAGGCTTGGTCCCTCTGTGGAGCCACCATCCTGTATCAGAGACAGGACAGGCATTGTGACTAATCGGTGTGCGTGTACAGGAAGAAGTGCATCCATCAAGAGAATTCAGAAAAGGGAAGGCCTCCATGAAAGAGTTTGATCTGGATGCTGGCGTGGATGGATAGAATGGTGAGGAGAGTGAAGAATGTTCGAAATACAAGAAACAGCCAGGGGTATCTGGTCAAGGTTTCAAAATGCTTTGTTCCTGGGGGGATTTGGTATAAATTGGGTTTTCATCTTAATTCAAGAGAAGGCACATGATAAAACTTGCCACTTTTCTGAGTGCTTATGTCTTGAGAAATGGTGTGATTCTGTTCAACATCTTAAATATATAGTTACAAGAGCAAGATGCTGTCCCACAGGCAGTGAGGGAATCAAAAGTGAGTGAGATTGTGTTGGTGGTTACACATAGTTGTGTGTAAAACTCACAGAATTGTTCACCCCAAATGTAAATTTTTTAAATACTTTAAGTGTGTAAGGTTAATCCTTCCTCTCAAACAGCTTACAGCTTAATGAAAGAAGATAGTAAACTGTCTTCCATGGTTAAATACAGTGCATGTGACAACAGAGATTGAACAGAAGAACGCTGTGTGGGGGCTTAAAGCCAGCACAGAGCATTGCTGTCTGTGGGAAACCCAAACCGTCCTGACAGTACGTGGCATATGCAGTGAGATCTCAGAGTGGGGAACTGTCAGAAGAAAGGCATGGGAGCAGGGAGGTGTGTTTGGGAACAGCCCTCATTCCCTTTGGTTTGGTTTGGTTTGGGGTTTTTTCTTTTTTTTTTTTTTAAACATAATTCCTAAGCTGGTGTTTGTTGAGCGCCAACTCTATGCCAGCAGAGGGCTGCAGACCCTGAGCTGAATCCCCATCTGCACCCCACCTCACCAGAGAACATACACAGATGGCAAAAGAGCATATGAAAAGATGCTCCATATCATCTGTCATTGGGGGATTTGCAAATTAAAGTAACAGTGAGATTCCACTACAGACCTATTAAGATGGCCCAAATCCAAAACACTGACAACAACAAATGCTGGAAAGGATATGGAGCAACAGGAACCCTCATTCATTGCTGGTGGGAATGCAAAATGCTACAGCCACTTTGGAAGACAATGCAGCAGGTTCTTACAATGTCAAACATGTTCTTACCATCCCTTGAGCAATCATGCTTCTTGGTATTTACCCAAATGAGTTGAAAACTTATGTCCACACAAAAATCTGCACACAGATATTTATAGCAACTTTATTCATAATTGCCAAAACTTGGAAGCACCCAGATGTCCTTCAATAGGTGAATAAACTATGATACATCCAGACAATGGAATATTATTCAGTGCTAAAAAGAAATGAACTATCAAGCCATGAGAAGACATGGAGGAAACCTAAGTGCATATTACTAAGTGCAAGAAGCCAGTGTGCAGAGGCTACATACTAGGATTCCAACTAGATGACAGTCTGGGAAGGGAGTAACTACGGATGCAATAGTTATCAGTGGTTGCCAGGGGCTGGTGGGGGAGGGGGTGAGAGAACAAGAAGGCAGAGCACACAGGAGTTTTAGGGCAGTGGGGAAAAAAACTCTGTCCCTGTTCTTAAGGGTGTCTGGCCTAGCTGGGGGACATAGATGCCCAGATCAGAGGGATGTGAAGGACATACCCAAAAGAAGCCATAGAAAGGAACTGGCTGGCCGTAGGCGGCTTCACTAGAGGGTTTCTGGAGGAAGAGGTACATCTAAGGTGTGACTAGAAAGAGCTGCAAATAGAAAGAAAGCAAGAATATTCCAGGCCACAGAAACTACATGTGGAAAGGCCCAGAGATGAGAGAGAGGAATAGAAACCATCTGTGACCTGAGAGCAGCTCAGTAGAGCTGGGAGGGACGGGCAGGGAGACTGAGGCACAGATGGGCCAGGTCATGCAAGGCTTGGTCAGGCACACAAGTACATAGAGACTTCATGTTGAGAGCTGTGGGGAGAACCACGGGGTTCTGAGCAGGATGACATGATCAGATAGATCCCTGCTTCAGAAAGATGGCCACAGGGCGGAGGACAGATTTTAGATGATAGGCTGGCTCAAGGAGGACAGTGGCTTGGCTAAGAGCAGGCCAGAAAGAAGTGGATGAATTTGAGAAGGTGGAATCTGCAGGTGCCAGTGATTGGTTGGGTGGTGAGAGAGAGAGAGGAAGGACTCTGGTGCCTCCCTGGGCTCTGGTTCTGGCTTAAACAGCCAGCAGGGGTGGGAGCTGTGGGTGGGGGATCCACAAAGAGGAGGATGAGGATCAGGGAGAGAAGGGTTAGGAAATAAGGCTAGGTGGATTAGAATGTGCTGTTTGCCAACGTGCAGACTGTGTGAGGGAAGCCCAGGGAAGGCACAGTCTCCTCACAAATCACTGTTTTGTTACTGCTCTTTTCTTTGATACATCAGACTTCAGCCAGACCCTGGCATATAGATGGACATCTGGGAATTGTTAGATTCTAGAATAAACATTTGACAGCCTTTGCATTCCCAAAGTGGCCCATACCCAAACTGACAATTGGGCTTGCTGAAGCCTGGAGAAAAAACTTGATATGAGCCTCAGAGCCAATGGAGTTAATTAAAAGAGAATAGCTTTTATTGAATTTTAACAGTTATTTCTTAAAGTATTGAATTTAAATGATGAGATAAACAGTAGAAACAACCTTAATCTTTCTTGACCCCAGTTTTCTCATCTGGTAAATAAAGGAAACAGACCTGTTGATCTCAAAGTCCCGTTCCAGCTCTGAAATTCTAACCTAATAAAATTTTTCATCAAGATTAAAAAAAAAAAACCTCTATGTGAATAAACACAGAGTACAGGGCTATCCCTTATTGAGCCTCAAACATTTTTTAATCCAAAATTTTAATGTTGAAACTCCAATTTGTCAGATTTCCCAGAGTGTAAATCCTCCGACCAGCGTGCTGTTATTGTTTGAAAATACTGTAACCTCTGACGCTCTGACAGGGGGCGGGGAAGGTGGGAAAGTTCCATGTTTCCAGCAATGAATTTGCTGATACTAATGCTATGAAAACCTTACAACCATCTTGTGTCCTATAAGGAACCCAGGTGCAATTATAATCCTCAGTTTCATTTGTCATAACTAACTTTACATACTTGTTTAATCCTCGTAGCTCTATGATGTGGGCAGGTTTAGTTTTCTTCCTCACTTTACAGATGAGGAAACTGAGGCAGAAAGTGGTAGAGTGACTTGCCTGAGCTTACAGTTAGTGAATGGCAGACTCAGAATTCAAATTAAGGCAGTGGGCTCCTGACCACTCTGTCCTGCTGTTCTCACTGCAGTTATCAAAGGTGTGGGGTGTTCCGGTTTCAAACATTGTCTCCCATGGTCTTCATCAACCAATAAATAAACTGTGTGGATAAAATCACTCTTTGATTATCTAAACGACATATTCCACATGCCTATGGCCAGAAATAGCCACAGTATCTTGGTTCACATCTTTGTCCATGTTTTAGGCCTAGATCTTATAATAACCATCCGACTGTCTCACTTGTGAAGTTGAAGGCTTGCCAGGTTACCTGCAAGTGTTTTCCAAGGCTGTGAGCGTGGGCCAGCGAATGTGCAGGAAAGTGTTGGAGTCAGGTAGGATTCAGGAATACCCTCTCTGCTTCCACTCAAGGCTGAGTGGAAATTTGGTTGCCAGGTATTTTTTTCTTGGTCCCCTAATGCCCCCACACTGTTGCTGGTGAGAGAGGTCCTTGCCTCTTGCGGCTGCCATGTAGGCAGCTCAAGCATAAAGAAGTCATTCCTAATTATTACCACAGTAGCAGTGTCATGGGGAATGGCCAGGGCAAAGGGAACGATGCTTTTGCCTGAGAACAATAGGGGCCCAGCTCCTGCCGAGAACCTCAGATATAAATTGAGGGAATGCATAGAGGCAAGGTAAGTCCCAACCAAAGAGAAGTGCCTTGTGCTCTTCGGGAACCTCAGGCCCCCACTACCTTTGCTTCAGGCTGAATAAGCACCCTGCTTACCAGGCTCTGCCTCCATCAAGCCCATTTCACATGGCCCATCCGGCCTAATTATAATCAGTAGCAGGAGCAGAAGTACCGTTTTGTATTTTACAGTTTACAAAGTGCTTTAACTTGCACTGTCTCCTTTGATCTTCACAACAAACCTGTGAAGCAAGTGATACAGTTTCCAGGTGAAGAGGTTCAGAGAGGTCCAGAGTATGGTGGTAGAGATGGCACTGATGTCAAAGTCAGCAGAATTTCTCCTGCACCTAAGAGGGAGTGGGGGCATAAGGAAGTCTGTGTGTCCTTTTAGGGGTAGGTAGCAGTAATTGCTAACCTCTGATATACATCAGAATCACCTGGGGGAAGTTTAAAAAATAACGATGCATGGACCTTACCTCAGATGTAACATAAGAGAATCCCCAAGTCTGGGTACCTGGCATATGAATTTTAGAAAAAGAAAAGCTCCACAGTCAATTCTGGTGTGCACCAAAGGTTGAAAAACACTTGCATTCAGAGTTCTTCTAAATGTACCAGAATAGTCTAAGTCTCGTTCCCATCAAAGCAAAGCAAGTAATTATTCCCATGGAGAAAACAAATCTAAGATTTGGCCTCTGATCTCCAGGAATTTCGAATCTGGCTGGGATAAGACATGTACACAGGCAAAGACACTCAACACCATGACTCTGGTCTCCCGGTGTCTAAGACCTGAGTAGTCAGAGTATCAGAGCAATCCCACAAGAGAGGTGGGGGGAGGACATAGAAAGCAGGTTTGGGTCAGTGAAGTGATCAGTTTGGCCAGAGAAAATCATTCACATGAGCAAGATGTGGGAGATAAAGCTTCTCATATAGGCAGAAGCCATATCGTATAGGGCTTTCCCTGCCAGGCTGAGGAACTACAGATGAACCCTTGGCAGTGGATAGATTTGGAGGGTTTTAAAGCAGACTGTAATCAGACATGTTTTACAAACAATCCCCATTTTAATGATGAAGAAATAAATAGAAGAGGGTAATTATTTCAGACCCCTTGCTTCCTTGGTGGAATAGATCTGGATAGCGACTCTCACTCAGATTTTGTTCTGATGATCGCAGTCAACCCTCCTTCTCAGTGCAGAGGGATACAATGCATACAAGCTGTCCTACCTTCATGCTCACAGTATTATTTACTCTCAGTGAAGTCAGTTGGCAAGAGTTTTCATAAACTTTAGCCATTTTTTGTTTCTCTCGTCACTTTCAGATAATGATACTTCATATTGGCATTTTAAAATGGATATAGTTTGGGGACCACATTCACACAGGTTGAGGCTGTGCTGGTCTTGGAGGGAGTAATAGGAGGAGGGAGGCTGACAGCTACCCAAATGGCAGCTCTGTGCTTGAGACTTTGCACACACATTCATTTAATTTTCGTAAGAATCTCATGAGACCAAGAAACTGAGGTTCAGCAAAATTCAGTAAACTTACCCGGAGTCATACAGCTAAGAAGGGGCAGAGCTGAGATTTGAACCCACTTCAACCAGAACCCCCCCGCCCCCACCACCATACTTTTCTTCTAAGCATGCTGCTTTACCATGACGGGAACACCCCTGTATAAAATTCCTTCTCTGCCAGTGTGCTAGGAGAGAACTGGCATGTCTGAAATCCACTGCCTTCCTTTTGTTTATTCATTCAGTAAACAAGTGAAGATGATACATCCACCCCCCTCATCAGGACATTTTTAAAAAGATTTCATTTATTTACTTGAGAGAGAGAGAGAGAGAGAGAGACAGGGATAGTGACAGCACAAGCGGGGAGGACAGGGAGAAGCAGGCTCCCCACTGAGCAGGGAGCCCCATGCGGGGCTCCATCCCAGGACCCTGGGATCATGACCTGAGTTGAAGGCAGACACTTAGCCTACTGAGCCACCCAGGTGCCCTGGGACATTTATTTTTTAAAGATTTATTTATTTGTTTTTAGAGAGAGTGTGCGTGCGTGTGCATGGGGGGGGCGGGGGGCAGAAGGAGAGGGAGAGTGAGGGAGAGAATCTCCAGCAGGTGGGGCTGGATCTCATGACCTTGAGATCATGACCTGAGCCAAAACCTAGAGTCAGACTCTCAACATTTTAGGATATTTTAAGGATTAAAGAGAGAGAATCCCTGTAAGGGTTTTGGCTTATAGTGCAACAGTACGTACCTGCTAAACAGTAGCCCTTATGGCCACTACCAGTGGCCGCTGTGCCAGGCGCCATGCCTCATGGGCTGGGGAACTAGGCGTGAGGAAGTTGGGTCCCTGCCCTGGAAGAGGTCACAGCCCAGTGGAAGAAATGGCCCCCAAACAAATAACGAGCATATAGTGAAAGCAGGACCTCAGCACAGACCCTGCACCTCTGAGGCTTCCCTGTTGCCTCACAGCAGAAATTTCAATGACCTGACAAGCTTGGTTCTGGAAACCGTCACGGGTCTGGGCTTCAGCTTGTCAGTAACCAGCAGTGTGTTTGGGATGTGGCTTTTCCCTCTTTAAAAGTCAGTTATTTGGTAGATCCCTCACCTTCCAATGCCTCACATCTCACTCACCCCTGAGAACGAGGCACAGTTTGTTGTGAGTCCTCTCCAGGGGACCAACACTCTGCAAACACACGAGCGTTTCGAGCATGCAGGCTGCCATGTTAGCGTAACTCAAGGGCGCTGTTGTTCCAGGCCACGCGTGGGGATTTGAGGGGAAGAATAGCAGAGTGGACAGCTGTAGACTGTCAGGTTCCCAGTGGCCCGGTCTGTAACATGGGGATGATGGTAAAAATGTCTAACAGAGGTGTTGGAGCGAGAGCCCCAACACACCATCGATTGTGAGATAATAGGTGAGCACGTTAGGGATCTGTAAAGCACAACGCAGAAGTGAGTTGCCATTAGTAAGGAAGAAGTGGGGAGGCCAGAAACACATGAAACAGCTGGATGGATGAGAATGCCGCTGTGCATACCACATGCTGACAGAGTTCTAACAGAAATCAGAGTGGCTGACACCAGCTTGGGAAAGGGTGGCTGAGAACAGCGTCACAGAGGTGGCGACTCAACCTCAGAAACTATGGATATGCTGTCAGGGAGAAGAATAGGCCCACATTCTTCTAGGTTGAGAGGAGAGGCACTCAGAGTAGTAGGATAGTGGGCGGGGGCAAGTGGCATAAGGGACGGTGAAGACCCTCTAACACAAGACTCTGCACCCAAATGGTCTCTTTCTAACATGCCGCCAGGGCCTGCCAGGGGATCAACTTTGCATAGCTGCCCCAGGAAGCTTTGTGGGGAATTTTCCGTGCATTTAGTGACTGTAGATTGCAACTGCTGACAACAATAACAGAGTAGATAAACCTTTGAGTGCCTACTGGCCCTTTATGTCCTTCGTCTTCACCACAACTGCATGAGATAGCGACCTTTATTATTGTCGTTGTTTAGAAAGGGACACTGAGGGGCAGAGAGCTTATGTGACTTGCCCCCCAGGTCATTAGCTAATAAGTGGCCAAGCCAGGGTTCTGCTTCAGAGAGGTCCATCCCCACAGCACAAGCCCTTAACCGAGCAATTATTCTTGGGAGGAGGAGATTTTTATGCCTCCTGAGCCCATTCACCTCCTTTTATCCGCTTCTCTTCTGTTTGGGAACTTTCCTGTGGAAGGGTTAAGCTACAGCAGAGACTGGCAGATCTCTTCGGTGGAGTGTCAGGGAAACCTGACATCCTAAATCAGGAGTTGAGTATTTTTGGAGCCTACCGTCCTTTTGTGTGTTGGCTACTTTCTCCTAACCACAGGTGAGTTTGCAGTAATTTGAAACACGATCCTGTGCTAGGAGACACTGGGGGAATTCCTGAATAAGCTCAGAACTTGCTAATCAAAGAGGAGAGTTGAGTCTCAGAGTTCACAGCTCTGCAGGTTGGCCAAGTGAATCAGCAGGGGATGGGCAAGGTCTTGACGCACCTCTCCTGTGAGTGTCTGCACAGGGCTGGGAGGGGCTTGGAACAGAAGCCAGTCATGCCCCAAGGCAACAGACAGGATGTTCATGGAATTTAGACTAAATTCTATCAAAATGGCCCACCCAATTTTAAAAGTGTTTACTGGGCAATTCCATGTGACTGTGAATGATGAATTCAAACAAACCTCAACCTTCAGACCAGCCTATTGAATGCTCGCTGTGTGTCTTCTACTCTGAGTCTGACATGGCCCTGTTCAAGCACAGCCACGTCAACCAATGGCAGGGCTGCCAGGAGATGTAGGCAGGCGGTGATCACCCGCATTGTTTTGATTCAGTGTTTGAAAGCACCTTTTCATTAATTAATAGACAGCTCTGGATCTAGAATCAAAAAGAGCAGAGGTCAAGTCCCAGCCAGCCACCCACCAGCCATATGGCCTCAAGCCTCTTGCTTTTCCCGTCTCCATCTTGTTTCCCCACCTGTAAAATGGACACACTGACACCTCATAGGGCTTTTCAGGGGGGCTAATGACATTGTGTGATCACACTTTGTAAAGTACCTGGAAAATGTTGGTGATGTCATTTTGTGTCATATAGGAAATGCTTCCTCTAGTGCTTGTAACACCCAACCCAGGTCCTTCCCCCAAGTTGTAAGGATCGACCAGACATCGTGATGATGGTTTGTAAATGTTTGGCCTATAAACTAAAATTAGTACCTTTCCCTCCTCGATTCTTTGGTGGAGGGATGGGGGAGGGAGGGGATGTCCAATTCTGTTAAAATGATCTTCCTAAAATTCTTACCCAGCCATGATTTTACCCTCTGTCCTGGTGACCCATCACATGCAAGGCATATCCATCTAGCTTGTCTCTAGGACTAGAGAGAGGAAGGGGGAGGATACTTTCTAATTTGTACCATATGCAAGACTCCTTCCCCATGTACCTTTGGGCAGAGGTGCAGTACTCCGCAGTGTCTGATTTAGAGTAATGGGGAAATCTGCCCTGCCTTTCCTCTGGGAGCCCTAAATGTTGATTTGCCTTTGGGAGGGCAGGGGCTTCGGCGAAACCTGATTTACTGCGTTGCCCTGGTACTGATTTCCTTTCACATACTCTAAAGGAAGTGCTCTGGTAATATTGGCAAAGGTTTTAAAATGTCAGCTCTGGAAATGAAACTGCACCTTGTGATGTTAGAATAATTATACCACACTCGATCTCTGATTACAGCCAAAACAACGGTTCCTAAATCCAGCTAACATGGAAAAACTGGACAGGAAGGGGAAAATGCAACCAAACCCATGGCAAGGGCTGGAGAAGGGAGCCTTGGTGGGACACAAAATCTTGTATTTGCACTCGTCTGGTTCTAACTGGAACACCTTGTGGCCCCCGGCTCAGGCCCCCACCCCTTTGTTTTCTGTAGCCATAAGCTCGGCATGTTGACACTAGCTGTGGGAATTCTATGATTTAACAATGAGTTGAAAGAATTTCTTTTATCATTTCAAGTATGCAGCCCCAGGCCAAAACAGTCAAAATAGTTTGTAGAAGTCTTGGTTCAAAAGCAGTTTGAAGCATTCTCTGTTTTTCTCACACGTGTCTCCATCAAAAGGAGCCCCACACCTCTCCCCTGTTCTGTGTGCCCTACCTCTGATGATCTGCCTGGCAGGCTCCCCCGCGGTAGCCGACTGACCCACTTCGCTGCCTCCCACCCCCCCCAACCCCCCCACCCCGCCCCGGGGTAGCAGAAGATGAAGCACCCCTAGCACCACTGGCGAAATCTGCATCGGAGAGCTGGAAAATGGGATTAGAAACAGAAAAGTGCCATATAATATGGTAGCAGCTGCTTTATGTTTCCCAGAAAAGCAGAATTCTAATAATGTACAGTCTGTTCTTAATGCTACTAATAAATACCATGCATTCTGAGTCCATAGCAGACCCCCCATTATCCTGTCATCTTCCAGGTGAGGGTCCCTACTCTATACATCATTAAGAACACAGCTCTTTATCAGTAGGCAAATGCTTAAAACGGAACAGCAACAAACCCACATATTCTGTGTTGTGCCCAGCTGCTTCAGGATTTAGGATGGAACGTAGGGACATTTATTCCTCTGTTCAAATCGCACGTTAGCTATTTCCCGAGGAGTAGAAAAAAGTGCCCCTCCTCTTGGCTCTGAGTGATTGACTTCATGCGTAAGAGATTTGCAATAAATCCTCAGTGGGATTTTTAACTGCCTTGCCCTCGTATTTGGTAGGTACTCACTTACTTGTTGAGTGAGCATCTTTTATGCATCCAGGACGAATATCTAGTTATAGACTTTTTTTGAAGCAGAGGACCAAGGACTGAGAAACTTAGTAGCCTTTATTTCCTCATGTATAAAATAGCAACTCACCTCTCACAGGATGATTGTGAGGATCTACAGTGTTACTGTGCTAGTTGACGAGACTCGATGAAAGGACAAACTGTCCCGACTCACAGAATGTCTCTGTCCTCTAAATTCGTAGACGTCCATACCGAGCTGTTCTCCAGTTCTCTGCGGACACCGCCTGTGTCCTGCAAGTCAGTCCTATTCTGACACTGTCTACCTGGAGGTAGTGTCAGATCCCACAGGTTGAGGGCTCAGTCCTACAAGACTGCCCCTCCACCACACCACCCCCAAACTTAAGATGCCACTTGCAAGTAGTAGGTCCCTAAGTTACCCACAATCTCTGTCTGACCTGGCTTACAAATTAGGGATTCCCATGACCCCTTTCCAGGATTCAGTGATTTGCAAAAGCAGCTCACAGAACTCATGAAAACAGTTTACTTACCAGTTACGGATTTATTATAAAAAGATAGAACTCAAGGGGCACCTGGGTGGCTCAGCTGGTTGAGCGTCTGACTTGGTTTCAGCTCAGTTTGAGATCTCAGGGTCATAGGATTGAGCCCCGCACTGGGCTCTACGCTGCTTGAGATTCTCAGCCTCTCCCTCTCCTTCTGCCCCTCTCCCCACTTGTGTTTTCTCTCTCTTTCTAAAATAAATAAATAAAATCTTAAAAAAAAAAAAAAAAGAACTCAGGAACAGGCAGATAGAAGAGACCATAGGGCCAGGTATGCGGGGAAGAGGTGTGGAGCTTCCATGTCCTCTGGGAGCAATCCACCTTCCCAGCACCTGCGTGTGTTCAACCCAGAAGCTCTCCAAACCCCATACTTTATGGGGTTTTTATGAAGGATTCATCATGTAGGCATGACTGATTATTGATTATTAACTAAATCTCCAGCTCCTCTCCCCTCCCCCAAGGATGGCAGGTAGGGTTGAAAGTTCCAAGTTTCTAACATGGCTTGGTCTTTCTGGGGACCAGCCCCCATCCTGAAGTCATCCAGGAGCCTGCCAAGACTCACCTCGTTAGAACAGAAGATGCTCCTGTCACCCAGGAAATTCCAAACATTTTAGGAGCTATAGCCAGGAGCCACAGACAAAGACCAAAATACATATTTCTTTTTTGTTGGTGGTGTTTATCCATTTGTTTATTTATGTATTAAAGAAATATTTACTGAATCCTTCCTTTGGCCAAGACTCTGACTAGGTACTAAGGGCACAGATGAAAGAGAATTCTTGCCTTCAGGGAGTTTCCAGCCTAATCATCTCATTCACATTTTTTCTTCTTTAATAAAGCTGTCAGCTTTTATCCTCCAGACCTATTCTCTTCTTTAGGTTCCCCAAAACTTTCTAGGGCAAGCAAGATTCCACTCAAGTTTCCCCTTCTCCATGAAGCTTTCCCAGACTGAGCTAGGCTCTGCATTTCAATTTCTCCAACTATAAAATAAAGCCCAAGGGAGCTAACAGTATTTCCAAAGATTCTTATGAGGTTAAAGCAGAAAATAAAAAAAGACTTTATACCTTTTAGGAAAAATTTACCAAGCAGGTGACACTTTACTGTCAGCTCTAAGATGTGTTTGCCTGGGGAAATTCTTGTTTTGTTTTGTCTTTTTGTTTATTTTATTTTATTTTATTTTTTAAGATTTTATTTATTTATGTGAGAGAGAGAGAATGAGAGAGCATGAGAGGGGGAGAGTCAGAGGGAGAAGCAGACTCCTTGCCGAGCAGGAAGCCCGATGCGGGACTCGATCCTGGGACTCCAGGATCATGACCTGAGCTGAAGGCAGTCGCTTAACCGACTGAGCCACCCAGGCGCCCTATTTATTGTTTTTTAATAACGGCTTTACTGAGATATAATTCACATGTCATACAATTTACCCACTAGAAGTGTACATTTTTTAGTATTTTCACAGAGTTGTGCAGCCATCACCACAATCAGTTTTAGAACATTTTCATCACCCTAAAAAGAAATGCATACTTGTTGGCAGCCACTCAACTCTTCTTATTTTTATCAATTTATTTCTTACTGTACACAATAAATATCGTACTCAGTAAACCGTAAAATGCTGTGCCAATACAGATGTGATTATTGCTGCTCTTTTTTCCAAATTCACAGGCAGAGAGTGAGATTCTGTAACCTTGGATCACTTGGTAGAGTGAAATTCTACCTTCACTCATGGTAGAATTTTGACTTTGTTTTTATTTTATTTTATCTTTTTAAAGATTTTTTTTTTTATTTATTTGACAGAGAGAGACACAGCGAGAGAGGGAACACAAGCGGGGGGAGTGGGAGAGGGAGAAGCAGGCTTCCCGCTGAGCAGGGAGCCCAATGTGGGGCTCGATCCCAGGACCCTGGGATCATGACCTGAGCCGAAGGTAGACGCTTAACGACTGAGCCACCCAGGCGCCCCATAAATAAGTATTTTTATTTATTTAATTTTGAGAGAGAGAGAGAGAGAGCATGAGTGGGGGGAAAGGGCAAAGAGAGAAACAGGCTCCCCGCTGAGCAGGGAGCTTGATGTGGGACTCAATCCCAGGACCCTGGGATCATTACCTGAGCCGAAGGCAGATGCTTAACGACTGAGCCACCCAGGCACCCCATTGACTTTGTTTTTAAATTGCCAACTCATAAAATGAGATTTTTAATAATGTCTGTGATTTCTTCTATTATATTTTTCAAATTGGTTATTATTGGCATATAGCAAAGTCATTGTTGTATGTTGCTTATATGTCCAACAACATTGTTGACCTATCTCATTAGTTTTCACAGTTTGTCTGAAAATCCTTTTATTATTTATTTATTATTTATTTTTAAAGGGTTTATTTTTTAAGTAATCTCTATACCCATCATGGGACTCAAATTCACAACCCCAAGATCAAGAGTTGCACTCTCTACCAACTGAGCCAGCCAGGCACCCCTGAAAATCCTTTCAGATTCTCCACATAGACTGTCATATCGTTTTTCAACTAACAGTAGTTTGGGCTCTTCTTCTTCAATTTGTATACCTCCTTGCTTTTTCTTGTTTTATTTCATTGGCTAAGGCTGCCAAAATAATGTTGAATCAAAGCACTAACAGCAGATTCCTTGAATTGTTCCTGACTTTCCTGCGAATGTTTCTCAAGTTTTACCATTTTTATGATATCCGCTGTAGGTTTTGTTAGATTAAGGAAGCTTCCTTTTATTACAGATTTGCCATTTTGCTAAAATTGTGAGTGAATGTTAACTTTTCCTGATCTATTAAGATGTTTAAATTTTTTATCCTTTTAAAAAATGAGTAGTGTGGTATACTAAGATACTAGATTTTTTTTTTTTTTTTTATGTTGAGCTGTCTTTGCATTCCTGAGATACTGTCATTCTCCTCTCCCTGTCCCTGAATAACTATCTCCCATAGTTAAGAATTTGCATTCCTGGGAACTCCTGGGATAGTGACATTGGATTATTTTTCATGTTATGCAGATGCCTCACAACACTTATCAGTGTGTATCAGGATTGGGTGGGAAGGAACACAGGCATTTATGTTTGTAGGCACAACTGTTAGAGTGTAGGGCCCCACAGAATTTATTTAGGAAGCAAACATACCAAAGTTTGAGAAACTTATGTCCTAGAGAGGACTTTAACTGCAGTGGAAACAGTACATTGCCTTCCTGCTTTAGGATTTCTCACCCTTATCTATGCAGAAATGCAACAGGGAACTGATTTGATATATATCCTATTTCCATGCCTATTGGCTTGAATCATTAAGTCTTCCCCACTTTGCCTGTTGTTTGAAGGTCACCCATGCATTCATTTCTACTTCAGTTGTGGGCTTGCTATCACCTTCTCATTTGGGGGGCCAGGGGAATATATGCAGCAAAGTAAACAAATACTTTAATGAAGTAAGTTTCTGTTTACCATTCTAATTTCACAAGACAGTGTTTTCTATATTGAACCCTGTTTTCAGCCCACAAGAATGTTGACTTTATTCAGCCAATATCTATTGAGCTGCTATTGTTAAATCAGCAAGTGTCAGCCCCTGCTGATGTGTCCAAGTATATCCAAGTTTCAATGGCACATACCTTACAGAAGCATAAGTCATCTCTCCTGCCTTCAGGGAGCTTACAGTCAGTCATTTATTGTCACTAATATCTAGTGAGTCAGATGGCCGTGTACCCCCTTTGTGCCATTCACCGTCAGAGACCTCAAGACTACAGTACAGAAGGCTTGTCTCTGACATCACAGTGTAACATCAATTCCAGTAGGAGGCACAAGACAAAGTGCACATAGAAAATGTTAAATAACCGAAATTCAATTGAGTATATTTTAAAGATCCAATTGGCTTTATTGAGTGATTTATGAATCAGGCAGCCTCCCACCTAGCAATAGAAAGAAGCTGTATTGAATTGCAGAAAAGGAAAGGTTTTTAAGAGCAGAGAGAAAACATTTTGAAAAAAAGAAATTATTAGCAAAGAACACATTGTTTTAGGCAAGGATGCCCTCTTCAGGGGAACAGAAGGGGTCTATCAGCAAATTCCCTCTTCGTGCTAACCAGGAATTTCCAGGTTGACTGGTTAAAGGTCACATTTAGGGGGAGGTTGTAACTGCCCTTAGGTTGGGTATTAAGTCTTGGTTTGCTGATGTGGGGCTTAGCACAAGTGACTCCATTTCAGATCTGTTGTTTCTTTTTAATACAAGTTAAAAGCAACATTACAAGAACGAGGTCACAATTCAAAGACACAAGAGAGGTCATAAATACAATGTTGTTGAACTCTCATAACTACATAAGCCATCAGATGTGGGGGCAAGAGAGGTGGGAGAAGGCTTTCTGCAGAACAGATAAGAATTGCAAAGGTGGGCCTGGGGGACATTTTGGTGAGAAAAATATTGCCTTGAAAGCAGGGAATGGTACATCTGGGTGACAGTGGGCACCATCCAGCATAGCTAGACAAGAGGGCATGTGAACGGGGTGGAGGAAGACTAGGAATTAAGAGCCCGAGGGTCATGTTCTGGGACACTCAAGAGCCAGCCTGGGTAAGGAGTTTGTATTTCCCCCTGAGGACACTGGGGCAGAGGTGGTTCTGTGACATTGTCAGCTTTGGACACCAGCTCTCTCCCCTACTCTTTGCTCTGTTCTTACCCTCACCATGACTGACGAGAGAGGAGGAGCCTGCAGCCTTCTCTCGTACTCGTTTCTTTTTAATTTGAAAGCAGTGGAGCAGGTATGCTCTTGGCATTCGTGGCCCTGCCTCTTGCTCTGGCTGGAGGCAGTGGGGGGTAGGGGGGTTGAAGGCAGGCCTGAGGACTGCACGGCCCATGCGGAGAGAGCCAGCACAGAGGTACTGTAACATCCTCCCCACCTCAGCAGATGTGACTAAACTAACTGTCTGCTCTGAACACTTCATCCAGTTGTCAGAGCTGCTCACAAGGCAAGCAAGGCCTCGCGAGCAGCAACACGTTCTCCGCAGCAACGGTCCTGGGTGTGTGTGTGCGGACTTCCTTCTGTTGAATGCGTTGCCAGCCGATGTGTTGAACACACTAAGATAAACTTTGAAGGAAGTGCAACCTTCTGAATTTAAAGAGCCACAGTGATCTGGGTTATGTCTTCCCAGAAGTTACTTCCAGAACTGCTTTGGTTGGTTTTCTGAGAAATTTGGATGCTGAATTGGGAAGTAATGATTTGCTTTAGTTGAAAACAGAAATGTAAGAAAAATCAAATTCTTTCCAACTAGTACCCAACCTGGACCTCATCGTGAAATGTGCCCCCTCCTCTGCCTTCCCGACTCTCCCGTCCATCAGTGACCCCCATTTAGCCATGATCTTTTTCTCTCCAACGCTCTTGAGTGATGAATAGTAACTCATTTGTTTTATTCTTTAAAATGAGGACTGCCTTCCTCCCTGTGGTGGCCTGGGTGAGCGACCCCCCTCCCCTTTAGAGTGTGGAGTTCAGTAGAGCCAGCTTCGCCTCCCTCAGCCCAGTGCTCTAAGCTAATGGGTTACAGTCAACACTAAAACCCAATTATTCTGATCTGGGCCTGGCACTCAGAGAGCAGGGGGCTGTGCGTGGTCCCCAGCCAACGCTAGGGTCGTGGGGGAAGTGGGGAGGAAGAGGGTGAGGGTGGGGAACTAGGCCTACCGTCCTGCCTGAGAGGTGGGAGGACCTGGGGACAGGAGGGGACCTCACTCTCACTTCATGCTTGGCACTTACTTACCTCTCAGCCTGTGTGTGCAACCTGTATGGCGAGGCAAACACCTTCCTTACAGGGACTCCCCAGCTCCTTGCACCAGGCCTTTGCTGGATGGCACGGAAAGTGTCACCCTTTTGTAATCCTCCTTAAGCTCAAGGAACAGTCAAATGGTCTACAGGAATGTGTGTCAGCTTTCACTAAACTTCACCGTGACAGCACAGCATTTTGATGCTTCTTAAATACCTAAAACGAGGCCTAATAAGAATAGTAATAACAGCACCTAACATTTATTGAGTGCCTACTGTGTGCCAAGCACTGTTCCAGACACTTTGCTGACATCAAATTCAGTCAGTTGGTTTAATTTAATCACCAAATTCAATTATTTGATTTTCCCCAGAATCATCATGTAGAAAGTGACTTTTTTTTTTTTTTTAAGATTTTATTTATTTATTTGACAGAGAGAGAGACAGCGAGAGAGGGAGCACAAGCAGGGGGAGCGGGAGAGGGAGAAGCAGGCTTCCTGCCGAGCAGGGAGCCCAGTGTGGGGCTCGATCCACCCTAGGATCATGACCTGAGCCGAAGGCAGACACTTAACGACTGAGCCACCCAGGCGTCCCTAGAAAGCAACAACTTGTTAAGACTTAGAAATGGAAAGATTGGGGCGCCTGGGTGGCTCAGTCGGTTGGGCGACTGCCTTCGGCTCAGGTCATGATCCTGGAGTCCCGGGATCGAGTCCCGCATCGGGCTCCCTGCTCAGCAGGGAGTCTGCTTCTCCCTCTGACCCTCCTCCCTCTCATGCTCTCTGTCTCTCATTCTCTCTCTCTCAAATAAAAAAAAAAAAAAAAAAGAAATGGAAAGATTGCATGTGGGGCCTGCGGACAGATGAGTCCATCACTAAGCCTCCTGTGCTAGGCAGTGTGCGGGCCTGCAGGCACCGGTGGGGGGGTGGTCCTGCCCTCAGGGTGCTTGAGAAACAAAATGGTAAGAAGAGAATTGATACAGCGTGGCTCGTTCTTTTATTCCTTCATTCCACAAGCATTCGTTGAAGACAGCTTGCTGGTGTGTGTCTGGTTTATAATTTATTGAGCTGTTATTAGCACTGTGTGAGATGCTGCAGGCACGCAGTGGAAGTGCAGCCGTTGGTCTGGAGCACGTCATCGGCAATGAGTAAACCAGAGGTGCCCTGTGCTGGGCATCCAGGAGAGGAGAAGGACAGAGGGCTGGGTCTGGAAGGATGAGTCGGAGGTACAGAGAGGGAGATGAAATGGGTAGTTGAGAACACAGGCTTCTCTCCCAAAGTTAGCAATCGCACCATCTCTCTGTGGGCTGAGGATGGATCTAGGTAACATAAGAGTGGTGTTTACCACAGTGCCCAGCAGGCAGGAAAAATGAGCTTTGTTGTTAATAGAGTAAAAGGACTCTGACAGAGGCCCTGAGTTTTATTCATTTGTCTATACACCATCCCCTAGCCCCTGGTGTTGGAATTGGCTCCTACAAGCTGGGTACTTGAGTGCTAAGCTGGAGGGTTTCCCAGAAGGGTGGAGAAGAGGAGCAGGCCCCAGCCTGAGAGGGGAGGGCTGGAGGAAGGGCCCTGAGACAGGAACAGCCTAGAGGGGTGCCTTTGTGCAGAGCAGAGAGGGGAGGGTGTGGGCTTAGTGCTCTGCACCCGGAGTCCCTGACCTCAAGCCCCCCCACCCCAGTGCCACCTGGGGATATGATCTGCCTGGAGTGGTTCTCTCTCTCTGGCAGCGACACTGGGCTGTTGTCCCCCAGCCCTACTCTCCGGGCTCCTTTCATCATCATGGTGCATGTGCATTTAAACTCAGCAAGACCCGTGCCAACGAAAACAAAGAAAATGATCTCTTAGCGGTTATTTATATTGTAAACCTCCTCTGGAATGACTTTTTTCCAAGTTCAGCTTGCAATAATTTATTAAGAAAGATAAAGTGATTTTTAAGTGTGATTTTAAAGAGCTAGGCCCATACATGAGCTTGCTTTGTGTTATTCTTCTGCTTGAGTTTGATGCTGCTCCCAGTGTGAACTTTCATTTACCTCCTTCTCAGGGTAGTTTGGGACCACTGAGAAAAGCCCCATTCTGTGAAAATAGTCACCTATTACATAAATACATTGAAGCAGAAACTCTTTTCTGAAAAGACTGAAAACTGTCATTAAAAACTACTTCCTGAGAAGAGATGAGAAAGAAAACACGGAGCTGATTCTTTCAAGATTTTAGTTTTTGAAGCCACAGTTGTTCATTCTTTGTTAACCAAAATGCAGCCTTCTGGACTTCTTGCCTGGTATTTATCAACAAACTAAGAAAAAGAGAAAAAAGGAAAGAAACTAGAAGCAGGAAACACTGAATTGTTTATAAAGTGGATTTTTTAAAATGTATTTTTTTAAAGATTTTGTTTATTTGAGAGAGAGTGAGAGAGCAAGCAGAAGCAGGGGGGAAGGGCAGAGAAGAGGGAGAAGCAGACTCCCCGCTGAGCAGGGAGCACAATGTGGGGCTTCTCCATCCCAGAACCCTGGGATCATGACCTGAGCCAAAAGCAGACACCTAACCGACTGAGCCACCCAGGTGCCCCTAAAAATGTATTTATAAAGAAATTGAATTACCCTTCTTTTCTGCTCTTAAAATTTTAAGTTCTTCCAAGTTATGGCAACTTAAAAAATTTGCATTGTATCCTAAGGTCCAGGTTTCCTACCATCAGAAATGTGTAGCCACGAAGGAAAGCTCAAGAACTCCAGTATTTCTGAGTAGTCTGGGCTGGAAAAGTACTGACCCGAGCGGAAAGCCTCAGGCTGGGGCCCTGGGGCTCCATGTCTTCTCCTCCCCCCAAGTGTCTAACCAGCTGGCACAGCTGTCCCCCTCTGCCGGGCCATGTGTCTTCTTCACCTGTAGCTGAGGATGTTCAAGCTGAACAAAAAAGGAACTGGGGATTCTAAGAACACACAGTGAGAAGCTTCTCGAGTCTTAACACTGTGCCCTTCTTCTGTAAGTTGGACTTCACCGGTTCTGTGGTAGCAGGCAGATGTTCTGCACAAGCATCTATATTTAGGTGTGGGCATGAGATTGCCAAGGTAAAGACAGGCATGGTTGCTGTCACCTCAGCATGCTTTTTGTCCTGGAACAGAGGCCCTGTGTTGCTCCAGGGGTTAGACACTCACGGAGGAGAAGGCCCCTGCGCAAAGTTGGGAAGGCAGCAGAGCCCTTGCTGAATGACGGTCCTTCATGCTGGGTGGCTACGTGCTGCCAGGCAGGCGCTGGACACTGTGCTTCCCTGCTTGCTGTCCTTAAGGGAGCTGCTGCAGACTCTTTGTTAGCAGGCCCAGTGGTCAAGCCTGGGATGACCCCCGGCTGCGTCCAGGGGGTCGTCACCTCTCAGAAGCAGATGTTCTTTAACCCACAGCGGGAAGGTGCTATCACCTGGCTCCGTCTCCTGTGTTGCTCAGCACCTGGGGTACAGAGCCCCAGTCACTCCCTGCCATCACATACCTGGCTACCTCGGGACCTCTGTAGTGTCCCTCCCACCCCACAGCAGCTCAGCTCAAGCAACCTTGCCCCAGCCTCAGCAGGCCTTAGCCAACCAGCAGCCCACATGCTTCTCCCAGGTTTGGATACCTGCCCCAGAGCCTTGCCTGACTTTCCTTTCCTTACTTCCTAACAGGGGTCTCTACTCCAGCTGGCCTTCAGTCCTCTTCCCAAACCTCCTCACCCAGTGCCTCTCTTTCCCTGTATTGTCCAGCCATGCTGCCAGTTCACACCTTATTCACTTGTTGATCACCTCCTCCAAGAAGCCTTCTGTAAAGGGCCAAATGATTTCTTCCTTGGCTGCCTTGCTTGGAGTCCTCCCTCTCAGGAATGCTGGCATTCCTTCTGGAATGTTTCATCCTTTGGGTTCTAGACCCACACCATCCCATGCAGAGCCTTAGCTTAGCTTCTAGCCCTCTGCACCCTCTGGCTCAGAACACTCCCCTGGGCCCATCTATCAGAAACCCTGTCTAGTGTTATCCAAGGTGTGCATAATTTTCCTGGGCAGATTGCAGGCTGCCAGGTCGGGCGGGGGGTGGGGGGCATCTCATCTTAATCGTCTTTATGTCCCTAGTGATACCTAGCACTGTTCCCAAGGCCCTAGCATGGAACCCCAACTTCTGTCAGCCTGAAAGTCTCCTGCATTGGCCCCTTCCAGAGCAGGTGCATAACAAGAGGAGGTTCAGAGCAAGCCTCCTTTCGCAGGTTTGGGGAGGTGATGATGGGACAGTGGCCTTGATTGGGAGCCCTCGGGCCAGACTGAGATGACCACCATGAACCCAATGGGAGGACCCAGCTCTTCAGGTGGATATGGCATTTGAGGTCCGGGCTCCCTCTGAGGAGGCCTTGGCCCTATCAGTTTTCGAATATCCAGGTCCAGGCTCTTCAGCACAGAGGTTGGGGGAGCCCGGGATGAGGCTGGGCTTTGCCTCCTCGGAGAGCTGTATGCTCTGTCATGCCTTCCAGAATGCTTTGGAACTCCCCTGGACCAGGGCTCTTACTAGCCTTGTATCCTCACTCTCATGGTGAAACACAGCAGTCCTTTTTTAAGAATTTCTGCTGAGCCCACAAAAAAATGAGCCCCAAAGCTTATCATCTTCAGAGGGGAAAAAGCGGTTCCATATGGGATGAGCAGGGTCCCCTGCCAAACCACTGTCAGGCCTGGCCGCCAAGCCTGGCCATGGGCTGGACCTGCATTCTCGGGTTCAGGAGGGACAGGGCCTCAAGATGGGCGGGTGGGGATGAGAGATTTCCCCTCTCTGCTGAGTAGGTCAGGGCCAGCCAAGCCAGTAGGGAGAGTTTGGAAGAACTGCCCCAGGGCCCATGGGAGCAGGACTGGAGCAGAACTGAGAGCCTTCCAATGGGTTTGAAATACTTCATTAGGGACAAATTAGGGAGCAAAAGAACTGTCTTTAAGGACTGCTCTTAGTGAGTATAGCCATCTCCTCATAAGCCCTCAGCTGGCCCACTCAGCCCCCTACCCATGTGGGCTCGAGGAAGTGTGCCCACCCTGTTCCATCAGTGGTGACCATCATCACAGACTCCTTTTGTTCCGTTCTGCCCATGGAGCCTGGATTTCAGAATAGGTCAGTGCCTTCCCAGGACCTTCCCTGGGACTGCAGAGGAAGAAAGCCAAAACTTCCGTTTCCCAAGAAAAGTGCAGAGTTTCACACACACCTAGGGAGGATGTTTGTGTTCCGTGGAGGTCGCTGCCCTTGTTTTCAGAGTAAACCTCTGTGTGAGTGCACTCCGAAAAGGGGAGTCCATGGAGAGGGGACCTTCTCACCTCTGTTTCACAGGCGTGGACCTAGCCCGAGCCCATGGCTCTGACCCAGGAGAGCCAGGGACCACCCTGGTAGTTTAGGGTCTAGACCCAGGTCCGCCTATGACCTTGCTTAGGCCATGTCCCTTTTTCTGGGTCTCAGTTTCCCCTTCTGTAACAGTGGGAGCTGAACCTGACACATGTAAGATCATCTCCAGCTCTGACATTTTAGGATTCTGATCTTAGGTGTTTGTGAATATGCTGACTATCCCTCCAAGATATACCGCAAATATGCACACTGCTCTCCATTTCCCCTGGCACTGTCCATGATCATGTCACTTCTTGCTTAAGTTCAGTGGTTTAGAATAAACCCAGACTCTTCACCGTGGACCCTGCGAAGGCAGACTTCCCATACCTCTGCCTGGGGCTTTTCCCACCAGGACCCCGTGCTCCTCTGTCAGCCTCTGGAGCACTCCCCGCCCTCACCCGCCTGCAGGTCTTGCACCTGCTCTTTCCTCCACGTACAGCCACCCTCCCTCTGCCCTTTGATGGGCTGGCTCCCTCCCATCTTCAGATCTCAGCTTAAATGTCACCTCCGAGAGGCTCGACTCAAAATCCCTGTCTAAAGTAAGTGCGCCTCTGTTTTCCCACCTCTCACTCTGTGTTTATTTTCCTTCATGGTACGTACATGTCTTGGAGCTGTTTTCTTAGATCTGGTTATGTGTTCATCTCTTGTTTGCCTGCACTAGAATGTGGGCTTCACACAGGCAGGGACCCCCAAGAGTAAGGGCCTTCCTTCTCTGTCCTCATTCACTACTGAACACCCAGCATCTGGCATAGTCCCTACCACAGAGCAGGTGTCCCATAAACGTGTGTTGAGTGGATGCATGGTTGAATGGATGGGTACTCCTCCATATAAAGAGCTCTGTTTTTCCTCCTGACCACTCAGGCCCCATTTTCCCTCAAGGATCTGGATGTAGCAAAAGGGGGATTCTCAAACAAAGCAAATGTCCATTATGAAGCCCTGAATCAGTAGCCAAGAGGTATTTTTAGTCCCCACTTTACTCTTTGCTCTCGCAGCCTCAGCGCACTTGGACCAGATTCCTTGAACTTTTCCTAAGGACATGCTCAGTGCCAGGTTCCGGGTTAGTGCTTTCCAGTCATTATTTTATTTACCCTTGGTGACCTTTGTGAGGTTGAGTCTCAGAGATTAAGTCACTTTGCCTAAGATCGCAGAGCTAGAAAATAGTGGAGCCTCTCCCCAGGTCTGGTGCTGTTTCCTTCATACGCCATGCTACTGAGCCAAGCCGTGCCCCTGAGCATCGCAGGGGCCGAGGAACGGTACTGGGCCCGGGAGGGCTGGCAGGTACTTGTGTGTGACTTCAGACGGCCTCTATGGTCCTCCTAGCTAGGAGAAACATGCAGCCCGGGCTGACTGACATCCCTGAGTGTCATGGGAGCCTGAGGTAAGGTCTTGGCAATTCTAGAGACCCAGTGTCCTACAGAGCACGGGAGTTGTGCTAGGATTAGTGATAATGGAAAGCCTAGGGGATGGGCTGGGTGATGCTGCCCCCTCCTCAGTGACCTGCAACCGCTTCAGGAAGGCCTTTCCGAAGGGGCCAGCACAGATGCTATCCTGCAGCTGCCAGCCCTTCGGGGGATGGTTCTCTTGGTAAGACACCCACATGGAGCCTCAGAGTAGACCTGTTTGCCAGAAGCTGCAGTGGAGAAGAGAACACAAGGCATGGAAGCAGACAGACCTGGGTTTGAATCGTAGCTCTGCTGTTTAGTGGCTGTGTGACCCTAGGCAAGTCATCTGCCCTCTCTGAGTCCTATTTGAAAATGACACAGAATCAGCACTTAATAATTCTTGTGACTGAGTGAGTGAGTGAGTGAGTGAAGGAATAACAGCTAAGATCTCCTCCTGAAGGGACAACAAAAAAGAGGAAATAGCTTCATGTTATTTTCAGCATGAAGAGCTTTTTTTAGGGTATTATTATATGAGATTGATTACCCACAACTTCCAAGAGCTTATCAAAAAATGTTAATGATATGAACAGGGATTTTATTTTTCTTCAGGTTGTAAAATTGTGTCTCAATAATTTTAAACAAATAACAGCACGTACTCGTGTGTTTACCCTGTCAGGCACTATTCTGAGCACTTTATATTTCATTTAATTAACACAACTACCCTATAAGGGAGATACAGTTTGGGCTTTGTTGTTGTTTTATTATTATTATTATGTTCAATTAGCCAACATATAGTCATTATTAGTTTTTGATGTAGTGTTCAACGATTCATTAGTTGCGTATAACACCCAGTGCTCATCACAACATGTTGGGCTTTGTTTTTAGGATGAGAAAAACAGGCACAGAGAGATTAAGCAAGTTGCCCAAGGTCACACAGCTAGCAAGTGGCAGAGCAGGGACACCACCCGGGAAGTCTGACTTCAGAGGCTGAGCTCTTAGCTCCTGGGCTAAGTGATTTAGTGTTGCTTGGTGACTAAAGAAGAGTCCCAAGCAGGATGCAGAGTGAGAGAAGGTGTGCCATTTAGCTGAAGAAGCAAAGAAACACTGGACTGTAATGATTCTGTTTCACCTTAAGTGATTGGGAAACACAACTTCTAGATAAAATCTCTGGGAAATGGTGTCGGTACTAAAAGGGTAGAAGTGGGGTCCCCCTTTAGGATTGCCAACCCTCTGCCATTTTAGAAAGGACAGTATTCCTCTTTTATATTTTTGGAAACTATTATAAATATGTATTTATATTCTGTGAACTTCCCCTTTTAGCTGTGTTTCTTTTTTTGCTGAATTTTTAAAAGATCAAATTTCTTATAGTTATTTATTGTAATTCACTACAATAAAATGTATGTAAAAGTGTACATTTCTATGAGTTTTGACAGCCTTACACACATCTGTATAACCACACCACAAAATAGGGACAATTTCTATCACCCCAAAAGGTAAAGATTTCCCTGGGGCCCTTCACAGTCAAATCACACCCAGCCCACAAACAAGGGTCTGTTTTCTGTCATTATAGGTCCCGCCTGTATTTTCTAGGGTTCCATACAAATGGAACCATATTTTTTGTTTTATTTTATTTTTTATTTTTTAAATTGATTTTTGTCAAGACATAATTAACCTACAACACTGTATAAGTCTAAGGTGTACAATGTTGATTTGATACTTCGATATATGACAGTAAGAACCACCTTAGTGTTGGCTAACCCCTCCACCAAGTTGCAGCTATTTCTTTCTCATGGTGGGAAAAGTTAAGATCTCATCTCTCAGCAGCCTTGAAGTATATAACATAGTCTTGTTGACTATAATCACTGTGCTGTGCATTAAATCTCCAGGACTCATTCATCTACTGGTTGCAAGTTTGTACCCTTAAATCCACATCTCCCCAGTTTCCTCACCCCCCAGCCCCTGGTAACCACCATTCTACTCTCTGTTTATGAGTTGGGCCATTTTTATATTCCACATATCAGAGGTACATAATTTGTCTTTCTGCGACTTATCTCACTTAGAATAATGCACTCATCCATGTTGTCACAAATGGCAGGATTTCCTTTTTTCTCATGGTTGAATAATAATTCAGTTGTTTCTATACCACATCTTCTTTATCCATTCAGCTGTTGACGGACACTTAGATTGTTTCTGTAGCTTAGCTGTTAGGAATGATGTTGCAGGGAGCGTGGGGGTGGGTCCATCAGTCTCTTCAATATCATGTTTTCATTTCCTTTGGCTATATACTCAGCAGTGGCATGGCTGCTTCACATGGTACTTCTATTTTCAATTTTTAAAGGAGTCTTCATACTGCTCTCCATGGTGAGTGCACCAGCTTGCATTCCTACCAGCAGTGTGTAAGGATTCCCTTTCTCCATGCCCTCGCAGACACTTAACTCTTATCTTCTTGACCATCGTTATCCTGACAGGTATGAGGTGGTATCTCATTGTAGTTTCAGTTTGCATTTACCTTATGGTTAGTGATGTCCAGCACCTTTTCACGTACCTGTTGGCCATTTCCCATTCTTTGGGAAAAAATGTCTATTCAGTTCTTCTGTCCAATTTGTCATCTGATTGTTTAGTTTATTGTTACTGAGTTGTAGGAGTTCTTTACATATTTTGGATATTAACCTCTTATCTGATACATGGTTTGCAAATATTTTCTCCCATTCCATAGGTTACCCTCTCATTTTATGGGTTTTGTTGTTGTTGTTGTTTGTTCTGTTTTCTTGGTTGGTTTGCTGTGCAGAGAAGCTTTTTAGTATGACATAGCCTCACTTGTTAAGTTTTGTTTTTATTGCTTTTGTGCTTTGGGTGTCCCATCTAAAAAAATCATTGCCAAGACCCAACATCAGGGAGCTTCTTTCCTATGTTTTCTTGTAGGACTTGTACAGTAGGAGGTCTTGTGTTTAAGTCTTCAATCCACTTCAAGTTAATGTTTGTAAACGGCGTAAGGTAGGGGTGCGGCTTCATTGTTTTGCATGTGATTATCTAATTTTCTCAGTGCTGTTTGTTGAAGATACTACCTTTTCCCCATTTCCCCATTTTGGAACCTTGTCAAAAATTAGTTGACCATCAAAGTGGAGGTTTATTTCTGGGTTTTCAAGTCTGTTCTGTTGGTCTAGGTATCTATTTTTATGCCAGTACCATACTATTGTAATTATTATAGCTTTGTAATACAGTTTGAGATCAGGAAGTATGATGTCTCCAGATCTGTTCTTCCTCATGATTACTTTGGCTGTTTGGGATCTTTTGTGGTTCCATACAAATTTTAGGATTATATTTTGAATCCTCTTTTTCTGGCTTCTTTTGCTCAGTGTGATATTATTGAGATCCATCCATGTTGTGGTATGTCTCAGTTGTTTGTCCCTTTTTACTGCTGAATAGTATCCTATTTTATGAATATACCATACTTCTTCACTCATTTATTGATGAGTGTTTGGATTATTTCCAGTTTGGGACTGTTACAAATGAAGTTCCAATGTGTGTTTACGTACAAGTCTTTGTGTGGACCTATCTTTTCATTTCTCTTAAGTGATTACCTAGGACTGGAATTGCTGGGTTTTAATGTAAGTATACATTTAATCTCTTAAACTATCAAACTGGTTCTTAAAGTAGCCATACCATTTGCTGTTCCCACCAGCAGTGTTTGAGAGTTCTGGTTGCTCGCCTCCTGGTCAGCACTTAGAGTTGACAGTCTTTCATTTTAGCTAGTTCGCTGGGTAGATGGTGGTAGCTTGTGGTTTTTTCTTGCAGTCCTCTGATGACAATGGATGCTTAACATCTTTTCATGTACTTATTTGCCATCTGTGTGTCTTCTTTTTGTGACATTTCTTTCAAATCTTTTGCCACAGTTTCCACTGGGTTACTTATCTTATTATTGGGTTGTAAGAGTTCTTTATATTTTCTGGACATAGGTTCTTTGTCAGGTATATGTACTACATATATTTTCTCCATATCTTTGGCTTGCCTTTTCATTTTCTTATTGTCTTTAAGAAAGAAAAAGTTCTGATTTTTGACGAAGTCGAGTTTATTAATTTTTTATTTTATTTCATATTTTTAGTATCTTAAGCATTCTCTGCCTGCCCCAATGTCTCATTAATTTTTTTATGTTCTTTTTTAGAAGTTTTATACTTTTACGTATATGTCCAGGTTTCATTCATTTCAAGTTAATTTCTGTATATGGTTTGAAGTAAGGGTTGAGCTTCGTTTTTCTCCACATGGGTACCTAATTGTTCCAGCACCATTTGTTAAAAAGACTCTCCTTTCCTCATTGAATTACTGTGGCACCTTTGTTGTAAGTCAGTTGACCTGGTATATGCGTGGGTCTCTTTCCACTCCTCTACTCTTTTCTGTCCTTACTTCAGTGCCGCACTGATTCCTGCAACTTTATACAAGGTCGGGGGCCTGTGTCTGTCTCATCCTCTGGCCTCTGCTGGGGGCGCCCAGAGGCAGCGCCCTCAGGACTCCGTGCAGGGATACCAAACGTTTTCTCAAATGTCTGCAGGGACTGAATCAGGGCCCTCTTGTGATATTCCAGGTCACCTGCCTTAGCATTATTTAAAGTTTCAAAATTATCTCTTACCAGGTAAAGTCTGTGTATGTTTATATCCTGTATTCACCTCGCTCTAGAGCTCTGAGCTCTCACGCGTTTCTCCCTTCCCTCCGTCCTCTCTCCAGTGTTGACCCCAAAAGCCCTTTGAGGTAGAGAACAAAGATGCTAAAGTGTCCGCCTTTTTACAGGGGCACTTTTCAGAAAGTTTTCTAAGGAACTGAAAAGAAGAACTACATAATGGAAACCATTTTGCAGCCTCCAGCACGGCCATTTATCTCAATAACCATTTCATTTAAAATGTGGGCCAAACATATAAATCATATCTTGAAAGAAAGTATGTTGGTGCCACAGAAATTGCCCTGTATTCTTACCACCTAATTTGAAAAATGTGTTTTGAAGCTGGGAAGAAAGCAAACAAGCCTGGGGCCCGGCCGCCCTTCTCCCACACGTCCCCTTCCTTCCCTCTGTCCCCAAAATAAATCCACACTACTCCCCAAACTAAGTAGAGAAGCTGAAGCACGTAACACACACCCTGTTGTTGTTAGTCATTCTCTGGGGCTGCAGCTGCTATTTTGGAGGCTTTGCCTTTGAATGTCAGTTGGTAATGAGGAGTGGAGAGCCCAAAAACCAGGCTGCTCCCCACCAGTCCTTGGACTCGACTGACCCCAAGGGTGCAGTCGCACCCTTGTCCTTAGGCAATAAACACTCATTCGAGCTCTCAGATATTGGTGCTCCTTTAAGGACACATCCAGAGGGAGGTCGCTAAATAAGCAGGGCTCCCAGGTCCATTTTCCAGACTAATCATAAGGGGAGACACTCGGCAGCCGGTGCTGGGGGCTAGGAATTCCTGGGGCTCCCATGGAAACCTCACCAAGGAGTCCATGGTTAAGATGGCGACCTCTCCTCCCTGGCCCGAGGTTTTTTACGGTGCTTCTGGGCACTTCAGCAGCCAGCACGCTCGCCCCCAGGGGCTCTCGGGGCACAGCGGCCCACTCCGCTTGCCGCATCTTCTTCTGGTCGGGAAAGTGCCATGTGAGCTTTGTAAAAACATCTAAAGTAAAGAAGAAAGTTGGCCCCTGTGACTCCACTACTTGGAAGTTATTGTTCGGTTTTGCTTTTTCCTTCTAGTTTTTTTTTTTTAAACCACGGGTGTATGTGATTGGGGCACATGGTTTTGTTTTCTCTTTTAACGTATACGTTTCTGACGATTTTCTCATATTACTAGAACTTGTTTGAAAACACGTTAAATGCCTGCCTACTACTCATCCTGTACACAGGCCAAGCTCTCTGACCCAGTCTCCCCTGGTGTAGCGGCAAGGACAGGGGTCCCAGTTTCTCTCTCCTGCCCCAGGGGATGGCTTGAGACTAGTGTCCCCCATGAAGCATACCATCTCCCCTGCCTGCCTTCTGTCCCTCTCTTCTGGCCTTGGAGGCCTGCTCAGCCCCTGGTGGGAAGATGGAAACGAGCAGCCCTTCCTCAGGTGGACTGTCATGGAGCCTCCTTGTCACTGGGTGTTGTCACCTGAGGTCTGCACCTCCCCAGATGGAAGGGAGCTGCCTTGACCTTGTTTTCTATTCTTCCTCCCCCAAGCCTAGTAGCCGCTCTTAGCAGCCTGTTCTCCACTGCTTACCTCCCGTGCTTACTTTAAGATGACAACCCCCCAGGCACCCCTCTCCAGGGCATCCTGTCCCTGTCTCTGTGTTTCAGGTGTTAGCTGGGTTCTTGGTACCTGGGCCAGTGAACTTAGGAACTGCTGAGCGCTTCCCCAAGTGCAGGTCTGGTGTGTTGGCCTGTCTTTTTCGCTGGATCTAAGTTCCGAAACACTAGGCCATTTTTTCAGACCCCGTCTTGTCAGTTGCAGCCCAGAGCATCTGAGTTGGGGGTGCTGTGGGGGAGGATTGGGGACAGAGGCCCCTCGAAGGTGGCATGCAAGCCACATGTGTGCACAGGCCCAGGCCCTGCCTCCTCCCTCGATGTGTCTTTGATCAGTTGTTTAGCCAGACAGAGGCGTCCTCCCCACCCAACCCCACTGCACGGGGAGAGGCACCCCATGCCAGCATGAAGCATTTCCTTTCTCCTTTGTCCTCCTTCACCACTGGCTGCCCAGTGTGCTTTGTATAAGTCATTGTTTGCATCTTACCAGCTGCCTGGGCCACAACTATTTCTTTCTGGTAAAACCTTAACCTTGTGCTGGAACCCCTGCCACAGTGGGGTCATGGGGCGGTGCATGCTGGGTCCCTGAATTGGCACATGAGGGGGTGGAAATGGGGAAGTTCTCCACCAGAAGACTCTAGCACTGGAAGTTGCCCCAAAAGTTCTAGCTACCCCTATCCCACTTCCCTCCCCCACCCTCAGCTGCCTGGTGTCTGGGAGGCTGAGTTTGGGGCTAGGTCATAATTCCTCTCCCAAATCAGGTGCCCATGAGAGGCCAGGTTGGAGGAGGTAGTGAGTGTTCGGGGTCCAAGGGTGGAAAAGCCAGCGGGCATCTTTAAAAAGGAAGGTACCAGAGCAGTCATATATAAGAAAAGGGAGTGCAGAGCCCTGCGGGTGGGGTGGGGAAGGGGTCATTTCATCTCCACTGAAGGAGGGTGAAAAAGGCCTGTGGATAGAGCAGGAACAAGGGGTCCCAGCAAGGGTGCTGGTGACAGCCTGGAAGTCCCCCACAGGGCGGGCGGTCGAGCCCCAGGGCAGCCCTAGCTATCTGCTCCAACCTTCCTTGTACAGACTTTCTGCCCTTTCTCTTCTCCCTTGTTTGTCCCTTATGGTCGTCACCTGCTTATACCAGCTGGCCTAGGCAGGTCACATCAGCTCCATCTGCCTTGGCAGAAAGGCAGAAGGATCTCGAAGTTTTCGGATCCCATGATAGAGACACGGATGCTGGGGCACAGTTCATCTCGCGTTCTGGACGTACTGTGAGAGAGAGGGCAGGGTTATTCCTGAGTTGGTCCACGTCCCCATGCTGTGATGTGAGCTCCAGGTGGGAATCTGGGAACTGGGGAGTCAGAACCTGGGCCTTGACCCAGTGGCACCTCCTGTGGCCCTCCCCAGACACACGCTGCACAAGTGGACCTGGGTTGGGCATGGTCACAGGTTAGCCTGAAAGGCCCCCCAACTGCTACGTACAGAGCATCCTTTTGGACTAGCACCCATCCTGCACTGGGGCCCTTAGACTCCAGAATCAAGAATTGTCCACCACTGTGCATTGCCGTGGCCTGGCTTGGGACCTGATGGTGGGGCCCAGGAAGGAGAATAAGAATCTCAGTGGTCTGGAGCCCAGGCCTCCCTTTGGAAAGTCGGCTCTGCCGCCAGCAGGTACCCACAGCCTTGTCCCACCATCCTTTGGGGTTTGGAGGGCAAGGGCTTGACTTGCCAGAGTCCCCAGCAACCATCTGGACTGAGGGACCCTTTCCTTTACTGTTTGACTCTTGGGTATTATGTTCACACCAAAAATTGCCCTTTCTTTTCTCCACTGTGGTATCATATACAGAGCAGATGGTTCTGAGTCACTGTTCATTCAAAGGCTGTGTATTGGGCCGGACTCTGTGCCAGAGCCTGGGACACAGCAGTGAACTGAGCCTGGACCTCCCCTCGGGCGGCTCACCTTCCTGGGGGGAGTCAGGCAGATGCACAGACTAAAATGGCAACAAATTATGGTAGGGGCGCTGAAGGAACCAAAGGGCTTGTTTGCACCAAAGAATGAGGGGAGGCTATTTCAGACGGGTGATCAGGGAAAACAGCAGCCGCACACAGGCAGGAGCCAGCCAGGCAATGAGGTCATGGGGAGGGTCGTCCATGCCCAGTGGAGGTGTGTGCGAGAGCCCTGCAGAAGGCAGGAGCTCTCAAGCCTAGGGAGCTGGAAGAAGGTGAGCAAGGAGTCGCGGGAGGTGAGCTTGGAGAGGTCAACAGGGCCATGCATGGGGACCTGGGGCACAGAAACAAGTGTGGGTTGCACTCTCCCTGTGTGAACAGCACTCCAGGTACTGTGGAGACCCAGGGAGAGCAACCAGGGGCCAATGATACCTGAGGACAACAAATCTGTTCTCTGGTGGACATCCGGAGTCTGCCGAGTGGCCCTGGAAACAGTCCTTCCTCCCTCCTGAGGATACCAAGGTGTCTCCCCTCAGGGGCTGTGGCAGAGACCTGCACGATGCCCAGGGTGGCGCAGGGGACTTGGCCGGACTCAGGCCTGCAGCCAGCCATCCACTCTTCCCCCCACCCCTTTCCTCCCCCTGCTGGGCCACCTTCTCCCCTCCTTCCTGTCCTTGAACATGACCTAGGATGTCAAGGACCAAGGGCAGGTCCACAGTCTGCTGGCCATGGGAGCCCTACAATCCCTGTCCTCTCTCTGGGCCTCGGCTGTGATCGGGCCACTGCTCTGGGCAGCCCTGCCTGGCTTGGCCCTCTGGTGGGCATGTCTCTGGCTGGCTGCCCCCCAATCTATTTGGAGCCTCTTCCTCCGCTGGTCCCCATGGTCCCTCGGAAGTCTGAAGGGGCTCACAGACTACCAGACTCCTGCCCCTCAGACAAAATGGGGGTTAATGCCCTCCACTGTTTCCCATAGTTTAAAGGAAGGTACTGAGCACCTGGACAGGCAAGAAATGGAGGACAGCCCCTGTCCGCCCCCCCAACCAGCCTAGTGCCGCCTACCCAGTGAACGTGTTTTTGAATAAGTGATTGTACACGAGTGAATGAACGATGGCTATAGTGGGATCCATTTGGAAACATGATGGGGCCTTCGTTCTTTCCCAAGTGGACCAAACCCTGGCTGGGAAGTCTGCTGGGGAAGTCCAGGCTGATGTCTTCATCTGGTCCCCAGCCAAGGCCACCCCCTAGACCCCTCTGTTCTCTGACTTTCCCACAGAAAGATACATACCTGTAAGTTTCCCAGAGAGGAAGTGTGGGGCACAGGGCTGCTAGGAGGCCCAGAGAGATCTGGATATTTCCAGTCTTATATTAAAAAATAAAGAAATGCCCAAACTGGGTTTTAGAAACTGGTATATTTTAAATGTTTACATTTAACAAATGAACACTTTTAACACATGCACACAAATATAATCGTGTCATTCACAGGGTAATTACAGTGTTTATAAAGAAAAACCTTAGTTCGTGGCAGGCTCCAGGCAGTGCGGTCCAGAAAGGGGACCCAAGTTTGGAATTGGATGATGAACGGCTCCTCTCAAATGTGTCTGTCTCATTTGGAGAGAGCAGAAAGTGAAACCTTAGGGCCCTCTGGGGGTGTGCGGTCCCGGTCCTGCTGCCTGTTCTGCCTGGCATCTTACGATGAGTCCTGTTGTGGGAAGGTCCCCCTGCCTTCACAGCAGCGGCCCCAGCCCCACCGTCCCCATGCCCACCCTGGCTTGAGGTGCCACGGCGCGGCCTCCAGCGAGGCCCCCCCCCCCCCGCTTGCCGGGGCCAGGAGCGTGGGCTCAGGGCAGGAGCGTGGCCTCGCCTCCTGACCTTGCCGGGGTCAGGGGACAGAGGGCGGGGGACCCCGGCAGCCAGGACAGGTCGGAGGCTGGCCCGCATGGGCCCATGGGTCCCGTGCGTGCCATCCGGCGGTCGGGCCACTTACCGCGCATCAGGCCAGGAAGCAGGTTGGGAGACTGTTGTCCGTCATCGGTTTCTTCAGAAGGAATTGTGTTGAGCAGTAAGGAAGTGGTGAGATCAAGTGGAAAAGCCTCAGTCCGACCCTTACTAGCTGGGTCTCCTTGACAAGTTACCTGATTTCCTCTGGGCTGCAGTTGCCTACTCTGTGAATGGTCACACCGCGGTCCTCGGGCTCTTGAGAAGACTGAGCGTGCGAGTGGGTTTGGTAAATGATACCCACCGTCCGGATACACCCCATTTCCACTGATCAGTTGGGAGACATCTGTGTTGTTTCCACTTTTTGACTTTTATGACTAATGCTGTGAACATTTTTGTACGGACGTGGGCTTCCATTCTCTCGGGTACACATGCAAGAGTGGGACTGCTGGGCCACAGGGTCACTCTGGTTAACTTTGTGAGGAATGGCCAGGCTGTTTTCCACAGTGGCCGTGCCACTGGGTATGTTCCCAGCAGCATCTGAGGGGTCCAGCCGCTCTGCGTCCTCACCAGCGCCTACTCTCTGCCTTTCTGATTAAAGCCATCCTAATGGGTGCCACGTGGTATCTCTTCACGGTTCTGATTTGCATTTCCCTAATGACTAATGATGTTCAAATATCTTTTCATGTTCTTCTTAGCCGTTTATGTCTTTCTCGGAGAAATGTCTGCACAGCTCCTTTGCCCGTTCATAAATTGGGTTGTCTTTTCACTACAGAGTTGTAAAGGGTCTAAACACAAGTCCCTTATCAGATGTATGGTTTGCACAGATTTTCTCCCGTTCTGTGGGTTGTCTTTCCACTTTCCTAATGGTATCCCTTGAGGCACAACATTTTTTACTTTTGATGAGGTCCAGTGTATCTATTTTCTTTTTTTTTTTTTTTTGGTTTTGTTGCTGTGCTTTCAGTTATTTTTCTTTTTGATTTTTTTGACTATATAAACATGGACCTGATGCTCAAGTTACAAGGGATGCTCAGACCAGCCTCGCCCCCATCCCACCCACCCGCTGTAGGGAACCATTAAAATTAATTTCCGGTTTATCAACTGTGTGTTTATTTTTGCAAAATTTTAAAAGAATGTAATGTTCTTATTTTCTCTTCCATCTCAAAAGGAATGTGTTTATAAAGAAGGTGCCATGCCACAGACACTCGCATTTTTCTTTCCCTCACTAAGGAAATCCGGGAAATGGCGCCCTTCTGTTCACTGAGCTTCCTCGCTGTGTTTTAGGGCCACGGCGGCCCCTAATGTGGCTGTGCAGCAAATGGCTTAGCAAGCTGGTCCCCCACTGAGGGTCACTTGGGCTGTGTCCAGTCTTTGCCTGTAACAACCCATGCAGCAGTGAATCACACCCTTTTGTATTTGTGGAGGTGTATCCTTAGGACAGACTCCTAAAAGTCAGCCTGCTGGGTCAAAATCCGAGACAAGGAGTTCTGTCGGAGAGTGCTGGTTGCCTCTGTAGGGCTTTTGTGCTGTTTATCCTACCAGCTTCCACCAGGAGGGCTGCTTTCCCACAGGTTCACAAATACAATGAATGAATGTACTGTCGAGCTTTGGGATTTGTGCCCACCTGATAGGTGAGAAAATGTTCTCTGCAGCTTTTAAACTTTTTATTAAGATTTATTTATTTGAGAGCGAGAGAGAGCAGTGGGAGGGGCAAAGGGAGATGGAAAGAACGTCAAGCAAACTCCCTACCAAGCACAGAACCCAACTCGGGGCTCGATCCCATGACCCTGAGATCACGACCTGAGCCGAAATCAAGAGTCGGGTGCTCAACAGACTGAGCCACCCAGGCATCCCTGTTCTGTGCAGCTTTAAAAAAATCAACTTTATTAAGGTATAATTTGTATACAGTACAATGCACCTATTTAAAGTGCATAGGCTGGTGAGTTCTGACAATCTACTTTCTGTCACCATAGGTTAGTTTGCCATGTCTACATTTTACATAAATGGATCCATAGGGTACATAGTGTTTTGTGTCGGGCTGGTTTGACTCAGCACAATGACTCTGAGACGCATACACGTTGCGGTGTGTGTGTTCTGTCCCTCTGATGGTGAGTAGTCCCCATTGTGTGGCGATACCATTCTTTGTTTCACTTTGCCTGCCAGTGGCCATTGGGATTGATTCCAGTTTGTGCCTATTATGAATAGAGCTGCTATGAATATACTTGCACAAGTCTTTGTGGACACGTGTTTTCATGCCTTTGGTAAAGAGGAGTAGAATGGCTGCTTCCTATTGTATAACTTTAGACGTCACCAGACCTTACTCCCAAGTGGTGATGCCACTTTCTGTCCCTGCTCACAGCACTACGTGAGTTCCTGTTGCTCCACACTCTCACAAGACCTTTGGTGCTACTAGCCTTTTTTATTTTGGCAGTTCTAGAAGGTACAGCGTGGTGTCTCTTTGTGGTTTGCATTTCCCTGAGGACTAAGGATGCTGAGCACCTTTTCAGGTTCTTACTGACCATTTTATTTCCTTTTTTGTCAAGTGTCTACTCACATCTTTTGCCCATTTAAAAAAAAAAAAAAAAAAGGTTACCTGTCTCTTTGTTATTGAACTGTAGGAATTCTTTGTATATTCTGGCTACAAGTCCTTTTTATATACACTGTGAATATTTTCTTCTAGTCTCTGGTCTGCCTTTTCATTTTCATAGAAAATGGTATCTTTTAGAGACCAGGAGTGAGTTTTGATTTTTGTGAAGAGTATTTTTTCTGCTGAGTATTTGTGTCCTAAGAAATTTTAGCATTTCTCTTATTCTGAGCAGCTGAGCCCCTTTTCTTATGTTTAAAGGCTGTTTGCCTTTTTCTGTGAACTCACCGTCCATGTCTTTGGTCTGTGAATCCTTTTATTGGTCTTTCTCTTCTTGATTTGTAAAAGCTATTTGTATATTAGGGCGATTAGCCCTTTATGGGCTGAAGTGGTATTTTCTCCCACTTTGTTGTCTTTCCAACTTTGCATGTAGTTTTTTCTGTGCAAAATTTCACACATGTGTTTTCACATAATCCACTGTATCTGTTTTACTGCTTATAGATTTAAGGCTATAGGCTCCTCACTCCCAGGTTATAAAGAAATTCACTGATGTTTGTTTTGTATGGTTTCACTGTCATATGTTTAGATCAGTTCCATTTGGAGTAGATTCCGATGTACAGTGAAGCATGGAATCAATTTTATCATTTTGCAAGTGACCGTCCAGCTGTCCCCATATCTATTAAAAAGTCCATCTTTTTCTAATGATTTGAGATCACCTTCCCCAGACCTTTACCATTAAGATACTAAATCTCCATATGTACTTGGAGAGAACTCTTCTGTTGTTTCTGGACTCATTTCGTGCCCAGGGCCCATCTGTCTGTTCCCATGGTGACGCAACCCTCTTCTAAGTTGTCAGCTTTATGACCTGCTTGAACATAGAGCAAGGGAACCTCCTCATTATTATTCTTCACCAAGGTTTTCCTAGATATTCTTGCTTATTTATTTTTTCCCCATAAACCTTAGAACCAGCTGGTCTAGCTCCAGAAAAGATACTTGTTAATTTTTTTCAAATGGAAATTGTGGTAAATTTCATATGAACTTGGGCGGACCTGTCGCCCTGTGCGCTTTCCCTCTGTTCCAGCAAACTTTTCACAAGGCCCTGGCAAGGACCATGCGGGCCTGAGCTGACGGGTTTTTCTCACTTGGATGTTATCCATTTCATGTAGGTTTATTCCCTAGGAATTTCTCTTTTTCATCGCTCTTACGATGGGTTCTTCTGTTTTCCAACTAGCTGCTGTTTGCAGATACGAAGGTGGAATTTGGTTGTTGGTCATTTTATACTTTGCTGCCTTATTGAATATTGTGTTTATTCGTCTCAACATTTATTTTCTTGGGTTTTCTAGGTGCGCAAAAAGAGACCATTTCTCTCTTCCTTAGGGTATGAATATTTTTAAAGCTTTGTGTTATATGTTGCCAAATCTCTTCTTTTGAAAAATACGGTACCAATTTATGTTCCTGCTGGAAGTGTTTTGCCACTCCCTTGCCAGCACTGAGTATCAACATTTTTTAAATCTTTGCCAGTTTAGTACAACCTTCATTCATTATGAAGAGGACATTCATGAGGCCTCTTGTCTGCCAGGCGCTGTGAGGGAGGCTGAGGACACAAGGCCCCTCCACACCCCCTGGGCCTTATTCTAGGGTGAGAGGAGACAAAAGTTTGTTTTTTTCTCCTCCAGCTTTACTGACAAAAAGTGTATAAATTTAGGTTTTACAAAGTAGTGTTTTAATATATATTATGAAATGATGGCCACCGTGAAATTAATTACCATATCCATCCCCTCACATGGTTATTGTGTGTGTGTGTGTGTGTGTGTGTGAGAGAGATGAGAACACTTAAGATCTATTCTCTGGGCAAATTTCAAGTATATAGTATTTTTAACTATAACACCATGGTGTACATTGGATCTCCAGAACATACTCCTCTTACAGCAGCAGGTTTGTACCCTTTGGCCAGCATCCCCTCGTTTCCCCCCAGTTCCTGGCAACCACCCATCTGCTCTCTGGTTCTCTGAGTTCAGCATTTTTAGATTCCACCTATAAGTGAGATCATGTGGGAGTTGTGGAGGCTCAAGCTTCTGGAAGCTTTACAAATAAGACTGCTGCCTTCCTGGGCCCAGCCGATGGGAAAAGGACTGACTGCCCTAGTGGAGAAACCCATCTCAGGCCCAGAGAAGAACTCTTTCTGGAAAATCCCTGAGCAGTTATATAAAATCCATTATCCACCCCCACCCCCTTCTGTAGAGTCCTGTCATAGTAAGCCTTTCGGGTGCCTTGCTTGATCCCCTGCACAACCTGGGCGGTGCCAGGAGCATGAGGCAGAGCCAGCACCCCTCCCGCCCCCCTCTCCCCCCACTGTGTGCAAAGGCAGGGCTGGGTGCTGAAGACCCTACCTCATCACTGAGATGCAATAAAATGGACAGAGCCTCTGGAGCTCCTGCTTTTCCATAAGGCCCTCCTGCTCTGGGCCTGGCCCCCCCCAGTGTCCTTTGAAAAACCCTAACCATTCACAGAAGGCACTGCTTGTTGACACAGACTGCCCAGGCCCTGGCTGGCATGTCTCCCACCCCCAGCAGGTTATAGCCCACCCCCAGCCCTGGCGCCTCCTCCACGCAGCCTGCCCCACGCAGCCCTTGTTGTTCATGTAACCTTTTCCCACACACCTGCGCTCCCAGCTCTGCACCTGACTGGCTGTGTGATCCCGGGCAAGCCATCTTCCCTCTCTGAATTTGTCTCCCTCTGCACCCCCGGGCTGTGTGGGGTGGGGGAGGGGGTATTCGCATTGGCTCTGCACAGCCGCAGCCGTAGCGCAAGGAGGGGCCCCTCCAGTGGGCAGGTGTTGGACGACTGAGGGAGAGAATGGATGAGCCCCGCCAGTCCACCCTCCGGTAGCTGATTTTGCACTCGGGTGGTCTGAACCGGAGGATTATCACATCCAGGGGCTCCGAAGTGCCACCTCAGCGTGGGATGCAGCCACCCTCTCCTACCCCCCACCAAGCCCCATCTGAGGGTCCAGGCCCTGGAATCTATTTCAAGCCCTGCTCTGGAGCAGCTGGGCCTCGAGAAAGGCAGGGCCTGCCTGGCCTCACGCAGGCCGCCGGACCCCAGCCCAGGCCCCTCCCCACCCCTTCCCTGCTCCTGCAGGCAGCTGCATCTTTGCTGGTGCCATCCCACCCCGGTATCTTGGGACAGTAGGGTGTATGTAGAAAGGGGGGCGGGTGTGAGAGGCACACTCACCACCAGCCCCCGGCCCAGGCAGCTGGGACCTCAGGATAAAGGAAATTTCCTTCTCTCTGTATTTATTTTCCACATCCTTGACTTTGAAAGCCAAGCTAGTGTTGATATTTACCTTGGCCGGGCCTCCCCATCTCCCTGGGCCAGCCTGGTGTAAACATGATGTTCCTTCTCTCAGCTCTGCTAGGGTTGAGGTGGCCTTTTGCAACCAGTTCTAGGAATTTTGAAAGTCTGAAGGCGTAAGTTCAGGGACCAGCCCCCAGGGAGCCCAGGGTGCGAGGAGCCCCGGGGGCCTCTGTGCTGGCGTCCGGCTCCCTCCCGGGGATTCAGGCAGAGGGCTGCAGCGGAGGCGGCAGCTGGGGCCCCCTTACTCCTCTTGACGGGTGACGCCGTGAGAGCGCGCTGTCCCCTTACGCCGCCCCCATGAAGGTTGGCCCCAGAAGTCTTGGGCTCACCGAAGGCAGAGAGGGACAGAGGCAAGAGCTGGCTGCCTCCCCTGGGACTGGTTTCCCGAGGGACAGCCAGCTCGTCCGTGCTTGTCCAGGTGTGCCATCTGCAGTCCATTCAGCACCTGGAGCACGGCTGGCGGGCCGCCCCGGGGGTGGGAAGTGTGTGCACAGGCCGGAGTCCCTGCCCTGGGAGGCCGTGAGGAGGAGGCGATTAGAGAGGATGATCTGGGGCAGCGGGCGGGGCCGGTCGGCACAGGGATGGCGGCTGTGCGGTGGGCGCTGGGAGGTGAGGGGCGCTCAGACTCCCCGTTCAGATCCCAGCACCCCCGCCCCCAGGCTGGCCGCCGTTCGCCCACTCAGCAGTGAGGCCCGGGCAAAGACTTCCCTTCTCTGTGATTTGCTTTCATTATACAAGAACTAGGGTGTCTGTCTCTGTCCTTAGCGACGGGGGCGTTGTGAGGCGCGCAGTGTGTCATATGCGAGTGGGAGCCGTCATTTCTTTTGTTTGCTATCACACCACACAGACGTGAGGCCACATCAGTGGGCGCCACCGGGCGGCTGGACACTGAATGTCTCCCTTCTCCACACAGATCTGGGACATGAGCGACGATGAGACCGTCTGACGTGGCCCACCCTTGCGTGGCTGGCTTCTCCCTGGCCGCCTGCTGAGGAGCCCTCGGTTACCGGAGCCGGACTGCCGCCCCCAAGACCGGTGATTCTGGGCCCTGCGCCCCTCCAACCTTTGTGGTCTCCTCCTCTGTGTACCTTGAGGACCAGGGCCCCCTCTCCACTGCCCAGGAGCTTCTGGGGTTCTCCATTTCTCATGATTCATGATCTTACCAGTTCTGAGCTAAATAATAACCTTGGCTTTGGCATTGCCATTGATCTGGGAGTTGGTTCCCTCCACGAGTTCTTTTTTTCTTGTTGTCAAGTGTTTGATAGTCAAAACTCCCGGGATCCTTCCCACCTTGGCCCCCATGGGGCGGCAATGAGGACAGGGAACAGTCAGCCCAACACACCAAATGGGGAAATGAGAAAGCAGCTCCTTCCGGCAGCCATTGTGGGGGGCAAGCACCAGAGTCCCTGGGCTGCCCTGCAAACCCCAGAGAGGGGGCACCAATGCAGGCTGACGTCCTTGTGAGCTCTGTCAGCCTGGCCTGCTGGAGATGGAGGAACGTGCAGGACAGAAGGGCCCGCACTCGTCCTACTGAACCCAGAACTCCACTACGGACAGAGTCTGCCACCCAGACAGTTCCTCCACCTCCTGGCCTGTCCTCAGCTGTGGGCAAAGCATCTGTGCCTCCCTGCTCAGGGGCGGAAAGAAGTTTCTGCTGCTGCCTTGAGATGGTGGAAGGGCCCAGGAACAGGTCTCAGGGCCACATCCTGGTAAAGGCCTGGGTGGGAGCCCCTCCTGCCCCGGAGGAGGCCTCACACCCCCAGAGCCCACTCCTCTGCGGCCAAGTGAGGGAGGCGCCTTCCCTCCCGAGGGCCTAAGCGGTACCCGGGAGGCCCTGACTGCAGTGTGTGGTGGCACACCATCCGGGACACCCAGCGCTGGGCGTGGGCACTCAGGAGAGGGACGCACCCTCTCCACACTTGTGTTCTTGGGGCGTTCTCTTCTGCCTCAGGCCTGGGACCCAAGTCAACAGTGAGGCTGAAGGCGGACTCTTAGAAGGGTGGGCTTTCTGCGGGTCAGGTTGTCAACGGGGCTTCTCGTGGAGTCGGAGCTACAGCCGCGGTGCGCCCACCTGCGTGGGGCGGAGGGGGCACCCCCCCCCCCCGGGGCCCGTGGGTCACACGCACAGCCTGTGGTATAAGAGCACTTTATTACTGTTCTTAAGGCTACTTTTAAGTACAAAAAAAAGATGGCCTGCCAAACCTTTTTTTTTTCTTCTTCTTCTTCCAGGAAAAACAGGCCACAGAGAATGATATATTACAGATTTACAAACAAGGAGAGAACGGGCAGGACGCACCGTGACGGCGTGGCTCTGTGAAGAGCTCACTGTGCTCCTCCTGAGGCCAGGGAGTGTGTCCTTTCCCGGTGAAATGTTTGGTTTTCTGCCTCCCCGCGCCCGGGGCCCCTCGAGGGGCCCGCCTATCCCAGATAGGCCAGTGCCGGGGCCCGGGCCGAGGAGCCCGCCCTTCGCAGAGCCCGCCGCCGCCGGCCGTTTCCCGCCACCGCGCTCAGTAGCCTGGAGCAATAACAAACTAGTGGCTATTAAGGCAGATGCAGTGTTCTCATAGAATAACTGTGTTCCTGCACTTTTACAGACAAATCTACGACCAAAAAAAAAAAAAAAAGATCAACTTTTTTTTCCAAACAAAAAAAATATGAATGATTACACTGGGAAAGGGAAAATTAAATAGCTACATATCATTAACAAATTAATTGTTCTTCAAAAAATACCTACAAATTTCTCTGTACATTCTTTACGCACAGCGTAATGATGGTCTTAAAGTTACCTATATAAAAAAAGTGTTCTCACCGATTTTTCCTACAGAAAATATAGGGGCCCGAATGCGAAAGCCTGGAAGCCCAGTTACGTGGGGGTGAAATGTGTGCAGGGGCAAGAGGAGAAGGGCTTTTCTTCCGCCTGTGGAAAGACCTGCAGCCACGCTGGGACCACAAGAGCCGATCCGCTGACCTTTCTTTCTGCCCAGTGATGATTTTCACAATTAACCAGCTAACCTGTATTTTTCTTATACTCAAAACCAGCCTCGAGGGCTTCCGGGCGTCCACAGCGCCTCACAGGGGAGGCGGGCGTGCCTGTATCACCTGGCCAGGCGACTCTGTAAGCCCTCTGGTGGCCTTCTGGTGGCTGGGACGTGGCAGGCGGTGGGGGGGCGGGAGGGGGGGGAGGATAGAAATGAACGTTTACCAAAAAGAGGAGCAGCTGCTGAACATCCACAGCTGTGTCCGTCATGCTTTCTTCTTCGCCTAATTTCTAGTTAGTAGCTATTACTCTAGTAACGATAATAAACGCAGTGATAACTGTATAAAGTCAGTCAGAGGAATGTATACTGCCTTGGCCCCAGCGTATGAGGAAGCACAGAAAATACCATATCACAGATTGTCAGTAATCTGCTGTTCAGCCAAGAGGGTGGAAAGGGAGCAGTTTCTGCAAGGAGGGAAGTTGGAAGACACAAACCCCAACTCCCCCGGGAGCTAGTAATAAGCAGACAGGGGATGCAAAAACTAAATGTCAGCCAGCAGCAAAAAACTCCAGCATCCTACACCGCGGCTGACCCACGACTGGCCTGCCCGTCTCCAGGGCCTGCCAGCCCCACACTACTCAGGAGTAATGTGAATATCGAACACAAATCTCAAGAGTACAACTGTACCAGCAGTAAGTATATCTAGGACTGTAACTGACAAAAATAAACTAATTCTGAAAAGAAGCTAGTAAGTATTAAGGTTCTTGTTTACTAGATCTATACAATTAATAGAAACCAGCTATTTTTCTCCATTAAAACATGCATCACGTTGAAAGCACTATAGAATCCTCCAACCTCAGCTCTAGTCTAACAAACTGCAGTGTTTAGGAAAGGGAGAATGCCCGTGATTGGTAGTCTGCAGTCCAGTTGCAAGCACCTGAAATCTAGAGAGAAAGACCTATAACCTGTATGAGACTTCCCCTTCCAAAGCTGTTTTGTCTAAATTTAAAAAAACAAACAAAAAACACACAAATGGTCAGAAATGTCATCCTTAAACCCTTTGTTTTTCAGCAGTTTGCCCTCAGAGTACTAGCATCTCACAGAAAGTTGTCCGCCAGGCAACTTTAGCCCTCCTCCAATAGTGCAAATCAGACGCGACAGTTCTCTGTTCTCTTCAAGTAGACGCACGCACGCACACAGACACACACACGCGGGCCGGACCAAACACGCAATGGAAGCTAAGCCACACACACCCCGGTCTCGAGAAGCAAATTAAAAAGCACAAAGCATTTGGGTCACCAACGTCATGGCTTGTGACTGAGAAAGCGTGTGCCGTGGAGTCCTGGCCCCCGACGGGGCAGCAGACCTGCATCAGAGGTTTCTTTGGTAACTGAAGCAGGAAGGCAGGACGCTACGTCAGCTGTTCCTCGCGCAGCTCCTGCTATGGAGTTTGAGGGCCCCCGGGTACGAATACCAAGCAAGTACAAAAACAGAACAAAAATCCCAACGACACGGTTTTTGCGAATAAACCACCCCTCCCCTCCCCTTTCCCCCTACCCCACCCCCACAATTTTTTTTTTGTTTTTCCATTTTTTAAGCACTGACTGTTCAAAGCTCAGGCAAACCATGCAGATTGACATCTTGTTCAAGGGTGGCGATCCCTTCACGAGACCACGGAGGGGGAGTGACTGTGGCTGACCATGTGCGCAGAGGGGCTGGCGGGCTGGCCCCTGCGCGAGGCTGACTCAGGGCTGCTGGATGCGCCGTCCTTGGCCGCCTTGATCTGAAGCCACGTGTCACCCAGGGCTTTGGCAAAGTGGTCGTCCACGGAGCCCGTGATGGACACCGAGTTGGGCGCCGGCTCGGGCTCCTTGTAGTTCTTGCCCAGGCTCCTGCGGAAGTGCTCCTCCACCACGGGGTCGCAGGTGGCGGTGGCTGTGGGGGAGCAGGACAGCAGCCGGTCAGGGCTCTGGGGACAGAGGGCCCGTCCCCACCCGCCCTGGCTCGGCACTTGGCCAGGTCTCCTCTCTGAACCTGTAACATGGCAGCGTGCCTGCCTGGGCGAGGGGTGAGTTCAGAGAGACAACATGGCCTTCAGGTTGGTAGATCTTGTCCCAACCACAGTTTCTTCCCTGGAGGGTTCTTCCCCCTGTCCCACTCAAGCCAGACACAATGCTGGCCGCATGTGTGCTCAAAACAAACCTCTTTCAGCCTCAATAAAACCTAAACTCCAGGGGCTAGCTGTTCTGTCCACGGCACGATGTAGAAGGAATGCAAACACCCCACGTGAGTCACGGCCGCCGCCCGCCCCGCGTGCACGGACACTGGGTGACTTACAGCTCGGGGCCCTCCGGTAGCTGGCTGGCCCGGCCGCCGCGCAGCCGCTGTGCGCAATGGGGCAGTGGGAGAGGTTGCAATTGCGGGTGCTGGCCGAGGCGCACGTGATCACCGACGGCCGGTTCTGGGGAGAAGAGGAGGCTGCGGTTAGCTCTGGCTCGGCGGGCAGACGAGGGGCGGTGGCGCTCACCCCAGCTGGTCACCCCAGTCCTTATACACGTGCCACGGCTGTGAGGCAGCACGAGTCTGTGTGTCCCTCCACCACCACGGAGGGCACTCTTCCCACCTGTGGGGAGCCAGGGGCCGCCATCCATCGGGTCCCAGGCCTCCATGCAAGGCCCTCAGCAGCACCGTCCAATACTCTGCTGCGAGCCTGTCCCTCAGCCCCTCCGGACAAGAGGCAAAGTGAAGGCCGGTCTGTCCGCCGCCCGGAGTGACCTTGCTGACCCACAGCAAACTCAGCGAGGGGGCCTCCGCGGGTGCGTGAGGAGCCTCCACAGCTCCTGCGGTCAAGTCCCCAGGGCAGCCCGGTCCCTGCCCTTCTCAGCATGTGCCCTGTAGCCCAACGGCTTCTATGAGTCGTTCCAGTACCCTCCCAACACACTCCCAATTTTTGCTTAAGCTAAAGACAGCTCAACTTGGTTTCTATTATGACCACACAAATCCTGATGGGAGGTGGAAACGCAGGAAGTACATCCAAGTATGAATTTACATGCATCCCACCCCTGGCCGACACACACTCCTTCCCCACGACCACCACGCTGTCTGCCTGGTAAAAACTCTACTTGTTCAACCATCACCACCTCCCCATTTAACAAGTCAATCATGCCTTCCAAGTGTGCCCAGAAGACCCCAGCACCCGGGTCCCCTAGCCGTGCACACTTCAGAGCAAGGACCAAGAAGCGTTTCTGGAGCCCCAGACCTCAGCAAGTATCCAGAACAGAAAATACCTGTGAATCAAACAGCTTCCTCAGGTTCCTGCCAGAAAGACATCTCCTGACAGCGCTGAAGACAAGATAGAGGAGGATGTGCCAGGAGTTCCAAGAAAACTAGAGGGGAGCTGCTTGAAGGGCCCCCTCAGAGGGCCCAAGGATAAGAACAATGTCAATGTGAGGGCAATTAGGGCTTCTCTACCCCTGGCCTCTCCTTTAAAGAGTTCAATCAGTAGCCAGGATAGACACAAAAGGCTTGCACAGCAAACCTTCCCACGATGGGAAATGAACAGGAGTGAAAAACATGTTCTGTGATAAAGATCTGGGCCTACAAGGATGGGCCAGGACGTGCTTGAGCCTAACACTGAATTACTCACATCCAAGATGGGGGAAGATGTGGCTCAGCAGCAGCATGTAAAGGAAAAATTGGGGGTTTCATTACTAGCTCAACACATCAGCAATGGGGATGGAGTGAGTGCGACCCGTCACGGTATGGACAAAAGTGGTGCAGAGAGAACGTGGCTTTGAGGCCAGGTCTGCTCTCCACATCAGGCAGCACTTCACCCTGTCACCTCCATTTCTCCGTGTGGGAGACAGAACAGCAGCAGCTGAAGAGGGGGTTGGAGGACCGCCTGAGGGTGAGAGTTTAGGGCCAAACCTGTGGTGGCAGGGGTCCTGCCCTTCAGGGCTGGTCTTGCTATCTCTGGAGGGCAGCCTGCAGCCTGGAGCCCACCTTCTGAAGGTTCTTTTTAACCCTGAGCCTGAGATCCCCCTGGCTCCCCTCTTGTAGAATGTGCCCTCCATCCATGAGGTGGGGCTGAGGTGGCCATGTCCATAAGTCACCTTTGCCCTATTGGCCAGGCTGGAAATCTGACCCAGGCTCGGGGCCAACTACTAAGCCAGACTGAGTACGAGATTCAGGTTGACCTCAGAAGTCATGGGGTGGTCACGCCAGGCTGGCTGTGTGGGTTGAGAAGCAGAGAGCGAGAGAAGAGGACGCAGAGACATGGACCGGCACAGAGCCAGGGGAGGGAGGGCCTGGCTTCCTCACCAGCCCTCCCAGGCAAGGGCTGGCCCTTCCTTCCTGATCCTGCCGTACCCATGACCCTGGGCTCCAGGAGACGCCCCTGGTCCTCCCAGTAAAACTCCCTTCCTTTTGTGCTTCCGCCAGCTCAGGCTGGTTTTTGTTCCTTGCAACTAAAGTCCTGACTGACGCAAATGTCACCAAGTGGGGTCATGTCTTGGGGAAGGGGTCATGGAAGGTGAAGAAATGTAAAGTGTCAGAGAATGAATTTGGGGAAGCTCGGAATAAAGCTAGAAGAATCAAGTCAACGTCCAGCCTAATGTCAGCCACTCGGGACAGAAGGTGGCCCCCGAGCAGGGACCAGCAAGGCAGAACCACTGGTGAGCGTGGGGACGCCGTGAAGACATTCCAACCTCACTCCTGGTAGTAGCGGGTCATCTCCAGGACCCCTCCTGGCCGGGGACAAAGGGGACGCTGGGGACAGGCACATGGACAGCGGGCTCAGCCTCTCTCCTCCCCACAGCCCAGCCCAGCGCTCCTGGGACGGGCCACACCACCTGCCCCCCCGGCCGGGCTGCAGCGCCACACACCCACCCGGAACAGGCCTCCCGCCTCCAGATGGTGAATGCGGGGAGCTCCGCGGCCCAAACTCCCCGCCACACCCTCGCCTTCCAGATGGCGAAAACGAAGGCCAGAAACGAGTAGCCTCCTGGAGCTTCCGCAGCCACCCCAAGGCAGAGCCAGGCCGAGACTGTCACTCACACCTCACTCAGCCCTCGCCCCGCCCGCGCTGGCTGACCCTCGGCCGAGGCCGCCTCGGGGAAAGAGCATCCAGAAGAGAACCATTCTGCCGGGCACTGTCCCCGGGGCTTATTACTATGTACCCCTATCCTGCATCTCATCGGCTGCTGTCCTCAAAGCCACTCCCGCCGGCTTTCCGTAGCTTTCTTTAGACCACACCATCCCCTCAGAGCCGCCATCACAGAAACGTGAAGTGGGGTGACACTTTCTGCAGCCTCCCCAGACATGCCCTCTCTGGGAACCTTCCCATCCCCGTTCCCAGAGACCTGAGTGGGAGGCCTCCCCCGCCCGCCCGCCACCCAGCGCTGTGCCGTTGCTCCAGGAAGCCCCGTCCCCGCACCTTCCCTGGCTCCGAGCCGCGGCCCGGCAGGCACCCCGCCCCACGGGAGCCACGCTGACAGCGCGCCGGTGACACCCACCCCGGACGGCGAGGCCAGCCCGGTACCTGGCACAGCACTCGGTAACCGTCCGAGAGGAAGCTCAGGCCCCAGTGACCACCCAGGCCATACCACGCTGGCACAGGAAGGAGCTCGATGAACAGTCCCCAGGGCCATAAAACACATGCTTCTCCACCAACCCCAGCCTTGAAGTTTAGGCCTGGGCCGCTGACACATGTCAGGGAAGCCAAAGCCACTGTACCTGTCCCGGGAAAGCTATGAACTTATTCCATGGCCACTGGCTTTGTTCTCCATCCAGGAATCCCCTAAGAACTCAGGTGGGAATTCAAGGTCCTCAGTCCTAGAAAACCCGCTTAACAGGCCCCCAGCACATCTGACGGGCCAGGGGCCCTCTTGCTGGACTGGGCAGCCAGGCACACTTCACAGAAGGGTCGGGGAGACCATGGTGAGAAGAGCCAGGTCACCCTGTCCAGTGGCACACTTCTCACACAGCAAATATGACCAGGATCAACCAGAAGACCCTCAAAGTCACAGAAACCCTTGCTCCAAGCCAACACTACAGCTTCAGAGACAGCTGTTCTGGGCAGATAGTTCCAGGGGTTTCCGGGGAGCTTCCTCCCCCAACCACCATGGGCTCAGAGAAGGAACTTCCCAGTGGAGGGCCCCCCGCCCCGTGCCCCATCGAGGGACTCCCCACGGCACTGGCTGAATTCCCTGATCCTAGAAACCAATCTCTGATGCTTAAACCTCCTCTCCTGTGGCCTCTGAGTGCAACCCTCCTGCACGCACCCACCTCCCTGACCAGACCGCGAGCTCCTTCCAGGCTGGAACTGCATCCTACACGCATGTCTCTGTGGCTCCAGGGCTTTGCGGTGCCCCAGGGCACAGTGCACACTCCGTGAATGGAGGGGTAACTCGGCCCCCAGTTCCTATCAGAGTAAGTGGCTGTCTGCTGCTGCAGTACTAGCTGAAGTACCACAGTTACTGGATAACCGGTCTCTGCTGGACGAAAACCCCGAGTGCCTCTAGCTTGCCTGACCAGCTTCTAGCATCCTCCCCCTGCTCGCAGTAGGCGCCTACCCAGTTTCGTTAAATGAATGAATGAAACAAACGGGATGGAGATGCCTGGCTCCCACACAGGAAGCACAACGGCTCGTCAGCCTTACTGGGACCCCAGGCACCAGCACCCCCTCTCCCAATGCCCAGAGCCCGCCCCCAGCAGTACGAGAGACTCGATCAGAGCCGGGCGCCAGGCGGGGGTGCTGTTGTGGCGGTGGGGGGCTGCAGGGAAGCCGTGGCATGCGCAGCAGCAGAGCCCCCAGCTGCGCCCAGCATCTCCTCGGGACACGGCACCTGCCTCACTCACTGCCCGTCAGTCTTCAGCAAACGCTGACTGGGGACCTACTGGGTCACAGGCCCCAGAGGTTCACAAAGACACACCATGGGCTCGGGCAGGGATTCCAAACCTCGATGCTAATGCTTCCTTTTATATTTCTCCAGGAGCCCCACTTTTGAAATATTGGGGTTTTTTTAATCAAGCAAACTGTGTTTATTAAGTAAGAATTTAATTTCCTTATTTTCCTTTAATTAAAAAAACATCCCGATCCGCCAATCACAGATTCCCCACCAGCAGGAGCTAATAACCGCTCTGACCACTGACTCTACAGGATTCCAGCCCAAAGCAAAGGAACCTGACATTTAACTTCGTCGGTGTGACCTTCTAACAGGTAACTGCAGGATCTTCCTTGATCCTCCTAGAAACAGGATCGCCGAGGAAGACTACTGAAAACAGACCTTGCCTAAACCAACCCTGCCTTGTGCAAAGACACTAAGCCCCAGAGAGGTTAAGCGTCTGGTCCAAGGCTGTCAGGTGTGGGAGGCCAGGCCTGGGCGGGTCTCGGTGGCATTCGGGGAAACGGTCCATGCTGCCGCCACTCCTCCTTTCTCCAAGCGCAGAACCGAGGCTAAGCCCACCTCTCCCGCCACCTCCCTCCTGGCCCTGAGCCGCGCGGACGGGCATACCTGCTGCCGCTCCGCCGGGGTCAGCGTGGGCGAGATGCCCGCCGGCCTGCCGGCGTCCATGCTGTTCTTGGTCAGTGCCAGCGGCTGCTCCAGGCTGAGGCCGGGCAGGGACGCAAACAGCTGGCCGCCATGCAGGCTCACGGTGGGGGCCACGGCGCGCTCAATGGGGCTGCGGCTCCGCTCCCGGGGGTCTTTTCGGCAGTCTCCGTTGGCAGTCTTGCTCCTGAAAGAGGGGGAAGAGCACTCAGACGCGAATACCCGGCATGCCCCGAATGGCGAACGGGATGCCGGCCCTGAGCCCGGCGCTGCATGCTCATGATGTCATGGAGCTCTCCGCCATGTGGGGGATAAAGACTTGGCAGCGTTTCCGTTTCCCAAGGCTCAGGTCAAACAGCTCACCGGGAAGCCGAGGAGCCCCAGTGCTAACCCAGGGCGGCGTGACTCCAAAGCCCCTCGGTGGCCCCCTCCGCCCAGCATCCCCCCTCCCCCATCAGAGCCCTTCTATAATAAACTCCACGGGCTCGGGGCCTGGAGAGCTAGGCTGTGTGCTCGGGGCCGGCTCGGCTGGACAAGGATTCAAAAGGATGAAGAGGAAGATGACGCAAAGTCACCAGTCACCTCCTATGGGGTGGATCCTGCTCTGGGCCTCCAGCAGCATGAGCTCTCCAGATCTTCCCGGCAGCACAAAGGAGACGCCACAGCTACCTTTCCAGGGGCCAGAACCCCCGAGACTCAGGGCAGCGGTGCGGGGGCTGGTAAGGGGTGGCATCTGCCACGGCTCACAGTGCGCAGCTCTACCACCCGGAACACACCAGCCACAGCGGTCGGCTTCAGCGGAGTCCCGGAGACCCCCGCCGCGTGTGTAGCTCCTGGCAGGTGCTGTGGGGAACACGGACGGGGCTGCGAACACCACCCCTCCCCACGACCTTGGTGACCTCGGCTCAAGGCAGCACCCTCTGCGGCATCTGCTAGAGAACGACCGGTTGGGCACAGCCGATCAAAGACCAGGAACGCCGGTTCGGCCCAGCTCCCTCCTGCCCCATTTATTGCAGGGGTTCCCTCTGCCTCAGGTCTCGGCCCCTTCCATCCACCATGGTCTTTGCTGCCAGCACAATCTTTTTCTCATAACAAATGAGAAGTCTTTTAACTAGAAATGTAGCAGATAAAAATTTCAGTGACTTTTCTTTAAGGAATGCAAATTATCCTCAGAGTCCACAAGCAACCATTCTCTTGCCTCGGTGGACAACCTGTTTTATAGCAGAGATGCCTAGGTTCACGCACTAAGAAACCCAGAGAAAGCAAAAGTCACAGCCTGCCTCACTGCCTGAATAAGGTAAAAGGTAAGTTGGAATTTTATACACACGGGCAGGTGCATGTGTGCAACGGGCACGCCTTCTTCCATCGTAGGCTCACATGCCCTTGTAGGAAAGAATACAGAGCGGTCCCGTGTTCCCTCTGCCCGTCCCCCCGATGGCAACGTCTTGGAGAACTACAGACAGCGTAACGCCACAGGCCAGCTACGGACACTCAATCAGCCAGCCTGATTCAGATGTCCTGCGTTACTTGTATTCCTCCAGCATGACCTTTCTATAAAGCAGATCAAACCACATCACGCCCTTAGTTACAATTCTCAGTAGCTCAGCACCCCTTCTAGGCCTTTCCCACTCTGGTCCTGACCACCTTTCCATCCTCATGCCCCCAAGCATGGCGCTCTGCAGTTACAACAGTCTTCTTGCCATTCCTCAAGCAGACGCGCCACTTTCGCCTCTAACCGTGTGTGTGTGTGCTCCCCCCCGCCCCGACACACACAACCCACTCACTGCTAACCGTGCCCACAGCTTTAGCTGTTGTGCTCTGGATCCCTGAGCGCCCTGTGCACACCTTTCATCGGAACCCATCACACCACTATTAGCAATGTCTTCATCTCTGCACCCCTGCCCCGACTTCCCCGGGGGCTTCTGGGAGCGCAACAAGCCTGCGCACCCTGCACCCTCCTCGCCCAGCACGCCGCCTCGTGTGGCGGGTGCCCCGGGACCACGAGTGAACACAGAGAAGCAGCACACGGGTGACCGGGGAAGGAAAGGCAGGCACTGTGGCCACGTAACTGAGGACGGGAAGAATCGAGAAGACGTGAGGGCTGGGGAGCCAGCTGCAGGGGTGTTCACGCCCTTTGGACGGGTGCCGAGCCTGGATCAACATGCCACTGGGGGCTAAGCAGAAAGACCCCGAGACGCGGCAAGTCTTGCAAGCCCCAAGCTTTGGTTCCGCACGCCATCTCCCGGGTGAGCTACGGGCCCAGTGTCCTCATCCACCTGTGGTCACAGGAGAAAGCCCCTCGGAGGGGTTTCAACGAGGACTGAACAGAGGACAGGCACGAACAGTCGTGCTAGGACAGCACACGCGAGCAGTGCGCACGGTGGGGCCAAATCAGCTCTAAGTTAGCGTATTCGCTGCAGGAGGCACAGGGTTTAACTTACAGGTGATTTTTCTCCCTCTTAGCCTCTGGTTGACTATACAGAATGACTTGAAAGCAGTTAGTACATTTTCGGCCTATTAAGACGGTCACACAAGAATATGTTCTGGTCACGTAGTTTGACACTACACTGCACACACTCCCCTGCACGCCAGCAATTTTCCAAGAATTACAAACCAAATGAATACAAAAAAGCTGAATTTTGAAACCAGCCTGTGTATCATTCCATCTTCTTCTGATGATTCCGAAGACACGACAGGCCCTTCCAGTGAAGGCCTCTGGGGCTGAGGGTCACGCAGCCTCGCTGAGGAAGTCCCGCGAGCAGCCTGCCAGCCCAGATGGACATTTCCTGCTAAATGCACGTTTCATCACACTAGGGAAAGGTGACATCATCACAGTCCCCATCCTCAGTATCAGGTTTCCTTCTCAAGTTGGATAAAATACGTCTGACAAGGTACGTAAACTGCCCCCCTGACACAATCTTCCCCGGCCCCCTGCCCGCCAAAATGAGCTTCGTGGAGGCCGCTGAACGGACCGTAGGACTGATGAGCTTCCCAGCCCGAATCCGCCTCTGTCCAAAGCAGACTCCAGTTTCTCAAGCAAAGTTAACTGAGCCCCAGTTTCGCAAAGGCCACAGAAAAGGAGACACAGCCCCGTCTTCTCGCAGGCTCGTGACCCAAGGGGCAGCTACAGCGCCGGAGAGCCAGCTCGGGCCCCGGATGGAGGCGGGACGCTGCAGAGTCGAAGGATGAAGAGCCACCCAGGGCTGGCAGGACGGAGCGGCCGCAAGCTCAGGCAGCACCTGTCTCCATCCAATGTCAAAGTCACCAGCACACACACAGGGCAGCACCCATCCCCCGAGTCTGATGTCCAAGAGGCACTTCAGTATTAGTAGAGTGCGGTGACGTGTATCAACCCGGCGGAGCCTCGGGACAGCCAGACTCGGCCTGGGGACTAGTAAACCACACCACAGGGGAGAGGGACGGCCCAAGGCAGCAGTCCGTTTGGGGAAGGTCCAGTCGATCCCGGGTTCAACGGGCTGGCAGGCCGCTCGGCAGGACTTCCTCAGCGAAGCTGCGTGATCCTAGCTGTGTGCTACCACAGCTCTAGAACTGTCTAAAGGCATCCAGCTAACAGGGCAGAGGGGAAGGGAGGCCAGGGCCATACCCACAACCCGCACCCCCGAAGACCTGCTCTGCACCCACACCGCCCCCGGGAGCAGGGGAAGAGGACTTTGGGGAAGCTAAACCGAAAAGCGGTCAACTGCAAGCATGACGCAGTGGGGCCTCACGGATCAGACAAGACACTGACAAACACAGAAAGAAAATGTCTGAAGAGCCCCGTGTTCAATTTTAGTAAAATTATACATTAGTCACTTTTCCAGCTCATTTTCCTGGTTCCCGGAGCTTAAAGACAGACACTGTTTTCCATGTTTCCCCCTCCTCCAGTGAATCATAGCCCAGGCTCCACGGTCTCCCAGAGAGTCATGTGCTCACGGACAGCAGACAAACCACACGCTTCCCGCCCGGGAGATCCAAGCCGCCCCCGTTCTAGTTAAAGACAAAGTCTGCTCATGAAAAACCAACTGCAGCCCCGTCGGGGCCCAAAGGGCTTCCAGGTGCCGGGCGGCTGACTCCCGGCACCCCGACCCCTCGCCGGGAACCCGCACTCACCCTGGGGCGGCACCGCTGCTCCACTGTTCGAGGACAGGAAGCAGACGGGGGCCCAAACATGGAGAGGTGGTAAAAAGGAGGATGCCTACTGCACGTTCGTCCAGGACAGAGTGTTCCGGGAATGCCCTCTCCGAGCCGAGAAGCCAAGTGTCCGCTGTGTCTGGGGGAAAGCGCCGTGAGACAGCGAAAGAATCCATCCATCATGTGAAAAAAGTGCACTGTGTCCATCTGTATTCTCATTAAAATGAGGTTTTCCTACCCTTAAACAAACAGGAGCTCGGAGTTGAAAGCAAACCCTTGGGAAGGTATTACTTGCTATTCTGGGGCCTCAGCTGAATTCCATGAACTACTGACAGCTATTCAATAAACCAATATGAGCCTGAAGTCGGCCAGCAGGGGAAGGGCTATGGGCAGAAGACATTTTAGTAGGTGCTTTCGAGGACACATTCTGGGTCCTGCACCCCCGCCCCCCCCACCCGTGCTGCAGGTCTCTGGGCCCAGGTGAACGAGGCAGGGCCCAGTCAGTCCCCGCAGGAGCGAACTGAAGGTCTGCCGCAGCCTCCGCGTGCACAACGGTGGGGTGCAGACCCCGAGAAGTGGTGAGGCCCCCAGGGGAGGGGGGCCAGGGGCCCGTGAGGGGAGGGTCAGAGCCGAGACATAGGCCTCTCCCTAGCGCAGTCCTCCCGCTCCCCCTTCACTCCTTACTGGAGTGGTCGCCCTCTGGGAACCTACAGGACAGTAACAAACCTTCACTGTCCAGCACAGACAAGAATAGTAACGTCAGGGGGCGCCTGGGGGGCTCAGTCGGTTAAGCGGCTGCCTTTGGCTCAGGTCATGATCCCAGGGTCCTGGGATCGAGCCCCACATCGGGCTCCCTGCTCAGAGGGGAACCTGCTTCTCCCTCTGCCCCTGCCGCTCCCACCACTCATGCTCGCCCGCACGAGTGCACACGTGTGCTCTCTAATAAATAAAATCTTCAATACTAATAATAATCAAGTCAGTAAAGCATTTTTAATTTTAAAAAGCTTCCTCAGACAACATACTTAATGCCACTGAATGCTACACTTAAAAATAGCTAGAGGGGCGCCTGCCTGGCTCAGTTGGAAGAACATGTGACTCCTGATATCAGGGTTGTGAGTTTGAGCCCCACAATGGGTGTAGAGATTACAAAAAAACAAAATAAACTTTTCTTAAAAATGGCTAGAATGGTACATGGTATGATAAAAAACCTTGACCAGAATTAAAAAATAATCATTTTTTATTTATTTATTTATTTATTTATTTATTTATTTATTTATTTATTTTTAAAGATTTTATTTATTTATTTGAGAGAGAGAGAATGAGAGAGAGAGAACACATGAGAGGGGATAGGGTCAGAGGACGAATCAGACTCCCTGCCGAGCAGGGAGCCCGATGCGGGACTCGATCCAGGGACTCCAGGATCATGACCTGAGCCGAAGGCAGACGCTTAACCGACTGAGCCACCCAGGCACCCCTATTTATTTTTTAAAGATTTTATTTATTTATTTGAGACAGAGAGAATGAGAGACAGAGAGCATGAGAGGGAGGAGGGTCAGAGGGAGAAGCAGACTCCCTGCCGAGCAGGGAGCCCGATGCGGGACTCGATCCCGGGACTCCAGGATCATGACCTGAGCCGAAGGCAGTCACTTAACCAACTGAGCCACCCAGGCGCCCAAAAATAATAATCATTTTTTAAAAACAAAAAGCATCCCACAGCCATTACTTACTGAGTCCCTCGGGTTTAGGATGGGGTAGGTGGTGCCGTCCCAGTTTTACAGAAATGAGGAGCAAGATGGTGAAGATAAACACTTAGCCAAGGATAGAGGTAGAGGCAGGGCATCAGTCAGACATACCGACTGCTCAGCCATGCGCCGCCCAGGCCCCTGTGAGAGCCCTTCACCACCTCCTGCCCTGCCCTAGGCTTCCAGGAGGCCTTCCCTCAGCCCCGGACTGCAAGGGTGGACGGAACAGTGGGAGGCACGCAACGGGACCAGCCCTCCACCGTGTCAGCCTTGCTTTCCAGTCGGCCAGCTCCACGGGATGCTTTGGAGGGCCCCGCACCACCCATGCTCTGCCCTCTCCCAGCACCCCGTGCAGGGCTGGGCATACGGTGGACGTTTAACTCTTCACTGAATCACTGAATAAGTGAATTACTGAAGTACCTACATCATGTGTGCATGCAGTGAACAGCATCTGTGGTGAATGAGAAAGGAATTAAGGAAATTTCAGAGGCAATTCCCAGCAAGAGAGACTTTCTGAAAAAGCAGAATTTAGGGAGCATTTAAATATTGAGAATAAACAGTAGTGAAATGTTTTCTCCCTGTAACTACCTTCCCCATTTTTTGTCCTCCCGCCCCCCCCAAATGTCCCCTAGGTCATCAAACAACACCCCGCTTTCTCCTGGTCAGCAGGGTAATTCAAGCCTTCCTGAAAAGCAAGAGGGCACTTGGGTGTGTCCCCAAGACACCCTGCGAAGCCTGTCACTCCTTGGTGCCAACTACAGACAGGAAGCAGAGTGGTGGTGACACCACCAGGACACCGTGGTGCAGAAGGAAGGCAGAGACCCCCTCCTGGGTTCAAGATGATGAGCTGTGTGTCACAGGCAGGAAAAGCTGGGAAATACTGGCATTCACAGTGCCCCAAAGACACACAACAATCTGGGGCCTTTGCTTCAATCACAAACATGTGCTGGTCAGCCGTGGAAAGGGGACAGAGACTGCCTTTGACTTTAACTGTGGGGAGACACTGTGTTGCATGTGACCATTATCATCACTTAACAATAAGAAAAAAGCCAGAGCCCTACCCCCATCAAAGGTCCAAGGGGACCCAACCTGTGTGTGAAGGGCACTGCAGTCGGTGAATTATGCTGTTGCACATCTATCCACCCACAAAACCGTGTTCCCCATGAGCTCCCCACAAAGGTACCATCCCTCTTCTGCTAGCTCAGATTTCAAAAAGCAACCACATGGAACCAAGCCACACACCTATTTGCTCTATCGCATGACATGTGCGACCTATAGTCCCGGTGAGAAGCGTGGACCACTGCAATGTTGCCTTAGGAAGTAGTGTCCAAAAATATAAGGCACTCAAAGTTAGGGAACTCCTCCATTTACCTTGATTATCTTTATTATCGTGACCTATCATTTATTGAATGTTACACGCCAGATATTCTAGACCTTACTGTCTTATTAAACCCCTCACTACACTGCAAAGTATCACCCCCATTTTATAGATGAGTAAACTGAGGTTCAGAGAGGTTAAGTAGCTCATCTAAAGTTGCAAAACCAGTACAGTACAAGGATTCTAACGTCTAATGTCTATGTGACTAGCTCCAAAGCCTTTCCTTTGCACCTTTCCCTCTCAAGGGAGGGGGAGAGCAGCAGGGAAAATGACAAAGACCTAGGTACCCACCACCCAGGACTGACAAGTGAAATCACACATGGTGTTCGCTTCTGACTTTTTCTTTCCTCTTACGGGAAATGCTGGTAGCAATCAATGCAGCAGAACATGGCAGACGTGCCTGAAGCCCTTCCTTCGTGCTCCCCCTACCCCAGCTCACGCCCCCTCTTCATCTCCAGATGCACCGCTGTCCTGTATTTGGGGGAGTCTTCCTATCTGTGCTTATGAACTCTCACCACAGAGGAGTCTGTCTACAAATACTATGCGGCACATTTTAGATTTACACTATGGTCTCACACCGTACGGACCGCCTTACAACCATGCTCTCCTCCCTCGCGTGGTTTTGGGGCTCTACCCATGTCCTGACCTACAGATCTAGTCATGTACCTGCTGTGTGGGATTACTTCACATCTTCACAGGAAGACACCGTAACGGATTTACCTGTTCCTCTACCGATGGGCACCCGGACCATCATCTCTGGTTTGTCCTTGTTATAAATAACCCCACGGTGCTTCCGTCTTTCCGTCCTGGCAACGGGTTTCTGGGTACCTCTCAGGTAGGTATCTAGAAGTATGCCACTGGGTTGCACAGCTCACCACCCTCTAGACTTCAACGGATGTTGCCAAAACCCTTTATGACGTAGCTGTCCACTCTGCACCGGCTTAGCCAGCGCTGCGTCACCGGCCCTGGCGACGTGCATCCTCCATGATGTCCGGCTTTGGCGGCCTGTGGATTTCTGCCATTCTTGTGGCGTGGAGTCATTCCTCCTTGGTATTTTAACTTGCATTTCTCCAGTTACCAGAGCAGTTGAGCGTATTTTCATACATCTATTGGTCATTCTATTTCCCACTATAAATCGCTTATTAATTTGTTATGGGTTGAATTGTGTTTCCCCTAAAAGATGTTGAAGTCCTAACCCCTAGGACCTGTAAATGTAATTTCATTTGGAAAGAGTCTTTGCAGATAATCAAGTTAAGATGAGATCATGAGGGTGGGCCCTAATCCAATAGGACTGGCGTCCTTATAAAAAGGGGGAAATTTGAACAAAATGGCAGAGGGGAAACAACGTGAAGAGGTAGGGAGAATGCCATCTACAAGCCGAGGAATGCTTGAGGCCACAAGAAGTTAGGAGAGAGGCAAGAACAGATCCACACTCACAGCTCTCAAGAAGACACCAACCCCGCTGACACCTGATCCGGGACTTTTAGTCTCCAGGACTGGGAGACAATCTATTTCTCCTGTTTGGGCCCTCTACTTTGTGGTACTTTGTCAGGGCATTCCTGGGAAACCAATACAATTTCCATGGCTTTTCCCCACCATTGTTTTATACTTCTTTAGATATTCTCCACAATCATGGTTTTTTCTGCTTTATCTGTAATTAACACACCCTGCCCCCCTGCGGATGCACGAATGTCTTCAAGTTTCATTTTCAAAGAGGCTCCTAAGATCCACTGGACCTTGTCATGCGTGCCTGTCATTAGGAGGCATATTTAATGAGCACCAAGAAATGACAACACAAGTTGAGACAGTGTGTGTGAGGCCAGGCCTGCCAGGGAGAAGCTGGAGGGTTAAGCTGTCCCCACTTCACTTCCAAGAGCAATTCAGGAAGCCAGGAAAAGGCATCCCCAGCTGCCCCCACATAAAAGAGGGAAGACGCCTGTCAGCCAAGTTATAATCCAAAACCTTTTGGCTCAGTAACATTTTGGACAGATGACAGCAAATGACCCACCAGATCTTTCCATCATTCCTGCACTGATGGGCCCATCAATAACCAACCCCTCAAGCCCCTGGGCCAACTGTGAGTACTGTCCCCCTTCCTGCAACAGTGCGTGCTTGAGCAAGCCATCTAGGGCGCCCACCACCATGCCCTTGGAACACGGAGGGAACCGGAGCTGAGAGGTGGAGCCATCACCCAAGGTCACGAGGCAGGTAGGTGGTGAGGCAGGGACTCAAATGAGGCCAACCCTTCCTCTTCTGCAGAAACAGCCTGCAGGGGCTTCAGAAACAGCACATTTCTCTAGGGCAGGGAGAGGGGGTAGAGATCACAAATAGTGTGTAGTGTAAGAGGAAATATGTATCTAAGTGACATTTCCGCCGTTACTGACTTGGACTCTGTCTCTATAATTGCATCAAGGGTTTCCAATCAAAGCCTTCCCAGGAGTGAGAGGCACTAAATTAGTATAAGGACATCTCTGCATACTCTCCAGCCTTCAAGATTCCTCAGATTTCCCTCCATTCCTCCCTCAGGCCAGCCGTCATGACCGTTCTGGGAACTCCTGCCCTTCTTTCTGCAGGAGACCGGAAGGAACTCCAGGGGAAAGCAGGTCTCTCCTTAAGCACAATTACTATGCAGATCTGCACACACACACAAGGGACCCCAGGGCAGCCAGGAAACCTGACTGACGTCACCTGGAGCCACAGGGTTGCGTGTACCCAGCACAACCACTTAAGTAAAGCTTCGAGATAAAAGTGAAATGTAAGCCTTAAGAGAGAATACATTTTTCAACTATTTTAGTTAGAAACCTGTCTCAGGGGCACCTGGGTGACTCAGTCATTAAGCCTCTGCCTTCGGCTCAGGTCATGGTCCCAGAGTCCTGGGATACAGCCCCGCATCGGGCTCCCTGCTCAGCGGGAAGCCTGCTTCTCCCTCTCCAACTCCCCCTGCTTGTGTTCCCTCTCTCGCTGTGTCTCTCTCTGTCAAATAAATAAAATCTTAAGAAAAAAAAAAAAGAAAAGAAACCTGTCTGAAACATCCCACGACTTCTTTCCTTTCTTGGTGACTCAGGATCTTCATTCAGCATAAACACGGCTCTAGGATATGACGGAGCAGGTCCCCGTGACAGGCCTGGCCCAAGTAGTCTCAGGCTGCTCGGCCACGTGCATTCTTGGGTCAGCGACGACAGGGTCACTCCTGGAGAAGCCACCGTCACTGCTCGTCACCCTGCTCCTCACGGTGGGCCAAGAAACCAGGCAACTAGGTATGCCAGAGCAGTGTGTAAAGGAAGAGTAGACAGGCCCCCTTCCCCATCTCCCACTCCAGCATTCACAGAGCCAACTGCCTGCACAAAGGAAGAACTTTCCAGAGCTGTCACCCACAGGAGGCAAGACTCCCAGCAGCGCCAGTGGGTGGGGCAAAGCTCTTGTCGGGAGACTCAAGCCAGTTTCCAAATAGCTCAACCCCATGTAAATAAGGCACTGGTTTTCTTTGACCAGACCTGTCTGCACATGTTTTCCATCATCAGCTAAGACACAAGGAAAAACTAACGTTTGAGAAAAGAGGTCAACCTGACAACATGACTTGTAGAGCATCTCATCCAGCCCCCTCCCCCCCACCCCCCGTGCTTGGCAATGACCACCGCCAGGGCAGCGGGCCTCCACCTCTGGGCCGGGGCCCCGGGGTCCATGCGCACAGCAAGCACCGCTCACCCCACGGACGGCCCACACGGCCCACAAGTGCACACTCGTGGAGTTTTCATGTGAATGGAGGTGTGGCTGAGACTCATAAAATATAAATTAATTTAAAATTCATACTGCTGGGACGCCTGGGTGGCTCAGTTGTTAAGCGTCTGCCTTCGGCTCAGGTCGATCTCAGGGTCCTGGGATCGAGCCCCGCATCGGGCTCCCTGCTCCACGGGAAGCCTGCTTCTCCCTCTCCCACTCCCCCTGCTTGGGTTCCCTCTCTTGCTGTCTCTCTCTGTCAAATAAATAAATAAAATCTTCAAAAAAAAAAAAAAGAAAGAAAAAATTCCTACTGCTACTAAACTGGTAGGAGCTTTTGTCATTATGTATTCTCTCGATGAAAGATATTTAAAAAATACAACCACTATCATATTTTTGTCATTAAGCAGAGTCCTTGTACCAGAGACAGGATGGAAAACATTATGTCGTCCCTTCTGTAACTGAGCTACAATGTCTGAGGTGGACAAAAGCCTAGAAAAGACCATCTACCTCCCTTCACAACAACAGAGGCATCAATATGGTGCTATTCTGCTCTGCTGTCCTCATTTAGGGAATGCTTGGGTCAGCTGGGGCCAGGATGGGCGAACGAGGGGGAGCAAAGGGACCTGCCCACCGAGACTGTCCAGTGCCAGTGCCGGCTTTGCTGGGGTCAACCCAGAGGCTCAGCTCTCCCTGCTGCTTCCCGCCCCCGCCCCCGCCCCCCAGTCTGATTCTAAGATCCGCAGGCGATACCTTCCTTGTGCTAGAAAAGTGGTGTGTGACCCGTTGCTTTACGCACCCTCCTCAGGAAGGTGGAGGATGGAAGCACCCCCCCTTGCTTAGCTATCCACTGGTCTGAGACCCAGAGAGAAGAAAGCTCCCTCTAGACACACTTAGGATGAAACAAACTTGGGAAAGTGACTTCCACGCACAGCACGCTGCTCAGAAGACTCCATCAGTCGGTGTCTAGACCAGTGCCTGGCACACAGTGACTAACTTCCGAATGAACCAACCAAAGAGCACATGAATTCTGAGGAAAAACCAGCACTAACTAGCCTGAACAAGGCAGAGGAGCTCACGAAGCTGGTGACCCGAGCAGCACTGACACAGGGGGACCTGGAGAGCCCACTGCAGCCATCCCAAACCCCCCCCGGAAAGCACTGGTCTGAAAACACCTTCCATCGTTATTCCTGCCTCCATTCTTCTGGGTTGGTACCGAGCCATCCTTCATAACTCCATTCAAGTTCTTCAGAAGGCTTACTCTTAGTGTTTACTCTGCATTTTGCTGCAAATCGTTGGAGAACATTATAAAGCCATTTAGCAAAAAGATTGGACGTTTTGTCCTGCTCAAAGGAAGGAAGGTTCATGGTAAGATGGCCGGGAATAAAGGAGAGAGTGAGGGATCAAAGCATCCCTAAGACGGCCATACGGCTACTTTTTATTTTAACTGAAGTACAGTTGATGCACAATGTTACATTAGTTTCAGGTGTCCCACATACTGATCCCACACGTCTATATGTTCTTCTCTACTCACCACAAGTGTAACTCCCAGCAGTCATCACACAACCCTATTACAGTACCACTACGTTCCCTGTGCTGTGCCTTCCACCCCCGTGACTCATTCATTCTATAACTGGGGGGTGGCTACTTCTTAAACACTTCCAGGGATGGGCACTTACCTCCTTTTCAGGCATTTCACTCTACGACTGAAGAGCTTCAATGAAAGGTTCTTCCTCACAATGAATGAAATCTGCTTTCCAGTATGATTCTTTGGTCAAAGGTCCAAACTTTTGGGAAGCCTTTTGAAAAACTCAATGAAGTCTCTTTCCTCTTCTAACTCCTGGAAAACTGCTATGTCAGTCCTGCCATGCGCAGATTTCTCTTCACCAGAGAATTACTCCGAATTGCACCGGACCCCTTACCATCCTGACACCCACCTCCACATGCCCTACAAATGAACATTCATCTGTAAGTGTGGTGCCCAGAACTAAAGGTAATACTCCAGATATGATCTAACGCAGAGCACATGGGAAAAGATAACTCCCTTCAACTTATGGTAGCATATTTCTGAACCAAACATCAGGACATAAGGTCTAATAAGTAAGATCTAAGGTCAAGAGAATAGAACAGTCAAAATCAGGATGATTTCAACACTCTCAGTCATCTAGAACTACACTTTTAACAGCATTACCCAAGATGCCAACAGTTATTCCAGCACCTGGGTCACTGAGTAAGTGTGTGGTCTTCTAAGTGCCTCCTACTCTTTTTATTTTCTTTCAGCTCGGCTATCTGTGTGTCCCCACCTTGGCAAGGATTACAAACGAGTGACCAGCCATATTTGCATCACGTGTGCGTGCACATGGGAGACACACGGGCCAATGTCCTGCCTATGCTACGGGTTTGCCACAGCTCCCTCCTCCCCTATGCGTACCCACAGTCACCTTCCTGCACCTGACGCTGGCAGCAACCAGTTCCAAATGATTTCCTGACTTCTTGATATGAGAGGATAACCTCTAATGCAGTACATTTATTCAACACCAAACAAAAATTGGCCAGTTTTTCTCTCAAAACCACCCACCTGCCCTGACTGACATCAGAAACTTTTGGCTAAATTATTGAGTTAAATTGCTATATAACTAGACTAAAAAGTTTGAAAATTTAAGTATGGCATATGTAAAGTGATTAAATATTCATCTAATAAAATATAATGAGGGATCTACCCAATATTCTTTAAAATAGTAGTAGCAAAGAACCTCAAAGACCTTTTCTCTGAGAGTAAATTATGTAGTGCATTAATGCTAGGCATTTAGTGCATTAATTCCCTCTGAGCATCCAGACATTCTGAACCCCATCTTTCAAAGACTAGAGGAAAAGTTGGCCCTTTTTTTTTTTTTTACACAGATTATATGATAGGAACAAGATGTGAACTAATGATTATTTTGAGGACCCGCAGGTGCTTGGAAAAGGCTACTACAATTGATAGGCAAATCACACATCAATCTCTATTCTTAAAGCAAAGTTCCCAAAGGACTAAAAAAAAAAAAACAAAACAAAGCACAGATGGACTATTTCATTTTTCTCTGAGTTATAAAGTTGCATTTCCTTACAAATAATTCTCATTTGCAAACTTCATGGACTTCAGAATTAAGCTGTCCACTTGGTTCTACTGTAACATCATGACCATCTAAAAGCCATTCCCTGGCTACTAAAATCATGTCTGTATCCCAAACCTGAAACCTGGAAAAAAAAAAAAAAAAAAAAGTGGGAGGGTCGGGGGAGGAACCTCAGGGAACCTGGCGATTCTGTTCAACACTGAGGTGGCATTTCCCCCAAACTCTTGAGTTGATGATTCTAGAACACCTTTGGAGAATCCAGAGGACCACCATTCCCTAATACCCCAATGACATAACCCCTCTCCTTTTCTTGGGGAGTACAAAACCAAATGGTAATCATTAATCCTAACTACCCTTTAAATTACAATCATCACCCCCAAGAGTCATCACACTGTGACTCTCTAGTATTAGGCACCGAATATCATATCCCCAGGGAGCTGGACTTCAGCTATCTTCCAAACCGTTTACCTCCTCCTTATATACCGCTCATCCCAGCTGAGTATGGAACACATAATAGTCATTATTGTTTATTCAAGTGAACTGAAGTTAATCATTAGCTTTTAGAAGATTATTTTTTTACTGTGGTAAAATACACATAAAATTCACCATTTTAGTCATTTTTAAGTATGCCACTGAGTGGCATTAAATATATTCATACTGCTGTGCAACCATCACCACCATCCACCTCCAGAATGTTTGCATCTTCCCAAACTGAAACTCTGTCCCCATTAAACACAAACTCCCCGCTCCCCTCCCCCTTCGCCTAACAACCACCGTCCTACTTTCCTCCTCTATGAATCTGACTCCTCACATAAATGGAGTCATACGCTATTTGTCCTTTTGTGACTAGCACATTTCACTTGGCAAATGTCTTCAAGGTTCGTCTGTGTTGTAGCGTGTGTCACAACTCTGTCCCCTTTTTTAAGGCTGAATAATATTCCATTATGTACATACATATTTTGTTTATCTGTTCTTCCACTGATGGACATTTGGGTTGTTTCCACCTGCTGGCTATTGTGAAGAATGCTGCTATGAACATGGGTGTGCAAATAATAGTTTGAGTCTCCGCTTTCAATTCTTTGGGGCACATACAGGTGAAGTGGACTTGCTGGATCATATGGTAATTCTATATTAAATTTTTAGTCCTTACAAGTTTTGATAAATCATCTACATGTTTGTCCCTCTCTACTATAGAAAAATAAAAGGTTTCCAAAAGGATGGTTCTGGCCCACAACAACAACAACAAAAATTCAAGTCTTGGTAACCACAGTCCAAGTGGTCCATGAGAGAAATGTTCATGAATAATGTAAATATTTGAAATACAGTTAAGTAAACAAAGAACATCCATCACCCAGCTCACTAAATTCAGCAAACTCAGGCACACACAGGGACGGCAGTCAATGATGCTGTAATCACCAGTGAGCATTTTGGAGACTCACAAGCCACATATTTGTGGTTCTCATTTCTCACTATGGGCCTTTAAAAATTACTTCAAGTCATCCAAGGATGGCGAATGTTAATAATAGTAATAACTACCACTTGTAGAACATTAAGCGTACTGTTTTACAAAGTGTTTTGCACATATATTATCGTTAACAGATCTTCTTCAGTCTGCAATTCCTCTGTACTGCCCAGAAAATGTGTTTCTCCAGTGACGAAACTAAAACCCTGTGTGCCTACCTGTGCGGGCAGGTGAGGGCCCCTGGACGCCCAGCCCTCAGGTAGGCAGTCACCTCGCTCTGTTTTAACCTGAGCTTCGATTCAGAGCAAGGAGGGGCGGGGAGGGTTGGGGGTGGGAGGCCGCTCCGTGGAGTTATCTGACAAGTTACTGAGAGATTAAACAAAAGCACTCATTTTCTATTAAATGTGAAGGATGTCTCCATCACTAATTGATTCAACTTACAGAGAGGGGACTCAAGTAAAATTTCCACGGAGGGAAGTGGTCAAATAGCTGAGGTCAAAACCTCCAGACTACAATTGTGGCCAAGGGCTTTTATTTCCCTTGTAATTTTCTTTAAGAATAAATGTTAAACCTAAAACATACCCCCTTTTGGAGGCGATCCTGGCAGCTGAAATGAGTAGGAAGAAAAAGCACCCAGTACTCCCTGAATCAGCAGCCACTCAAACTATGCGCCATTGTCTTGAGGCGGTCACATGATAACCCGGCCTGGCAAGAACATATCAGCCATCACCTGGAGCCCGGTTACTTCCAGTCCACCTAAGGCCACAATTACGAGTGTGCGTTAACCTTTCCAGCTCACATGTGTCATTGGGGGCCAGCGCAGCAGCCCCGTGGACAGCCCTCTCCCTGCGGCCAGGCCCCTTTCCGGAGCAGCGCGGTGGGGGGGACATGGCTCTGATTGGGACACTGTGCCATCTGGTGAGGGGAGAGGGCTGGGCAGGAACACCACTGCTGTCCCTTCTGAGCAGAGTCAACTCTACCTCTCCCAGTACTCGCTGCCTCATAGTTTAAATTAATTACAGCTGAAAATACAGGGTTGCCATCTGGTTTGAAAAAGCAAGGATAAGGGAATAAAATGAAAGGGTTTTTGGTACTAACCTCACTTTAATCATTGCCAAAGAGCATGAAGACAGCCCAGCGTCCTCCCACAAGAAAGCCTTGGGCCTCACAAACTTGGCAAGCAGGCCCAGGCACAAAAGTGGGTAGGCAGAACGCCTGTCAGAATAAGAGTCCCCGTCGGCGAGGAGAGCTGCAAGGTAAGGGGGCCTGCCCGCCCCCACGCTGCAAGCAAAGTTTCCTGCGGGTCCTGGGAGGGTTTATTTCCACACGTGTCTTGCCAAAATGTTACATGCATCATTACAGTTCCATTTTGTGCGCACATAGATCTGCTGTCAGAATTACAGCATGCGATTTCCTCTTTCTTTGTTTCTCTGTCTTCCATAACATAAGGCTTTTTTATAAAACTCTAAATAAGGCTAAACAAAACACAGGAGAGGAAGGTTGCTGGAGAAGGGAGCCAGCTCTGACGGAGCCACGCATGCGGCTCCACGGCACCCTCGCATCTGGCCCCTCACTGAAGGAATGTCAAAAATCCTCGTTTTTCCTCCACTGCAGCCCCAACTACTCTCACTTGTCTTGTAGGAAGCAACTTCCTCTGCTTTCCTCCCACCAGCAGAATCCTGGATGAGAGGCTCTTTTCTATTAGGACTCGGGCTGCAGAGAACTGCGGGCTGTGGGCACCGGGAAGGCAAAGGGACCACCACAGTCCTTGCTTTGTCTTGACGGGCTTTCGGTGGGTGCAAAAACTGCCACGTCTGCAGCTTTCTCAAGTCAACCGCACCCCAGCGTCAAGTGGCCCATCAAGGTAGGGCATCAAGCCAGATTTTCAACCCAACTTAAATCTCCTGCCCACCACCTGAGTTTCTTCCCCCGACCCAGGTGAGTTTTGCAAACAAAACCTGGATGTACCCGAATGGCTTTCAGAATGGGACTCCCCACCGAGGCACAATGGTGTCAACTGGAATAAACTCTAATCAATAGGCTGTGGTCATTCATAAACCACAGATCAGAATGCTAACAGAGAGGGTAAAAGTGGATTATGAAGATAAGCATTTCTGTTTTGGGAAAAACACATCTTCAACCCAAAAATGATTCGAAAGTTGTCTTCCAAATCCTGCCCTGACAGAATCATTGTCTATAGCAACAGTGTCCATAACATTCAGAATCTCAGGAGTGTAACTTTCGAGTAAATGGTACATCTGTCAAACCACAGGAAACATCTGGTAAAATGGTTAAATAAAAACAGAATCTAAACTTTTGATTTCAGAGCTTACTTATGGTACCCAACAAGAGGCTATTAAAACAAATACCGAAAGCACTCTGGCCACGAACAGTGCTCAGAGATAGTGAAAAATGTCCTTGAGGGGAAGGGAAGGAAAAAGCAGACAAGTCAGGAAAGGCAGGCGATGACCGCTCCTCACAGGGCTCTGTCCTGCGCATCACCAGGCACAGCCAAGTCCCCTCCCCTAACCAGGACTGACTCCTTCCCTGCACACCCACATCCCCCATGCCACCAACAAAGAGGCACTTGGGAAATGCCGGATAAAATGAACTAATGAAGTAATACACAAACAATAGGCTTTTCTCCATCCCATAGCAAACATGTATTAAGTAGAGACAATTATCCTACCATCAAAACACAGCAGATGTGTTACAAGGTACTCACCAACACATTTCAGTCCCTCCTAGAACACTTTAGAAGATTCTTCCATTAAAGAAAAGATTGAATGATTCAACCACTTCCAAATTTTTTTTAAAAATCTGTATTTCAAAAAAACAGTAATGCTGAGGGGCGCCTGGGTGGCTCAGTTGGTTAAGCGACTGCCTTCGGCTCAGGTCATGATCCTGGAGTCCCGGGATCGAGTCCCGCATCGGGCTCCCTGCTCGGCGGGGAGTCTGCTTCTCCCTCTGACCCTCCTCCCTCTCATGCTCTCTGTCTCTCATTCTCTCTCTCTCAAATAAAAAAAAAAAAACAGTAATGCTGAAAAGCAAATGGCAAACTAGGAAAACGGTTATTTTCCTAACACATCTGATGAAGGATCCTTGACATGAAGAGTTGTAACACAGTAAGAGAAAGAAGATGAATGCCCTACTTAAAAAAGAGAGAGAGAGTGAAAGATACAAAGTCAAAAAGAAGAAATCCAAATGGCCAATAAGCATGTAAAAAGATCATTCAAGTTCCCTAGTAGCAGAGATGGAAAAAAAGGCAAGTTACTCCAATGATTCCCCTATGAATCTTGCAAAAATCAAATACATGGTAACAGTCACTTTGTGATGATGCAGGGACACAGGCACATGCATACAGTTAATAGTGGGAATGTAAATCAGAGGGCCTACCAGAGACCAAGCGGGCAGAAGCTGCCCTCAGACCCAGAAATCCCACTTCTAGAAAAATGGGAAATATGACATACGAACAAGGATGGATATACACGCATCATCCCAGAAGTTTTGCAAATAACAGTGAAACACTGCAAACAACCCAAATAATATCTGCATTTGTCAACAAGTTCTTTTGGTGACAAGCAACATAAAACAAGGCTAGCTAGTTGAAGGAAAAAAAGGGGGGCATTTACTGGAAAGATACTGTGCTACACCTCTTGGAAATGAAAGAAGAGTCAAACAACCAATCCTGGAAAAGGACAAAAATGAGGCAGCCCCATGACCTCAGCAGCAGGAGGTAGAGGGAGCGCCATACTCCTATGAGCCGTGCACGGCTGCTGCCAAGGCCGGAGCGCGCCTGCCCTCTCCCAGCACCGCGGCAAGATGCTTGGCTGGGAGGCGCCATGGCCAACAGCTCCAGGTCTTAGCACTCAGTCCCCTCCCAGGTCCTACACATATACCCGAATCCAATCTCAGCGCCATTGAAGAGTTACTGACATCAAGTGTCAAAAATTCTGAGACTGTTTTTATTAGACACCACACATGCTGCTGAAAATTAGACGACACGCCCCCCCACCCCCACCTCACCCCACCACCCCCCAAGGCACCAGTTTTCAGTCAAAAGACTTCAACTGAGCTTCAAATGAATTCTTTCTCAGTAAGAAATTGGGGATCTTATAGGAAAGCATCTACCGAGGTTTTGTTTGAGTTTTGTAGGTTTGGGAAGAAAAGGAACAGAGAATATTCCATCTTTGCCAGGAATAAGTGAAGGTACTGTTGTTTTTTGTTTTGTTTTAAGTAAAACTGTTGGAATCACGGCTAGAAATAGAAATGAGCCTTTGGGGCATTAGTAATAAAAATCTATGAAAAGGATGGGGCACTTGGGTGGCTCAGTCGTTAGGCATCTGCCTTCGGCTCAGGTCATGATCCCAGGGTCCTGGGATCGAGTCCCACATCGGGCTCCCTCCTCGGGGGGAAGCCTGCTTCTCCCTCTCCCACTCCCGCTGCTTGTGTTCCCGCTCTCACTATCTCTGTCTCTGTCAAATAAATAAATAAAATCTTTAAAAAAAAAAAAAAATCTATGAAAAGGTGAGTTAAGCTATCTTAGAGCAGGCATGAAAATTTTTATTTGTTCCATAAATCTCAGCTGTCTTGTGTTCCAGATCCTTTGCCTCCTCCTCACCATGACTTCTCTCTCTTTCCCTCGTCCCCAGATTGAGCTCTCACTTCCCACCACATAACAACCACAAACATAGCCTGAATACTGCCTTTATGTATCATGTACAATGCCACCCTTCCCAAGGTTCACAGACAAACCAACTCCCTGCCAGGGGTCCCATTGGTATCCCAAGGGAGACCTCACAGGGCGCTGGCACTTGTCCCTGTCCAGGTCCCCTTTCCTTTAGCCACCAGAATGCCATCACCATCCACCCCCACAAAATGGGAAAAATCTATTCTAAATCAAATGCGAAGTATGTTGTGTAATTGAATCCCCAATTAAAGAGAAAACATCTATAAAGAACATTACTGAATGTGAATATATTAGTATATTAGATCATATCATTGTTAAAACATAGATACACGGGAAAACAAATTTGGCAAAATATTAACAACTGGTGAAGCTAAGTGATGGGTACTCATTGAACTAGTTGTTCAATGTTTCTGTAGATCTGAACTTTTTCCAAAATAAAAAATTGGGGCAGGGGATGGTAGAGGGAGAGAAGGATGACAGGTCAGATTATCACCAAATTTGGATGGTACGTCTAGAATGATCTAACCAAGTGTAGGCGAAGTGGGATGTCACATAGTCTTACAGAAGAGCTGACACACGGATATGGGGAGGAACAGGGTGATGGAGAGGTCATGCCATACACATTAAGATGCTATGGACAATGAAAATGTTAGTTTCAAATATTAGCCCCAAAATGGAAATCGTGAGGCAGGTTGGACAATCCAAACTGACCACCCTGAATTGTCAAAGAGCTGCTTCCCACGCTATGTAGCTTGTCTAAAGGTATAAAATAGCAGGAATTTAAATAAATTCTTTTAAATTTTAACCACAGTTAAGGAAGAGTTCAATGATCGACAGTCCAAGAAGGCCATCTACAGAAGTAAGTGGGAAAAGGGAGTTTGGGACAGATCACCAAAATCCCTGAAAGTCACCCTAAAGAACTTGGATTTTATCTTGTTGTCAAAAAGGAGCCAGAACCAACTACCCCCCCCCCCGCCCCAGTAAACTTTGCCATGTCCTTCAAATAAGCTCTCAAGATTACCTGCTGACTACGGCACTGTGCAGCCATCAGCCTCTTTCAATGAGGTCTCCTTTCCCCAGCTTTATCCATGTTTCACCCTTAGCTCCTAGACAGTGCTGTTTCCATCAGTTGCTCTAACTTGCCCTAAAGCTAAACGCCTACCGCAAAATGATGCAGGATCGTTCAAAACCAACACACAGGGAACTAGGGCTGTTAGTGATGCCAGCCCGAAGCTATCACACACAAATAAAACAAACACAACGAACCTATTAGAATAGCCAATAAACACTTTGGCTTTGAGGAGTTTCTTTTCAGGTAGATGTGAAAAAACACCAAAAGTAGTAAATACTTGGGCACATATTTGTTTGGTTTTCTAGTAGGAACAGATCTACTCTTTGAGTTGATTTCCACCCGCCGAAGAAATGTGTGGCCATCCTTCTGAACTGTGAGGTGCGCCCAGCTGGAGTGAATTTCTCGTTTCCATATACCTTACATCATGTACACACTGGCATCAGAGCACGATGCATAAGAAGAAATATAAATAGAGCAGTGGGGAAAAAACACATTTCATTCATACAATAAACTCTAAAGGCTTATTACTCAGCATCAACATCAGGAAAAGATCATTTGATCCAAAACAAGCATCACAAGCAGGGCTAGTGATTCAGATTGTAAACTGTGCATTTGCCCAGGTGTTAGGGGTTTGCGTTTTCCCGTCTTGGGGGAGCAAGGGACAGAAAGGGAAAGGAAGGCAGTGGAGGTAGTGATGGTGGGGTTCTCTCTGTTCCAGCATGCTCCCTGAACTAAACATCAAGGCTCCAAGGAAAGCACGGAAGCACAGTAAGTGGTGCCACACGGGGTTTATTACATATCTGAAAGCAATTCTTAAAAATCTTTCCCAAGGGGAAGAGAGTTCCGACAGTACTCTCATAGTGACTTGTTTTTCAATCAAACACTTACTTAGCACCTACCAGGTGTTGGGCATGGTGCTGGGTGTTAGTGGGACAGACATGAGTAAGACTCAGCTCCTGCCCTGCAAAGACCTGCAGTCTGGGGAGAGGGACAGACAGATGGGCACACAATTACAGCAAAGTGTTATATTTTATACAAAGATGTGTTCATCTCAAAGCAGAAGGCATCACCATTTGCCAAGAGAAGGAGGTGAGAAAAGTGTATCAGGAAGGGATGAAGGCACATGGGTTCACTTCAGCAAGTGGGAGCACATGGGCAGAAGCTCCTGCAGACAGAGGTCTATGTGGTGTCTCCTGGAGCTGACTGGGAGCCATGGAAGACTGGAGGAAGAGAGTAAGACTTCAGAAACCTTCTGAAGTGCCGAGACCAGTAAAGAAGGCACTGTCATGGAATGGGGGTCTAAACTATGGCCGGGGCCAGTACCGACATGGACGATATTTAGCAGGGCATGCCAATGGGTTCGATATGGGGGATAAAGTGGCAGGAGGGAGAAGGCGACTTCAAGGACGAGTGGAAAGACAGCTGCCCCATCATAAAGATGGGGGACAGACTGGAAGAAGAAGAAAGGAGCTTCTAAAATCAATTCTAGCAAAGCAGCACTGACCTGAGGAGCACACACAGTATCTCAAAGGCAGACGGCTCTACGGGTATGAAGGGTAGGACTTGGCTAGACATGAAGATTTGGGAATCCTCCACCTGGAGTGGTAATCCAAGCCATGAGTTGGCATGTGGCTTCCTCAGAAGTGTCTGTACAGTGACAAGGACAGAGCTCTGCAGAATGGCAATAATGCCAAGCCTTTGAAAGATCCTGAGTGGAGTGGACACAGAAGTAGGAGGGGAACCAAAGAAAGCAAGAAAGGGGCCATGGAAACCAAGGGGGAAGAGACTTACAAGGAAGAGGAAGTGTAATAAGATAAGGAATTGCAGGTTTCCTTCTAGATCTGGTGATGAGTAGGTCACCAGTGAATGAGGGAGATAAGTTTCATTAAAATTGTTGGCAGAGGGGCACCTGGGTGACTGAGTCGGTTAAGCGTCCGACTCTTGATTTCAGCTCAGGTCATGATCTCAGGGTCGTGAGACTGAGCCCCACATCAGGCTCAATGGAAAGTATGCTTCTCTCCTTCTCCCTCTGCCCCTCCCCCCGCTCAGGCTCGCTTGCTCACTTTCTAAAATAAATAAGTAAATCTTTTAAAATATATAAAATTGTTGGCAGAGATGACAACAGTACTGGACTGGGAAGTGGATATGGAAGTAGAGATAATATGTTCTCTAGAAAGAGCTCAGAGAGGGGGAGGGAGCTAAGGATGGAAGATGAGAGTCATAACGTCAAGTGAGGACAGGACCTCAGCCTTCCTCAACTTCTCTGGACTCACAGAAGTTTCCCAAGAGCCCCAGACACGGAAGATGGCACCCAGGAGTCCCCAGTCTGGGAACCACACAATCATTTCACTGCAACAGCTGCTACATCAGTACGGCAGCACCAGACCTTTGTGAATCGGAAAGTTTATACTAAAATTCTGAAACCAAACAAAATGCTCATTTTGTTAGGCAAGTGTGCTCCCCGGAATATTCCCGGCAGGTCTCATGAAAAAGGGATGAAGATTCCATGGCTACTCACATGACCAGTCCTGGGCTAAACAGTGTTTCCACACATCGGACTTCTCAACGCCTGCTATGTGCTACCATACGGGAGCAGACTGCACGATCCGGTTAGGTACTTCCCAAACTTAGGCCAGAGAACACTTTTTTCCTTAGAGCATCTGCAGGCAACAGTGTTCTGAGACAATCTACGGGCAGTGGTGCCTTGAATCCATGAGGCGTGGGACTTCAGTGGCCACATGCAGCTGAGGAAATTACTCCTGATGAGTTAGAAAACCCCACAACCATTCCTTGATGGGTTCAGTGCCAGAGACAAATTTAGGGAAGCAAAGAGGTTTCAGTTCTCAGACTTGCTTCTACAGTGACCTGACCTAGTGAGAGCTGGTTTGTTTCTTCTACTTGACCTTCACCCAGTTTCTGGAGCTGGTTTCTATGTGGATCCATTAGCTGCGCTTCTTAGATTTCTTCAAGGAAGGGAAGGCAAGAGGAAGGATAATTTTGAGGAGAGCACAGTAGTGAAGTTGGTTTCCTTCTTTTTTTTTTTTTGAGATTTATTTATTTGAGAGAAAGAGTATGTGGTGTGGGGGGTGGGAGGGCAGAGGGAATCGCCAGCAGACTCCCCACTGAGCACAGAGGCTCGACCTCACGCACCTGAGATCATGACCTGAGCCGAAACCAAGAGTCCAACGCCCAACCAACTGAGCCACCCAGGCGCCCCATATCAGTTTCCTTCTATTCTGCAGTACATTTTGCCTCTGTCGGGGCTATGAAGGCTTGGATCGAGAATTCAGATCTCTTGTCTGGCAAGGTTTCTAGCTACTGCCAGACTCAGAACATTTCTGCAACATTAAGTTCTCTAATTATGCTTTGGAGACAATTTGTGAAGAAATTTCAAAATGGAGGCGGGGGTGGGGAGGGTTGGTTTACCCAGGGATTTAGCAAAGAAGATAGAGACCGGGCACTGGCACTTATCAAATAAAAACTACTCCAGACACACAACACTGGGCTTGTAAACCACCTCGCTATGTTCCAGGTGCATGTAGCCCAGGCAAATGATGGATTTACAAGCGAGATCCTAGAGGAAAATAAAAGAACCATCAGCACTCACACACAGGCAATGTTTCTTAGCATTCCTCTTCCTGGTCCTTGGTCCGATCTACTCAAGTGGCAGCACTTTCTACACTTGCAGGACAGACTGGCTTTGTATTCCAACAGTCATAAAGCCACCTCAAGATTAATCCTCAAACTATATGTAAAAATAGCTGCCACTGTGTTCCTGGGCAGAAGCCTTTTCAAGACAACAGCACTCCAAAAACAGCTTCAGAGCCCAGAGACCAGGGTAGTAGGGAGAAACAGCCAAATGCTGTGTTGTTTCGGTTCCTCAACTTTTGAACAAATGCCTCTTACTCTGTAAATAAAAACAGTCCTTTTTTTCAATTTTAACGTGCCATTTTAAAAAGTGACTTTATACATGCTAATGGAAGTTTTCTGATATATCCCGAATGTTCTTTAATTCCTCTCTAGGAAAAAAGAAGTCCTCCGTTTTCAAGGTTTTTGTCCCACTTTTATGTACTTGGCGACAAAGATAAGCCCCGCAGAGGTCCCCAGAGCAGACCCGACAAACAATGACAGTCCTGTGGATTCTGCTCCTTTGACTCCTGGCACTCCTGGCATTTCTTTACTCTGTGTGTTATTTGGCCAGAAAAATACCAGTAGCAGGATGCGTATCTCCCTTTCCAGCTTTCTGCAAAGACTCTTAAGGCAGAAGTGATGCCTGCTGGGAAAAGGCTGATGTCAGCTCTTAGGAGCACAGCTCCCTGCTCGGATAAGGAGGTCTTTGTTTTCGGCTGAACTGTGAAAATGAGAAAATGCCTCTAGCCTGACAAACAAGCAACCCACACAACACAGGTCAGGACTGTGACCTTTATTTAAAGGTACCACACTTCATTAGCAAACACTTGCATGGAACACACAGACTCGCCTTTAATGTCACAGGGGAGCAAAAGTCGCCACCGAAGAGCAGCGTCGCGTCCATCCCTGCGGAGGCCGGCCCGCACTGCCGATGGCCGTGTTAGGGCCACAGTCTCACACTAACCCCTCCATAGATTATACTTCCCAAACGCAAAACATTATTAAAGACCCAGGCTCCCTTCTCATTTACCCTTTTTTTTTTTTTTTAAGTAAATACACATATTTGCTGTACATGGAGGGGAGAGATTTTTTAAAAATCCTAATTTAACATTATCTCAGTTTCTGAGTTAGTTATTTAGGATAACTAAAATTAAGACTATAAAATATCCTCCTGAATCCCCCAGAACACTTTTGGGGGTACCCAGAAGATTGTGTGTAGAAGTACAGAAAAATACAGAATTTCAAGGCTAAAATGTCCCAAGTTTGGATGATGCCCAGAAGGATGGGGGAGAGAAGAGAGAGCACATAGTTTGAGGGATTCTATTTCAAGAGCATCTGATTTATGAAATCTGGAAAGGAAAAAAAAAAATGTGTCTCTATATACTTAAACCAAATTTTAAACTGCTCCAGTGTGCATCTGTTAGAGTAAGGTTACTACTATCGGCCTGTGCCACTAACTTAAAATTGGGTTAGAACTTTTAAACAAGAATTAAAACAATTTTTTAAAAAAGATTTTTTATTTATTTGAGAGAGAGCAGAGCGAGCGAGAGAGAACACAAGTGGGGGGGGGCAGAGGGAGAAGCAGACTCCTCACTGAGCAGAGAGCCCGATGAGGGGCTCAATCCCAGGACCCCAAGATTATAACCGGAGCCAAAGGCAGACGCTTAACCAACTGAGCCACCCAGGTGCCCCCAAGAATTAAAACACTTTAAAGAGCACTTTCCTGGGCATAAACGAACAAACAGACAAACACACATGCCTGTTTGTTCCTGTAGGGCTCTTGCCTGCAGAGACACACCATTTCAAGCCTCTTCCAGGGAAGCTAAATGGCAGCTCTTCTTTAGCCATCTCTGAAGGGACCATCACTACTCTGGGAGGGTTTGCTTGAAGAGCGTTCTTATTACTGACAGCTCTTCATCACTTTATGCCCCCACCCTGGTTACTGCTAAAATGAAGTCTCCACCTCTCAGCTCCAAAGCAACACCAGTAGCGTTCTGAGAGCGCTTAAACAGAAGATCGTCCAAAACTAAAAGGCGTTAAGGTCCTGTATCAAATGATTCATAGCGGCTGGATACCTATGCTATTAATGTAAACATAACGTGCTCGCCAAGAGCACTGGCTCTGGGATCAGGCAGGCTGGGTTTTGATTCCTGGCCCCGTGACCTACGAGCTAGCTGTGTGACCTTGACCAAGTACAGAACCCCTCTGTAAATAAGGGATAATCACAGTTGACCAAGTACAGAACCTCTCTGGGCTTCAGTTTTACCATCTGTAAATGAGGGATAATCACAGTATGCACATCTCGGGGATGTGAGGATGGGATGAGATCATGCCCATGAGGTACTCAGCACAGTGCTTGGTACATAATAAAGAACCAATCATCACTGTTATTAATAAGCCCCGATGCAAAGGCTCTTGGGATTCTGTGGCTGCTGCAGATCCTGAGCTGTCACCATTCTCGGTGATGGAAGTGTGCCTCTCTCTAAGGCTTATGTGGACTGCAACATGCTCTGTCTATAAATACGTATTACTGTTTACCTTACAAAGCCCCAGTTGCCAGTAGGGTCAAGGTACCAAAATAACCCCAACTCTTCAATTTCCTCTGGGTCTAGTTTTAATGTGAAATGAGGATTGCCCTCTTCACTTTCATGGAGTTTGTGGAATAGTCCCTTGGTAAAGCATGTCCATATGTATCCAAACTAAAGATACTAAAGAGATACAAGAAGGGCACCTGGGTGGCTCAGTCGTTAAGCGGCTGCCTTCGGCTCAGGTCATGTTCCCAGAGTCCTGGGATCAAGTCCCACACATCGGGCTCCCTGCTCCACAGGAAGCCTGCTCTCCCTCTCCCACTCCCGCTGCTTGTGTTCCTGCTCTTGCTATCTCTGTCTCTGTCAAATAAATTAATAAAAAATCTTAAAAAATAAATAAATAAAGAGATACAAGAAACACAGAGTCACCAAAGGGAGTGTGATGCTGCTGCCAAGCATCTTGGCACCACAAACTATAGATAGTCCAGAACATTTGAGGTGCCATTTATACAATCAAAATACAAACAAAATCCAGAGGAAAACCCCAAAACCCATTTTAGCCAGTAAGCAGTAAGTTGTTTTGTTTTTTAATGAGTTTCCTTAATTTCAGCACTTAATTTCAAAGGCCGCCTCTAACCTTTCTGTCAAGCGGAAAGAATGACTGTTTTTGAGTTTGTCTGTTTCTCCCTCTTTTCTATTCATGCTTATGGAGGGAAGAGTGAAGCAACTAGGGCCAAGGGGGTGTGGGGGGGGGCACGGGGGAAGGAGTAAGAATAGGAAGTGGAGGGGAGGAGAAAGCAAAGACCAAAGAAGGAGGAAAAGGAGGAGCAGAGGAAACAGAGGAGCCCAGAAGCTGCATATGCACTCAAGGAGAAAGCAGAATTGGCTACACTGGGCTTGAGAAAAGACTTCAAAAGAATGGCCACAGAAGCAAAGACAACAGCACTGGACACATTTCACACCAGGACAGGATTTCAAAGGAGCGCCACCCGTGAGGAGAGGCACTGTTTTCTTTCACTAGCCCTTCCCCATTCAGTGGGGATTGCTAACTTGGTCCGTGGCAAACTCAGCTGGTTAGAGCACAAGCCTAGTGACCATGGCTTTGATTCCAGTGTGAGCTTATGGGTTTGCCCCATCTCAGGCCAGGGGCAGCTACTTTGCAACTGTATAGCACTGATCAGAAGAGGACGCCTCCCACAGAGGGAAGAGGGGCACGGTCTCTTGAAAGTGGGTCTAATTCAATTCAATATAGAAATTATTTAGTCCCTACCATGTACTGGACATTGGATTGGTGAAGTGTCATAAATATATGATACCCATATTTAAGACGCATGGGATCCTGCCTTGAGCAAAATACAGCTCTGGCAAATGATCTTTGGTTTTGGTGTCACACACAACAGGACTTATCCCAGCTGCACTGCTTTGGACACATGATCCTCTTGGAGCCTCAATTTCTGCTTCTGTAAGTAACAGAGCTCTTACTTACACACACACACACACACACGTCTTAAAGGGTCACATTTATTGTGAGGGTCAAGTAAGACAGTATCTTTAAAGTGTCTAGCATAGGATGAGCATACAGTCAGAGCACTCAATAAACGTTCCCTTTCAGAGGTGACTGACTCAGCAGTTCAATGGCAAACCTTCAACACACACAAACCCTACACATACCTTCACACACAAAGTTGAAAACAGCTTCATTTCCAAAAGTCATCTTAGACTGTACTCTTCAGCACAGAACTCTCAGCCAAGCAGCCCAAACTAGGTCACAAAACCAGTATGAATTTAGCCTGTTGTTTTGCTCCATCAATTGTCTGCCTTCAAGAGTTTTTACAGTACTGCAAATACACAAGATATTACACATGCACAAGTTTATCTACTGCAGCATTATCAGGATTGTAAAATGCTGGAAATTACCTAAATGTCCAGACAGAGGGGATTGGTTAACTGAACTCTGGCACATGCATGCCGTGGAACGCTATGCAGTTGGAAACAAGGAGGAGGAAGTGGCATGAAGAGATTTCTACGGTATATGGTTGAATGAAAACCCCAGAACTCAAATGAACATATAAAGGGTGTTAAGAAAAAGACAGGAAATTGAGAAACCATTCATGTATCTGCTTACTTTGACAAAAAGAAACACAAGAAGGATCACAGCCTACCAGAGGAAGGAGCAAAAGGAAAGAAGGACAGAGGGGAGGGAGTAACACTCCTCACTCTTCCAAGTACTTTTTAATATAGTCTTGACTTTTAGAAGCATGTTAATGTTTTATATATTCAAAAAATAAAGTGAAATCAACAAAGATGGAAAAAAATCTACCGCTGAATGCAAAGATACATGAATGAACCCAACTATACATTCTTGTTAACACAACACTGAAGTGGGGACAAGGGAAGTAGCGGACTACAAAGTTACCAGTACTTTGTTATACACTCAGCACGGAACAAAAAAAGAACTGCCAGCAAATCTTGAGCTCTTTCTGGTAGGTTTGTTTTTCAAAGTGGTATGGGCACAGCAATTCCAGAAGTATTTTATATGAACTATAGGAGTGAATGATAAAGTAAATGTACTGCTGGGAAGCAGGGAGATGCAAATATGGAGTGGGGGATGGTGAGGAAGAATTCTGTGGAATTGGGTTAGAATTGGAGTATTAATATGAACTCATGATTTCTTAGCAAAGAGTGCTGTTCAACAGAACTTTCTGTGATGGTAGAAATATTCTGTGTCTGTGCTGTACAGTATGGTAGCCACTAGCCACGTGTGGCTGCTGAGCTTGAAATGTGTCTGCTGAGTATGAAATGTGGCTAGTACAACAGAAGAACTGAATTTTAAATCTTATTTAACTGCCACACGTAGCAAGTGGCCTATGATATTAGACAACTCAAATCTAAAGGCAATGACACCATAAAAATACTTAGCACCCAGATTTTGGCTTCTAAATCCTATTCGCCACTAAAAGGAACAAGGGTCCCCTGGAGAAATGGTTAATTCCATGGCTGGCACAGGTAGGTTACAAGAGGAGGATTATGTTTGCCAAAAAGTAAGAAGTGCTTTAAGAAAAAAAAGGCACATAACAAGGACACAGGAATCAGCTGAAAGTGCTCTTATTCACCAAATTAGGGACAGCTATAAAATAGCAATCCATGAGTCCATATGGGTCATGGATAGAGGAAAAGAGAGCTCTTCCTTAGCAGATCACACTTGAATACCAGCGTCGTAGAAAAAAATTACTTATTGACATTTCCAGGAGAGGAATCCCAACGCCCACGCCTCCATACCTTACTTAATCCACTTTCTTTCTCAGAGACATGGTATCTTTCCATTTCTAAATAAAACATTCATGCTTTTAACACTTTTCTTAAGAAACAAACAAAAAAAATACTTCTCTGAGTCACCATTTCAACAAGAAAGTTAATGAAGAGTTCAAAGGACCCAGGCTATACAGGGTTGGAATAAGAGTCCAGGAATTCTCAATTTCCAAGTTCTGGAGAAATCACTAAGGACACCTCTCTTCTTTGTCCTCCTCCTCCCTGAATTAAGTCAGATGAAATTTAGTCATTGTCTGTAGCTTCCTACTCTGGCTCAGAGACACTCAATCTCTCCTCCTCTCTATTGGAAAGTATCTCAATATGATGATTATAATGAAATGCAGCCAAGGCTTGCATCTTTGAAACTCTCTTACTAGCTGTCAAAACTGTTTTTCAACAACACTCCATGCCCAGAATTATTGTGATTTCTTCAGTGATTAAATAAACAAAACACATTTTCACTACACAACATGAACATGTAACTAAGAAGATAAAAGGCAAAAAATCATTTTGTAATTTCCTTAAAGAGACAAATATACTAGAAACATCAATTTGTAATTTATTATTAAAAAATTCTTAGACATATCAAATAAAAAGGAGGGAACACCCTATAGCTCAAAGAGGAAACATTCCCTCAAATCCAACAATACTAAGTACCCTACAACATGAAGAAGAGATGTAGCATTTTTCCAATTTGCCTATAAAATCTGTAATTCCACTCTTAGAAGATACAAATAGAAACACTTACTGTTATTGAAACAAATAATTATCAAAGGAGAACAGTGACAGCAGAATGAACAGACCACATGCTGATCACCTAGAGGTCCAGGCTATGTGGCCTGGGGGTGGGGGTGGGGGTGCTGCTCTTTCTGTTTGCCTAAAACTCTGTGTGATGACATTAGTTGTGAGATGTACATGAAATCTAGCAATTCTATTTCTAGTATTTACACTTCAAATTATTTATAGTCCTCTGTACTTCAAGGTCATATTTGCAACGACCCAAGGAGTTACAAAATCATTTTCTGGTTTGTTTGGGTTTTTTTTAAGAATTTATTTATTTATTTGACAGAGAGAGAGAGAGCACAACCAGGGGGAAGAGCAGGCAGAGGAAGAGGGAGAAGCAGACTCCCCGCTGAGTAGAGAGCCTGACGTGGGGCTCGATCCCAGGACCCTGGGATCATAACCTGAGCCAAAGGCAGATGTTTAACCAACTGAGCCACCCAGGCGCCCCTCATTTTCTAACACTGAAATAATAATATCAATGATGACTTTGGCTGAGTGCTTACCATCTGTATGCCAGGCACTGTACCAGGCATTTACAATCATCCTATGAGGAAATAACTATGATTACTTCCACTGAAAAATAAAGAAGCTGAAATCTGAGCCCAGACTTTCTGAGTGAAATTCACACACACTTGGGCATTAAACCATAATAGTATTTTTATTCTTTATCCTTGTTATCAATACCAGATTCAGGGACTTAGCAATAATAAAACAGCTACTACCATCAACTGAGTATCATACTGCACCAGGCCTCCCATGAGCTATTATCATTGGCATTTTACAAAGAAGGATAGTGGGCCCAGGTACATTAAATGACTGTCCAAGTAAGTGGCAGAATTGCGATTTAAACCAAGGCATGTCTGCTCACAAAATATACTGTTTCAGGGCTACCTCCCCTTTCCTTCCTCCAAAAAAAAAAAAGACCAAATGTCTCCTATGTGGGTTTCTGGAAAGAGGATGGCAGCAGAGGAGAAGAAGAAATTCCTAGTAACAAGAGAATGAACAAACAGTTGAGCGCCCAGAATCTAAATGACGAGCCTCTCCCTATTTGGGAGAGCTCATTGTTTTGCAGTGCCTTGTTGCTGGATTCCTGATTGTAGCAAATTCCAGGGCTCCAGACTGCAGGCTCAGCCTCTGACTAACACTACAGTGATTTATTTGAGGATAAATACCTCTGTCAGTATGTCTTATGACTGCACACAACAGTCCAAGCGGGCTGGAATGCGCGGAATGCTCAGGACTGCGGGCGCTGAGGCAGCACAGCGCTGCGGCCGTTACCGGCGGCCTCTCGCCGCTCAAGGTCTTGGCCAACGAGAAAACAGCAACTCTGAGCAGTCACGTTCCTGCCAGAATCAGCAGCATCCTCAGAAATCAGAACTGGGGAAGCCAAGCACTGTGAATAATTACAACACATCAATTCATGCCTGGGGAGGGGGAAGAGAGAGTAGGCTCTTGGAACCTGGATCTACAAAGCTACACCTCCTAATCATCAGGCTACCTCACCGCCCCCGACAAGCTCCCCGACCCCGACAGTACCAACTGGCTGCACGGTTGCCAGAGCAGACCCTCCAGGCAGCTGACTGGCTGTCTCCAAGCGCCGAGAACATGGAAAAAGGCATTCCACTCCCTTTGCGGGGCATGCATGTTCAGAAGAGAGTGCAAAGGGGAAGGCGGAACAAGGCGCACAGAAGCAAGCTACTTTCTCAATGTAAACATGGGAACGCTGTACGGATTCAGAAAACTTTCGTGTCAACCCCTCTGTTTCACAAATAAGGAAACTGAGTCCCAGAGAGTGGGAGAAACTCATGTCATGATCGTAGAGAATGCTGGTGGCAGATGGAGGACCTGCCCCAAGCCTGGTTCTGAACAGCTACAACAGGCTCACATACCAGAAGTGATGAGCAGCACCTTATCATAAACACAAAAAGCCATCTTTCCCACTTTAGGAAGGTCTCAAGTTTATACCATGAATATACAAGGTGAGAATTAATTCAACTGCTCCCCCCCCCCCCGCCCCCCGCGCCCTTTCTGCAGTTTTGCTTTCCACAATCAGCTGTGGCCTGGAAGCGGATGATCCTCCTTGTAGTCAACAGTAGCTGAATGCTACATACCAATGCCTAGGTCATTCACCTCACTGCATCACGTAGACATTTTATTATCTCACATCACCACAAGAAGAAGGGTGAGTCCAGTACCACAGATATTCTGAGAGAAAACCACACTCACATAACTATTTTGACAGTATTATTACAATTGTTCTATTTTATTATTAGTTATTGTTGTTAATCTCTTACCGTGCCTAATTTATAAATTAAACTTTCTCATAAGTATCTATGTCTAGGAAAACACACAGTGTATATAGGGTTTGGTACTATCTGTGCATCAGGCATCTACTGGGAGTCTTGGAACATACACCCCTCGGATAAGGGGGAGGAGAGAGGCTACTGTACTTTTTTTTTTAAGATTTTATTTCTTTATTTTGAGAGAGAGTGAGAGAGAGCAAGCATGAGAGGGGGGCAGAGGCAGAGGGAAAGGGAGAAGCAGGCTCCCCGCTGAGCAGGGAGCCCAATGCGGCACTCGATCCCAGGACCCTGGGATCATGACCCAAGCCGAAGGCAGACACTTAACCGACTGAGCCACTTCTTAATGTGTACAACTCTAGACTCCTGAGCAAAACATTTTACATACGTCTGTTCAGGCGTTAACCTTTCCTTCCATTTCCTGGCCCATAAGACATTCACCAAAGACTGATTCTCCTAACAACCATCGGTGATACAGGCAAGAAAAGGCAGTCTTCAGACAACCACCCCTCAGAAGCTGGAAGAGAAAGCTAACATCCGTGGGGAACGAACACACACACGAACACACACACACACACACACACCCCACCCCCCACCCCACCCCAAGTTGGAAGGGAAGAAGAGGTCATCTCTCAAGTTATCAAAAACGGTTAATGCCCCGCCTGGCAGGAGAGCCCTGTTCATCCTTTCACTTCATTGCTGGCACAAATTGCAGAAGAACATGGCCCCTGCACGGAGCACATGGAAGCCAACACCAAAACGCCCTCACTTCAGAAAGAGGAAACTCACAGATGGGGGTTGAAGATGCGACTCATCTTAGAAGCATGGTCATTTTCACAGTCCAGGTCATCGTCCCCTTGCTCCACGCTGAACTTCCTCTTGCTGGGACTGATGGGCGGGGGGCCTGTGCGGTGACTGCTGAGGGCAGATGCCACAGGGAGGGTCTGCATCCTGGGTTCTCCCCTGAGAGCAGCTTCACCTACGCAGAGAGAGATGATGTCGTCACCAAGGAGGCGAAACTCCCCCACCTCAGTGCCCCGCTTCCCCGCCCACCCCTTGCAAAACTACTCCCAGTGGAAAGTTTTGGCCAACAGGACGGGCTGCCTGCCCTTCTCAGAACATGGCCTAAGCGTGAGGTGAGCTGCCAAGCACAAGACATTTTACACAAACGTGGGTTTCTACACAATAACTCACTCCCCTCCCCCAGCTTTATTGAGATGTAACTGACACACGGCACTGTGCAAAGTTAAGGTGCACAAGGGGTTGATTTGATACACTTATATATTGCTAACACCTCCATCAGGACACATAATTCCCATGTCTTCAATAACTCTTTAGGGTAGAGTTTAAAATCAAAAGTTGCAATAAAGTAACAGAGGGGTAAAAGTACTGACCACAAACCATCTCAAAAGTTAATTTAAAACAATAAAGGTCTTTTGATGGGTGGGTATTCGACTCTACCTATAAGAGAATGACCTAACACAGGCTTCATTAGAACATGACTAGAAACTCACTTTTCCTGCCTGTTACATTTTTATTACAATTTTGGTATGTTATTTTTTCTTAAAGAATGAGGAAAATTTATGGGTTAATAATTCACATATTTGCCCAAAATGTTAAAAGAAATGAAAACATTGTTTAATGAAAAATAAACATTTCATTCTTACAGCACACTAAAAATGGCACATTAAATATATTTTTTACTATTATCAGCACAAAGTTTCTGCATATAATTTGTCATGAGCTTGATACACAGGTGCAGTTCTCAAACACTTTCAAAGTTAAACACTCAAATTAGAAACTGCATTGTGATCTGATTGAACATCTTGGAGTTTTTCATTCCTGTAATTAAAAAGACTTTGTACTAGGCGATAACTTTGTGCTTCATTATTAATTAAAATAAGCATAACCCTTTATCATAATAAAAGTTTTACACCTTCTAAAATTTATAAACAAGAGTAATATATATTTTAAGAGAAAATTTGTAGTTTTCTAAGTCATATGTGGGGGTTACCTAAATTTTTCACAAATAATAACCCTTTTGTCATGCTATTATTCATTCACACTGGCCTCTAAGGCATGGGCAATTCTGTCTCCACTTGGTCACAATTTGAGAGAAATATTAGGATAAAATCAACTTCATCTGAGACCTTGTACCTTAGAAAGGAAATCTTTGTTTGCCACCACTAATTTTCATATCATCACAGATGTGTGGACAGTTTTAACAGTCGTTTGCTTCATACACATATGACAAATATGATTTTGTTAGGGAAAGGAGTGAGGGCAAAGCCTCCTGAGTGTTTACCAGGAAAAATAAAACTTTTGCCAATTTAGTCAGCAAGATATAAACTAGCAAATATACAGTGACCCCCTAATACACCTCCAGGCAGGATTTCTTTTAGAGATTTTGGCCCCAAAGCAAACTGGAACTTTCCATTTTAAATGAAAACAGGCCATATGCTGGCCTGCCACACTCAGACATTCAGTAGGACTTTGGTTGTCCTCTACGTCCTATTTATGAATTTTTGGCTTAAAAAAGCAAGCAAACAGGGGTGCCTGGGTGGCACCATCAGTTAAGTGTTCGACTCTTCATTTGGGCTCAGGTCATGATCTCAGGGTCATGGGATCGAGCCCCATGTCGGGCTCCACGCTCAGCGCCAAGTCTGCTTAAGACTCTCTTTCCCTCTGCCCATTCCTCCTCAAATAAATAATCTTTTTTTTTAAAGCGAGCAAATAAAAAGCCATGCTAATATTTGTATTGTGATAAATCAGAAAATATTCTTTCCAAATATGCTCTCCTCTCTTGTACCCTCCACCTCCACAGAAAGGGGAGAGGGCATTTCCAATGTAAAACATCAGTAGCCCGGCTAACTTTTGGAGGAACCCTGATGATACCCCAGGAACTCGGCAATTGCAAATCAAGCCTCATCAACATGGCACAGAGCCACGATGCCCTCTGACCTGTGTTTCTCCACATCCTTGGCAGGTTCAGCGGAGATGAGGAGTACTTGGGCTCTGTCTGGACCCCTGGGCTTTGGGAACCATTTTATCAGATGCCAGACGTGTAGCAACAGCAGTTGCCATGGAAACGTGCCACCACAGCAACAAATTCAAATCACACCAAAAAAAGAAGAGCCACCCATTACAACACTAGCATACACTGCTCAGCGAAAAGCAAAACTCTTGGAGTTAGAACAACATTCCCACTGCACTCCCCAATTTCCATCTTAATATAAGCTCGTTTGTGCTTGTTTGCAGTTTAAGTTCACCAAATGGAGCACTGCTTATCTTTAAGACCAAATCGCTGGTGTCTGACAGAGAAAGAAGAAAGTGCACAGAAATCCTTTGGAAACACTGGGATTTCTAACCTGATAGGTAACAGACCTACAGAGGAACCACAGGTGGTTCTTCTTCCCTAGAGGCTGTGACAAAACTGTACCAAACCCCCTAGAGCATGTTGTTAGTGCTGGAAGGGGTCCTGTACACCTGGATTCCCTCTTTGGACAGAGAAAACTGAGCCCCTAGACATGGAGGGCCCTGCTCAGGTTCACACAGTTAGTGGGTTTACTGTAAGCAAGAACCCATGCCCTCTGCCTATCAGAGTGACATCCCCTTGTAAACACTGTGCAAGGCCCACACATGGCTCAGAGCAAAGGAACTAGGGGTAGAAGGGAAGAAATTCACAGGTACAAGTGTAGAAACAGGTCTTTTCAGTTACGTCCCCTCATTCATTTCAGGGCCTCCACTCAAGGACCCTCATGCAACACCTTGTATTATAAAGTGGGATTTGCTTTTATTATGGTCTAAGTGGCAAAGGAAGGTTAAAGTTATTTTAGAAAAACTGAAGAGAACATAGACTGGGAATCAAGACACTAGCAGGACACTGGCACTGCATTTAGGGCCAGCTGAATACTGGCACACACTTCCCCTCTCAGGCCTGCCTACAACAGGGGGCTGGACTAGCCAACACCTAACACTTCCTTCAGCCGTCAGGGTTAGTAACCCAACTCTGTGATCCACAACCCTGTACTCGATCAAGTACCAACCAGCCAACATTTACTAAGCAATTATTACTCGTGTAACACTGAATGAAGGCAGCAAAATGCAAAGGTGTCATATGCTCAAAAAACCAGAAAGTGAACCCATGGTCATATAAACTTGGAAACCATGAGATTAAACAGTTTCCACAGGAGTTTCTTCACTACAGTCCTTCTTGTCCTCTAAAGCACTTGTCCCTATTTCCAAGCCAGAAACTCAGCGGTGCTGCTTTTAGTCACCCCATCATCCTACAGATCTCTGTAAACTCCGTCTTCCACAGCAGCATTCTGGCCATGTCAACCCACCAGGACCCCAAACAGCCAAGGGCTTGCCAGTCACTGATGAAATAACCTCCAGGCTGCTTCTGCATTCATACCCAACAGGTGGTCTCATGGCCTTCCCAGCCTTTGTTCCTAGTATCCCCCTTTGTAAGCTCTCAGAGTGTCAGCCCTAGAAGTTAAACCAGACTGGACATCACTGCACAGAGATCTCACCATCTAACCCCAAGGCCTTTCCTCAGTTTCTTCCTCCGATCTTTTATACTTAAATCCTATGCATCCAGCAAAGGCCACTTAAAATGCCTCCTCCTTCACGTTGCCTTCCTTGAATCCTCAATCTAAAAGTCATCACTTCTTCTGAATACCCATAGAAATTTATCCCTATGATACTTCCCTTCCTACTTGGTTCTGTGCTCCTTGAAGCAGGGGACATTTAATTCATTTTATATACTCGAGAATGCAAAGCACAGTATCTTCCACACAGGAGATGGATGGTAAATACTGCGTGAATGACTCAATGAGGCAGGGCAATGGGGCGCCCAAATTAGAGAGTTATAGGATATGTTAAAGATCAAAGATGCCATAAAATAAGGAATCTCAAAAGATCTATTTAAGAATATATAAATAACTCTCAAAACTCAACAATAAAAAGAACTTGATTTAAAAATAGGAAAAGAGATAGGCAAACGGCCAATAAGCACATTTGAAAGATGTGTGACATCATTAGCGATCAGGAAAACATAAATCAAAACCACAATGAGATACCACTTTACACACACTAGTGGGGCTATAATCAAAAGACAGAAAGTGACAAGTGTTGACAAGGATGTGGGGAAGTTGGAACCCTCGTGCATTGCTGGTGTAAATGCAAAATGGTGCAGCTGCCATGGAAAACAATTCTGGGCAGTTCCTCCAATGGTTAAACACAGAGTTACCACATGAGCCGGCAATTCCACACTGAGGAATATAACAAGGAGAAATTAAAACACATATTCACATAAAAACTTATATGAATATTCATAGCAGCATTATTCATAATAGCCAAAAACCGAAATGCCCAGCAACTGATGAATGGGTACAGAAAACATGCAATCTATCCATATAATGGAACATTATTCAGCCATAAAAAGCAAGGAAGTACTGATTCATGGATGAACCTAGAAAACAGTATGCGAAGTGAAGGAAGCCAGACACAAAGGGCCACATACTGTCTGATTCCACTGACATGAAATGTCCAGAATAGGCAAATGTGAAGAGACAAAAAAGTAGATTAGTGATTGCTGCTGAGGGGTGGGAGGAGAAGCAATGGGAAGTGACTGCCAGTGAATGCAGGGTTTCTTTTGGAGGTGATGAAAATGTCCTAACATGGATTGTGGTAAAGGTTGCCCAACTCTGTGAATATACTAAAAACCACTGGATTGTATACGTTACACAGGTGAATTACGTTGGTCTGTGAATATCTTAAAAAAGTTGTTACCCTCACCCATAAAAAATAAAAATACATTTATAAGTTGATGAAAAAAACTCCAGTACTATTAGTACCTTTCCTACCTCAGGTTTTTTACACTGAACTGTTACATAAGAACAAGCATCTATTCATTCTTCCCCTAGAATGAAAATAAACCTTTTGTTATGATAGCTACAGCTCTCTACAAGTTAAAGTCAGATAACTTTTTTTTTAATATTATTAAGTTAAGAAAAGGCAAAGCAGGGAAGGAACCGCTTGAGGTTATGGAGGAACCTGGATTCATCAGAGTTCTATTAAGCTCCAGCTCAGCTTGTAATCAGACTGTGTGTGTGAGCGCCTGCTGCATGCTGAAGGCTTTGTGCAGGGCCGTCGGAGAAACAAGTGATGAAATTTATACAGACCCAGACCACAAGCAGGGGAGGAAAGAATACACACCAAAAGGAATTTACCTTGAGGTGTAAAAGACTTTTTGCTCTTGAACTAATGTGTATTCTAAATTTCACAACGGTTTGGTAACTGAAAAGGGAGAAAGGATTATCTTTCTTTTTCAGAAATAAACAGGAGAAAGGAGATCTGAGTAGCCTGGTGTTTCAAGTTTCTCAAGTTGGCCTCACTACAATTGTCAATTTAACTTAAAAAAAAAAAAAATTCTGGGGCGCCTGGGTGGCTCAGTCGTTAAGCGTCTGCCTTCGGCTCAGGTCATGATCCCAGGGTCCTGGGATCGAGCCCCACATTGGGCTGCCTGCTCGGTGGGAAGCCTGCTTCTCCCTCTCCCACTCCCCCTGCTTGTGTTCCCTCTCTCGCTGTGTCTCTCTCTGTCAAATAAATAAATAAAATCTTTAAAAAAAAAAATTCTGATTATAACAAAGGAAGTTCAATTTTCAAAATGTATTTGGCATTTTTAACTAGGGATGGGGTACTGAAGAAAAATGCCCAATAGACACAAAGATTACATAACTGCTGTTTTTAGTCATGGTGGCAGTTCTACTACAGGGATCAAAAATATTCTTAAATATGTCTTCCAATGGAAGATGAGTAAAGATTTTTGGTCCAAGATTTCACAAGAATCAGCATATATTAATTTCAATTTAAGAGAAAAAGTTTAACAGAGAAATAAAAATAATTGCTTAGCTTTATGATGTGCCGTATAATGATTCTGGTGAAATATTACAAGAAAATTCTGCTTTCAAGTCAGAATAAAGCAGGAGAAAAGCAAGGCATGGGGACAAGATCCAGGAAGATGTGGCCTAGTTTCAGAATCCTGCAAAGATTCTAAGACTCTTTACTTCCTACATTTTAATAGAGCTAAGCTTGAAGTTTGTCTTACAATCAACTGGCATATTTTAATGAGCAAGACAGCTTCTTTCTCAGTGGGACACGAGATAATGGTGCATCTTAGACTGGATACACTATGAAACCCAACTGGAGGGACTTCAAAACAGCACGTGTCTTGTTAGCCTCTGCTTCTTCATTTGTAAAATTAATGGTTTGATTACATCACCTTGATGGCCTAACTTCAGCTCTAAACATCTCCATTCTATGTAATGTATATCTTCCAAAGTTAAATTATACTTTAATTGCTGATCAAGAAATACTAAACTTTTATAGGGCATACTTTACACAACAGGAGAAAAAACTGATCCCACTAAGTATTCTTAACTTATCTCGTCCTTGAACGAGATGTAATTAAAAATCAAATACACTTCTAATTCTCAGTGTTTGAGCTTCACTCACTCAAATACCATAAGAGAGTTGTAGTTAGTAAACTGAAAGTGGAAATAAATATAATCTGGTCCACAAAATGTGGATTCAACTTTTATACAACTGAACGATGAAGGCCAAGGGCCTTCAACATGGAGGTGAGGCAACTGATTTGGTTCAGAGACAGGAAGGGATTCCAGGGAAAAGCAGAGGTGGCTTTAGAACCCAGGTCCCTCAGCTCCTGGTCACAGTACCTCTTCACCAACTCTGCGGGCCAAGTGCCATACAAGGATTTGTGACTGCATTCAAGACTGTGGCATGCCTCATGAGGAATTAATCAAAATCATGGCATTTGTTGTCATTTTCTGAAGATTAGTCAAACAACACAAGGCTGAATTGACAGTGTCTTTGTGTTTACGGAGAAGGGGAAGGTACGTCTGTAGGAAAAACAAAAAAAAGTATCTTGCTGTAACTTTTAAGGGTAGATTTTTCACAAAAATCTGGATTGCCTTCCTTGCTCAAAAGCTTTCTTCCACAATTTAAATCGTTGCTGTGTTTAAGACTTTATGTTCAGATCAAAAAAAAAAGACTTTTATGTTCTACTCCCCTCCCCAGCCCTTTTATCATGTTTGAACCTAAATCAAAGTAAAACCACAGCTCGGTTCCCCCCCACACACCCACAAGCCTTTGGGCTACGTGGAAACGTCTCCTGTCTGACCACAACCCACGGCGACCAGACTGACATCACCCTACTGGCGAGAGTCACCCAGATAAAACAACTGCACTCTCCTCTCACACTCAAGACCGTGCAGGGCAGCAGCCCGGGGCTTATACATTTTCTTTCAAATAATACTTCTTTGTCTCAGGGACTAGCAGCTGGAGAGAAGACAGTGAAGTCAACCTCTTTCACACAGTTCAAGTGGTGGCTATCCCCATTCTGGTTCCCTTTTTTCTTTTTGTACGGAGGGCTGTTAGGCAACATGATGAAACCGGGCGAGCCAGCAGAGATAAAAGCCGTGACGTAGTGTCTGCCCGCGGCGCAGGGATTACAAGCGATTCTACTACTCAGTGACCGCGCCCCCTCGCCCCCACCCCTTTCCCACCGCTGCTCGGGAGCCCAGAGCCACAGCTGGGGACTTGCAGAGCCCCATCTCACATCTGGAGGCCAACCCTCAGCGAAAGGTCACTCTTGTGCAGTCAGCCCGGCGGGGGAGGCCAGGCCCCCAGCTGAGCATGATTTGAGCAGCTCTGGTCTTTTTAGAGCAACAAGGAGATTGCTCAGGAAAAAAGAAAAACAAAAAAACAAAAAAAAGCTTACGGTATATTGCTGACTGCTAATAATATAATTAAGGATAACAAAACACAGTAAAATGTAGAGTTGAAACACAGGCCATTATAATCAGAATTTCAAGTAATCCAAATAATCCTGTAAATGTTACACGTTGTCTGAGCTTTCCTGTATCTTATGTCAGTATATTTTATTTTTAAAGCATTTAAAAATAGGACCTGTTACTCTGGGTTTTTCTTACTATAGTCCTATAATGCAAGAAGGTAAGAATGATTCCTGAATTCTAAGGAGACTAGTGTTTTAAGAATTAAGAGAATTGCTCGAGGTCACAAAGCTGATCCACAGAAGAGCTGGAAGGAGACACATGGCATTGGAGATCCCTCCATTTTCATATTCTTTTTAGCTGTGCAGGATGCTTTACAGGTTAAGGAAAAGGAGTGGGAGGGGCACCTGGGAGGCTCAATGGGTTAACCTTCTGCCTTTGGCTCAGGTCATCACCTCAGGGTCCTGGGATGGGCTCCATGCTCAGTGGGGAGCCTGCATCTCCCTCATTTCCCTCTGACTGCTGCTCCCCCCTGCCTGTGCTCTCTAGCGCACTCTCTCTCTCAAATAAATAAAATCTTTAAAAAAAAAAAAAAAACAAGGAAAAGAAAAAGAAGTGGGAGGAAGACAGGTAAAGGGGAGGAAGAAGGTGAGAGCAGGGCGGGAAGTCCAGAAGGGCAGTGTTATGGGCTGAGTTTTGTCCCCCCAAAGTTTCTAAGTCCTAACCCCAGTACCTCAGAATGTGACTGTATTTAGAAACAGGGTCTCTACAGAAATAATTAAGGTTAAATGAGGTCATTAAGGTGGGCCCTTATCCAATAAGTTGGTGCCCTTCTAAGAAGAGACACAGACACACACAGAAGGAAGACCACATTAACATGAAGACGGCCATCTGCAAGCCAAGGACAGAGGCCCCAGAAGAAACCAGCCCTGCCAACATCCTGACCTCAGACTTCCAGCCTCCAGAACTGTGACACAACAAACATTTGCTAAGCCCCCAGTCTGGGGTGCTTTGTTATGACACCAGAGCTGAAGAGCACACAGAGGAAAGACTAGGGAGGGAAGAAGGGTGGTGAGGACAGGTCTTAACCTAGGTCTGGCTCAAAGGGGAAAGCTCTTCAGTTTGGAACCAAACAGCTTCAGCCACCTCGTCTATTCCAGCTCACCTAACATGGCAGGACTGGTCAAGATGCAGGGATGCTGATTTGGGATTAGACGCCGCAGAGGGGAGGAGACCAATGGGTCAGCACCGATAGAGTGGCTGGGCTCCAGAAAAAGTGTAGCGCTTCAGCACAAATGAGCAGGGTGCTCGCTGAGACACACAGGTGAAGGAGACAGCCCCTACAGAGCAAGTCTGGTAGCACCTGCTCCAAGACAGTGCAGGTGCAGCTGGTGCATCGGGGTGGAGGATGTCTACAATCCTTAATGGTTTTAAACAGCTGTAATTCTATAGGGACTAGAACAGAAAGGGTAAAAAATAACCCCACGGGAACAGTAAAATGTCTAGAATTCTCAGTCTCCATTCTGAATAGACAATAAAATACTTTAAATAAAGTTGAATAGAAAGGTTAATCTGAATATCAAAAAGCACTAACTCGGGCGCCTGGGTGGCTCAGTCGGTTAAGCGACTGCCTTCGGCTCAGGTCATGATCCTGGAGTCCCGGGATCGAGTCCCGCATCGGGCTCCCTGCTCGGCGGGGAGCCTGCTTCTGCCTCTGACCCTCCCCCCTCTCATGTGCTCTCTCTCTCTCATTCTCTCTGTCTCAAATAAATAAATAAAATCTTAAAAAAAAAAAAAGCACTAACTCAAGATATTCTGAAGTCAATTAAAAATTATATTCACACCCATATGTTGCTATTCATTTAATTAGGAGGTTTTATACCACTTAAAATAATTTTGCTGTGTTTGGGGTTAAAAACAGTCCCTGTAATGTCATTTACTCTACTGAATTCACTTTAAAACTTAACTGTATCTTCATGGAATATGCAACACTGTAACCTCGGGGGCACCTGGGTGGTTCCGTCCATTAAGCATCCAATTCTTGGTTTCGGCTCAGATCACAATCAAGCCCCATGTTTGGAGGGGGGAGGTTCCCGCAGTCTGCTTCCCCTCTGCCCCCTCCACCCCCCTTCAAATAAATAAATAAATCTTTTTAAAAAAATACTGTAACCTCGGTCCAAGTAAGAGAACTGAAATTAATGTCTTATTATACATAACACTTCAGCTTAAAGAAAAACTCAGGTATCTAACAATGACACAATTAGGCTGAAGATCAGCAGATCTCGGTATCAGGTTGGGTTTTGGCTTTCGTAAATCATAACTGGGACTCAAAAAGATCAAACAACTGTCTGCATCCTTGGTTTCCTGAGCCAGACCAATGACCACACCAACTTCTATTCTTGGTCCTCCAACCCTAGACTTGACTCTGATAGAGCTGCAGAGGGTTCAGAGTCAATCAGGAAGCCGAGTCTCAAGAGTGCGAGCCCTGCTTTCCTGTACCGATGAAGCCGGAAGGGCTGTGTCTGCCTGGATATTAGAACATCGACATAATGTGTCACATGTCCTCACAAATCCCTGTCTGAGGGCCTGGCACCAACACGTGACCTGATAAAGGCAGCCCAAGAACCTTTTAGCGCCGAGCGTACAGAACCCTCCTTAATGGAAAAGACCCTATAACAGCAGAAATTCTTCACTATATTTACCAGAAAAACTACTTTTGTGACATGTTACTGTTAATGAGAAGGAGGAGAATTATAGAAGGTTTTACAGATGGTATTAGAATCAGGCTGAATCTCCTCCATGGTAGAGCTCATAAATGTTTAGAAGGAATCACCGAACAAGGTGAAGTGAAAAAGGCTTGTTCTAGCCTCTTCAACAGTTGAGTTGCCCCCTGAGGGATTCCAGTTGCCATAAAATAGAGATATTAAGCTGTGGGGGAAATGGTAAATATAAGTGGGTAATGTAAGTGGGTAAAAATACCCAAAGAAACTCTCCCTTTAAGCCCTTTGGTGTTCAACAGGTTAAACAACGAAGGAAATATGCTAGTATCTGCATTTTCAAAACGTTCTTCACGTGAAAGGAATTCTGGAGAGTATGACTGGGCCAGGGGCTCCTGGAGGGTTAAGTCTTACAATGAGTCACTGACCACTGGAGAAGGAAAGAAAAAAAAAAAAAGAAAGAAGACAATTTTGGGAGGGAAAGGTGAGCCTGGAGGCTTTCCTTCCTCTGATACCCCATAAACCTCTGGAATGGACTCATCACAGTCTGCCTACAGAAGAGTTTGCCCGTGCTCAGCTCGCTCTGTAACACAATGCCCATGGTCAGGAGTGCCTTGCTTTTTTCAGTACCCCTGACCACACTAGCCCAGTGCAGAGAAAATCTGTCAAAGTGGGCTTCGGAATCAGAAAAAGGTGTGATCTTGGCAAAGTCTCTTCACCTCTCTCATGAGCCCCCATTTCTTCATCTACCTTCCAGGATTTTTGTGAGGATCACTGAAAACTTAATAGAAAGTTCCCAGCCCGGAAGAGGCCATGTACTGTACTATGGTTAATTCCACCAGATAACATTCCCATTTAAAGGATGAGATGAGGGGCGCCTGGCTGCCTCAGTTGGTTAGGCATCTGCCTTCGGCTCGGGTCATGGTCCTGGGGTCCTGGGATCGAGTCCCATGTCAGGCTCCTTGCTCAGCGAGGAGTCTGCTTCTCCCTCTGCCTGCCACTCCCCGTTTGTGCGCATGCTCTCTCTCTCTGCATCAAATAAAAAAAAACTCTAAAAAAATTTTTTAAATAAAGGATGAGATGATGGGGGCATAGGAGACTTCTCCAAACGTCACTCTCACTATCCATTCAAAGTTCCTCTCCTCTCATAAAGTTCGCACATACACAGTTTCCACCAACTAACTGAAAAGGTCAGAGACACAGCACCAAGGAGCATGGGTTAGAGAGCATTCCCAAGCTGTTCCACCAGGAGCCAGCAGGTGACCTTGGGGCAGGCACCTGACTTCCTATGACTGTTTCCACGTGTGTGAAAATGACCATGCAAACCCACACCCAGGTAGGCCCTGAGCTAGTTCAAAGATTCAACAAGAAACTTGGCACAGTGCCCAGCACATCGCTGGTGCTCAGTAAACTAGCACCACTTCCTCCCCAGGCACACTCTCCACTCAATATGCTTGCTTCTGTACACCTTTCTCCCCACTAGAATGCATGCAGAATCCCTCTCGGCCAATTCATATTCATCTCCGCTTTCAAAACCCAACCCAGAGGCACACTGCCATCCCCAGCCCCAAGAGTACCTCCTCTGACACCATCGGGTAAGGCTGACCGACATCACAGTCCTGGGTAACATTCTAGCACTGCCTGCCTCCTACTCAAAAGCTACAGATTTTTTGAGCAATGCCATCATGTTTGCTATGGTCTCTAAATATAAATAGGCAATCTTGTTCTCTGCCATATATTCTAGTCCCGACCCTGAGGAACAAAATGAGGCTCCCAGGAACCAATTCAAAATTCCTACACACACTGGCATATGGACTGTTGAAGGTCACATACGGGCCTACCTATTCCAAATATGAAATCTCATTATCAGCTCCAAACCCCCAACAGAGCTGAAGGGGGCAGGTAACTAAGACATAACAAATATCCTCAAATATCTCAGAAAGCCATTGTGTTATCCCACAGAGATGCATTAACTCACTGTATTACTTATCATTGCTAAACATGCCGGTTTCAGAAGCCACAGAGCGACTTTTCCAAGGATTAAAATAGGACGCAGTTCAAATACTGAGAGTGTGACACACAACACGGAGAGTGAAAGCAGCATTAAGTACTCAGGCACGCACATAATTCAAGTGCCTAATAACCACGAAGATTATTCAAAGCAACCCACTTAAAGTAACATTCTGTTAACTTTATCAGTGAAAGAGTTAGGTATTTGAGTAATTTTTTTTCAGCTTTTTATTTCAAAAAAATTTTAAAGCCACCAAAAGTTGAATGAACAAGGAGCATCCCACTCCCTATGCCTAGATTCACCTAGTATAAGCATCTTGTCAGTGTCTTCCCTACACACATACACTGTTTTTTGCTGTAACTGCTATAATCATTTGAAGTAACTTGTACCGTATCATATTTCACCCCTAATATACTCCAACAAATGTCTTCTAAGAACAAAGACATTCTCCTTCGTTGCTACAATACCATAATCACACCCAACAAGGTAAAGCTGATATACTGCCTTTATCTAATAACCAATCCATATATCCGTATTCAGATTTTCTGAACTGAATGCCTTCTTTTCGGAGAGTGTGGGGGGAGTGGTGGGAGAATCCAGATCCAATCAAGAACCACACACTGCTAGATGTAGCTGTCATGCCTCTTTAATTTCCTTTTTTATCTAAAGGAATTTTATCTTTTTTTCCTCTTTCATTTAAAAATGATCCAGACCAGAGGTTCCTGGGTGGCTCAGTCAGTTGAGTGTCTGACTCTTGTTTTCAGCTCAGGTCATGATCTAGGGTTGTGGGATCGAGCCCCCTGTCGGGCTCCATGCTCAAGTGGGTAGTCTGCAGAGATTCTCTCTCTCTCTCTCCCCCCTCCCTTTGCTCCTCCCCCCCCACCCACTCATGCATGCACTCTCTCTTTTTCTCTCTGAAATACATACATCTTAAAAAAAAAAAAAAAAGATCCAGACCAATTAGCTGTCCTACAATTTGTTGTGGCCTGATGATTTCCTCACAATTACATTCGAGTTGAACATTTTTGGCAAGATATTAGGGAGGTGATATTGTGCACATTTCATTGAATGACCTCAGGAGGCACCTGGTGTCACTTTATGCCACCGCTGGTGAAGCTAAGCTTGATTACTTGCTTAAGATGGTGTCCACAGATGTCTCCACTATAAAAACGTAGCCTTTTCCCTTTCATAGTAACAACGGGTGTACGTATCTTGCCATTATCACTCAATCTCTTACTCATTTATTAAGCACTTTTTATTTGCTATACAAGAGACCAGAGCTAAGCTGGATCAAACATAAAGTTCCTGATTACAAATCAGCACAAGTCTGATTTGGGACAGAATTATTTTTTATATAAAAGACAATGAGGGGCACCTGGGTGGTTCAGTCAGTTGAGCATCCAACTCTTGGCTTCAACTCAGGTCATAATCTCATGGGTCGTGAAATCAGGCCCTGTGTCAGGCTCTGCGCTCATCGGGGAGTCCACTTGAAGATTCTCTCCCTCTTACCCTCCCCCAACTCACACGTGCACACTCTCTCAAATAAATCTTTATTTTTTTAAAAAAGACAAAAAAATACATAAAGAAATACCCAATGTTATCAGGGGCTGACTTATACTTTTCCTGGAATACAGCAGGTGCTCAATAAATATCTGTTGAATAAGTGATCTGTATAGTTTAGGCAAACCAAAACTATTGGCACTAACTTCGTGTTTCAATTCTTCCTTCTCACATCACCTATACCTTGGGCAGAGAGTCTTCAGCCATGAGAGATTAAAATACCTGAGGGATTGGACTGCTGAAATAAAGTCTGAAATTCTTCAAACTGGTAGTCTAGACCTCCACAGCCATCCCTCTAGCCTTGCGCCTCTCCCTCTCTGGGTTTCACTACTCCTCCCAGACTCCACTGCATGTGCTGTTCCCTCCTACTGGGGATGCTCTTCTGTCTCCCTCCCACCTATCTAAAACATACGCTCACTTTCATTCAGGTCTGGGCTAGGGTACAAATCCTACCTTCTTCATCAAGATCTTCCTTGGCAAGTCAGCATTTCTGGGTTTTTACTGTCTTTAAATTATCTAAACCTGGCTGTCTGGGTCATGTGCTGTGTTCTTAATCATGTCACCTAACCGAAACACTATTTTACAGATGCCTTGACAAAGCTGGTAAGCCAACAGGCCACTTGATAGACCCAGGTTCCAGGGGCAAACCCTAGTCTGTTTTCCTTTGTTCTGAAAGCTGTCACCCAAGCTCTCTTCTTGAGATGATCCTCCTCCCAAAATGATACTTAAGTGGGATTTGTATCCCTGCCTATCATCCCAGAAACTGACACATGGAGCCTTTATTTTAAAGGCTAATTGCTAACTGTTGATGCTAGCCCCAATCTAAACAAAGTATGAGATTTTAGGGCTGGCAGGAGAAATGAAGGGATACGTTTCACTCAAAAGCATTTTAGTGCCTGGTATGTTTGGAGTACTACACCAGGAACTGAGGAAAATACAAAGATATTTTCAGATCTGGTCTCTGCCCCAAGGAACTGTAGTTCTAGTAGGAGTGATAAGTCATGGAGATAAATAACTATAAGGAAGAACATTATAAATGCCAAAATAAAAGGTATGTTCTTTAAATGGGTAAATCGTATGGTATGTGAATCATAGCTCAATAAAGCTGTTACAAACAAATAATAATTGAGGACCACAGAGAGCTTTTGATTATATAGGCTGTATCTTTCAACAATTACCATATTAGGAATTATAATGAAGAAAGTGTTCAAATTTTAATTAATTTGAAGACAAAAATAAACTTAGTATGTAAAAAAAAAAAAAGGAGGAGAAGCTATGGGCATTTTGTAAAAAGAAGACATTAATTCTAACTCTAATAGTCAGGAGTAAGATTTGAAAAACAGGTAGGATTTAGATACTTGAAATGATGGGTAGAGGCATTCCAGGAGGGGACAATTGTATGAATAAATGGAGAGAGCAAGGATGATGCCATGTGCGTGCACATGTGCACAAGCTCAATCTAACTTGAATGAAGGGCTCATTCCTTCTAGTAGTAAAGAGTGAGGACTAAAGAGATAGATGAGTCTGATAAATAAAGGGCTTTGGACACAGGCAGAACATTTAGACTTGGTGTGATAAGCAACTGATAGGGAGCCGTTGACACAGCTAAAGCAAACCTTCAGACACTATGCCAGTGACTTCTGGGATGGACACACCTGAGCCACAGGACAGAGCAGTGATGCACGTGTAAAGAGTGGAGGCGGGGGTCAGGTCAACTATGTTCACATCTGTGAGGGTAGTGAAGAGGCAGGCCCAAGAGACATTTTAAGGAAAGATCTTCTTTATAAATTGAGAAACACAAATTGGAAAAGCCAGAAAGCTACACTCTTTTTCAACCTTATCAACATATAAGAGGAAAAATAAAGATTGAGTTACCAGTGTAAGTCCATATTTTAGGTTCTCCAGGTTGATCTAAAAGTCTAATTAGCCTTCTACATCCACATTTCTGTTTTGATATTTTTAATATTCTAATAAGATGATTTTTATTGCTGGAGGAAAAAATTCAGCACACCAAAACTCATTTTCTTTAAATAAAATACAGATGTCTATTGTTTTTAGTTGCAGGAGTTATGCTAAGAGTTTCCAACTGCCCATGAATAATCCAAATTCATTTAATAGGTATTTCCTGGGTAACACCTGAGTTGTGAAGAATATCAAGCATCTCAAATAATAATGGGTACATATAGAAGAAAAATTCTTAACAGTGATTTAAAACAGACTCAAATGAAATACATGCTATGTTAAAATAAACCAATTCTAAAAAATTATAACATGATATCCTTCATTAAATTAGTGTCAAGCTAATATACAGTTGTTAGGTTTTGTTTGTTTTTTTTTCCATAGCATGCAGTATATTTTGGAGTCCTTTTATGGAAAAATTTTATTAATTATAGTTTACATAAGCTATTACTGAAAGATGTTTGCATTCCCCAGCCAAAAACTAAAACACTATTGGACTTGGGAGTCCAAAAGTATATTAACTAGCTTGAGAGAGTATTAAACCATTTATTGCAGATTTACTGGAGAGGCAAACAGTTAATTTCATCTATGGATAAAAGTAATAATACCCAAATGTATTTTTATCTCATATTAAAAATAATGGCATAGCAGTGGTATACAGCATAACCAAAGAATATGTGAGTCTGAGAGTAGCTTTGTAAAGGGACTACTGCAGATCTGTTTCCTAGGGTTTAACAGTAACTGGAAATAAGATCATTATGCAAAAATTATATTCAATCAAGGGGAACTTTCTGTATCCCTATCAAGTGCCAAGAAAAGATACTGTTAAATAATAAACTAAAAGCTGTAACAATTAATCTGAAAACAAATGATTTCACTAGCATGTAGAATCTGATGTGTTTCCTAAAAGCAATATCCCCCCATGATGCTGAGAAGTTTTATAGGTGAGTTTGAAGGTGAAGGGGGTTCCCCAAATTAAACAAATTAAAGTATGGCGGAGGGGATGCTGCTTACATTTCACTTCTACTTCTCTCCATCCTGTCTCCCCTCCTCCACCTCTCTTTTAAAGTTTACATTAGCCAGTGAGCAAATTTTATCAATGAAAGGCCAGGAAGGACTGACTCCTCTGGTATATTTACTTAAGATATGAAGGTCAAACAACCACTGTGCTCATAAAAGTTGTGGCTGGTTCAGGGCCTACACTTCAGGTCTCTCCTTACCTCCAAGTGACTCATTAGGAAGCCAAAGAAAGAGGAAAACTGAGCTGATCAAAGGCCGGGCTGTCATTAAGTGAAAATGAGCGAAGATGAAAGGCTTGCCCTCCACTTCAAAGGTACAGCTGAGGCTGGGTAAGCTGACAGCAGGAGTCCCTGGATCCGAGGTGCAGACGGCAGAGTAATGGCCTAGACATTCCTAGGGCTGTTCTGTGCCCGCTACATGAAATAGAGATGCGAGGACAAATTCCAGTGGTTTCCTCCTGAATGTACAGAGGGGTGGGTAACCCCAAAATATAAAGGGGCAAACATCATTTCCACACTTGCAAAAATGAAAATTTAAAAATGCGATGCGGTTCAAGGACTGCTGAAGACGGTGCCATCTCTGAAACAGTGCATTTACATTTAAGCAGAGTTTCTCCGTATGCCCTAAGGCATGTAAGGAAACAAATCTTAATTCTCAGAGATCCTGGATGAAGCAGTAAGACTCATTTCCCCAGAAGTTTAATGCAGGATACTTAGTATGTTGATGCAGAAGGCCACCCTAGACTTGCCTGAGGCTTTTGCGTGGGAGCAGAGCTGGTCTACAGCCACAAGAGGGCTAGGAAGAAGGAGCCGGAAAGTCAAGTGGATTTAGGATTTCACTACAGTTCCCTCATCCTACCCTGTGTCTTCCTTGTACCCCAACTTCCCACCCATTCCCAGTACCTCCAAAGACAGGTTCCTTCAGGCAGGAAAGATTTTACATTAGAAGGGGCCCTTAAGTCATCTGGTCTCATCTCCATCCCAAGAGAATGACTACAAAATAGGGTAAATGTGCACTCCCTACCCCACCCTCTTTAATACATGGAATAACCCTATCTATATGGTTTTGACCACAATGGACACTTGTCACTGAATTTGCGATGCCCTCCCACGCTGCAACTTACTGCTAGTAATGGAAGTGCATGCAAGTGCAAAGAATGCACAGACAAGGGAGCCACCCACTCTGCACGAAATTAATAATCAGGTTGATAGGTAACACTTAGGAGCATTTACTTAGTGTTCCAAAAGCTTATATACACGAATTCATTTCATCCTCCTAATTACCTATGAAGTAGGTATTCTTATTAGTCTCATTTTAGAGAGGAGGAAATGGAAGCATAGAAGTGGCTTAGCAAATTGCCCAAGGTCATATGACATTCAGAGAGGCTTGAAGGAGCAGATGGTGCTCCAGCTGGGTCTTGAAGGATAAGCAGGAGTTTTGTAGGGGGAAAAGTCCTGCAGACCAAACAAGCACTCAGTGCAGAGTGGTGGGAAACAGCATGGCACCACCAAGCCACAGGAATATACAGGGCAAAGTGAAAGAACAGTAAGCGACAAAGCAGAGAAAGACAGTGATGGTTGGGCTTTGGCCATCTAAAGGCTTTAGTACCTCAAAGGCCCCCTCAAACAAATGCTCATTGTAAGTAAAAGCTCGCTATGCAGACAAGCTCATGACAAGGCCATGAGCCCTGCCTTCTCCCACTTCCAACCAGACTGCTGCCACTCGAGTTCTCCTGCATGGAAGTTCTGCAGCAGCCTCCTCTACTGAGCCATGCTCAAGCAAGTGTGACTTTATTATGCAGGCAATGGGGAGCCAATGATGACACTCAACCTGAAAACAACATACTCACATGTTTACGTTGTTGCCATCTGCACATCTGCCCTTGGTGATCAGCTTCACCTAGAATTCCATCCCTCTCTTCTGCTCATCCTTATCCCCAGGCCCCAAACACCCCCACCCACAACCTATCCTCTGTAAAGATTATCTTAATTTACAACATGCACGATGCCAACTTGCTTCTTATACTGTAACTAGTACTGATTATAAAGAAAACACAATACTAGACCGTCAGCTCCTTGAGAAGAGCAGTGCAGGCCCCCTAGCACTGGACACAAAGCCTGGTGCTCAAATACTCATTGGATGATCTAGAGGTGCCATTAGTAAGGTTTATCATCAAACTAAGAATACTTGGCAAAATATTTTCATGTAAGCAAATCACACACGTAGAACTTTGCAAATAATCAAATGAATGGAGTAACAGTACAAACAATATTCTTCCCTTCAAATCTCCAAATTGTAGAATAGCTTTATTAAGATGTAATTCATACACCACACAATTCATCCATTTAAAGTGTACAATTCAGGGTGTGTTAGTGTATGCACAGGGTTGTGCAACAATCACAACCTAATTTTAGAATACTTCTTCCCCCAAAAGACACTATTCCACTTAGCAGGCACTACCCACACCATACCCCCTTCTCCAGTCCCGGGCAACTACTACCCTACCTTCTGTCTCTATATATTTGCCTATTCTAGACATTTCATATAAATAGAATCATATGTGTGGTTTTTGTGTCTGGATTCTTTCACTTAGCATAATGTTTTCAAGGCTCATCCATGTTGCAATATATATACCAGCACTGTGTTCCCTTTTATTGCCAAGTAATATTCCATTGTATGGGACCTACCACATCTTACTTATCCATTCATCGGTTGAGGGGTATTTGCATTGGTCCTATTTTTTTTTGGCTCTTCTGAATAATGCTGCTACGGATGTCTGTGGAAAACTTTTGTGAGGCTATGTTTTCAATTCTCTTGGGTGTATACCTAGGAATGGAATCACCAGGTCAAATGGCAGCCCTAAGTTTCACATTTTGAGGAACTACCAAACTGTTTTCCTAAGTGGCTGCACCATTTACAATCCCACCAGCAGCGTATGAGGGTTCCAATCTCTCCACATCCCCACCAGCACTTGTTACTATCTGTTTTATCTTAGCCATTTTAGTGGGTATGAAGTGGTATCTCACTGTAGTTTTAATCTGCATTTTCCTAATGACTAATGATGTTGAGCCTCTTTTCATGTGCCCATTGACTATTTGTCAATCTTCTTTAGAGAAATGTCTATTCAAGTCCTTTATCCAATTTTAAACTGGGTTACTGTTTATGTATTGTTGAGGTGTAAGAGTTCTCTATATGTTCTGGATACAAGTCCTTTACCAGATACAGGATTTGTACAAATGTTCTTCCATTCTGTGGATTGCCTTTTCATTCGTATCTATTATTACCATTATCTATGGCCTTCAGACTTAGGAACAAAAGACCCTTACACAAAATCTGACCCTTATTCTTACCTCTTTTACAAAGCATGTGAATTATATAACAAATGCTCTTCTAAAAGCCATTATCTTTCCATCCTGTTTCCCTTTTCTCTTTTTAAGATTTTATTTATTTATTTGAGAGTGAGCGAGAGTGAGTAGGAGTGGAAGGGAAAGGCAGAAGGAGAGGGAGAGGAAGAAGCAGGCTCTCTGCTGAGCAGGGAGCCCGATGCGGGGCTTGATCTGGGATTATGACTTGAGCCGAAGGCAGACACTTAACCGACTGAGCCACCCAGTCACCCCTCCTTCCTGTTTCCTGATAAGCCAACCTATGTTGAAGGACAAGGACCCAGCTATTAGTAAATAACCACCACATCCACCTGGATAGCAAACTCCAGGAAAATAAATAACAGTGATGTTCACCATAGACATTCTGCCATTTTAGAAATTCAATCCATCTTCCCAAAGCCTTGTTTTAATGTTTTTTTTTTTTTAAGATTTTATTTATTTATTTTGACAGAGAGAGAGAGACAGCAAGAGAGGGAACACAAGCAGGGGGGTGGGAGAGGGAGAAGCAGGCTTCCCGCTGAGCAGGGAGCCTGACGTGGGGCTCGATCCTAGGACCCTGGGATCATGACCTGAGCTGAAGGCAGACGCTTAATGACTGAGCCACCCAGGCACCCCAATTAATGGTTTTACAAAATAAAGAACTATAATGTCACGCTATTAATAGATTGCAGAACCTACATGTGTCTTGCCAACCTATTTTCTTTAAAACCATGTTGACAATGATTGTTAAAACTGCTCCCATGCTAGAATGCTCCTAAATTGTTTTAGCCTTGACACAAGGTCAATGGGAATTAGACTAATGAAGAAATAAAACAAAACTGAAACATTTTAATTTGGGGCCCACTAGACTATATTAAACTTTTGGCAAATAAAATGGATGAGTGGTTGCAACCACTGACATTTATATTTCACTATTAGTTCTCCAGGGTCCATATTCTGTGCCATTAACCTTTAGGGTCTAGCTCTTTGTCAATCTCACTTCAACCATGCTTTCTAAGGATTACAGAATCAGTAATTCCACAGCACATTATGGCACAGACCCTGTCAAATCAGAGAGACAGATGTGAGCTCATGTAATTGAGAGGCTTCCATCTGTTGCACTGAAAACTGAGGACTGAGACTCTCGCAGTTTCTTTCTTACACTCATTCAGGGCTATTCAGGCTTTGGATGGCCCATTTACTTGAGCGCTCGGTCGTTTAGCAAATATCTTAAACGGCTAATATTTCAATCTTTCTTGCCAAAGGTGGATGGACACTTATTGAAGATGCTCACATTAGACCTATTATGGATCCCAAATGTAGCTGAAAGCATAGAAGTGATAATCCCAGATGGAGAAAGTGACATCACCTCATACATATCCAAATCCTAGCTTCCACATCAACCCACAACATAATCAAGTTTCCTCACTGAGACAGCAGATTATCTATTGGGATAATATCAAGGCACTGTAGACTTGCTGGAAGGAAAAGAAGAATCCACAAAACAGAAGCAGTAAAGGTTCTTGTTTTAGCAAAGAGTTAAAAATAGGTGTTGTATACAAAAGAGAAACTGCATTTTTTATCTCAGGATTTTCTGTAAGCTGCTAATGAATATTTCTATGGCTACTCAGATGAAACTGACTCTATGTGACAAATGTTATTACTGAAAATTTGGGAATAAATTAACTTTTGCTTAAGTACCATCTTGATCTACTGAGCTCCTATTTGGAGCAAAAATGGTTCTCAGTTTATTTTTATCAACTTATGGAAATTCTCCTTATTGTTTCTCATTCAGTTACTCCTATTCTCCACTTAGTACAAGGCTTTTAGAAGTGTGGTCCCTGGACCAGCTGCATCAGAATCACTGGAGATGCTTATTTAAAATGCAGGGGCATCTGGGTGGCTCAGTCAGTTGAGTGTCTGACTCTTGGTTTCGGCTCAGGTCATGATCTCATGAGTGGATTGTGAGATGAGTCCCGACTCAGGTTCCATGCTCAGTGGGGAATCTGCTTGAAGATTCTCTCCAGCTCTGCCCTTCCCCCACCACCCAGTCACGCACGTGCACACACTCTCTCTCTCTCTCAAATAAATAAATCTTTAAAAGATAAATAAAAGAAAAGAAAATGCATATTCCTAGGCCTGACCCCAATCCTAATGAAACAGTGATCCAGGGTCCCTAAAAATCTGTAAGTTCAGCATGCTCCCCAGGGGGGTTCCCTGCATTTTGCTTGAATCTTCTCTTGTGCCTCTTCCACTCTCAAAACTGATCAACAGTATGATTAAGCAATACTCTGATCAAACACTTCCAACTACCTAAGGGACGTTGCAGCAGTGATTGATGGAAGGGAAAACTGATGACTGCAAGTATCTGAATGCTCAAGCATCCAGTCAGGAAATGTCTGAAGAACCGGGGTTCAGAAAATAGAGTTCAGGCGCTCCCCATTACCACCAGCCAACAATAACATGTAAAATAGCTAACCTTCAGGAGAGCTCATCTCTGTTTTCAAACAAAGACATATTTCTCTAATTATTTTTAATGTTCACATCTTTAGATGTTAGAATGTTTACGTTAAATGACCCTCACTGGTGCCTCAGTTTTCTTATATGTAAAATGGGTATACCAACCATCTGCTGCCTTATACTCTAATGTGTATATTGCCATATACTTCCTATATGTCTTTGGCATGACAAAACAACTCATCCCCCAAAAGCTTTGAATTATGCAATAAAGGCTTCGAGATATTCAATAAAAGCCTTATAGATTCTATGATCACCAATTCATAAATTCATCAACGCTTAGAAAAACAAAAGGGGCAGGAAAGGGAGCAAAGAGAAACTTCTACTTTAACCCCAGAAACTAGCCTTAACTTGCTCAGCAGGAAACCGCTCACCTTCTCCCAACTACCTCCTCATGATTAAACTGAGGCCAGCTACAAAGCCACTATGATCACTCTCTGAGAGGTCATGGCAGGTAAACTGAGGACGGCATTAAAACCCGCTCAGCATGACTGGTGTCAGTGGAGTGAGAGATCAAAATTCTCTGGTGGATCTGCCTTGTAAAACATCTCACTTCATTCTGTAAGTATTTACAGCATAAGAAATAAAGTAAAAAATAAGAAATAAAATAATAATTTAGGGAAAAAAATCACATGCTGACTTCTAAAGGGTCTTCAAAACTCCAGAAGTACCAGAGGCTTTTCCTTTTGTCCCCGATTGTTTTTCCAATGCTACTTCCTGACAGAAGGGATCGCTCATGAGAGCTGTGTCAGATCATTCATCTATGGCAGTACATTTCCTTTAAATCCTACAAGTAGGCCTTCTAAGTAGGATTGCTAACACTTGGCAGTCTATCTTATCTGACCCCACGACAACTGAGAACAAAATTATAGAACACTTAGTTTATAACCCATTATGGTTTGGGTTGAATGACATTTGTTTCTGAAGTCTTTCAAAGTACAGTCCTGAAAATGTCAAAGACCATCTATCTATCTAGAGCCATACAGACAGAGATATGGATGTAGATATATATTTTTAAATTTATATATAATGTGTATACATTTTATATAATATAAATTTCTAAGTATAGATATATATCTAAAGATATCCATGTGAATTTACAGATCTGGAATAAAAAAGCCAATTTGCTGCCATACAAACACACACACACACACATATGTATATATAAAATTTTATACATATACACAAAATCACCACATCTGAAGTGTAAATTACTCCAGAGCAATTCACAAACAGCTATTGCTCTGTGCAACATACAAATAGGGGAGCGAAGCCAAATGAAATAAAGACAAAGCCAGAGATTGTCAGTCTACCCGTAAGCAGAAATTATCCCTCAGATACTCAAAATAAACCACACTTTTGAGCTAGAGAAGTTATACCACTGGGTTGGAACCATGACATCTTGCTGGGGTTCATGTGCAAATCAGCAAACAAAATGGCATGTTTTCTCTTGCTTTTTCACAGCTGAAGAAGAGTGAAGAAGGCCTTGTAGTCAGTTATACTGACTATAGGCCCAACCTTTACCCAGGAGCTATTACTACTACTTTTTTTTTTACAGACTTACTTATTTGAGAAGAGAGGGCACGTGAGCGGGGGGGGAGGGGCAGAGGGAGAGGATATCCAAGCAGACTTCCGCTGAGCACGGAGCCTGATGCAGGGCTCAATCCCACAAGTCATGCGATCAGGACCTGAGCTGAATCCAAGAGTTGGATGCTCAATCGACTGAGCCATCTAGGCGCCCCTCTATTACTGCTTCTTAAAAAATATTATCTTTTGGATAAATAAAATGTGGTATACCCATACAAGGGACTATATTCAGCAATAAAAAGGAATGAAGTACTGGTACATGCTCCAATACCAGTGAACCTTTCATCTTGCTAAGTGAAAAAAGCCAGTCACAAAAGACCATATACTACATGATTCCATTTATATGAAATGTTCAGAATAAGCAGATCTATAGAGACAAAAAGTAGACTTGGGGTTACCAGAGCCCGGTAAGGGAGGGCTGGAGAGTGACTACTAATAGGTACAAGATTTCTTTGGAGGGTAATGAGAATGTTCTCAACTTAGATCATGGTGATGGTTGCACAACTGTGAATACAGTAAAACCACTGAGTTGTAACACTTTACAGGGGTGAATTTTGTGGTACGTGAATTGCATCTCAGCAAAGCTGTTTAAAAATACTAAGTTTTAAAATAACTATCGTCTTTAAAAAAAACTATAGCAGAAACAGAACCAACAATGAGGCAAGTAAATATGGTAGCTCTTTATCTTTCCAAGATTCTCAGGGAGCCCTGGGCATTACAAGAATTAGTTAACCAACTGTCACAGCTGCAATGGTAACTAAAATGAGGTAAATCAAACATGGTAAGGAAATTCTGAACAAACACACAAAAATTGTGCAAAAAGAAAAAAGAAAAGAAAGAAAGAAAAAGCCCTACACACATATGACACAAAATCAAAGTAACAGGAGCCCCCATATGGGTGGATGAGTGTTTGAGTGTCACTCACATTACCAGAGGTTCTCTCGTTCTCCTCTTGTTAATTAAAAGATAAGCCCTGGGAAAGGCAGGAACTTGAAGTTTTGTTTCCTCATGACACGTAAAATCTAGCATAGCTAGAGATTTCATAACCTTAGCAAGGCAGTAATAAGTATTTTAAGGTGCCATGCATATTTCCCAGGCTGTACTCTAAACACCACTGTGATAGCTATGAGCTGTGATTATCCCACGTCTTTAATGGGAATGGAAGATTCATTCCACAGAAAACCACTTACAAACAAAGTGGCATTCCCATCTTCCATAAAGTGAAGTGAAAAACAGGTTGCTAGAAGGTCACAAACAGCCACTGTGCTGTGAGACATACAAATCAGTGAGCAAAGCAGACACAATGAAGACAAAGCCAGAGATGGTCAGTCTACCCAGTGTAACAATCAAATTATCTCAGCCCTCTAACACAAGGGCTCTATGATCTCGAGTCATCACACGTTTATTTAGTGCCTGCCATGGTCACAAACAATGAGAAGTGCTACTGGCAGAGGATACGCCAAAGATGACATTCTCCATGCCCTCAAGTAACTTACACTTTAGATGTGATGATTTCCTATCTAGATGGCGGTGAAAGTGAATTTAAAAATTTTTGTTAAACATGCAATTGAGTCTTGTCATTTTCAAAGTACTCATTCTAGAATGACGTGAACCTACTTACTCCAAAGAAAACTGTCATTGATTAAAAGGTGTTTTCCAACTCCACTTGTGGAACTTGCTTTAGAATAACAGAAAAAAACTAGCTCATCATTTTACAGGCATACCTGCATAGAACTGTGCCTGGCAAAGAGTGCTCTACAAGTGTCTAATATATATGTAACATATAATATGTCATACTTACATGTACATATACATGTATATACAATGTATATACAATCACTAGCTACCATATAAAATAGTCACAAGAATGTACCTCAGACCTTGAAGGCAACTTCTAAAAAAAAACCAACAATGTTCTGAGAATGAGATCACCACAACGTTAGGTTAAATGTGTAATTTTCCGAGGTAATTATTTTGAAGACAAAATAATTTTGAACACCTTACTTATTCGGATGTTTAAGTTGTTACATTTGTTTGCTTTTAATGTCACACTCTATTTACATTAAAGATAATAAAATACAAGGTGATATAACCGCCAAATGAATATTACAGTCTATAAACCCTACAGAAATTCACAAGAGGGGGATATAAACATCGTCATACATGAAAGAGGACGAGGCATCTCATTAGGCATTGAGGATTTAAAAGGTTACACACAGTACAATTCCCACCTATAAAAAGTTTCAGATAAAGTTTCACAGAGGGAGGCTGAGCTACACCCTGAAGGGTATATAGAATTCACGTAGCTGGAAAGAAGCAGGAAGGGCATTCCAAATTGGGGGGAAATTAAAAGAACCTACCGGAGGGAATGGTAGGCAAACCAGAAGAGAAATCTAACTGGAGCTAGGAGAGCTTAATCCCTGAGCTTTATTTTAACAGGCCAGTGGTTGGATGAATCATTACCAAATACAAAATAAAGCAAAGCAACACTCCACTAAAGGAAAGTGTTCCCAAAAAAAAGAATCCTCTGTGCCACGTTGGTGTTTGTTCACATCCCTCAATCTGGCTGCCTGCTGGTTTCCATGGCTTGGGTTTACCCATGTGGAAAAACAACCCCTCCTTTGACAATACCAAAATCACTACCTCTGCCTGAAATTAGACAAGGAACACACAGATTCCAGCCTCTTAGACGATCAACCCATCAAAAGTAAAGAATACTTCTTTTTGCACAAAATACCAAACAGCAATGTCATAACAAGTATTCCAACAAGTAATGCATTTTAAGTTAACAATGAAAAACACTTTAATACTGTCCATAGACCTCCAGCATGGCTAAAATTTAGAAGACCAGCTATACTAAGTATTGGTGAGGATGTATAGTTCCTGGAACCCTTATACAACACTGGTAGGAGAATAAGATGGTACAACCACTTTGGAAAACAGATGAGGGTTTCTTAAAAAAAAAAAGTTAAAGATACCAATGACCCAGCAGTTCCACACATATGTATCCAAGACAAAGGAGCGCATTTGTCCACAAAAAGGCTTGTACGAAAATGTTCAGAGGTTGTACACAAAGTGAATGAACTTAAGAGTTACACTCCTAAAAATGGTTAAGATAATAAATTTTAGTGTATGTATATTTTACCACAAAAAATGTTTAGGGCAATTTTATTCATAATAGTTAAAAACTGGAAACAACACAACCTTAGGATAGATAGGCAGATTGTGACATACTCCTATAATTGACTACAGCACAGCAATACAAAAGAACAAACTATTGATCCACAGGACATGGATGAATCTCAAAAATACTATGTTGAGCACAAAAAGTTGGGATCAAATTATTCTATTTATATGAAGCTCAAGAATAGACAAAACTAATCTAGGACTATAGAAGTCAAAATAGTGGTTATCTATGGGGGATGTGTATGGCCTATCCAAGGAAGCATGAAGGAACACTCTGGGGTGATGGAAATGTTCTATATCTTGATCTGGGTTGTTCCTATAAAAGGTACAAACACAAGGGGAAAAACCATTATAAGCCATGCCCTGAAGATTTCACCATCATTAATTATGCCTCAATAAAAACAAAGGAAGAAAAACAAAAAACAGGTGGAACACCCCAGTAGTCCATTATCTATATGAAGCCCAAGGTTTGCATTTTATCTAGTCCTCCCCAAATACTCTTATCACAAAATAAGAGCTCACAATAAAAACTCCCCCTGGGGTGCTGTAGGATCTATTCTATTCAGGGCAATAACTTTAAAGGTCTGACCAGAGTAGTTTAAGAAGAACATACAACTGATTTCTTGAGCCTTCTTAAAACTCACTGATTTTTTTCTTTCTTTTCTTTTCTTCCTTCTTTTTTTTTTTTAAAGAGAAAGGGAGAGGGAGGGTGGGAAGGGGCAGAGGGAAAGGGAGAGAGAGAATCTCAAGCAGGCTCCACGCTTAGCATGATGCGGGGCTCGATCTCATGACCCTGAGATCATGACCTGAGCCAAAATCAAGAGTGGGATGCTTAACCAACTGAGCCACCTCGGTGCCCCAACATTCACTGATTTTTCTTTATTCTAAATATATTCCATTGTTCTTAGGACCCTTTTTTTAAAAAAAAAATCATTTGACCTTTTTAAAAAAAAAAGAAGAAAAAGGTGATAATACTACAATAAATATTAGTTCCCAATATAAAAGCCAGGTATAATGGAGTGAGGCAGTCTGACTCTCTGATCATAGTTTAAAAACCAAGTAAAAGATCTGACTTCTAATATTCTAAAGGAAATTTTCTAAAAGTTTCCTTGATATACTTTAAATCCTTTACAACACCATGAGGGAAATAAATCATCCACTCAAATCTCTACTTTGAAGCTTAAAAATAAAAGCAGTCACTTCTTAAGTATGGATACACCTATTCTAAACAGTAAATCAGCTAACAGATGTCAACCTGTTAATAACAACACTTCATAATCTGTAATTATCTTCTTTATTTATGTGCCGTCCACGGTCCATCTCCCCTGCGAGAATGTAGGCTCCAAAAATCCAGGGATATTGCTGTTTGTTTTGTTAACAGCTATATCCCCAGCACATAAACCAGTGCCTGGCACACAATAGGTATTAAGTATTTTCCCATAAACATTCAGTTATGTACCAGACCATCCAGAGTGCAGTAACTAGAAAACAAGAAGAGGGGCACTTAGGTATGACCAACTAGTCCACTTCCAGTGTCTCTCTACAGAAGCAGCCTTAAACAGTCCTCTCCCTTCCCCTCTGCTTTGCCAGCTGCCATTCCTTCCTCTAAGAAGGACCTTCCGAGAGCTAACAAACTCTCTTGTGTTACCAAATAACTGACTTTCCCTTTTAACAAAAAGACCCCGGAGGAGATCCAAACCTATGCAGACACCATGATGCTTGGTGCTAAGAACAGAGAGATGAAAGGCAAAGTCCTACCCCTCCCAGAGCTTACAGAAAGGCAGACAGAGGAGTACCTAACACAGCGAGATAAATTCCCTGACAAAAGCATGTGTGGCATGCCATGAAAATACAAACATAACACCTAACTCAGCTAAAAAGGCAGGGATGAGGAGGGTCACTTTCGAGAAGTCTCTACACTTGAGGGACTAACAGACGTCAACAGAAAGAGCAGGGGGTGCCGATTTCAGAGACAGGCAATGGTTCACTCAAAGGAAATACAGCTGACCCTTGAACAACATGGGTTTGAACTGCTCAGGTCCATTTGCATGCAGTTTTCTTCCAGTAAATATGGTACAGTACTGTAAATGTACTCCCTCTTCCTTACGATTTTTTTTATTAACATTTGCTTTTCTCTAGCTGACTTTATTGTAAGAATACAGTACATAATACACAGAACACACAAAATATACATGAATCACTCCTTTTGTTATATTTTCAGTAAGGCTTCCGGTCAACAGTAAGCTATTAGTAGTTAAGTTGTGGGGAAGTCAGAAGTTATACGCATGTTTTCAAGTGCATGGAGGGGGGGACAAACACCCCTATGTTGTCTGAGGGTCAACTGTAGCTTGATGTACCTGAGCTACAGGGCATGGGTGAAGGAATAATGAAAGATAGGGCTGGTAGAGTAAATAAGGGATGGCACTCTGGTAGTATTATGGATAAAGCCCTAGAAGGGAAAAAGAGTAGAGGCAGGGGTCAGTTGTGGGGTTATTTTAGGAATAAAGAAGAAAATTGATGGAGACCTAGCTAAGAGAAGAGTTTGTAGAACCTCTCCAACTTCTCATTCTGTTCTTTGTTCCCCGGTAACCATTCTTGCACAGAGCTTCACTTACTCTCAATCCCAAACTAGTATCACCAACAATGGCCTCTTGTCTGAGCTTTAGACCCATATATCCAATCCTGTAATATTTAGCTCTTCTTTGAAATTTCAAAGAACCTTCAAACTCAACATATCCAAAACTAAACTCATGATCTCATCCTAGAACCCAGTCCTCTCCCTGTGTTTCCCATCCCTGCAAATGGCAGCACCTTCCACTTACCTAAACATGCTAGAAACCTAGGAGGCATTCTCCATGTCTTCTATGTCTTCTCCCTCATCCCCTACTCCAGTCTCTCACCATGTCCTGTCAGTCTTCTCTCTCAATATTTCTTAGTTCATCTACTCCTCTCCTTTTCTATAACCACCACCACAATTTGGGTTACCACCATCTCTTGCCTAAACCATTGCAGCATGTTCACATTCTCTATTTCTACATTCTCTCCTTCTTCCCTTCCAACCTGTTCTCAAGCTGCAACCACTGTTTGTTTGTTTTGAATGTTTTTCAGCCTGTCTCACTCTTTCATACCCTCCTACCAACACCAGGAGCTCCATAAAGCCCCTGTCGATGTTGCTGACCATATGCTCACCAGCGCCTCATTCCCGATGGAGTGCATACTCAGAAAGTATTTGAGCCAAGGGATATAAGAAGTTTAAGATTTTGGAAGGAGTAGACACCAAATGGTACTAGGAGATTCAACTAGGTAAGGACGAAAAAGTGTCCACTGAACTTTCCGCTAGGAAATCAGTTAGTGGCTTCATCCAGAACAACTTCAAGTGGAGCTGTGGGAGCAGAAATGAGATGAAATGAGATGACAGTGGGTTGAGGACAGACTGGGCAGAAGGGAAGTAGAAACAAGTTGACCACATTCTTCCAAAAACTTGGATAGCAAAGAGAAGAGTCTAATAGCTGCATCAGGGGTGGGGTCAGGGGCGTGGGTAAGATTTAGGGATGAGTTTGGTTTTGTTTTAAAGTTGGGAAAGACTTGTGTGCATAAGCACATGATGAAGAGAAAGAACCAGGAGAGGAAGAAGGGGAAATCAGAAACAGATCACAGATAAGTCCCTGAGGCCAGAAGGGCTGGGATCCATGAGCACCAATAGAAGAATTAGCCTTTCACTGAGCCTAAGAGAAGGGGAAGAAGGATGGAGGTGGATTCAGAAGAGTCTGCAGGTGGAAAAGCAAGATGATGTGGTGGTTCTTCTATTTTCTCCTTAAAGGATACACAAGGATTCTTCCAGCTCGATAAGAAGGCCCTTTCCCACTCTGTGTTGGACAAAATATAGAACCAAGTACAGTGTGTATGTGTATTACATTTATTGCTGGACACCAAGAGCAATGTTTGATGTCTGCTGTTGCTTCTAGAACTCTTCTCCACCTCCTCCCTACCAACATCAGCCATCTTTTACCGGTATAAAGCCTCTCAGAGAAAAAGGGCTCCCATCGTGGTCTCCAGAAACTAGTGGTAATTGTTCCCAATTTTGAATTCAGTAGAGCAGTGCTAGAAAACTTTTTATAGGTTTTATCCCGAGAATGACTACTATTTTCCATCTCTTTTGCCCTCTGCTCAATAGAACTTAGAGCCTGGTACAGTTGCTATTGCATATTCCTTTAAGAAAGCTACTCAAAGCCCTCTCATGGGTGATTTTAAGCACTGGCAAAGAGGTCATAACTTTTCAGCAGGGAAATAAAACTAGAGTTCTCTGTGGGGTCAGCCAACAGTTTATCAGTTGCTCATCAGAAAAAAATAATCATTTAGAAGGACACACATAGTAAGAATGGGAGAAAATGGGTACCGGAAAGAGCTGCTGACATTAAAATAAAATTTTAAATTAATCCCTTGCCACTCTAATAGTTCTGCCACATAATGGAAGACGTTTTTGTTTTCAAAGGGGGAAAAATGTCCAGAAATTTGCACTCATCACTCCCTCAATTGTTATCAGGGAAGAAGCATAGGCTCACTCTGTCCAGCGGGATTTGGGGTAGTGTAAACAATTTTGCTAAATTGCTTGGCAGAATGCATCTGCAACAAATCATTAAATTCTGCAATTTACTCTATTAAAATAGAATCATTAGCCAAGAACAATTAACAGGCAGCTATTTTCATGCAAAACAGATATAAAATAAAAATCAAGAGCAATACATATGGATGATTATTTTTCATTCATAATTTTAGATGGTGCATAATGCAGCCTATTGTTTCAAATCTTTGTTGCCCTCAGACAGCTAACTCTCTACAATGTAGAGTATTGTTTGAATACTGGAACAACTTAAGCTTTTTCTGTGTATCTAAAAGTCCCTGGATTAACATCCAAAGAAATCTGGCACTGTAACAAAGTTGACTTGTAACAAGTCTCAGCCTTTAAGCAAATTGCTTATTAATGCAGAACGAAAGTCGTTGTTCAGATCCTAATTAAGCTATGTATCTCCTCAAGCGTCCCCCACTTTGCACTCTCCAAAACTGCAGAATTTCTCAGACATACAATTTCCCATTACGACATGGATGGTAGAAGGCTTTTAACAGGTGAGGAAGACTGTGAACAAAAACACTGGCTGAAAAAAAAGTTTGGACCAAAGCATCACCAGCTATGTTTAGTAGACAGTGAGCAGCAAGTGAATGAGAAGGATGCTTGGGGTATTCACATATATTCCACAGCCAAGATTCCCCACACTTGAAGATAAGCTGGCTTCCTATGGAAAAGACAAGGACATCTCCACTATAAAAAACCTCAAGCAAGACACAAAAGAGGACACAGAAAATAATTTCAATTATATAGGGCTCAAAAAAAAAAAAAAAGAAAGAAAGAAAGAAAAAGAAAAAACAGACAAAACTAAGTTAATTTGTTTAGAATTGCACATAGAGGTAGTAAAGAAAAGACATGTTATAATTGTGATGACCTCTTGTGGCAAGGAGGAATGGGACAAGGAGAGAATAACTTGAAGGAGGCAATTTATTATTTCCTGACCTCATGGTGATTATAAGGTTGTTCATTTTCAAACCACACATACGTTTTATGCATGTTTATGTGCTTATGACATACTTCATAATAAAAAATGTTGAGAGAGAGAGGGATGACCCAAGACTTAATACATTCCAGCAGAGTACACGCATTCCATATAAGTTTAGGAGAATTCATACTGGGTGGGAAAAGGACAGGACTGAGTTTTCTGTGATCACTTGCTAAATATATTTCAGTTTGTTATGTTTACAGACTTCTTCGTAAACAAACAAGTTATTAAGAGTTCAGAAAGATTGTATAAATTAGCAACAAATTAAAGGTAACTTTAAGAATAGATTTTCTACTTTATTTAGGGTAAATAAACCTTTCAACTAGTAGTAATTCACACTGTTAGGATTTAAACACATTCTGTATATAATACCCTGAAATTGTAACAATCTATAGTATTCTTTTAAAAAAGAAAAAAAGTGTAGAAAAGAAGGCAAGATAACAAAGCAAACTGATGGAAATAATTCCTTAGAACTTAGCAGAACATGTAACATTTAGGAAGGCAAAGAGAGAACAAATGGAGAAAGTAAAATCATTCTCAGACCCTGCTTTTAAGAATAAGTGTCCATTGTTAAGGTTTCTTTGGGGGGGTGGGGACGGGGGGGGGGGGCTGATATATGAGTTCGTTAAGAAATAAAAGAGGGATTGGGCGCCTGGCTGGCTCAGTGGAGCATGCGACTCTTGATCTCAGGGTTGTTGAGTTCAAGCCCCACCTTGGGTGCAGAGATTACTTAAAAATAAAATCATGAGGGAGAGGGACTATTTTGTAGGACAAACTGATGTTGGTGAGCCAGGCTAGAGAATATTTCCAATGAGCTCAATATGCATTACCGAGATACCACTAAATATAAACAGTCATTGAATAAATGTTCGGATACGGAGATAAAACAGATACAGCTAGAAACAATCCTTGGTTAGACTGGTTTTATATATTTGTATACATGCAGAAGTGCTAAGTCTGGATCTAATTTCTTCAGACAAAACCAAGTTTTCTGCAACATCCTCACAATTGAGCAGAACAAGACTATATTGAGAGGTTTTGAATCTTCTCACATGCCGCGGGGGAATTTTTTGTATCTTATGGAGTGTTTAAAAAAATCTTTACAGCAAAAAATCCCAACACTCTAGGAATAGAAGGCCATGCAGACAATATGGAAGGGAAGGAGGAAGGAAGGAAGAGAAATCTGCCTTCCATAACAAAGCCATGTGTAGACTCCAAGAGATAAACAGCCAAGTAAAATAATCCTTCCAGAGGAGGGCGGAGAAACAAGGGTGGGGAGCTGGAAGGAAGGAGGATATAATCACACCTTCCCTTCACAAACTGTAATTAGAAGAAATACAAACTGGCCAGATCTCTTGCAGGAGATCTCTTGGGCTCACCTGGGCATGTTTTACTAATCAAGCTCCTCTCAGCCTCGCCCCCCACTCCCCTCCCCTTCACCTCTCTCTCCTGTCCCTCTCCTCCCTCTCTCCTCACTCCTGACCCTCTCCTGCAAATAAAATGCTAAAGTATAATGAATTTCCACAGCAAAATAGTTGCAGATGTTCTACTTCAGAATACACCCCTGGATCAAGAGCTGGTCACTTGATACGCAGGACTGGGGAACAGAGGCGGGTTCAAATGGCTCTGCTCTGTGGCCTTTTCACCTTAGTAGTACCCAATGCTCTAAGTTTCCTGATGCCTCTGAACTCATTAGACAAAGAACACTAAACTGCTGCTGGTTAGACTGGCAGAAAACAAAAGAAATCCGTCACCCAACCTTGCTCGGAACTCTGGCAGAGTCTCACTCAACAACTCATGTGCATTTTCCTTTCAATTCCAGAAAATTAATTTAAGTGTAGCCTGTGATGAAATAAGTGATAATTATGTTCTAAAACAATGAGCAGCTCAAAATGTGGGGAACTTAGACTACTCTCCTCTTAAGCTTTCAGATGATCACAATATGCAATTTATTCTTAACTTTCTCCCAATATAAATCGCACTATTAAATTAAAAGGGGAGAATTCTTCTACCAAATTACACACTAATGGCTCTTAACCCATAATTAAAGTATCTCTAACAGCAGCTTAAAGCCACGGCCAGCCATGAGCACATTTATTAGGACCTATGTTTTCAGCACCACGTAATTATGTAAATATAACCATCAGCCATCTTGAGAAAAATCAATGGTCTAACCAGTTCTCTGCTCCCTTGGGAAAACACTCTTTGTGAACTGGCATTACACAGGGCCTCCTCCTCTGCACAATCAGAAAAAAAGTAAAGCAAACCTAAGTGCCAGAGCAGCAAGGCGAACAAATTCCAACAAGGCTGGTCACCTAGAGTTCTCATTACTCTCCTTCCTGACATCACAACAGCCTGGGAACCTAGACCAGCAACTGGCTTCAGAGCAATGAGGACTCCAGGACAGGCTCACTGTGCACTGTAATCTAAGATGTCACCCCCGTGCTGGGAGCTGGGAGGGTCCCCAAGACCGAGCACAGTCCCTATCATCGAGGAGCTAATAATTAAGGAGACAAGACATAAAATGATTGTGGAGGGGCAGTAATGCTACAGAAAAATCAGAGACTAATCAAAACCACTGAGTCCTCATGACAACTCATTTCTGCTACAAACTTTCTGAATAAACTTGAACAATTTACTTCTCTGGGCCTCGGTTTCCTTGGCAAAAAAAATGCCTAAGCTATATTTAAGACCCTGTACAGCTCTTCAATAATTAGATAATTAGAGAATAGAAGATACATATAGTGAAGTACTAAATTATACAGTAGTGACTACACTGCCATTGGAGAGATTTCATGGGGTTTTTTTGAGTTAGCCACTTCCTGGGAGCCAAATCAGGCACCATGGCAGGACTCAAGGATACAGTGGTGACCGAGACAGAATGCCCTGCCTTCATGAGGCTTTCAGTCTACTAGTATTCTCAGGAGTTCACAGGGAAAAAATGAGGGCTTTTCATGGAGACAGAGGCAAAACTGGGGTTCAAGTGTACCCAGTAGGGTCATGAATGATTAGCTGGTTAACTATTGAGGGCTGTGGTAATAAACCATAAGGTTTTTGAAAAGACTCATTAACACAAGCAGAGTTCTGCTAATTTGCTCATTACCAATAAAGGTAATTGGTTTCCAGAAATTAGCCAAACTGAGATTCTTTCTGCCCTTTGCCAATCTTCTCCTTCTCCTACCCAATGGGTCCTACCCCAAACCTATTTGCAGTTAATTTTTTCTTTTATTTTCTTTTTCAATTATGCTTACAGACTATTATGGTGAAAGTCAGGTGCCAGAGAGCAGTCACCAAGCAGAGTCCGTATCTGAGCCATTTAGAGTCGCTCTAAATGTAGGACTTTAGGAAGGCCTTGCATGCTACAAGATAATTGGCTAAAAAAAGATCTATTTGTGTATATGTTGCCACAGAGGCTGAGAATGACAGTGCGGACACATGGTTTATTTTGCAGAGTAGAGCTGTGAACTATACAACTAGGGAATACGGTATAACTAACCTGCAGAAAAAAAATAACCATCAACATCTTAATTGTTAAAACGAAAATTTCAGAAAAATAAATTGTCCCTTAACCTTAAGAGATGTAAAACCTGCCTGTGCCCTAAGTGAAATCAAATGCTACTTACCAACTGTACATTCCATTTTCCAAATAACTTCCCTGGAATGCTGGTGAGCTGCTACGTTTAATATGAATACTTCCAAAGTATTGGGGATTTAAAGGAACAGTAATGGTTCCAACTTTTCTTACCAAAAAAAAAATTCCCAGCTGAGATTTATGCCCATCCTCAAAACACCCTTTTGAGTTCAGAGCAGATGTGTGCAGTGTTTATACTAAGAAAACCAACAGGGCATAAACAACCCACTAAAAACACCACTCAAGTTTTTGCTGTGCTTTTCTTCATTTCCTGTGTATTTATTTTGGTGTTAAAATAACGTTAACTTTCGTAGTAAGGAAAATAGCAGCAGATGTTTAAACCAAACAGACTACAGCAAATCATCCTACATATGTACTCAACTTTCAAAATCAAAGTTTCTTCCTCCCAAATAAAGGGGGAGACTGCAAGTAGACTACTCTCGAGTATATTACAGACTACAGAACAACAAATCGACCTGAGCTTTCATAAGCTTTTCCTCACCACCCCCAACCGGAGACATAAAAAATTAATGTGGTATCAGTTTCCTTGCAATCCGTCTATTCCTCTCTTAGGCTGATCATTACGTTTTTGTTTTGTTTTGAAAATACCATACTACGCAATGACAAAGACAAGCCAACATATAACTCCTTAAAAGTTTGTGATTTCTTGATCACTGAAAAAAAGAAAAGTTTTTAAAAACTGCAGTATGTTAATTTCACAAGAAACAAGCCCAGTCACTTGCTGCTTCCACCATCCTGAAGAAGTCTGCCTTTTAAATGAGTGACTTCAGAAGCAAGATGATACTTAAAGCAGCAGATTCAAAGAAAGCCATCCACCATAATTCTCATTAGTGGGAACAAGCAGGAGTTAAACATATATATACACACCTTTTAAAAAGAAAATCTTAAGTATGATATCCTTATCCAGACAAATAAAAAACAGTATGAATGAGATTTTATTTTGCTTGAAGGGGAAAGGGTAAGTTTTCAATTGATTAGGCAACAGGCCTGAAATTTTACATGAAAAAGTAAGTTTCTTCAATGTTTTCTTTTTCAAGAGAAATGTTCAGTTCACTATTAAGAGAAAACATGGAAACTGCTCCTACTGAATCAGAAAGGAGATGTCTCCTCCTCGATTTGTATGTGGTTACAACAAAAAACACTCCTCCTGCCAAGCTGAATTCCCCCGGAGATGCCTCTCCGGCCACTCAAACCCAGGCCATTACCACTTTTTCAAATCGCACGTAGATATGTTCCAACAGATTAAGAAATCGCTTTTTCTCTTCTTACTACTAACAGAGACAGTTTGAAACGGTACAAGGCAGTGGGGAAACACCTCATGGTGTAGCAGAAGGTAATGAACAATAAGAATTCAGAGTAGATTTTTCTTTCTTTCATTCTTTCTTTCAATCTAGCTTTCTGGTTGGTGTGTTGTGCAATCACTTCCACAAGGGACCGGAGTGTGGAGGGAACATCCTTCAATGTCAGAACTCTCTCAGAGCTGTACAGGAAATGGGAAATCAGACAAAGACCCAGCCTGTGCTTTGTGACATGGGTGCCCTTCCAGTCCCCCAAACTGAACAGAAAAATTCTTCATTGTTTGGGACAATCGCTCCTGAAGACAAAAACACTGTAACTTTCTGTTCCCCTCTACATGAAAATCCCAAGCACTGATTGGAATACAACACGAATATTGTAGATAGTGCATGTTTAAAATAAGTATCAAAGCGGGGGCGGGGAGGGAATAAAAAAAACACAACACGTTTAACTTTTCCTGGTCCTAGAAGTTCTTCCTCTAAAGAGAACACCAACAGAAATAAAAAATAATCATATTATCAAGAGTTAAAAATTTGAAGAGTTAATATGTTGCAAGCAAAAAGGAAACTTCTAACAGTTTATATTTCACTGCCTTCCCTCCCCCCACTGTAACCCTGAAGGCTAAGATACAAACAACAAACTTTGTATTGAAAATAGTATATAATAAACCCTCGCCTTTCAGAGCACCCTGAAATCCCAAGAAAGAGAACAAAATACACAGAAGGCATTCAGAACCCTAAAGGAGGAGTGGCCTTGACAAAAAGCAAGAGAAGAGCAATTTCTAGAATGGAACCTCTACCTTCATAGCACAGAATGCCGATATTGTTGTTCATCTTGTCCAAGTACTGGTAGTTCAACAGGTCCATCTTCATAAATAGCATTTATTGGGCTCGCACAGAAAACCAGCTCTTTGCTTTCGCCCCAAAAGAGTACGTTTCAAAAATCAATTATTACTGAGTAGCTCCTGGCTCGTCTCAAACTTCACAAAGACCGTGAGGCCCAGCCTCAGATGATCAAAACAAAGTATGTAAAAGTAAAAAAAAAAAAAAAAAGAAAGAAAGAAAGACAAAAAGAAAAAGAAAAAGAAAAACCACGCACAAAAAATCAAACTCACACAAAAACCCTTCAAGGGTTTATTTGTAGACGGTATACGTTTTGTATCCTCAATCGAGCACTTAAAAACCGTTTCAGAAGTCTTTACAAGTCTTTCTTCGAAATAAAGGAGTGAAAAAGCAAAACACGAAGCACATTTCCTAGGACAAAGCCACGCTCGCTTTCCTCACAGCCCGCTGCAAGTTAACTGCGCTGACATGCTGGCTATGCTTGGTATGACTCGTATGTAAACGAGCTTCCTCTTCCCAGCGGGAGGGAGCGCGGAGCATGCTCACTGAATCCCTGGGGCTCTTCAAATGTCAGGGATATTTTCTGCACAAGATCAGTCTCTAAATGTATTAAGTGTTTGAAAGAAAGAGAAAGAGGAGGTGGAGAGTCTGTGCAGAGGGGCTGGGGCAGAGCTGCTCTGGACAAGAAACAGCCCTGCCACTGCAGAACCGTAGGAGGAGAAAGAAAACTCAGGAAGTTTCTTTTTCAGGAGCGGAGTAAAAAGTAAAAAAAAATCCATCATGGAAGTAAACTTCCATAGAATTTAACTTTGGTGTGTCTTCGCTGTCGGGGTTCAGAAACCCACACTATTTTTTGCTGTGGTACCTACACCACACATCTATGTAAGGTTTCTTTTTTCTTTCTTTTAAAAAATTGTTTTATAATGTCCATTTATACTTGAACTGTGTCTTTCAAATTTTGATGGTAATGTTACATATAACTTCTCTCATAATCCTCAGGACAAACTCACATGAACAGGGCAGAGATGGTATCATCTTTTTACAGTAGAGGAAACGGAGACTCAGAGGCATTAAATGGCCCAGGACCCCAAAATAGTCGGTAGAACTAGTTTTAGGGTATTTTTTTTCCCCTAACAACTTTCCCAAAAAAACAAGGAGGGAAAGAGAGAAAACAGAAAGAGAGGTTTAAGCAAGTTAAGACTGGTATATCCAAAACCAAACGCCTATTCGAAATGATGGGGTATGCGGGAGAATAAAATTATTTTCATTTTGCATGTATGAAAGCTGTTCCATCTATGTATTAGTGGCTAGTAGGATGCTGTTATGCTGTTCCTATCCTGTTCCTTTAAGAGCTTTAAACTTCATATCTCGTGTGAGATATGAAGATATAAACTTCGTATCTCTGTGCTAGATACCTCCAGTATCTAGCACAAGTAGGCACCCAAAAGCTGTTTACTGAATGAGTAAATCACTGAATGTTCAGAGCGTTTACCACATGAAGAGCACACTAGCAAAGAGGAGGGGGAAATCATTTTATCTTTGCAGGCTGTAGCTAGCTTTTGGAACCATAAATAGACTAATAATAATTCACCACAGGAAGTGTTTGTATATTGATATTATTGTATGCTATTTGGAGATTTAGAAAATATTAAGGAGTGTCATAGTGTAGACCAAGACCTGAAATTTTAATACTCTAAAGTAAGAGTTAAATAAATAATTTCAAGGGATTAGATTTTTAAAATCCAGCAACAGCTGCACTTTGGATATTGGACGTTCACGGCAAGTTGTTCTGATCATATCTTATTAGGAGATTAATACAACACCTAATATTACTGCCATCACTGGATAGCAGCAGGTGAAGCAGACAACAGAAAAATCAAGATTTCACAAGCTTTAATTTATAAGGGTATTTATTAACACTAGTTTACGTATTCTAGATACTGAATAAGCTATACTGAAAGGTATATATACCATCAACTATAATTAAAATAATGGTATTTGGCAGGGAGGATCAGGAGAAACTCTAATAGCATCTATGATACACTAGATTATTGCCTTTCAAACAATCTTAATATCTTTAAGCACCACATTCAAATTCAAATGATAGTTTTAGAGTACAATTACTGTGCTGTTCTTTGACATAAGGTCTCAATCAGAAAACATGGTGAGTCATTAGCATGTCCCCTATGGGAGAAAGTTGGCTGCACATTAGAATCAATGTGGACTTTTAAAAAATCCTGATGCTCACAATTCCAGACTTCAAGCTCTATTACAAAGCTGTCATCATCAAGACAGTATGGTACTGGCACAAAAACAGACACATCGATCAATGGAACAGAATAGAGAGCCCAGAAATGGACCCTCAACTCTGTGGTCAACTAATCTTCGA
>NC_138369.1:45126520-45215249 GCF_054177405.1 Leptonychotes weddellii | reverse complement strand
GTATTTATCGGTCTCCCCTGTAGGCTTGTATATGTGGGTGCCCAGCATAAGAGGGAACACATAGTAGAGTCTCAATTTCAAAAAGTATGTATACTCTTGGCTTAAATTAAGTATGGTGTAGGTAAGTTCTTTTGGACTCAGTCCCTTATGGCCTAAGGTATTTGAGTTGTGTGATCTACCAGTAGACCACTTCTACTCATGTGTTAGAAAACCTTCAGGCTAGAATGAGTATTCTCTAAAAAGGAGTGTGTCAGGTTGAGACCCTTTCGTGTATAGCTAAAAGAATAATGTAAATGATGGGTGAGCCTGAAAACACCTGCAAATAGAATGCTTATTTATTAATCTTTCTGTCATGAAATAACACAGACCTAAAACGTTATAGCTTAAAATACTATCAAGAACATCAGCACACTGGAAGTCCCTACAAAGCCCACTTTACAATCACAACACCCTACCGGCCTCTCTGAGGTAAACACTGACTTCTTTGATAACCACTTCCTTATTCTTCTTTTTAATTCTTCCATCTAAATCTGCTTCCCGAACACCAACCCTTAGTTCTGCTGTATTTGAATTCTGAACTTAGACATTTATTCCTTTGTATCTGACCTTTAAAAATTTAATACTATGTTGGGGGCACCTGGGTGGCTCAGTTGGTTGAGCATCCCACTCTTGGTTTTGGCTTGGGTCACGATCTCAGGGTCATGAGATCAAGCCACAAGTCAGGCTTCGTGCTCAGTGGGAAGTCTGCTTGAGATTCTCTCCTTCTCCCTCTCCCCCTTCCCCCTTGCACACATGTGCATGCACTCTCTGTAATAAATGAACTCTTTAAAAAAAAAATTCAATGGACGCCTGGGTGGTTCAGTCGGTTAAGTGTCTGCCTTCCGCTCAGGTCACGATCCCAGGACCCTGGGATTGAGTCCCACATTGGGCTCCTTGCTCAGCGGGGAACCTGCTTCTCCCTCTGCCTGCTGCTCCCCCTGTTTGTGTGTGCTCGCTCTCTCTTTCTCTCTCAGACAAAATCTTAAAAAATAAAATAAAATAAAAAAATTCAAAACTATGCTGTTAAGATACATGCTAATTGTGTTTTCTGTTTCTTCATGGTCGGCCTCATTAGAGGCTTACCAATTTTATAGATACTTCCACACTCTTGGCATTGTTCATCTTCTTTTTGCTTCTTTAGTTTCTACCTTTGGCTTGTTTGTATTTGTTGTACTGCATTTTCTGACTTCTTGAGATAAATATTTGCTCATTAATTTTAGGCCTTTTTTTCTTTTAAGGCTATCCATTTTTCTATTAGGTTACTCCTTTACCTCTATCCTATAAATTTTTACATGAAATATTTATCATTCATTTAAAATATTTAATTCCATTATATCTTCTTTTTTAAAAGATTTTATTTGAGAGAGAGAGTGCATGGTCACTGATTTGCTCTTTGCTGTGTCTGACAGCCTATAAACTGTTCACTTTGTTTTTGTATTTTAGTTGTAGAATTTGATTTTTTTTTTTTTAATGTACAAAGCCACATTTTAAAGTTCTCAGTACCTGCTGAAACTAAAGTTTGGCTTGTATTTCTTTTAATCCTGTAATAATATTGTATAGTCTGCTTCTGGTAATTCTAGTATCTAGAATCTCTGTGAGTCTATTTCTGTTGTCTGTTGCTTCTGTTAGTTCTTGTTTGGTGTCTTCTTTCTTTGTGTGCTTGGTTACCTCTGATTAGGCTGGATACTGTAATTGAAAAATTATTTGTTGAAGTAATTTGAGGACTGGGATCATGATATTCTCCTCTAAGAAGATTCCATTGCTTTTACCTGGCACCGTATGGGCATTAGCTACATGTAGTCATCTTTATCCCAGTCAATCTTAAAGTTTGTGGGCCACTCAGATAATGTGAAACTGAGCTGCAGCCAATGTGAGAGTTGGTTTACTTCCAGTTACCATTAATCCTCAGTGCATCTCTTCAGGGAGTCCCAACTCAAAGTGGGGAATGGTTTACCAGGCTTTCTGAGCTTGATAAGACCCAGACTAAAGTTTTTAACATTGAAAGGATACCAAAGTTGAGCTCAGGCTCTCAACTTCCTTTTCTTGATCAGCAAATGCCCATAAGATAAAAGAGGCCCCAATGTTAGGCTCACTCTGCTCTGTCACATTCCCTCCCAAGTCTCAACTTAATTCTTCACAGTTTATTAGTTCTTTGATGTTTAAGAAGATTAAAAAAATGATTTATCTAGTTTCTTTAGGTGATTTCAGTAAGAGAGCTGGTTTGAATTATATGGCTTACCATGAGTTAAACTACTTATCCCCCAACATTCTTTTATGTATTATATCCTTAGCACACGGCCTTACCTTGCCCACACCTGCCCCAAAGTGAAAGCACTATGGTATTCCTTGAAGAATCGTGATAGCTCTTCCTGGTAGCAACCTACCCTTATAGAGGAACTATAAAGAACAAAGGTTCAAGTTACAGTTCCTATAATCTATTTCCTCTATGACTCTGGACAAAGATTTCTCTGCAAAATTGGGTGAGAGATACTTCCATGCGTATCAGAAGATTAGATGGAGGAATGCAAAAGAGCTTGAAAAAGCCTACAACTAAATCTCTTTCTCTGCCCCACAGGTGAACCATTCATCCATGGCTCTGGTTAATTCATCATAGCAGGCCAGTGTCAACTGACATTTCAGGTCACTCATTAATGGCTGGCAACATTATGCAAGACACAATATTCTAGGTGCAAATAAAGAATTGTTATCTATAATTTATTTTAAATACTTCAGCATACATAGTGTGTGCACAGACAGGGGTAGCTACTTAGTATTTGAGGCACCCTAATGAGGAATGCATCATCCAGGTGTGGTTGGTTCACATTTGAAAGACTAAGTAGAAGAGAGTCAACCTCCCAAATCAGAGTGTACTAATTATAGCTACCTAAATCTACACTGGAAGGTTTTCCTAATGAGTATAAAGGAGGGGGTGGAGGAATAATTTTTCTGATGAAAGTAATAGTGCTCAAGATATATGGGCTGGTTGGAAATATAACCTTTATATACATGAGGATTATAAAAGTCTGGTAAACTAAGCAGCTTACCACTCTTCACAGTGGCACTCTGGTCCTAAGCTTCTGGTCCTGGGTCTGGACAGTTAACAGAAGATTTGATCACTTGATACAACTGAAAGGTTAGATATATCCTTTAAGGAGAATGTGTTTGTATCTGGCTCTACTGAATATCTGATGTGAGATATATATGAAAAGGATGAGGTTGGGTTTTTCTCAGTCTGTAAGAAATGGATGAATGACCAACTTTTGTGTCTGCTTGCTAATAAATGTTCACATGTGTGGCAAAATTTGGTCTGAGACTTGACCTTGTTAGAAACCACATGGTAGCAAAATAACATGTAACCATTGGAAGCTACCCATTTCTACCAAAAAGATTAAAACACAGTTTAGTTTGCAAAAATTGTGGCATATCAAATTTCCCAAATGGATCCTGTTGGGAAATAACCTCAAAGCAGGAACATCATGCTGATCAAGCTAATGTACAGACTTGCCATCCTGGACCATCCAAGAGAAAGGCTGTTTCTCTTCAGTGGGAAAACCACAGGAAGCTACAGAGACAGCCTTAGGGTGTGGGTTTTGCTGGGCCTGGAAGCCTGCCAAAAATACCATTATTCTGTCTCTTGGCCCTTGGAATGCAATGATACCCAAGTTTTGTTTTGTTTTTTTTTTAAATAACTTTTTCCCACTGATTGTCCCAAAACCACCTGGACTGTGTATTTTATTCAAAATGATGTCATTTAAACAATATCTGTATTCAAAGGAATAGAGAGATGGGAGGCAACTATCCTACTTCCTTATTAAGTAAATGCAAAACAGAAACATTTGCATTTTCCAAACAACACTGTCTTAGATTCTTAGCAGCTGCATGTCCCTACCTTCCAAATGTTTTTAAAAATATTTAAGCTGCAAATTAACCAAAACAGCCAAGTGAACTATGTTTGTCATAAACAATTTCTTGAAGAAAAACTTTGAAACTCTCATCCCCACCCCCCAAAATCTGTGCTGGAGGGCACCTAGAAGTTGTTCTAGCGCACACAATTTTCCTGATGTCACAGTTGGAAATACATTCTTCTGGGTCAGGATTCTCCTTTAAAAGGACAAGTCTCCCAAGGATAACCAGTTGGTTCACCAAGGAGCTTAACCAATCAGTCCTCAAAATTGCTAAAAATTTTAAATGGAATCTCCCCACCCCCCAAGGACAGTACATTGGAATTCTATGAGTGTTATTCTTGCCACATCATTGTCTGAAAGATGCTTAATATGGTAGGTAAGTGAACTGAGAGGGCTGGAAATCCTGGACCTCTGTGTCATTTCTCTTAACCTAAGGAGCTCTTGGCCTGATAGATGGGGTAGCCCTCTTGCTAGACACTTCATGGGAAGCTTGAAAAGGACACTGAGAAGACATCCATAAAATGGTGCCAAAGAAAGAAACACTGCAGCATCTGGCAAGATGAAGCCAAACCAGGTGGTCCTCCCTGTTCGCGTTGCTCTGGCCTCCAACCAAATATAACCACAATAAGGAAAGGCAAGATGCTTGGGGCTGGAGAAAGTCTTCTGAGGAGCAGTGTGGGACAAGGGCAAGAACAACAGCACGACAGTAGCAGGCCTGGTGCTGTCATAGAACCACCATCCTGAGTCTCTTATGCCCCTGCTCTCTAATTAGGGGCACAGAGGAATTCAGAATTGAGAGGCAACATAGCCAAGAAGTTTCATGCCAGCTCATCCAGAGTTGTGGGCCTGACACTAGTCACAGATACCTGCACAGAAACTTCAGCAAATAAGAGGATTCACCTCCTTCCCTAGTACATATTCCCAGGAATATTAAACCCCAGCTTCATTCTGGTTAATAATGAAACCCCTAGATTAAATGCCTACATGAAAAGAAAAGCAAAAAGGAAAGAAAAAGACAATGAATCTAATAACTTGCACATTAATATTTGTTCACCTCTTGAGGCCATGCCCTTTTAAAAGAATTGCTCATCTTTTTTTGTTTCCCTCCCTTTTCAGCCTCTAAGGATAGAAAGATTTTATGGCTGTAAATTATGAAGTGAGCCTATTTATGAAAGGAAACAGGAATGGTAATCTGATTTCTGTAAGAAGGAGCAATTAAAAACATTTACAGTACCAGGGCACCTGGGTGGCTCAGTCAGTTAAGTGTCCGACTCTTGATTTTGGCTCAGGTCATATCTCAGGGTCATGAGGTAGAGCCCTGCATTGGGCTCCTCGCTCAGTGGGGAGTCTGCTTGAGATTCTCTCCCTCCCTCTCCCTCTCCCTCTCCCCCTGTATGTGCTCACACTCTCGCTCTCTCTCTCTCTCAGATAAAAAACCATACACACAAAAAAACATTTACAGTACCAACTATAGGACACTTGGCATACAAGCTCTCATCTAATCTTCATTGCCACTAAAAAGATTATCTTAACTGTTTTCCGCTCAAGTGAAGCACAAAAAGTTTGAGATACTTTTCTTTGGTCACAGAGTGGGCAGCGTTCGTCTCTAAAGCCAGTGCCCATTTCTAAGGCACAAACCATATTAAAATGTCCTATTATCGCTCAGCCAGCTCGTAGTCACAAAGTTAGCGTATTAAAAGTTCCTTGCACTGGTGCTTTCACTTATTCAGACCCAGAAACCGAAGCTCTTGCAGTTTTTTAATTCTCGAAGTTTTTCTTGCAAACTGCTTGTTCCCTTGATTCACAACACGCAGCTTCAAATTACTTCTAGCCTTTCCAAAAAATCAAACCCACCCTTCAAAGGTCAAGAACTCACCACTGCTGAGGCTACTAAGAGGAAAATATTGTGAGATCTGAAGCAATTTCCCAAGAAGAACTTGTCAACTATTTTGAGTGAGCACAGCAGAACTGAAACAAGCGCATTGCCTCCCCCAGGGACACTGTGAAAGGGCCAGTTCTTGGGACTTGCAGTCCTTTTGCACAGTGTGTTAGGGTGTCGCAGGTCTTATTTCTCAGGTGTCAAGGGCCTATTGGAATAGTCTCAAAAATAAGCAGTTGAATGATTAGGCAAAGAACAGCAGATGTTAGGAAATAAAACTCTTACTCCTCCAGTAGAGCCAAGTGACGCGTGTTTTTTTGTTTTCTCTCTAACACGTTACTCTACTAGTAAGTCAGTTTGTTTATTTTTAAAAATCTGCTTGCATTATGACTGAAGTCAAGTCTGTCAGGTCAAATTGAACTAACAGGAAATCTAGATATGGGCCCATAAAGAGTGAAGCTGAGCTCATGTTCCACATCTGGGATATGTGAGCGGTATTAATGCAACAATGAGTAACTTGCCTCAGTTGCCACTTTTGTTACCATCTCCCCCTTCAGGGTCCTTCATGAAAGAGCCAACATGATAGGGAAATGTCAAGCACAACTAAGAACTGAGAGAAACCCAAATTTTTTTCCTGCCTTTACAAAGAACACAAAAATATGCTTTCACATGGATTTCTATCCCAAGTTGGAGTGCTGACAAAGTTCTTCAGAGTATCCAAATGCCCCAGTGAATCCAGAGTCAACTACAAAGACACCAAGGCTGTCTATAGTCATGAGGACAGGTAATCTCTGACTACAGGCCTTGGGACTATGCAACATACCCTTCAACACAGTCCTCGTGGGAAGTGGGGCAGTTATCCCAGAGATACTGCCATTCCTCAAGACCCTACTGGATACGCATTCATGTAGTTTCTACATGGTTCTTCTTATTTGCAAAAACTTGCTATGTCTGTTCTCCCATTGACTGTTTACACTTGGCACACTTGCAACCTTTTCAGGATCACAGGGAAGGTATTTTCCAATTTTAGTCTGATGGCTATAAATTCAAGATGTCGAACTTTGGTGTATGCTTTAATCACCCACTAGGTATTCTAGAAAAGAGAAATATGTAGCCTTTTCTTCCTTGTGAAGAAAAAAATCTTTAGTTTCTATGATGAAAGAATTACTTAAAACTAGGGAAGACCAGTGATGTCTGGCTGGCTCAGTGCATAGAACATGTGACTCTTGATCTCAGGGTCATGAGTTCAAGCCCTATGTGTGGCGTAGAGTTTACTTAAAATTTTTAAAAAGTTAAAAAAAAAAAACTAAGGAAAGCTAGACACTCTAGAATTTATCACTGTCATCACATAAAACATTACATAAGCAAGTTATAAGGACAGTAAATTTAGGAATAGGATGTTCTCAAACAGTTCGTTCATAACTTCTATGGCAAAAAAGGCTGCAGAGATTAAGTTCTTTTAGAAATACCTGGACAGGATACTGGAAGGCCTTTTAGAAAAAATAAAATGGAGACTCTTAAAAATCCTGCATAAGAGCAAGCAAAACTCTTCAAAGAATTCATTGCCAAAAATGTGTCCTTTAATAAAATGTTAGGTCATCTATGATGAATCCCAAGGGCTCCTTGTTTTAATATACTCTGGAAATGATCCTCCAACATAATAACAAATCATCGAAAGCATCAACTAAAGCGAAGGAGATAGTAAAAGCTAAAAAGAAGATCAGGTGGATAAATATTCAGAACCCTGAAATATAACATTCAGTAACAGCTACCACTTATGGCATAATGATAAATCACACCTCTGCACTAACAGGCAAAGGGCATTCTGCTACTGAGTCTTAGCTCCCTACCAGACTGTGAGTTCCTGGACAGTATAGACTATCTTATTTTTTTCTTATCCTGTTTTGCTGTTCATTTATTCATCTATTAAAACATGAATTTTTCCTGCCATTCAAAACATTTAATCAGTTCCTACCATTTACTAAAAACTATGCCTTCCAAGGCATAATTAGTAAGGATGTTTATATAATCCTGTATAACAAGATATTTAATCATGTAATATAATTTTACTATTTTGTCTAGAAGGATATCATCAGAAACTTCAGAGGCTCTTATTCACCTCTGTATCATTCAAAAATGTATCATGAATTAGGAGTTCTAATGTTTGTTCAAGTGAATTGCTAGGACAACAGTCATCAGAATAAATTCATGTAAATATTTATCTGGGTGTTTTCAGTATAAATAGTTATACGTTGTATACAAACTGCGTATGTACAAGCATGTACATCAATAAAAGATCTCTCAATTCAAACTGATGGCACCCTTATTTAAAAAAACCCAGCACTGGGGCGCCTGGGTTGCTCAGTCGTTAAGCCTCTGCCTTCGGCTCAGGTCATGATCCCGGGGTCCAGGTATCGAGCCCCGCATCGGGCTCCCTGCTCCACGGGAAGCCTGCTTCTCCTTCTGCCCACTCCCCCCTGCTTGTTTTCCCTCTCTGGCTGTCTTCCTCTCTGTCAAATAAATAAAAATCTAAAAATAAATAAATAAATAAATAAAATTTTAAAAAAGAAACAACAAAACAAACAAACAAAAAAACCCAGCAGTTACTACCATGATCCTCCCTCCCTCCTTTCCAAAGCTGTTAAGGGTGGAGGGAGAAGCGAAGAACATAAAATATTTTATGAATATAAAAATAATATAAAATGTAAATATATTTTTTATGTAAATAAAAAGGAAAGAAGGAACATGAGCAGATGATAATTGGGGCTCTTTGTCCATCAGGAGTCAAATCAATGCACCACTAGAATAGCGACAATGAACTCTTAGAACTCTGAGCAGGGTCAGTATCTTCCCCATTCTAAATGTAGCTGGGCCTAAAGAAATGGAATAGCGGATCAAGAGACTGTACAATCTCAGAGTCATAAAACAAAACCCAGTGGTAGATGAGCTCCTGAATCTTTTTTTTTTTTTACTACAGCTAAGGAAAATGAGTCTCCAGAGAGAGATGGCAACTTTCCAAAGCCATGTAAGAGGTCATGGTGGGGCTGGTTACAACACTCATTCCCCAGTGTCTCATCCAGAACAGCTTGGATTCGAATGGTACCAAAGTAAAACTCATAGAACAAGGGTGCTTTCCTAGGATCCACAGGTCTTCATGAAGCCACTGAAACTGTCTGCAAAACTGTGTGTGGCTTTGCGTTTTTTCAGGGAAGCAGGGTCTGCTACTTTGGTCAGTCTGAACAAGGTCCAGGACTCAAAAGTTTTAAGAACCGCTCTGTCAAGGGTTAGGCTTGGGGTGGGAGAGGGGATGAGAGGCTAAAAGTGAATGAGATTAATTCCAAACTAAAAGGAACCCAGATTTTCAATAACCTGAAGATTATACTTAGGCCAGGCAGCCAGTGGAACCATGTAAGATCACATTCTAAACTTTCTGGTCTGGATGGTCAAAGGATCCTGAAAAACATGTGTTCAAGCAAACTAGGCATGTCTTTGTGACCGCACGTGACAGGAAGAAGAGCAAGCAGTACAAACTTAGCTACCAATTAGGTGGTCTCAGAAGACCACTGGTCAGAAGGCGCACTTCTCCGGAATCAACGGGGAAGGTTTTGGAAGTATTTGCCATGAGTCATGATGGAAGGTTTCCGCAGCTTCTCAAAACCAGGGCAGTCCTGACCTTCAGTCAGGTCTCTCATTGTACCTGCTTGTACAGTGAGCCCAGAAAGGGTTCCACACACCCCGGGTGACCTATTTCAATCACAGGGGTCTTTGTTTTCTTATTTCTGATGTCAACATCAGTCCCAGGAGTGGGCAAAGGCCTTGGTACTTGGTCACAGGGAACTGGATACACGTCAGCCATTGCAATTTCCCTGGGAAACAGAAAATATTTTCCCCACTCTATGGATGAGGAAATTGAAGCAAAGGGAGAAATGTCCAAGGTTTTTCAAGGAGGTGAAGAGCCAAGAGCTCCAAGGTTAGAGCTTGCAGCTACATACTCCACACTGGCTCTGGCTGGATATTCTGTCTCCTTTAGGGAACCAAGCAGCTCTGGAGATTGGGGAAACACTAGTTGCTAAGCACAAGATGTGGGATACAGTTTACACCACACAACCATGCATATGGAATCCATCACACATTACAACAGAAGACTTGAGGCCTCACTGGGTAAATGGGATAGGAAAAGGGAACCTGGGGGTTACTCATCATTTTCCAAATCAGAGATTTATGTCCCTTCTGGAAAGGAGAAGGAAAACCTGGCTGCAGCCCAGTTTTGAGTAATATTTGCCACTGAGAAGCTGTATGCAAAAATTCCTGGCACAAACTTTGGAGAGCTCTTCCGATTGGGCTCTGGCCAGTCCTTAAAAATGATTGAGATTTAAAGCCCTATCAAATCAGAGAAACAGGGATTGTCCTTGGTGCAGCACCATAAATCCCTCTCTCTAAAGCTGATTTCAAACATAAAATAGGAATGTTCAGAGAGAAAAATTATCTACACATACCTCCTTACACAGAAATTTTTTTTTTCTTAAGTCAAGAAGGGTAGAGGTCAATGGCTAACTGTGGTCTGAGCGGCTAGAATACTGTTGATTATCTTCTTTAACCTTAAATATATTTTCTGATTTTTCTATAATTAAAATAGATTGCTGTGGAAAAAAAAGAATAAGATTAAGAAAATATAAGAGCTAATAATTTTGAGGGTCAATAGAGAGCCAGAGCTTATCTCATCCAACTGACTCATTTAACAAAAGAAGAAACGGAGGCAGAAAGAGCAGGGAGCACCTTGCTTCTGGTCACTCGGGCAGCCAGCAAGGGACTCGGAGCCAGGACCCTGGAAATCCCCTGAACGACTTCCTGGCCTCCACACCACACTGTTGCAGCTGCTGGATTCCTTAGGCTAGGAAACCCCCTAAGCTTGGTGCTAGGTAAGAAACAATTTTTTTTTTAAAGATTTTATTTATTTATTTGACAGAGAGATAGAGAGCACAAGTAGGCAGAGGGAGAAGGAGAAGCAGGCTCTCCGCTGAGCAGGGAGCTGGATGCGGGGCTTGATCCCAGGACCCCAGGATCATGACCTGAGCTGAAGGCAGCCGCTTAACCGACTGAGCCATCTAGGCGCCCCGGTGAGAAACAATTTTATATGGAATTGTAAAATTCAAAATGGCAGCCTCAAATGTTAGACAAAGTACACTAGATTCCAACTCAAGAAGAGCCGAAATTGAAATGGCACCTAACAGAGAGGATAGTACATATGGATGTCTGATGCTCTGTCACAACTGCTATCCTGAACAACTGCATAAATGTACCATGTTTTCTTTCTTCTGGCTATTGTTCATGCAATTCCCCGTCTACAATGACTTCCCCTCTTATTCTATCTCCCGTGTGTTTCTAGAAATTCCTACTCAAGCTTTACCATCAACTCAGAAGTCCCCTTCTGCCATGCCACCCCTGGTCTCTCCTATTTGAAAAACTAATGGGAACTAGGACACCACAACCCCATGATGCACCTTGACTGCACAGCATATCACTACATAAGGGAGATCATTGCTTCTTTACAGGTCTGTCGCATCCTCTAAATAGCATTCTTTTTAATCATCTTTGTATCTCTAGCACCCAGCAGGAACTCAAATGGCAGTTGAATAAATGAATACCTGCTAACAGCCATACAGCAAGATTTTAACCTCTTTTTACATATCTAGGACTCGCCCTTCTATCCTCAAAAGGGTGCATTTGTAGAACCTGAGGCAACAGATTGCTTTGGGACAGAGGTTTTTCTAAAAGTTTAAATAGCTAAAGTGAGTACTGTTATTTCATACTTCTTAAGTAACAAAGAAATAGGATAGAAAAACGTTAGGATTACATAATATCAAAAAATAAATGGACAGGTTGGCAAAAAAAAAACAACACAAAAAACCATATAATTTACTACATGAGGATACCAGCCAAAGTGTTTTATTCCTATACCCTCTCTATCACTCAAGGCACACGTACACATACACACAAAAAGCTAATAGCAAGTCACTGTGGGAAGTTTAATCATAACCCATCAACAGAAGAGCCCATGGCATGGTAAACACCAAAGTGTATTATTAGGGTTGCTAATTGCTAATTAAAATCCCCAGATCAGGTTTCTGGGCACAGCTTGCTATATCTGTGCAGTGGGCAGGTCCCAGATGGTATGAAAACCAAGACTGGGCCTGCTTCTTCATTCAAGGCTATTCCTGCAGTATCACAAAGGTTGTGGGTGACAGATTGTGCAACAAGAATATTCACATGCAGTTGCCTCAGGCACAGCCCTGCTCCCGACTACAGATTTGAGAAAAGTTTCTAGTCAACTTCTGGGACTGAGAAATTAGGCTATTGTTGCATAAAATACCAGAAGGTGCCTAGCTTTACCCCTTATAGCAAAGAAAATGGTCACAATATTCAACATATTGTCCTCCTTCCTCGAGATGGTCTGGTAAGGGCAAGACAAGGGGCCTTCCTGGGTTGATGGAAACATTCTAGATCTTGACTGAAATGTGGGTTACACGCATGTATACATTTGTCAAAACCCACAGAATTGTTATCTCTTAAGATTCATGCCTTCCACTGTATATAAATTTTACCTAGAAAAAAAGAACCATGCACAAAAATCGAACTCTAATTAGTAGGTTGATTTTCTGCAGTGGTATGAGCTAGCAATTTTGAAACTACTTTCTGTATATTCTAGACTTGAGCAAGTGAGTAAATACATGCAGGATAGTAAGAGTCAGGTTCTCACGGTTGGGGAAGGTAGTTACAAATATGGAAAGGGGGAAATTAACATCACCAAAGGGGATAAAATACATCATGTGCCTCCTAACATGAAGATACATCATCACATCTTTGGTAGTTCTGCCAAAGTTTCATAACATGACTCTAATCATAAACATTAGACAAAATCAAATTGAGGGAAATGCTACAAAATAAATGGCAAAATATCAACATATTTAGGTTAAGAAAGACAAAGAAAGGATAAGGAACTTTTCCAGATTGAGGGAAGCCAAAGAGATATGACAACTAAATGCATGCTTGATCCTGAATTGGATCCTGAATTGGTCTGGGAGAAACCTATAAAGAACATTACTGGTATAAATAACAACATTTAAAATACAGACTGTGGATTAGATAACAGTATTGTGGCAACATTAAACTGCCCGAATTTGAAAATATCTTGTGTTTGGGTAAGAGAATATCCTTTTTCTTAGGAAATACACATTGAAATATTTAGTTGGAAAGGACCACAATTTCTCCAACTTACTCTCAAAGTTGAAAGAAAAAGAGAAGGGTGGGGAGGAGGAAGCAGGGTGGGAGGGAGGGGAGTGCACACATATACAAATGGGGCAAAATGCCAACAATTGGTCAATCTGGGTAGAGTATAAGGAGGTTCTCTGTACTATTCTTGCAACTTCTCTGTAAGTATAAAATTATATCAAAATATAAAGTTACCAAAAAAATACCCTAACTTCCCCCCAAAATATTTAGATGAAAGGCTAATAATAACTAATTCAATATATTATGAGAAATTCTTTCAAGAATATTGGTTTTAAATTCTATTTTTCCCTCTGCTAGCAATCCACAAAAGCTTCAGTTGACTCTAAATTCCTTTTTAGAACTAAAAACAACTCATATAGCTTCAAATAAGATTTTTTGAAATTCTGTGGTAGATACCATCATGTTAAGAAAGTCTCATAAGACAATAAACAGAAATTGGAATGAAAATACCTCTTCATTACCCTACTCCCTCCAGATTCTTCAGTATTTTTTCTGTAAGATGGAACAATTCATCTGGTTACATGCCAAGTTAAAACAAAACAAGATAAGAAATGACTTGTGTGTAATGATTCGCCTTCCCTGACACAGTAGAGAACTGTATTCTTCCCCACCTCAGGCCTTATAAAAGGTCTATACATATATATAAATATGGTAATGAACAGAGCATTATTACTCAGCAGAGCTTATTCTATCTCCCCCCATCTTTCTCTCTGTATTTGTGTTAAATTAGATAGAAGTATGACCTTGGTCCTGGGGGGCGGGGGGAGAGGAGGCAAAATACCAAAAACTACCAAAGGAAAAAATTACTTCATGGATATCAAAGGAGAATTTTTAAAAAGTCATTTTTAGCCCCAAAGAATCTTTCTGAAACAATAACAACTATGATATGACTCAGTATAAAAATATTATGCTAAGTATGCATTAAGAAAAATTCACATGCACAGAGATGAAACTGTAATTGGATTTGTCATTTCAAAGTATTAATGTTGGGTTTGCAGATAATAGAGAATGACATTCTCCTAAGCGAATAAAGAAGTTAGCCAAGTAAGTAAATGCTGTGTTTCTACTGTAAGGAAATATGTGCACCAGTGAAGCAACCTTTTCAGCACAAAAGAAATTTAATACCCAGACCACATGAAAAGTGATCGCTATGGGAATAGCACAGCTGTTAAAATCCAAGGCCATTTGTATTAAATCGTCTAGCATGTTTATGTAAAGCAGGACTTTCAGAATGACCACCAAGAGGAATTAACTTCACTAACAAAAAAGTGATACCTGTATTTAGTTTAATGCTTATAATAAGTGTGAAAGAAAAATGCAAAGTGATTCTCTTTCAAAGAATAGAGGGGACCTCAGTTAGCTGGTATGCTTGTGATTCTTTCATAAACAGTATCTCAAGGGCTAATTTAATTAGAACGAGAACAAGAAAGAATGAGTGTTTGCTTTTCACTTACAGAACCCAATTATCTTTATTTCATTGAGACGCCTGATCTACATAAAGCCACAGAAAAACTGGCACCTGTGCCAAATGATTTCAGTATGAAAATTAATACTGCCAAGTTATTTTGAGACCAATTAGCTCAGCCATTCAAAAAAAAAAAATGTGCTCACTAAAAAGCATATAATCCTAAAACTTGCATTTCTGAAGACAGAAGCAGACACCCTTGAGGCCTTGACTTGAACAGATATGATACCTCAGAGAGACAACAAAAAGAATGAGCTCGTGGGTAACTACTGATAAATGGTAAGCTTTAAATCTCAATGCTGACACTTAGGATGCATAATGATAAAACAGCTTAGTTTACTTTCTGAAGAAAAAAAATTACTCTAAATGTTTCAGCACCTAAAATTAACCAAATTTATCAGCATTCTCAAATCTGAGTTAAGTTTTTAGACTGGTTAGGATTGTGCTTCTCATAGGATATGACCAAGTAAAGTCTTAAAAAAAAAAAAAAAAAGCTTCCCCAGAATTCAATCCCTTCCATACTGCCAGATGTAGGCTCCATGGCAAAGAAGTCCTGAATCAGAAGTGAGAGGCCAGAGTTTGGGATTAATAACCCCAACACTATTTTGCATAACACTTGAACATGAAAATCTTACCAAGAAGCTTTAGTTTTAAAAGCCCAGGTTAAATCACTGGGCATCAATGGCTTAGAAGCATACAAAAGAAAAAATAGCTATAAAAACACAGTATACAGGCACAAATAACTCAGACTATCTCTAGGCCTATTAAAAAATGAGATGCCATCACTGTAGTTTTGAGATACATCAGCCGTTTCCCATTACAATGGAAGACATACCAGCTCTATTTTTAGAGCCTCTGGAAAGATCAAAGCTGAAGGGGTTCTTTTATGGCTCCCTAGCCAGGCCCCTAATCTGTTTACTTTTTTGTCATTATGTAGATCTCCAAAAGACAAACCATGAGGACTGCCTGGTATCCCCCTCCTCTAAGGAACACTAAAAATTGCTCTATAATGGTCCATGTGAGCAAGGAACTTCTGGGGAGGAACAAAACCTAGTGAAGTTCACATTCAAATTATTGTGATGCAAGTATTGATACAGAACTACAATATCTAATTCAGTCTCTCTTTGTACACTATAAATAAAACTTTTTCAGGCTGGTTTCCCTGTGAGAATGAATACACATAAATGACAAATTCCTTCCAATTTTTTAGACCCTATTCCTCCCCCTCAAAAAAGTTCTCAGTTGGGTTCAGTGCCTCTCACTGGTAAGGGTGATAGGTTCATTTTAAAAAACAAGTCCCTCAAATGCAGAATGACTTACTTTGGAAGAACAAGCTGTACATTTGTCAAACGCCAGACTGACAGGAAGGACATTATCAAACCGTGACAGAAATCCCCGGATCTAAAAACAAAACAAAACAATTGACATCAAGCTCAGAATGCCCATACCTGTGAAATGTATTTGTAGTTTCTGACAAGAAGTGGGAAATAATATGGTGGTCTTCATACGGATTACTAGCAAAAATGAAGTGCAGCATGGATATTTTTCCTTGTACTATAATCAGTTTGAGGAAGAACTGTATCATGTCTTTTATTCAGTTAGGAACCTACAACCTTTTCATGTATTTGAGACCTAAAAAAATCCAAAATACAAAAAGAAATCACTACACTGTAAAGTATCATTGTAATAAATGTCTTAAAAAATACAACCGGTCAACTAGTTTATGATGACTCAACTGTCATATACAAGTTATAGTGAATATGGGTAAGTGTGTGTATGTAGGATAGGATATTGGGTGGAGCATCACAGGTGAGAAGGCGTGGGGACTATGCCAGGCAGAGACGGTTCTAAATATATATCTAGTTATTTGGTTAACTTGGAATAGATAGGGATAAAATGCAAAACATCACCAAATTTATGGGGAAACAGCGCCACCTCGAGCATAAACTTCTAGACTACAACTGACTGCCATTTTCAGGGTATCGGCTATAACCAGGTTTCAAAAACTTTAAGTAATTTACTGACATTATACCTTTCTAGAACTATACTTATGCCAAACGGGAAGTGTCAAACTATTGTGTAGATCATTAACATTATGAAAATTATGAAATTTTGAAAAAAATTATGAAATTATGAAAAATATGAATGGTAAACTCCGTGAAGTCTCCATAGGACTTGGCATTTATAGTAAATCAGACAACACGAATGAATCCTCTCATGAGTTAATTTGATCTTCCCAACTGTCCCCATTTTATGTTGATAAAACTCAGAAAGGTGATGCAACTTGGCCCAGGAAAACAGAAAGCGACAGAGCTAAGATTCAAAAGTAGGCATCTTGACTCTAAACATGGTCTAACCCCCTCCTACCTTACTCCCACTTCCTCCCTTTCTCTCAGGATATTACAGGTTTGTCTTCAATATTAGGTCTCAACACAAATTAACAGTCTCACCTGAAAAGAGCAAAAGAACCCAGCCACACATCCTTATTGCCTTTAGCTACCCTACTAACACTTCTCCCAAAATAAAAACAAACAAAACCTGACAAATTCTTTAAAGAAAAAGGCTTCCTTCTGCATTGGGATAACTTCATCTTCGTGCCCACAGTGCACCTAACAGTCTAACTGTGTGTTCATACTGGAAAATTGAACCTGGACAGACATGGCTATGGCTATCTTTTAAATACCCTTTTCAATGTAATCCAAGATTAAAAGAACGTTTGGTAGAAATGATAAATTAGATAGCAGGTATTAGTTAGATGGCCTCATTGGGAACCTCTGAAAATGTGACAATCTTTTAGTTCCCTAAATCTCAGGAGTGTGGTGACCATTTCATTATACAGTACTGGAGGCACAATCAGGGTTTAAGTTCGCTATTCAGGACATCAAATCAGGAGACATCAAAGTTCTAGGAAAGACTTTAACAGGTCATAAATGGGAATGCTGAGATCCTCATAAGATCAAGAAGTTAGAGGCTTAAAAGAATTCTCAAAGTGAGCCTTCTCACACCTCAGTTACTATTATGTTACATTTATATATATATATATAATATACGCATATATTTTATATGCGTATATTATACATTTATATTTTTATATAAAACTCCCCTCCAAAATGTGACTGTATTTTGTACATTTTCCATTAAAATGTTCATTGATATAGCCTATGTTAATGCCTCCATATACGCTTCACAAAAAGTTTTTCATTCTTTTTTCTCCTACAGCTGATATCAAGCTTTATGTTATATAAAGAAATACTGGTAATTTTCTCTGCTAAACTGTCTCATGATTACAGATGGGAAGTAAAGTTGAAAGCAAGGGAGACAGAAGACCAAGTTAGGAGCAGGAAGGAAGGCAGGAAAGAAAAAAATAAAAACAAAAACACAGGTGATGAGCAACAGAAGAAAAAGGAACCAGAATGAATGGACTGGCCACACATGGGCCACACACTATTGTTTAGCACCCCCAGACAGCTCTTTACTAGGAAACTATGATTCATTTTCCCAGGAAATGAAGTAAAATAACATCTGTGTGTGAGGCCTTTCAAATTCACCAAGTTGGTATCAGAAGGCCCAGAGTGCAAAGTAATTAGTTTTAGGTAATTTTAAAAAGGAAAGCCTTCTCAAACCCAATGCATCAGACTCCTAATGGGTATCTCCACAGGTGAGCTCCTTCCTTTCCATATAATGCCACACTCTGCCATTGATGAACTTTTCTAATACACAGCTCCTCGGTGTGTCACTTTTTTATCACCTTTCTAGAGCTGAAACAAACACGGCAGAGAATTCCTTATGCTGGCATTCAAGATCCCCCCATTAACCTGGGACCATTCTGCCTTTCTGATTATGTCTTAAATGACTCAGAACCCTTCCTTTTGGAAACAGCTACATAGCCAAATCCCCACCTTCCTTAAAAGCCACTCAATGCAAACACACCTTTCATAAATCTTTAATCTACCTACCATCAAGCTTAGAGATAATTGTCTCCATCACATGAAATCCTTCTTTTTGATATTTATCATTAAATACCTTGTGGAATAGTTATTTATTTATTTATTTATTTATTTTTTAAAGATTTTATTTATTTATTTGAGAGAGAGAGTGAGAGAGAGAAAGAGCACAAGAGGGGGGGGCGGGAGAGGGAGAAGCAGACTCCCTGCCGAGCAGGGAGCGCGATGCGGGACTTGATCCCGGGACTCCAGGATCATGACCTGAGCCGAAGGCAGTCGCTTAACCAACTGAGCCACCCAGGCGCCCTGGAATAGTTATTTAAAAAAACCCAACAGGTTAGTAGAATATAATTCATGTACCATAAAATTCATCTTCTTAAAGTATACGATTGAGAGGCTACGATTCAGAGGCTTTTAGTATATTCATGGAATAATACAATTATCACCAATATCTAATTTCAAAACATTTCATCACCCCAAAAAGAAACCCAGAACCCATAAACAGTTAGTCCCCATTCTTCACTTTCCCCAGGCCCTGGGGACCACTGATTTACTTTCTATTTCTACTGATTGGTCTATTTTGCATATTTCTATAAATGGAATCATACAAGACTGGCTTCTTTTACTTAGCATGTTTTCACCCATATTATATCCTGTATCTGTACTTCATTCCTTTTTGTTGTAGTACTTATATGGATATATCACGATTTGTTTATCCATTCATCAGTTGGACGTTTTGGGTATTTACAAAATTGGGTATATACAATAGCTCCCACTATTTTAGGAATTAATGAGTCACATGGTAACTGTATGTTTAGCATTCTGAGGAACTGCCAAACTGTTTTCCAAAGTGACTGTACCATATTACATTCCTGCCTACAAGGCCAACACTTGTTATTGTCTTTCTGATTACAGCCATCCTAATGAGTCTGAAGTGGTATCTCACTGCGGTTTGATTTGCATTTCTCTAAGAGAAATGTTAAACATTTCTCCATGTGCGTCTTGACCATTTGTACATTTTCTTTGGAGAAATGACTATGCAAATTCTTAGACAAATTTAAAATTTTTTTATTGTTTAATTTTAAGAGTTTTTAAAAGAATATTGTGGATACAAGTTTCTTTTCAGATAAGATTTGCAAATGTTTTCTCTCATTCTGTGGGTCGTCTTTGCACTTGATGGTGTCCTTTGAAGCACAAGACTTTTTATTTTCGTGAAATCCTATTTATTTTTTCTTTGGTTGCTTTATCTTATGGTGTCATATGTAAGAGACCACTGTCTAACCCAAGGTCATGAGGATTATGTTTTCTTCTAGTTTTGTCATTTTAGCTGTTACATTTATGTCTATGATGCATTTTGAGTTAACTCTTGTATATGGTGTGAGATAAGCGTCCAAATTCATTCCTTTGCATGTAGAAATCCAGTTGTCCCAACACTTCGTTGAAAAGACTATTCTTCCCCAATTGAATGGTCATCATATGACCCTAAATACAAGAATTCATTTCTGGGCTCTCATTTCCATTCTGTTGATCTATATATCTATCCTTATGACAGTACAACACTGTTGATTATAGTAGCTTTGTAGTAAGTTTTGAAACTGGCAAAGCGTGAGTCTTCCAACTTTGTTCTTCTTTTTCAAGATTTTGGCTATCCTGGGTCCTTTGCCTTTCCATATGAACTTTAGAATCAGTTTGTGTGCTATACCTAACAAAAACATTTATTTCTCTTGCTTTTAAAGGACAAGACACAAGTTGAAATATTTGCATTTGCCCACAGCACAGTGATATGCTTATAAGAGAGACTACATATTATTATGAAATGAATGAATGAGAAAAACACAAACATCCCGAAGCCTACCAAATTATTCATATCTGGACTATACAGAGAAAACAAGTCCCAAATAAACCACAAAAAAACTCCAACTTAGCACCATTCACATTTTCCAGGCAACTTGAAGCCCTTCCCTATCAACAATGCTTTAAAACCCCAGTATTAAAAAATGCACTGAACTTCCACAATATGCTCTGCATTCCCTCAATCTTAAAAGAAATGCGTAAAATTTAAAGAGCAGAGGTTGCTACTTAAAATTTTAGCACCTTCCTTAGACACACATAGAAATCGCAGAGCAATCTAAAATCCAGGTACCCTATGCAAAATCCTAATAAATACATTCACACCTATGTAAGAGGCCAGTCCCCAGTTCACAATCCAAGAAATTTTAAAAATCTGTCCTTAGCTTGGGTGGGGAAAAATTCACCATCACCTTCCTACTTAGAAGTGTGTGAAGTATGTGAAGCAATATGCTGTTTTTCCAAACTTGCCTGAGCAGAAAGAAGAATCTCCTGGAACTTGATTCAAAATGGCTGGGGTAAGGCCTGAGAATCTGTATGTTTAACAAGAGCCCCAGGTGATTCTCATCAGGCAAGCATGCGAAACAGGAGCTTTCAGTTACCAACCTTATTTACACCTTCCTGTGGTTTGCTCTATACCACTCAACATCACCTGTTAGAGGTCAGAAAACAGACGAAAGCTTTTAGCAAAGCTCTCATTCTTTCCACGTTTTCTAAAAATAGCACCCCCACACCTACCTGATTTTGCCCACATCTAAAATAACATTCAAATGAAAAGGCTTTATGAAATGATATTAAAGTCATTTCTCCATCCACACAGGAACTAACAAGTAAGGCCTCTTGACACTGCTCAAGGTAAATTCTCTAACTTTTGGGACGGCGCACAGTTTACTAAAAAGTCTTATTCTATTACTAGTATTTGCTGTCAATCTTTTCATACAGGAGAGCAGGCATTAAACAGCTATTTTAAAAATTTAACTCTACCTATAAATATATAAAAACAATAAGCACATGACAGAAAACAAAAGAGCAACAACAAAAAATAACCCATGCTCCAACAGGATATTTACTCCCTTTTTCTTATTTTTAAAAAAATACTTAAATATTTAACTTCCTTTTAAATGGCCTCTGAATACTGAGGGGGGAAAACTGCCGATTTTACAGACACACATGCCTCTCTACCTAGCTTTGGGGCTAGTAAGAGAGATTCCTTAGAGGGGCCAAACCTTGCCTCCTTCCCTACACATTTTTTAAAAATTTACATTAAGTTTTTTTCCTCTTAATACAGAAAAAAAATAAGAAATTTAAATGGCCCATATGGAAGTGGATCTGTGGTTGCCTGGGGTTGAGGGTGGGGATATTACCTGGGAAAACGCAGACAGGAAAGTTTGGGGTTGATTGGGCATATTCTACATTTCACTTGGGGTGGTGGTTATATATGTGTATGCACTTGTCAAAACTCATTAAAACGCACACTTAAATGAGCATATATAAATTATACCTCAAAAGAGGTAATTAAAAAACACTTTATAACCCTAACATTTTCAAAGTAGTAGAGAAATGCATAAAATGAAAAGTGTAAGTCCCTATTGCCCCCAACCCCCTCGTCCTCAAAATAACCTCCAGCATCAGTTTCCTGTGTTGCCTTCTAAGAAAAAAAAATTTTCATGCACAAACCAGCTCTACAATGTATCTTCGCTACCCTCCTGAATACTTAAAAGCCCACCTGGGAATGACAGGACCTAGAAGAAACACAATTAGCTGTGGTTTCTTGGCTCCCTTAGCTCTCATGGCCCCCAAGCCCCGTCGAGGACGAAAGCAGCCTGAGCTGAAATCTCCATTGTCAAATACTAGTGAGGCACTGGTGGTATTTGCCCTTGGCTTAACAGGGCCTTGTAAGGACAAGCTCCCCTCACCCAGAGAAGTAAAACAGACAAACGGGCAGGAGATATGCAAAAGCCTCAGAGCAGGGCCTTTAAACTCTCTTTGGCCTCCCTCCGGGCTGTCCCAGCAGAACAGCAGGCGGTCCCAGCCCCTGGTCATTAGGCACACCTGTGCCGTGCCTAATTGGCTCCATAGGCTCACAGGCAGGAGCACCTGCTTGGGCTGGAGGTGTGGGCTGGCAACAAGGTGTCAAGGGTCCTTTTGGAAACAGAACTTGAGTTGGTGGGAGCACAAAACTCAAAGGCATGTTCAAAGAGCAGGATTTGGTCTGTGTTAACTTGACAAGTAATGTACTTTGTCCCATAGGATGCCACCAAAAAGTCATTTTTTTTTTTTAATAGATTGAAGCTGTGGTTCTCAAATGCCTAACGTCCCTGGAGGCTGTCACTCAGTGGATCTGGAAGAGGGCCGGGAAATTTGACTCTGAAATGGCACAGCCAGACATGGGAACCCCTGGCTTAGGCTGTCTTCCACTTAGAGGCTAGCCGACTGCAAGTCTATACCCAGACCCGCTCAGATCTCCTCCAGTCCATTCTCCAGGCAGCAGACAAATCTTACCAAGTTATGTCCAGCTCATGACTTTCCACTGGCTTTCCACTACCCCTGGGGTGAAGATCCAAGCCTTTCAAATGGCCTGTCGGATCCTGACTGCCTCCCCTCCACCCCACCCACCGTGCTTTCCCAGCCCTGTGTTATAGGCACACCTGCAGCCCTATAGGTCCTCAAACTCACCAGCACCCTTCTCACCCATCTTCTCCGCCTCTTTTTTACCTCCCCTACAGTGCTTACCCCTCTCCTTTTTCCCTTTCGCATAAACAGCTGCTCCCTCCTCTCCTTGCAAGCTGTGCGGGAAGGCATGTCCTGGAGTAATGTGGAAAACAGGAAGGGAGGGAGGAGAGCACTATCAAGTGCCATCCCCGTGCCCTATGCTCTTGGGTGTTTTCGCACATTTATCTCAATTTACTCTCATAAGCATCCTGTGACCTTCTCAGGGAAGTGTGGCTTGCCCAAGGTTCCACAACCACCCAGTGGCAAAGCCAGCAATCTGAGTTCTGTTCCTTCAGTCTCCAAAGCCTGGGGAAGAGAGCTGCAGAGCACGGGGGAGATAAAAAGAAAGGAGGAAAGAAAAAGAAGGCCATGAGAATTAAACAAACAAAAAGTCCTGCAAAAAAACACAAAAACTCAACACCTAGATGGCGGCTATCAGGGCCTGGGTGAATGAAATTATCTTCAGTCACTTATGCCTAGTTGGCTACAAAATAAATAGATCAGGAATAGAAAGGGGCCACTTCCATTCTGGGCTGCCACTGGCACTGTATACACGAAAGCGGAGTAAAAGCAGCCCAAGCTCTAGGCCCACCTTGCCTTGCCGGGAAGCGGAGGGCCAATGCCCCCAAACAGCCATGCTGAGCAGGCACAGTGCGGCCACAGTGGAGCCTGCTGCGTTGACTTCACACCAGTTTCCAGCAGACCTGGCAACATTTCTAGAGCTTGGAGTTTGCATAAATAAAAACGAACTCCACACTCCAAGAGGTTACTCTTGGACGTTGAAAAGTCTTAATCAAAATCAATGCCAAAATGAGGAGTGCAGCAGTTGCAACCCCCCAGGCACAGCACAGTCCTCTTCGTTTCAGACAACGGTGTCAGTGACTACCAACGATCCACCTCTCGTTACCGACTGGAGTCACCAAGGGCCAGAAGAACTGAGCTGGAAATGAGCCAGCATCATTCTTAGAAAAATCCTGCAGAATGGAGCTGGCTAATCTTTTCAGTCCTTCCCAATGCACTCATTGCTTCCAGAGTTTTATGAAGATTCTTTGTAACTCCCTTTTTTGGAGAGCACAGAAGCTCATTTCACCATTTTAATTAAAAGCGAAAGAGAAAATAAAACCAAAATTTACTAGTATCCCTTATGTGCCCAGAACTGTGCTAGTGCTTAGTAAATGTGATATAATCTGTATGTTAATTCTAGGAGTTTATTATATAATTATCCCCATTTTACTTGTATAAAACATGAAATTCAGAGAGGATTGGTAACCTGCCCAAGGCCACACAGTAACAAGTGACAAGAGCTGCCTCAAATCTTTTGTAAAAGAAGCTAAAGAATTAATGGATGAAAATGTAATTAAGAAGCAAACCTAGGATTCTAATCGGATCTATGTAACACAAAGCCTACAGGCTGCCTCCCACACAGGACCTTTCAAACAGGACGGCCTCATTAGGTGAGCAAAACTCGTGGGGCACAAGTAACATCCTTGAACTGATAAACTTATGCCCAAGTCTTCTGGACAAGACATGCTCTCTAAGACACATGTGAACTCTGGCACTATGTGTAATTCATCCCCTCTGTCATGCACCAAGGAAGACCTATCACCCTCTCTTCTTCTAGGGCTCCACACAGAAAGCACAGACATTGTCAGATCTTGTACCCAGATCCCTCCTTCTATTCGGGGGCCTCCCTCTGTAATGAGGTTCCACCACATCCAAATGGCTTGGGGGTATGGAAATAAATACTGGGTGCCCTTGTACCAGTTACTGAACTTCTCTGAACATCATGGTGCTTGGCACAATGTTTGGGAATCATCTGCTGAAGGGATGGTTGAATGGAAGGGGGTCTGGGAGGATGGATAGGTCACAAACTATAACATCTGATACAGAGAAACAGCAGACATTTAGACTATTCGTTTTTCCTGCCATTCCCGTTATCATCAATTGGAAGGGTATAGAACCAGAGGTGGAAGGAGACTCCCTTTCTTGGGCTACATCTCAGGAAATGGGCTTTTATTGCTTATCTTCTTAATCTCTTTCCTTAGCAGTCAGTCCATCCACATCCCTAGAGGCACACTGTGATAAGCATTTCTGAGCAAAGTAAAGAGACCTTGTTAAAAGCTAAAGGCCTGAGGATTTGTGGGGGCATAGCCTGTGCAGACAGGCCAGATAACTAGCAACCCAAGGCATGGCTAGGGACCCGCGCTCTATCTCGGACTTGTCTCAGAGATTTCCCAAGCCAGGTCTCTCCCAGGATCCTGCCCTAGTTCTGCCTTTGTCTGCTTTTCTGAAAGTAATTAAAAGAAAGAATTCAAGAGCCCAGGAGAACCATGGGGTTGGCAAGTCCAAACCCCTAGGAAGGGCATACACATTCAGGGTCTTTATTCGTCAGTACTTGAGAGCCAAGGGTACATTCACCCAAAGACAAAAAATGTGAACTGCCTGGTCCACAAGTGGGATAAAAGCTGACTGCTATATTAATGACCGTGGTATTTGGAGGACTGTTGTATTGCCCCCTTGGTTTTCATTTTCTGAGGGAGGTCCAGTCAAATGATCAGCAGCTCCCACAGGCTGCCAATTTCCGTCACATTCAGGATCTCTCAGGAACTTGCAAAACCAACTTCCTGGAGATACCAGGAGTGGCCTGTACATTTTCTAACTCTTGAGCTGTGCCTCGCACCAAAGAAACAGAAAAACAGTCTGACCTCATGGAACTCAGCCACCACCCCAGGAGCCAGGAAAAGACAACTTTTTTTTTTTTTTTTTTTGTAAGATCTCACTGGATGGAAAGCAGAAGGAACAATACTATGCTAAGATCTGCAATGAAAAAGTTCCTTCTACAAAAGAAGCCAAACTCCAAAGAGTTCACTATACTGTATGATTTCATTCACAGAAAGTTCAAAATTAGACAAAAGTCTCCCACAGTGTTGAGGGTCAAGGGATGCTTGCTTCTGTGTAGGAAGGATGCAATAATAAATGGAAGAAGCATGAAGGGGGCTTTGGGGATGCTTGATAACATTTTATTTTGATCTGTGTGCTGGGTACATGAGTGGTGTTTATTGGGATACCTGAGTGGCTCAGTCGGTTAAGCATCTACCTTCAGCTTAGGTCATGATCCCAGGGTCCTGGGATTGAGTCCCACATCGGGCTCTTGGCTCAGCGGGGAGCCTGCTTCTCTCTCTGCCTGCAGCTTCTTCTCTCTCTCTTTCTCTCTGACAAATAAATAAATTAAACCTTTAAAAAAAATGAGTGGTATTTATTTTGTGATAATTCAAGTTGTATACTTAATGATTTGTAGGATTCGATGTGCTTTATACAGACCGAAAGAGGGTTATGCTCACTGCGGGCTGCTTGCAGAATCCCATCCATGTACACTGGGCCAGACACTTTTAAAAAAGAATAAACCCATAAGTCTAGTTTTCTACCTTCAAATGGTGGTCTCATGGTTTTCAAAATCAGTCAGGCTCTTTTCAGGCTGACTGTCATGAATATCAGGACCTAATCAAGCCTTTTCCTACACTTGGCCAATCTCTGGATGGGCCAAATTCTGCCTGTGGTCCCACAGGCAGATCAACTAAGTCATCCTCAGGCCTCCCTGATCTGACAGGGAAAGCAGAGACACAGAGCCCACAGGCTAAGTTAAGCAACTTTCTCCAGATTACCCAATGAGCTGCTGCTGGGGGGCCTTGCGATTCCTATCCAAGGGCTATCACTTTTCTACTACAGCTCATTCCACAGGGGCCAATTAACACACACTCTCCTTCAGGGAACAGAAAAAAACAAGCCCAGGAACTCACGGGTCGTTCTTTATATGCAAGGCACACAAAGGGGTTTACCAAGTTCCTCTCCAAGAGGAAATCTGGAGAGCCAGGAAGAGGAGGAGGGAAGTGCTGAGTCTGCAGCAGGGCACTGCAACAGAGCCCAGTGTTTTTGTGGAAACGATGTTCTCCTAATCAAAACACAGTTGCATAAATGGACTCACTCCATTTAAAAAAAAAAAGAAGAAATTTAAAGCCTATAAATAGGAACCACACAACCCTGATTAATTTTAAAGTTCTTTCTCCACTGTCTTTTTTAGATAGTAGCTAAAAATAAAGGCTTGAAACTTGAAATAATGTAAGCAACTAATCACACACAAGCACTGGGCTTTTCCCATATATGGCTGGGTTATTCTTCAGCCTTCGAAAAGACCAAATGAAGAGATGGCCAACAACCAAAATAATCCTTCAGACATTTGAAAACGAGGAGAAAGAACTAGAAGAGTTGGTGAATGACAAACAATTGTGAGGCTCAATGGGGGTAAATGACACTGAGAGGGATTAGTTGCCATAGTACTTTAAAAACATGGGCACATGCATTTTGACACTGGACCCCTTCTATAAAGAGACTGCTTTGCCCTCTGGCCTCAGCACTAAGAAAACTACAGCTGCGGTGATTTAACATAAAGGACTCAAAGAAGGAGAGAAATATAGGGGCATGACTGAAAATTTAATTAAGGCCCTTCTCAGTATGAAATCTATAAGGGCGATGAGGGCACGTCTCAAGGTCAGAAGAAAGGGACAGAGCCGTGTGGAGAGGGGAAGTGGGTAGGGATTCGAATGAGATTCGAGCATAAACAGCAGAGGTCAGCTCTAGAAGACAGCTTGCTTATGATGGAGGGTTATTACAGTGTCTGTTGGGTCCTGCCTGAAATGTTTCTATAAAAAGATGAACACATTCATGTCAAATAAATGCCACACAGTGGCACACAGTCTGTGAGACAGACTGGAAAAGCCACCTTTGCACTGTGTTTTATGGTTTGCAAAGCCTCATCACAGACGTCATCCTGGACACAAGGTAAGGCACCTGCTTTTACTGATAAGGAAACTGAGGCTCTGGGAGGGTAAGTGACCTAACACAAGGTGTCTGACAGGTGACTTCATGCAGGAGGGCTGGAGTAGCGACCTCAAGGTAACACTCCCAATGGGCAATCAAGTTTCATTCATGACACCTCACGAAGAGCACCAGTAGGCGTGCCCAGTTTAGGTTCACGTTTTGGTTCATCCACTACCTCTCTGTGACTGTGGGCAAATAATTTCCCCTCTTCTGATTCAAACCGTCAACTGGAAAATGATAGGGCTGTCCTAGATGACAGGAGGCAGGAGGTGGGGAGGCAGGGGGAGACCAACATGGGCTGAGTGGGCCATCCTGCTCTTGCCCTCAGCTGTGAGCCTGTCCTCACAAGCCCCAGACGGGACTGTCGGGCACTGTCACCGCTTCACGTGTGGAGACAGCCTTCCTCTTACACACTGAAATACACAGATGGCACCTACAGAAATGACTTCCAGAAAGTAAGACTGGAAAATGTCTTCATTCCTCCAAAAACACAGTAACAAAAACTAGTGACAAGGCAACATGAATTTGAAATTTTCATTCTACCACTTTTTTTCTCTTTCCCTCTCTATGGGATAGATCTTCCTCATGATGCTTGATTCTTTTTCTGAAAAGAGGCCCTACTTTTTGACAGTTCTAATGGTTTTCCCATGCATGCCCATAAGGCCTTTTATGTGGCTCGGGAGTCAATAATAAATAACAGCAACAAAAATAGCAAGCATCCTTCACCGAGGGACTATGACACTCCAGGCACCACTGCTGAGCCCTCTGCACCCATCGTCTCTAATCTCTGTAACTACCGCACAAGCAAGGCATTACTGTCTCCATTTTATAGAAGGGAAAACAAGGGCTCAGACAAGTTTAGGGATTTGGCCAAGGAAGGCCATCTTAATTAACTGCAGGGCTGGGATTTAAACTGTCATCTGGGCCAATTCCAGAGTATGTTCTTGCTGCTGCTTCTCCATTACGAGACCTCTAGTCAACATGCTGAAGGCGTCCAAGACTCTGGGTGATGCAGCTTATTCATGGTTTCTCCTCATCACCATCCCTGCAGAATGGGATACTTGCCAGGTAGTCTTAAAGCACTCTCCCTGAAACTCAAGGCAGCTGGAGAATAAGGAGGGTGGAAAAGTGGTGGGCTGAGCTGATGGTATGGTGAAGTGACCCCACATGTGTTCCCCCTAACCACTGGGACCAGGTCCAGAATTAGATTTCATTTCCAGATCACTAACCTGGTGAGGCACAAGCCCGAGAGAGGTTGGCGGCTCATTCATGCGGTCATCACTGCTACTGGCAATGGCGTAGCCCCTGAAAAAAGAAAACAATTAGAGGTGCTTGTTTAATAAAAGTTTATGTTTAGCACCTGTGAGAATGATGGGGGGGGTCCTGTGAGATTTACAAGGATAACCAAAAATGCCCCTTGTGGGACAGCACGAGCTAGCGAAAACCTAATTTCTATGGGAGGGAAAGAGGAAGAAGAGCACACACACAAAAAAATGCCTGAGTTCTGGAGTCAGAAAGGCCAGAGCTTATGACCACAGGCAAGTTTCTTAACTTCTCTTTTGCTCTGGGTCCATTAACTATAAAACAGGAATAAGACCTTTATGAGGCATAAATTAGGAATAAGTTAGACAAACTGCCAAGTGCAATGTTTGGCACATGATAAGCAGATTAATGTTAACTCCCTTATTCTGAGATAGTCTTGTAAAAACCATGGGCACAGTTTTGTACTGAAATTTTGAAATGGAAAACTTTCCAACCTTAACTTGAGGTGATATGAATGCTACAAAAATGGAGGAAGGAGATAGAACAATGAGGAATTAATTAGGTAGGAGAACGGATGCACTCCTTCCTGAATGACAGTGTGATGTCTCCTTATGGCAGAGAAGACATTCGATACAGGACCTGGTTTCAGCCTACAACCAGGGCAAACACTGTACACAGAGGGGCCAGTGGCAAGGAATGGCATAATTGGCTCTCCAAGACTTTATCCCAGATTCGCCCTGTCAGGAGGCTACACTACACTACTACACTTAGAAGGCAGGGGCCCAGGGGGATAACGGAGATGAGAGGAAGTAAAAAAAAAAAAAAAAGCTGCTTATTTTCATTTAACTGTTACACCTAGACTAGCTATGTATGCTACCAACGTTGTACAGAGGTCTTTTCAATTGTGTAGAAAAACTCTTGAGTCATAAAATAAATAGAATATTCAATGTTAATTTCTGAGAATTGGAAAAACAAATCTTTCGAAAATTCAATTCTCTCCTGCCTGTGTTACAAACAGCATAGCAGGATGATTAAAAACAGAGTTTGGAGCAAAACTGCCTTGAGTGAAAGCCCAGCTTTACCACTTACCAGCTATGGGAATTCCAGCAACTTATCCTCCCTATGACTCAATTTCCCCCTCAAAAATGGGACAGGTAATAGTTCTTTCCTGATAGGTTTGCTATGAAGATTAAGTGAGTTACTCTTGCAAAGTGATTAGAACAGCGCCTAGCACACGGTAAGCACTATATAATAAGTGTCTGACAAATAAAATAAATTACAGTGTATTTGTCAGATAGTCAGGTGTAAATATCCATTTGACTTCAGTCTGCCTTTGCTGACACTTGGCAGCAGAGCCTTGGGCAGATATGGAGAGAATCTTAAACTGTTTAATCATTTTTCTTCTACTTTTTTCTTTGTTTCCTTTCCTTTTCTTTCCTTCACCCCTTTCTCATCTCCTCTTTTCTTTCCTTCTTTCTTTCTTAAAATTACTGGCTCTATTCTTGAAATTAATTTAATTTTATCTCACTTCTATTTATTACAAAATGAATTAATTCTATTGTTTATAGGTCATTAAGTAAGATCTTCTTGCTTGGAGCAGATAGGGTGTCCAGATTACAACTGTGCTAAGCTTTATATCTTTTTTTTTTTTTAAAAAAGGAGGGTCAAAGGGAGAAGCAGACTCCCTGCCGAGCAGGGAGCCCAATGCGGGACTCGATCCCGGGACTCCAGGATCATGACCTGAGCCGAAGGCAGTTGCTTAACCAACAGAGCCACCCAGGCGCCCCTAAGCTTTGTATCTTTAATGTAACACATATACAGTATGGTAAACATATAGACTACTTAAAGCCTAGGTCAAGTTGAAACAAAACATACCAGCCTGCTGATTTCTTTACTCTCACATGCAAGCTAGTACACTATGAGTGCTTAATAAATTAAAAAAAAAAAAACATTTTAAAGTTGGTATGGCATTGGTAGGCTAGGTGGTCATGACCAACCCTCCACTGAAAACAAACAGAAAACTAGATACAGTATTAAAACCTTTGTTTGAAAGCATGACAGCTACCCAAGTAGGGGAGAATTACAGAGCCAAGAGATCTGTGAGAGGAGAGAAGCTCATAGAGGTCAACAAGGCATTTGCAAGGGGAACTTTCTGTCATAAAGTGATTGCCAATCTCCAAAAGCAGTGGCTAGAGGATCAGAAGCTGTTATATGGACAGTTATATGGACAAATGGACTGGAAGGAAAAACTACAGCTTAAGGTTTGCCAATAAGGAGGAATCATGAAAAATATCCCAGACTTTGGGTTGGGACCAATGGGGGTTGCATCCTAGGAATAAGAGTGAAGCAGAAATAGACAAGCCCTAATTGGACTTAAGTGTTCTAGGACTGATCTATTTGGCCTAGCAGTTTGCCAGAAGGAAATGTAAATCACATCATCTCTGCAATTTTTCATATATAATGTCCAGTAGTTAGTAAAAAATAACCAAGCAAAAAATAAATAAATAAATAAATAAATAAATAAATAAATAAATAATAACCAAGCAGATTTGAGAAACTGGGGAAATTTAAAAACTAACTGGATATGAGGTGATGTGAAGGAATTACTTTTAATTTATTTTTATATGTAAAGTAGTAGAGATACACACTAAAAAGATACATTTTTATCAATGAAATGCTACATCTTGGATTTGCTTTAAAATAAACCAGTGGGAAGAGAAAAATGTGGATAGCTATATAGATAAATGATGATGGGCATATGTTGGTAACTGTTGAAGCTGGGTGGTCTATATAATGGGGTTTATTATTTTAGATATGTTTTTTCTTTCATGTATGTTTAAATTTTCCATAATCAAAAGGTTTTGTCTAAAAAAAAAAGGAAAAATACCAGGTATTAGAGGAGATAATACATAACCAAAAGCCAAAAAAACAAACAATGAAAAATAAACCAATAGGTAAGAGGAACAGAATCACAGGAGATCCAGATAGTGGAGATATCTTCTTAGACTTAAAAGAAAAACATAATTAAATGTTTTCAAGGAATGAAAAAGAACAAAATCACAATTTCAGAAGAGATTAGGAAATGTATAAAATAAGATCAAATGGAACTTTTATAACTGAAACATAAAAAAATTAAAAACTCAATGCGTGGTTTAACACAGACACAGAAGAAGAAAGAATTAGAAAACTAGAAGATAAGCCAAAAGCAAATTGGCAGACTGAAGCAAAGAAAGACAAAATACTGGAAAATACAGAAAAGGGCATAGGTTGATTCTGACATGCAATTAGAGACTCAAAAGGAAAGAAGACAGAAAGGGGCAGAAGCCATATTTTAAGAGATAATGGCTGAGAATTTTACACAACAGATGAAAAGCATCAAGCCATGGATTCAAGAAGCATTAGAGAGCAGAACCAGAATAAATACATAAGTATTTATGTATTAGTATAGTCCAACTTCTGAAAACCAAAGACAATGAGAAAACCTAAAAAGCAACTAAGGGCAGGGAAAGAGGAAGAAAAACAAACTGTATCAGAGGGGCAGCAGTGAGATAAACACTCAACTCCTCAACAACAACAAAAGCAAGCAGAGACAACAGGATTATACTCTCAATGTCCTAAAAGAAAATTACCACCAATCTTCAATTCTATACCCAGCAAAAATATCTTTCAACTATGAAGATAAAGTCATTCTCAAACAAAAACTGAAGTGTCTTGTCACTAACATTCCTAAAGGAAATAATAAAGGGCATTCTTCTGGCAGAAGGATAATAGCCTTGGCTGGAAGCTCAAAGATACAGAAGGAAATGAAAAGTAACAAAAAAGGAAAATGTCAGCCAAACATAATGAAACCACTTTATAACAATCTCTTCTGGGGTTTAAAATATATACATAATTTAAAAAAATGAGTGTGCAGACACTGCTGTTTGCCTACCCAACATCCATTCTCCACATCTATCTTACCACAACTTTATTCAGGGAGGTAATGTGCCCAGAAAAAACAACCATATTTGTCAGTCTTCCTTGCAGCAAAGGGTGGCCATGTGATACAGGAGTTAGAATCAATCTAAGAAAGCTCTTTAAAAGGGAGCTCACACGTGTTCTTAACTGTAACACAGAAGCAATACTGGAGATGGAGTAGTCATCTTGTGACCACAAGGTAGCAAGCATAAGGAAAAAAGCTAAGGGTATCTGAGTGAATGGTAAGAAGGAACTTGAGTCCCTGATGGCATAACAAAGCTTTTGTACCAACTCTGGACTGCCTGCCTCTAGGCTTCTTGCTGCATAAGCAAAATAAAGTCCTATTTGGCCAAGTCGCTGAAGATGTTACATAAAGCCCAATGCAATTTTTATCACATGTGATTCATGTATTGCCTTACAGATGTTCAGGGCTAAGGAGACCAAAACCTACTAACAGAATAAAAGCATGAAGGTCCCTAAGGCCCCCACCAAAATGTTTATTCTTCCTTATCATCAGTTACCAAGTAACTCCAGGAGAGTTCAATTCTAGAAGGATGCAGAGATACAGCCCCGAAGATCACATGACAAGTTCCCCTAGGCCAAAGAATCAGACTGGGTTTTTCAGCCTTGTTTTTTTGAAGACAGGAAGAGCAACACAATTCTCAGAAGAGTCAGGCTAAGAAAAGGCCAAGGGAGACACAAAAGCTTTCTTTGTGTAAACGACCATCTCTAAACAGTAAACTCACCCTTCTGGATGCTGCAAAACAGAAACCATCAATTCCACGGCCAGGGCTCCTGCAATCATGGCCAGTCCTGGGCGGCTCACAGTGCACTGCTGGTCCAAGGTCCGGTCTCTGGTTGACTAGAGAGAAACAATCATTGATGTGTGCTCAAAGTTCTAGTCCACTCAACCGTGCTGTTTGAAACACGAACCTCCTCCATGTTAAAGCTAAGTAACATAACCAGATGCTCGCTCACTGTGGGCAAAGAACATTCAGCCTCAAATAATACCACTTCTTGCAAATACCAAGAAAAACAAGATATACAACTTAGTTAACTAAATGAGGTAATTTGCTAAAAGGAGTAACAGTTATGAACAAATTAAAGATTAGGGGCCTAGAGGCCCCATATATGGAGTTGCATCACGTGCTCTTTTAACTGACTCAAATCAACCCCAATGTGCTTGGTAGTTGAGGGACAGAGAGAAAAGAATAATCATTTGAATAGTGCAAATGATTCTGCCCTGCCATTCTAACTGAGCCATGCCTCAGAGTGCCTGTGATGTGGGACAATAATTTGCCTTTCCTGCAGTCCTCAGTTCCTGTGGGCCTCTCACAGTGTAGACATCGTGTCACACTGAGTGTGATTCCTGGGCTGAAATACAAGTATTTTTGTTACAACAAGGCTCCAAACACAAACCTTCATTAGTGCAACCAAAGAAATTCTAATCTTCCAACTTCAGGAAAATTAAGAGGTTGTTAGAGATAATTTTGACTCTGAATTTTTCACCTTATTGAACAGATACAACTTTACTGTAATTGACCCTTAATCCTACTTGTTGGTAATGATGAAATAACGGGACCAGCTGTATGTTATAAAACCACTGATGAAGATTATCAAGTCATCCTTCTTCACATGGAGAATATTTATCTTTTTTTCTTTATACAGGGAGGACATAAAAGCCAGTCATCCAAAAGAGGTAGGAGTTATTAAGGAACAAGTTTTTAAAGAAGGGGAAAATGAAGGGAAGGGTACGGAAACACCTATGCTTTGTTTCACCGGAAATGATTATCTGTTCTTATAAAAGACCATTCCTACAGACTGTGCCTTGCGTGGTGGCATTAACACCATAGAATCTTACATTTGAACAGTGTACTGCCTGCTGTTCAGAGCACTTTCACATTTGACCCACCTTACACTATGAGTAGTCAGGTTAAAGTATTCTCCCCTCTCCTACTGGGGTTAGCAGATAAAATATGAGATACCCAGATGAATTTGAACTTCTGATAGACAACAAATATTATTTTGATATGAGCAGGTCTTGAATACTGCATGGGACAAATTCATACTAAAATATTATTTACCTGAAATTCAAAGTTAACTGGGAATCCTGTATTTTCACTTGCTAAATCTGACAATCTTATGGGACCCAGCCCCATTCTGCAGAAGTACAGGCAGCCTACGAGTGGTATTTGGAATCACCCCACAAGGCAGTGTCCAAGCCTGGATTGGAATCCGGGTCTTCAGACCCCTCAGTTGATGTTCTTCTCTTCAGTGATACATGCACAGGAGACAGTGCTGAGTGCTGCCAGGGACCAGTCTATCCTGCAGTTTCCCTGATGAGCTTTCCACAAAAAATGGTTGGTCACTGCGTTTATGCTGCTGAACAAGGAACAGCCTGTGCACAGTTGATGATGCCAATCAAGGCTCATGGTGAGATAATGTCACCCCCAAATTAGAGAATTCTTCTCTTTGTTAAAAGACAATATTTAAATAGTCACAAAAGAAAGAGTTGGGTCTCTCTGCCCCACTGGGCAAGACAGTTGTAGGAAATATTTGGAAGCACAAAGAAATCCACTTACATCTCCCGGGGCCACCACATCATTGCAGAAATAGCAGCCAAGTTTGTAGCCAGGGATGTTGGCAAAAAGTGATGAGCCCAGGAGGTCGGCAGGTGCCACAAGGTGACTAGAACACAAGTCCCCAGCTCCCTGCTGCTTAGGTTTCTTCAAGCCATGTCTCATGACAACAAACGTGTCAAATCCCAAGGCAGCATTGATGACCAGCTGTGGATTTCAAGGAATAAAAGTCTAGAGTTACGAGACACTTACATTTTAAGCCATGGCTAATTTCATATTTGGTCAACTTTTAAAAATTTATTTTATAAGTATTTCGTATGAATGTAATTAGAGTCTAGAAGCCATGTTAGTAAAAGCTATATAATACTGAGGATTTATTAAGTGCAAAACACTTGACCAGTGATTAACATTAATTATCTCATTTGGTTTCATTTAAAACTCCCAGAACACTTTTCCTATTTACAGATGAGGATAATGAAAGTTAGAGCAGTTACTTCTATAACTTGCCCAAGGTCACTTAGCTGGTAAGAGGTAAATGTATAAAACCAAGTCTTGAGAGTTCTCAGTCTCATTCTTTCCACCATTGTGCTATCATCTGACATGCCTACACATATATATTTTTTTAATTTTATTTATTTATTTGAGAGAGAGCAGAGCGAGAGAGAGAGAATACATGGGTTGGGGAGAGGGGCAGAGAGATAGGGAGAAGCAGGCTCCCCGCTAAGCAGGGAGCCGGCTGCAGGGCTCGATCCCAGGACGCTGAGATCATGACCTAAGCCAAAGGCTTAACTGACAGCCACCAAGGCACCCCAACACACATTTTTTTTTTTTTAATAATAGCTTCACTGAGATATAATTCACACACTATACAATTCAACCTTCACACAGATTTTTTAAGGACACTTTTTTTCTCACTTATACTAGAACTTCTCTTAGTTGTAATTTAACTTATTCTCCTAAATTTCTGGTTATATAGAAAGTTGGAAAATAAATGGTTCACTGGAAAAAAAACCAAAAATCACAATCTCATGGCTCAAACACTTACTACTAATAGTTTTGGGTATTTCTTCCTGTTGTTTTCTCCCTTTCTTTCTCTTTTCTTCCCCCCTCTTTCTCCCTTCTTCTTGCCTCCTCCCCACCCTCTTGCCAAACAATATAAATGTTTATATGTTTACAGATATGAACAATTCATATTAAATATATATAATATCGTATCTTGTTTAACATAATGTGATATTTTCCATGTTATTAAAGTTTTTGAGAACATAATTGTGCACAGCGGTATTTGGAATCACCCCACAAGGCATAGTACTCCATCATATTTATGTACTATGATTTATTTAACCACTCAGTACTGTCGGCCCTTGAAGTTGTCATTGACCAAACAATAGGGAATGAGACAGTCTTTGTCCTTTTGGAGCTTACATTTTAATGTAAGTAAAAGATCCCTTCTAGAGGACCTCAAAGGGTTGCTGTGAAAATTAAATAGACGATACCTATTATACTAGATGGTGGTGTGTGAGGCAAAGACAGCGCCTGCCAGTGGCAGCCTTTGGGATGTCACTAGGTCACTCACAGCACAGCTCTCTTCTGGAGAGAAGGCAGATCTCCCTCCAGGGTGATGGCACGTCAAGTTCCAACCAGACACAAGAGCGCCAGGATCCACACACTCTACCTTTCTTTTGCTCGCGGCAATGATGGCAGGGAGCCACCGGCTCTCCCTGGTGTCCATCAACAGGAAAACGACATCATGGCTTTCGATGAGCTGCTCCAGTTGCTCCACATCCCTGCGGGCTTGCTCCAGGGTGACGCTGGAAAAGTTCACCGGGTGTCCAGGCATCGGGATGCTCATGTTGAACCCTCTGGCATTCTGGGGAAACACCAGATATACAGATGTCTGAAGCAAACGTATAGGGGATATCTTAGAGCCCATGTCTCCCCATAGCTACAAGCATGCATGTGTGGTCACTTGTAACCAGAAATTTCTCTGTGCATGATTTTGCTGCTTGTCCCTTTTGCTACCTGTGCCCTGCACCTTCTTCACCTCTACATCCTAGATTATCTTGTCCTGTCATCCCAGGGTCCCTGAGCCTGGATAAAGCAGCAAGCAGAGACATAAGGATCCTAGTTCCAAAGAAGGAGGTAAGTACTTCCCATCTGAGGCAAGGAGGACACTGGAGAAAACCGTACCTTTGGTTTTTCCTATAATCTGAGGCCAGGAACCTCTATCAAAGTGCCCTGTGCTCAAGTCCCCTTTGTCCAGTTGTTTCTCCCTACTAGTTCCCAAATTGCAACCCCATTTCCTTAGTCTATAACATCTCCAAATAGGATATTATAACAAAAAACATTTAATAAACTTACATAAGATTAGAATGACTGATAGTCTTGTCTTAATCTTAGAGGTATACTCACTTTAAAAAAAAGCTCTTTAGGGCGCCTGGGTGGCTCAGTTGGTTAAGCAACTGCCTTCGGCTCAGGTCATGATCCTGGAGTCCCAGGATCGAGTCCCGCATCGGGCTCCCTGCTCAGCAGGAAGTCTGCTTCTCCCTCTCCCGCTCCCCCCTCTTGTGCTCTTTCTCTCTCTCACTCTCTCTCTCAAATAAATAAATAAAATCTTTAAAAAAAAATAAAATAAAATAAAAAATAAAAAAAGCTCTTTAAACCAAAAAACTCTATTTGCTAACTTACAACCAGAAAACCTACTTATAAGTATGTAGATAGATATTCATTTGGAGGGGACAGGTGGGGGATGAGCTATAACAGAGTGTGGTACTCAAATGAAGCTTCATTCCTTGTGCAAAGAAGTTGTCGGGTGGCCCGGATTCTCTTCAAATGTGGGGACTCAGGAGTTTTCAAAGGGGCTTTAGAAAAGCTCTGTAATTTACCACTGGTCCCCTGAAGGCCCCACTGTGTCTTTGCAGATTAACTATGAGTCACATATGGGTATCAACGAAGCCAGGGACATTAACTGTCCACAGAAAAGACAGTGTTCTAGAATCACAAACCACACCCTTAATCCCCTGCATAGTGCTGGCACAGGGAGGAGTTTGAAAACATTAGCTTTTTCATTCATTTGCCAAAACCTATCACCTACCGGAAAAACAGCTGGGGGCAGGGGTGGTGGAAACCAGAATAAGTAGGTCCTTTTACAAAGGAAAAATCTATTTTTGTGAATTGTAGCTATTTTCTCCTTATCTTAAACTTTAAACCTAATCTCCGGGATTCAAGAAAGGGACAATAGTAGCAAAAGCAATGATATTTAAAAGAATGGAAAAAAGTTTCAGGAAAAGACACCAGACAGAAAGGACTTCAGAAAGAGGCTTCAAAACAAGTCCATTTTAACAATGAGAACACTACAGAGACAGCTATCTGGACCTCATTAATTAATTCACTCATTAAGTATTATGCATCTATCATGTATCAAATATTGTAAACAATAAAAAAAAACTGCAGTAATGTTAATACCTTACTGTCTTATTACAGTTGGCAAAATATTTTAAACAGCGGTAGCTTGATCCAAAAAAGGTATTATTTAGGTATATTAATGACATCAAGATTAAAGCATAATTACTCAACACCAATTCTGACCTTTTCAATAATCCAGATCCATACCTACTTCACTGACCTAAATGATTCTCTGCTTGCTAAAATTTCAGCCAGTAAGCCTACTTAGGACTGGCTCCCAGCCCACCATTTAGATTCACATGCCTAAGGCCGGAATTCAGCAAGTTTCAACACAGTAGTTTTCAACCTTGGCTGCACATTAGAACCACCTAGGGAGGTTTTAAAATTCCTAATGCCTAGGCTTTTCCCCAGACTATTTAAATGGGAATTTCTGAGAGTGGGCCCTACCATCAATATTTTCTAAAACACTCCAGATGATTCAAATGTGTAGCCAGGGTGAAGGATAGTTTACAGAAAGTGTAATACACAGATTTCAAATGTACAGTTGGGTGTTTCAACAAACTGCAGATTAACCACTGCATACACCTATCAACACATAGGACATTTCCATCACCCCAGAACATGCTTGTGTGCCCCTTCCCAGTCAATCCTCACTACTCCCCACCCCCAATGGGACAACGACTATTGCAACCACTTTTTAAAACCCTAGATTAGTTTTGTCTATTCTAGAACCTCATATAAATGGTATCCCACAGTTTATACCTGTTGGTGTTTGGCTTCTTTTGCCCAGCATAATGCTTTTGAAGTCCATCCATATTGTTAAGTATCAAGAGTGTGTTCCTTTTTGCTGTATGAAAAAGCTCGATTTGTTTATTCAATGTCTCATTGACAGCTATTTGGGTTATTTCTAAACTTTGACTATTATGAATAAAGCTGTTATGGACAATCTTCTGTAAGTGTTTTAGAGTATATACATTTTCATTTTCTTTAGGTAAACATCTACGAGTGGGATTTCTGGGTCATTAGGTTGGCTTAGTTTCATGAAAACCTGCTGGACTGATTTACAAAGTGGTTGTTTGAGCAGCAGACCAAGAGCTCTGGTTGCTCCCCAGCCTGACAACATTTAGCCCTGTCAGTCTTTTTAATTTGAGCCACTTTAGTGGGTATGTAGTGATATATCTTCATGGTTTTTAATTCCCATTTCCCTGAGACCATGGATGTTGAGCATTTTCATGTGTGCACTGGCCATTTATAGATCTTCCCTATGAAATAAATGTCTGCACAAGTCTCTGGCCCCTTAAAAAAAAAAAGCCTTGCCTGTCCTTTTATTATTGAGTGGTAGGGGTTGTTTATGGATTCTTCATAATAGCTATTTGCCAAATAGACATACTGTGAGTGTTTTCTGGGTTTTGGCCAGCCTTTTCATTCTCTTAATGGCACCGATTGGGAAGCAGAAGTTTTAGGTTTTGATGAAGTCCAAGTTATCCATTTTTTCACTATGGTCAGTATTTCCTGGGCCCTAGGAAACCTCTGCCTATCACAAGACTACTCTGCTTTCTCCTGGAATCTCTGTAGTTCAGCTTTTATGCTTAGTTCTGACCTTACTGGAGTGTCACCTAAGGGCTCAGGGTGTTCAGTGAGGACGCTCCATTCTGGATAGATGGGATTCTAATGTCTCCTGGCCTTGGGGGAGCTCTGGAATCTCCATTCTCCTCACAGCAGACAGTGGTGCTTTTTTGCCCAGGCTTACAGAGTCATGCCCTGAGCTCATGCAGCTTGATCTGGTCAAAGACTCAAGATCCTGCCCAGACTACTTCTCTGCTCAGCTCCTGTATGTCTTATACACTCTCAGGTGCGTTCCAGCTCCCTTAGCTGCTCTGAACTTGGATGTTAGTTTCCTCAGCTCATCAAGCCCAAGAACATCTCCTTGGGCTCCTCATGGGCTCTGGCATGGGCCAGAAAGTGTCTCCATGCAATGGGCTGGGACATTCTTTCTTTCCTTTCTGTCTAGGACCACAGTCTTTCCATTGTTCATTGACGGAGAGAGTCGTTTTATGTATTTTACCCAGTTGCATAATTGTTTATGGTAGGAGAGCTGGTCCAAAACCAATTACTCATCAGGGTTGAAAACAGATGTCCAGAGTTGGGTTTTAAAATCTCTGGTGCGGGGGCACCTGGGTGGCTCAGTTGGTTAAGCGACTGCCTTCGGCTCAGGTCATGATCCTGGAGTCCCAGGATCGAGTCCCGCATCGGGCTCCCTGCTCGGCAGGGAGTCTGCTTCTCCCTCTGACCCTCCCCACTCTCATGTGCTCTCTCTCTCTCATTCTCTCTCTGTCAAATAAATAAATAAAATCTTAAAAAAAAAAAAAAATCTCTGGTGTGGTTCCACAATCCTACATTTTATTGCCTTGTCTTAAAAAAGAAAAGGTTACTTCAAATAGTTATTTGACTTATTAATGTTTTTTTTTCCTATTCAATTAATTTAACCCTAGGAGTAGACAGGGTATTTGCAGCAGAAAAGTTCTTTCCACGTTCTTGTTCCCTTAGACGTGTCTGCAGCCTGGTATGAGGAAGGTGATGAGCAAGTATCTGCTGAAGGAAACGACACCAAACCGAACATACAAAGAAAGCGCCACAAGCCTGGGTAACCCGTAGGTGAAATTATGATGGATTACACCAGGACTTTAATGGATTCTGCACATTATCCATTATTCTTTATAAGGCGGGAAGAGACCTGGCTCCTGGCCTCAAGGACTGAATAACCCAGTAGGGAAAGCAGAGTAGCACAATGTAAATGCCAAGGAGGACGCTTGACCCTGGTGGGCTGATGGTTTCAAGGAAAGGTGAACTTGATCTCAAAGGCCCAACGTGAGTCAGCCCTACCTTTGGCCCTAGCTTCTGCCCTAGGCCCTTCTCTGTCTTCCTGACCTCCATGCTTCAGGCTCCCTATTTCCCCTCAGTTCCACAGAAGTGCTGTGCTGCCTCCTGCTTCAGGCGTTTGCACAGACAGCTCTGCCACCCTTCATCTAGCTGACCCCCACTCACCCTAGGACTTAGCCTCCTCAAGCGAGTCTAGCTCAGGTCAGGCTGCCTGGTAAATGTCCTCACAGCAACTGAGCTCCTACTTCGTGCACTCACTACAATTACAACCGTTTATGGAATGAGTTATTGACCATGTCCCCCCTCTGGACTACAGAAGCTCCATGCAGGGGAGAGGGAACTTTGTCTGTTTTGTACCCAGTCCCTAGCACACAGAGGCCTTAAATATTTAATGAATAAGGAAAGAATAACTGAACAAATAAATAGGGAGGACTGCACTGGATCACAGACCATTTGGACAAGGAAAAATTTCAGGCAACTAGTTAGTAGCAGAGGTCAGCTTCAAAGCCAGGTCTGTCTGGGCCCTGAGGGGAGTTCATAACACTTTCCAGTGACAGACTGGATTATTCTTCCCAACTCTACACTGCCTCTCACTAATAGAATTAAATGTCTTCACCCTTTGCCACATGACTTTGCAGGACCTCCACTAGGAAGGCAGAGTAGACTGTCCAACACCACTTACTTTGGGCTTGGCCCTGTGACTGGCTTTAGCATGGGGATGGAGAATGCTGCACTGTGTCACTGGTGAGCTGAGACTTTTAGAGGTATAATAAGTTTTCACCAATCCTTTCACACTTCCACCTTCTACCGTAAGAAGAACATGACCTAGATGACTGTTGCTCCCTGAACCCAGATCTTAAAACAATGACACACAGCACAGATTGGAACCTGACTTAAAGCCTGGAGTCTAGCCTAGCCCAGCAGCTAAGCTACAGCCAATCTGCAGACCTGTGAGTGTGAGATAAATGCTTATAATAATAAGATACTGAGATGTGAGGATTGTGTGACATGCAATAATGTAGCAGAAACCTAACTAATATGACAGGGTTGTAACATTCTTATTTCTTTTGGCCTCCAGCATCTAGCTGGGGACACAGTGGGTGCTCAATCAATAGTGTTGAATTAGACCCAATAGATGATGTTCCCCTGGATCACTGGTGAAATGGACAAAACCAACAACATTGCTTCTTTTAAAGCAAGAACTAAAATGAATGAATCTAATACTGAGTGATTAAACAGAAAAACCTTGAGAACGGGGGCTTTTTTTTTTTTTTTTAGCTAGCGCTGAGAGCCTCTTGTGGCACTTTAACTGTTAGCAGATGCTTTGGAGACATCTAACCTAACTTCTGTCAGATAAACTGATTATGCATGCAAGATGCACATTTTCTTTTGTGGATGACCTAAAAAAAAAAAAAAAAAAAAAAACCTGGCAAGATTTTGAATCAAATGAGCTGAATGACTTGTCTCTTATTATCTGGTGTTTTTAAAGTAAACAATGCAACTCAGAAATAAGAAGCAGCTCAAGTAAAAAGCTGAATATTTAGCCAGATCTTCCTTCTGCGCAGACTACATTCAATTTAATTTCATAAACCTGTACTAAGTAACTATCAAGTATTCTGGTGATGAAGGAGAAAGAATATCCTATACCTGAGCTATCAAGAATACCTTTGGAATAAGGCAGTATATAAAAATATGCATGCTCCCAAATTCCTCAACTTAGACCCAGATAATGCTTTGCAACTTACAAAAACATTTTTTCATAAATTCTTCGTTTTATTTTCACAATAATAGATGAGAGTTTTGCTTTGTTTTTCAATGCCCATCTCTGCAAATTGGAAACAGAGGCTTGGCCACATCATGAAGTCCCGGGTAGTAAGTGACAAACATCCAACTCTCTTTTACCAATACGACAGGGCCTCATTCCCCAAGAGTAATTGTGGGAAGCTATAGGAGACAAGCTCTGACATCCCCAAACAGCATCAACGTACCACTCCGGGGAATATTTTCTGAAGCCGGTCTGCTGCAGCCAGGGCCTTGGGCTTACCACCTGCGAGGCAATCTTCAAATTCATAGAGAGACTGCCTCACAGGATTGGAGTAGGAGATATTGGCATTGTCCACAAATGTGATGTGTCTGACGCCCCAACCCTGCATGGAAACAAGAGATCATGGTGTGTTTCTGATGAACATGTCACGGAGTGTCTCTCTTAAAATCCCTAAAAGAGGTTTTGCTTTGGATCAGCTTGGGAACCTCAAATACAGAAAACTTCAGGAAATGCACTGTGCAAATTCAGTTTCTGATCAACAGAGGGTCAACTTCCTTTAAAAGACAAAATAATTATATAGCTGGTGCCTGGTTTTCTGCAGTAATGAGACTAAGAAATGTCAGAGTGGGTCTGACTAATAACTCATTATTTTTGACAGTGGCACCAGAGAAAGATTTGGAGGTGAGTCCCATAAGAATTGTCTATGTTGCTGTCTTAGAAGGATTAGCAATAAGCCCCTAAATGTCCTTGCTTTCCCTTAATGAATAATTAAGTATAAATAATAGCTCACATTAAAACTCACTTAAAGCCTGAATTAACTCCTCAGAAAAATGACTTATGAGTTATTCCCCATTGTATAACGTCAGAGAAGATTTTGTACTACCTCTTCAAGACATAAAGGCCTTATTAATATTCGGTAATGCAGGAGACAATTCTATATTCTCAGAAATAGTTTGCATGATTTCATATACTTCAATTATAACTCCTATAAAGTCTTATAGAACCACACAATTTTAAAGTGAGATGGAATCTCTAACATCCTTAGTCCAATTATTTTGTTCTATAGAGATGGCAAGAGTAGCCTGGAAATCACTTAAGGTCATAGATCTGGTTAATGGTGGGGAAGGAATTAGATCCACAGAGTTGCAACCAAATCAAGATTCCTACTTTTTGGAGGGTGAGGTGCAGGGTGTATTTTAGCAGATCATAAAAAAGCATAGTGATCTAAGAGAAGCCCTGCCGTGATTGGCTACAAAGCTGATTCTGCTCTCTCTCTTATTTCAATATCATTCCATTAGGGACTCAGAAACTCAATTAGCCTGATGGTTCCAAGGGGACAGTCAACAAGAACCCAAGAAGCATGTTCAGGGTTGAGAAGGACAGGCCAGAATCCATCCTTTCAAAAGCATAGTTTAGGTTATCTGTTTTGAAAGCCCACTGGTAAACTTTGGTCTACTCACCTAGTTTTGTAAGTGACTTTTACCAGCAAAGCAATCTACCATGGAGGCAGAATAAAGGTATGAAAAATCTAAAAGTCACTTGTGCTTGGTTTGGGGACATTTATTTCTGAAGTATTTTTACATTCCTTAAAGCAATGCTGAGTGGACAGCAAGGAAGGCAGTCTGGGAAGATGCTGGGCAGTGGGAAGAAAGCCAGGTAAATTACAAACAGGCCATAGGTTAGCCACATGCAGGGGGCATTCGATCTCAACTTTTGGCTTCCTAGATTGCTACACAGTTTAAATGGCTAATCTGCCAAGATTAAAGAAGACTGTAACACTCGATGCTGGTGAGGATGTGGTGATGAAAAGCTATTGTACGGGTTGAGAATGTAAACTGATGTAATTTTTCTGGAAAGCAATTTGGCAATATGTTTCTACAATCTTTCAAATGTTCGTATCTTTTCGCCTAATTGCAGCAATCTATCCTCAGTAAATACTTCCAGCAATCTATCCTAGGAAGTAATCTGAAATATTAACAAAAATGTTCCACAACATAATTTACAGTTGTAAAATATTGGAAACAATATTTTAACAAATATTGTTTTATTTAATAAACAATAAATAAATAAATAAATAAATAAATATTTAATAAAAAGAATAATGCCCACCATTAGGGGAATGTCTCAGAACAGTATATCAGTAGGGGAATGTCTCAGAACAGTATATTTCATCATATAAAAAGGCATATTCTATAGTCATTAAAAACACTTAATAGGCATAATTTTTAATTACATGAGAAAGTGTTTACAATGTTAATAGATAAAAGCATGAGACATTATCATAAATAAGATTTTTAAATATATATTTAACAAACATTAAAGGAAATAAGTGAAAAAGTGGTAGGAAAATGGGTATCTTCTTTTCCTGCTTTATAACTCTGACACTTAACAAATTTTCTACAGGTTTCCACTGCCGTTATAATTTTTAAAAATGTTAAGAAAACCTAAGCACCTAATTCTAGAAGCCAGATAAAGAACAATAAAATAGATTCCACAAAAGAGGAAGATATTAATGAAGATAAAAGTAGATAGTAATGAATCTAAAAGCAAAGCAAAACAAAACTAAAAACTATAGAACTAATAAATAAATCAAGGCCTTAGTCCTCCAAAAAGACTGATAAAATAGACAAGCCTCTCTGGCAAGTCTGAATAAGAGAAAAAAAGAGAAAACATAAACATGCAACCTTAGGAATGAAGAAATATTTTTTAAAAAGATAGAGAGTTTTAAAGATGCTAAGAGAATACCATATGTATTTTGTGTCAATTAATTTTAAATTTAGATGAATAAGAGAAATAAAATTCACAAAAGAAATGAAATTAAAGACTTACTCTCACTAATAAAAGAAATGCAAATTAAAAAGCTCTGTTTTGTACATGTTTCTAAAAGTACAGACTAGTAAAATGTTTTTGGAAGGTAATTTAGCTTGAAAAAAAAACCGCATATAAACATATTGTACATAGTATATATTGTACATATAAGTGCGTGTGTGTGTGTGTGTGTGTGTGTTTGCATATATATACACATACACACACACATAGTACATTCTCTCTAAAATAATAATTCCACTTTTAGGCCTTTTTTCCTAAAGAAATAACCCTATACATATGTAAAGATATAAAAATGTTCATTTCAACAGCATCTCAAAAAAATATGCTGAAGTTGAAAAAAATTGAGGACACAGTCATACAACAAAATACTACGTATAATTATATGGAACACACAGAGAACCACAATCACTTTTCTATTAAGACTAAAAACCTGTTACAGACAGTATACTATGATCCTATTTTTGTAAACAAATGACAGCAGAGATGACAAATGTCCCTCTCTATGTTCGCATCTGCCTATGAAAACTTCAAGGAATATGATATTGTGTACTAATCTAGGAAGTCTTCTTAATTTTGGGAAATGGGACTTGAGATGGGGGTGGAGAAAGACCTTCTATTTCTACTTTATAATAAAAGTATGAGTTCCTTTTATAGTTAAAAAGATAACTGAGAAAAGAAAAAAGGAAGGGAGAGAGGGAGGGAAGTAGACAGAGAGGGAGGGAAGGGGAATGTGGGAGGTGGAAGGCAATCTGGTACAGCAAAATAAGAAAAGAAGCCACAGCTTCAGAGGTACCTTTGGCCTCCACCAACTTACCATCAATGTCCTAGCTACATTACAACCCAAGGTGCCAGCTCCAAGCAGCAGACACTTCACAGACACAACCTTGTCTAAGTCCAAAGTGGGGACCAATCTCCAACACATCAATTTGAGATTTAAATCCACTGATGACTCAGCTAACCTAGAAAATGACAGAATTATTTATTCATTCAGTCACTCATTTATGCCCCCATCTTATCCTAAAAAGACAGAAAGCATCCGAACAAGAAAATGAGGAACAAATCCTGAGCAAAATGGGATCAAAGGGAAAATAAGATGGAGCTTTAGGGCAATAGGGAGGAGAAATGGCACACAATTTGTGCCAGTGTAGACCATTGCAACTGCTAGTGATAGGCCACAAATGATACTGAGCCCCTAGCAGCCAAGGTGAAAATGCAAACATGACCACTTATAGGAGTCACTGTATCTATAAATAAAAAAACACCAGCTACTTAAGAGGAAAGTTTTCCCTGATACTGAAAACCAAGAAATATTTTCCACATCCCCTCAAAAAAGGGTGCACTTATATCATCCCTTAAATACAATGTTGGTTTCCTTGAAATATTTCTTACAATGTCCTTCAATATAGGGTAATAGGAAAAATTAAAGGGCCATGAATAAAGGACTAAAAGTTAGTAGGTATCTGTACTAACTAGGTTTGAGAGTCTCAGCTCAAAGCAAGAACAAAATTTATAATGTCTAGAAGAGTAGATGAACTGTGTGCCCTTCCGAATCTCCATCGGTGGTATTAGTTCTCACAACCACACTTAAGTCAAGAGTCAGGCAGCGATGAGTGGAGGAACACTCAACAACGTGAACAGCAGCCCCTGCGCTGAGCTGAGCAATGCGGTTGGCCTGACAGAACGTGCTGTGTGTCCTGGTGATAAATGGCCCCAGTGGAGAAAACAGCTTCCAAAATATACCTTTTAGGGTCCATACATTCACTGAGGTTCACCATCCTCGGTCCCATGCCGCCTTTCTGGTTTTTTTCCCATCCAACTGCTTTGGGACAATCTTAAGGCAAATAAAATAGTGAGTTGAACGAAGGAGGGACGAATAAAAACAAGTAAGTAGCAAGATGGACCACACATTAATAAGCTTTCAGTTCACTTCTTTCTCACAGAGGCTCCAGGGCCTGAATTTGCACATACTTGCTAAGTTGCTCGCCATCTTCCTCAACTACCTGCACCCTTGCTGAGAGACCACCGGACCTGAGCACGGTTTTCCTGGAGAGCGGCTTCTGAAATAGCCCTTGACTCTGGCCTGAGTTGCCTCCACTTCCCCAGTTCCTGGCAGCTGCTCAAAATATGACAATCCTCTCTGGGATACAGGTATACAGGTAGAACCCTGTGGAGGGCTCTCTCTCCAAGGAACCCCAGCTAGCGTGACCGCCCTCTTCTGCTGAAGTTCCCACCAGGCTTTGAACCTCTGCGTTCAGTTCCTCCTTCCTGTTCTTCATCCTTACCATGTCCCTCTGCTCAGCCTCTCAACACTGTCACTGCGCACCTAGCCTGTCCCTCTGTTAAGCTGCCCTCTCCTTTAAGTTTATCCTTATCCATTCAGACCTTCCCCTTCCCCGACTTCTCTTTTCTCCACTAACCTCTTTTAACCTCTGCTACGGGTGCCTCTGAACTTCCAATTCCAGTTCTGTGTGATGCTCTGAGAGGCTAAGTGTCCCGTGGTTGCTCTATTCTACTATTATGACATCCTCTTAAGTGTCTCACTTGCTTTCTAGAATACTCCTGCTACTTTCTCACCTTAATGGTAATCTGACTTCCTTGGTGGAAACCTGCTAATGGGGGCCTCTCTTACACTCCTCACATCTTAGGACATCTGCCACTCTCCCATTCTCACCAAATACCTGAAATTCACAATAAAGCCTCAACTCCTTATCAGGGAGTTCAGTTGGCCACGACCTATGCTGCTGGCATCCCCTCCAATGTCTGCCTTAAGTAACAGTCTCTGAAGGAACAGAAACTCCCTGACTTAAAAATGTATAGGACTACTGGGAAGAACTGTATGTTTCTCATTTGTATGTTGGTGTTCTTTGGCCATTCTCCTACTTTTAGATTGCTGTCAGCACTTCTGTTTTTCTTTCCTTGGGAACTTTTTAGCTTTTGACCTCTGTTTTTCAAATAGTATTGCACAATATGATTATAGGACCTAGAAGGTGTAGATTTTCCTAATGCAATCTTTCCTTTCTGGGATAGGATGACCAATGGAAAACCTTGGGGTCAGTTATCCTCGAAAGCTATGGCTGGAGACATCATTCACAGCAAGGAGCCAGAACACAAATGTCCCTTCCCATTTTAACTCAGGCACTCTGATGTGGTCCTTTTTTTTTTTTTTAATGTAACAAAAAGTTAAAAATGATATAAAAGATGAGTTCTTACAGCGGTTAAGAGTTCAAAATTCTTTTTTTCTGGGAAAAGGAGTTCAGACATGTTACTAAATTCATATTTTGTTTGTTTTCCTTAAGTATTCTTACATTAAATAAAAAAAACACTTCTCAAATATATAGGCAAAAACTTGAAAGAACTTCAGAACCACAGTCTAGTACTGTAACTAACAACTCTGACCTAAGCTTTCTCCTGTTACAGATAAGAAGTCATAGAACAAAAACAAAATTTCATTTCCAACGAAAACATCTCTGTACTCAAAACGTTACAGCCAATTCTAAGAAAATTAGATATACTTTAAGCTTATTAACAATGAAAAAATGTAATTTATCAATAGTATTTAATCTATCCTATCTGCCTCTATATAAACTACATCCATAAGACATGCCCCAAATTAATAGAAAAATATTTTTTTAGGAGAAAATTAGGTCTTGTTTTCCCACAGCTGAACAAGCAGGAGGAGAACATCAAGGACAGGAATTAAAATGAAGACTGTCCCACTCACAGCAGAGTCTGCTGCCTCCCTCGGCTGGATGCCAGAACACTTTTTGTATCAGCGATGGACAGTGGGCTTTTTGCACCACGAGGAACAAAAGATGATTAAAATTATACTTCTTATGCCATTGTCATTGCAATTATGGGTTGTCTTCAAAATAATAAAAAATACTACCGTATCAATAGCCTTCATTTCATACTATGATATAGAATAACTCTTTACGAAGTTTTATTTAAAGTTTTATTTAGAGCTAAGAGGGAAAACATTAATTTACATGAAAAAAAGAAAATTTGCCTTTCCTAAACTAAATAATCTACACTCACTATCAAGCATAAAGATGTATTGAAGGCATTTATTGGGTGATAGGAAGCATCTTTTCCAAAAGGGAAATGTGCAATGTTTCCAGGCTTTGCCAGCTTCATCAAGCATCAGTGAGATTGTTGGGGCTGTGAAGGAAGAATCATACAATGACTTTATCATAAAGATGGAAACAAAAGTGCCTCCTCTGTAGAAGCTGGCAGGATTAAGTGAGTGAGGAAGTGTGGAAGGCACCGGGTGGCCTGCCAGGCACAGACCAGGCACATATCACTTGCTAGTTAACTCACCCATTCCCCTAGAACTATCTACAATTGTGGCTTAGCATGCAGGTATGGCACCTCAGTTAATAGCACATGGAAGCTATTTTAGAATGTGCCAGAAGAGGGTGCTAAATCAAATGCATGGATCTAAAGACAGCAGGGAAGCAGTGGATTTCTTAGGGCTCTCAACTTAACCTATAGCCTTCTTTGCCTAACCAAGCCAAATCCTCTGTTAATCTCTCCAAGAAATCCATTTAAGACATTAATCAGTGCTGCGGCAAAGAATCACTGATAAAATGCCCTCAGAGCCAATCCTGAAACCTTCTAACTTCACTCTAGAAATGACATCTCAGAAGAGATGCTAACACTGCTTTCCCTAACACACACACACACACACACACACACACACACACACACACTCTCTGAGGCATAGGACCCCCAGAAGAAAGAAAGCAATGTGCCTTGGAACAATGCAGATGTGGCGAAGAGCAAATTAAACAATGTGTGTAAAGGTATCCTGGAAAACATGTAAGTCATAGATATCTGAGGGATCATTTTGGAGAGCAGGGCTTTGTGTAAGATAGGAAATTAACATAAATTAGCATTTATTAAATGCCCATAATATACCAGACATTGTACGCTGTCTTTTACCCAGGACACACATTCATCCTAAGGGAGACTCCATGAGGCAGGTTTTATTATCTTTATTTTACTCGAATCTGAGTATGTATTCTATCTTTGTAACATGTATATAAATACATAAATGTATGTTCACACACACACACATCTATAAAATATCTGTGAGCCCAAGTTTCCTAACTTATGAAATGGAGATAACAGCTGATGTCTACCCCACAGGATCTAGTGAAGAATATTAAATGTGGAAGGAGAAATGGCACTTTTGCTGACTGATTTACTATATGGAGAGAAAGATCACACATAACCTTATATAACAAATAAATATGTAAGTGTATTAATATTTTGTTCTTCCTATAAGAAAGATCAGGAATAAAGATTTTATGTGAAACAAAAACTGCGGGGGGTGGGGGGAAGAAATCTCAAGACTGGGGAAAAAAAAAAATGCCTGGAGGAAATTTCCTGAGGACAATCTTTGCCTTTGTTTCTTTCTGAATAGCAGACTGTGCCCTCTGTTCAAGGGAGGTGTTCCCATGGGCAAAGAGTTAGGAGCTGTACTTTTCTCTACCTTCTGCTGCCATTGTGAAGGGATGAAAGGAAAGTTAAACTTGCTTCAGTTTCTGATAAATGATAATTATATGCATTCTCAAAGACCGGCAAATTACCTGGGCTAAATGCCATTTCTGGAAGCTTCACTTCGAAGATGATGCTGTGGGCAATGTCTCTCACCCCCTGCATGGTGCGGTCCCGGAAGCAGAGGACTTCAACAGACTGGAAACTGCTACTCCTGATGTCAGGCCCCAGGTTTGAATTAATTCATTTTTTTTTTTTTTAAGGAAGGAAAAGAAAGAGCTCACATAAGAGCTTCAGCAAAACCAGTTGGACAGTATTCAATTCATTGTTAATTATGCCTCCCTGACACTCTTGGGGCACGGCCTTAACCTCTGAGAGATTTTGAACATGTCCACGTATGCTTTCCTTTGTCCAAATGCTTAGAGACTGAACAATGAATTGGCTGTGATTTCTAAGTGAAGTTTATATAACAATTACACTACAAATAAATAATTCTGACAAATGCATCTTAAATACAGGGGGAAAAAGCTTACAAGACATTAAAAAGAACCACTAAGACATACCTGGGTTCTCCTGATCCCCCTTCTCCCCTCTGAACTCACATTCTATGAAACAGCACCTCAGTCAGGAGTAGTTAGCAAGCCTGTGTGTACTCTCCAGTCACACTACCTGGATAAGCAAGTGTAACCATTCTCCCTCCAGGGACAATCTATAATTAAGCTACCTTCATTTTTTTAAAGCATTTTTATGTAAGTAAAACAGATATAAAGACAAGTACACAAATCCTAAATATAAAGGAGCTTATCTCATGCCTTCTCGCAGTCACTGGCCACCCCTTTCAAGAGTAACTACTACTCTAATGTCTAAGTCCATTACTGGGTTTTTCCTGTTCTGATCTTTACATGGAAGCAATCAGAGAGGGCATATTCTCTTAAGGGCCAGCTTATTTTCACTCAACATCATGGCATCCGTGTTGACACGTGCATCAGCAGTTCACTCAGATTTACTACGACATCACATTCCATCACAATGAATATGCCACAATTTATTAACCATTTCACTGTTGAAGGACATCTGGGTTATTCCCAGTGTTTGATTATAAAGAATAATGCTGCTATAACCATCCCTGCGTATGTGTTTTGCTTATATCTGAGTGCACATTTCTATGCATTATCTACCTGAGAAAGAAACTGTTGAGCCATAGATAGTTTTAACTTTGGCGGATGCTGCCAGTTTTTGAGCAGTTTGAGGGTTCCAACTGATTCACATCTTTGACAACACTTGGTACTGTCATCTTTTTCAAGTCATTTGTAAGCATGTAGTAGTATCTCAGCATGGTACCTCATTACCTCTATTACTGAGTAGAATCTCATTATATTTCATGTCCATGATGACTAATGATGTTGAGCATCTTTTTAAATGTATATTGACCTCTTAGATAACCTGTTTTCATTATTTTAGGGCGAGGAGAAAAGGAAGATGGTAGCAGTAGGAAAATCCTATCTGAGGGTGACCCAGACAGCTGGAGGGAGGGGCTGGAGAATTTCTGGCTTGGGACCTCTGGCTGCTCACCCTGCCCTACTCTGAAATGTCTTTAGTGCAGTATGGTCAGAGTCTGCAGCTCCATAACACACCTGCTTAGGGGCTTACCATTGACGGAAATTGGATTGTGACTGATGAATTGATTTATTATCTGGTTTCTATGCCAGAAATGAAAAAACACATATGGGAAAAAAGAGACACAGACAGAGGCAGACACAATGTCAAAAACAGATCGACAGAGACAGACAGACAGACACAGACACACACATGTAAATACCATCGGTGGGCTGCTAGGACCAAAAGATTCCTCAAAGGCCATCCAGGATGCTGGGCTAAGTTACAGGGATCATATACACCAATTGTTATCTGTGAAGAAAAAAGACTTTCTGAGTGAGTCAAGTATCATGTCAGGTTCACAGTACTGACACTGCTAAGACTTTCTCTTCCTTTTTATGCTATTCTGCAAAAGCATTAACAATTAGACACTTGATGAAGGGCTAGAGAGAAGAAAGCAAAAGGATCTCACGCCAGACCACAGGACTTCTGGATGGAGGGGCTATCAAATTCTTCTCTGCACCCCCACCATACCTTGCAGTAGGCCTGGCACAGTAGGAACTAGATACATTTAGAAGGAAGAAAGATTGCAAGGAAAATATCGGGGAGGGAAGACAGTCAACTGTCAGGGCTCACACAGAGAACATCCTCTCATATAGAGACACAATCTGTGAAAATTGCTAGCATTTATGTAACGAGAAAATCAAAGAAGGGCCACTACCTGTAAGTCTACAGTCAGATCAAACTAAAAAGTCAGATGATCTTGATATTGCTCATATGTATTTCCTTCCACTCTGGCCCCCTCCAACTCCCTCAGCACTGACTATCTAGAAAACTATTCAACTTCAAATACCATTTCTTCAGTGAAGACTCCCTTTGGTGGGAACAGTCACTCTGTCTGCTGTGATTCCATAGCAATTTGTACATTATACATAACATTTTTTACTTTTTCTTCTTCCTTTCAAAAGACAATGAGCATGCAGCACCCAGATCTTAATTTCTAAATACCATTCTCTAATAAAATGAATCAGGGCTCCTTGAACACATGGCTAATTGTAGGGCTGAGGCAGGGAAAATACAAGATGAGCCTGCAGCAATAAGTGCTCAACAAACAAAGGCTTGGAGCCATGCCAAGGGGACACCAAAACCAAGTGAAACAGCATTCAATGGCCAAGGCTAAAACAATTTGAGCAATGCAAATAAATAACGCAGGATTGGATTAAAACCCAAAGTATAAAATAAATATCTGTGAGTCCATACTGATATAAATAAATAATGGGATAAATAAAAATATGAAGATGAAGAGACCAGTCTTCTTTACAGAAGATTTCCAAACAGTATCCACAGATACTGCCCCTTCCAGGAGTAGAGCTTAATCCTTCTCCTCCTTGAGAGGGGGCTGGACTTAGTGACCCACTCCCAAAGAAAAAACAGTAACTTCACAATGGAGAAATCTGGCAAAGGCTACCATAACCACATGATCAAGTTTAACATCACCAGGGATGCCATGTGAGTATCAGGCACCCCCAATATGATGTGATGACCAGGGCACCTCACCTTTAGTGACATTCCTTCCAAAAACCCATAACCCCAGTCTAATCATAAGAAAACATCAGACAAACCCAAATTAAGGAGAATTCTACCAAAATAACTGTCTAGTACTCTTCAAAACTGTCAAGGTCAAATAAAACAAGGGAAGTCTGAGGAATTGCTACAGACCAGGGGAGACTAAGGAGACATGACAACAAAATGCAATGTAGTCTCCTGGAATGGCTCCTGGAACAGACGGAAGACGTTGTGGGAAAAACTGGTGAAAAGCTGAATAAAGTCTAGAGTTTAGGTAATAGTAATCCACCAATGCTGGTTTCTCAGGTACCATGGTATTGTAAGGGGATAACATTAGAGAAAACCGAAACTGGGTGAGAGTGTATGGGAACCCTCTCTGCACTGTATTTTAAATTTTCCTATAAATCTAAAATTATTCCAAAATAAAAAGTTTATTTAAAAAAAGAGAAGACAATGAGCACCTAGAGAGCAGGGATTATCTTTTTCATCTCCCCATGATCAGTTCATATATACATACCAGACACTTAGTGAATGCATGTTGAATAATGATAAGATGGATGGATGGATGATGGATGAGTGGGTGGATGGGAGGGAAGGAAGAAAGGAGGGAGGGTGAATGGGTTGGTGAGTGAAAGGAGGGAGAGAGGGAGGGAGGGAGGAAAGATGGCTGGGAGAGAACCATAAATCAACCCACAGGTTTCCTTTATAGGTGTAGTTGTGGGTTAAATAAAAACATGGTAGAATTTTGGTTACTCTAGATTCAGTTAGTTCTATAAGAATGGGGCCAGGCCAAACAATTCCATTTATTTTACTAAAATGCTCAGTATAATGTTGGATACAAAGCAGAAGCTTAACCCATACTCAGAGAAAGGAAAGAAAGGAAACAAAAGATAGAAAGGCAGGAGAAAGGCAGGAGAAAGGCAGGCAGGCAGGCAGGCAGGAAGAAAAGTCCTATAAGACCACTATCCAGAGAAAACCAATATTAACACTTTGGTATATAACCTCCCATAACTTGATCTTTGCATAAATATATTTTTATCACAACTTTTATACAATTATATAATTTTAGTACAATTTTTATTACTAATCGAAAATGAGATGCTATACTGTTTTATATCTCTTATTCTATCATGAACTCTCTTCCATGCCAATAAATGTCTTTCTACAACCACTGTCAGTAGTGGCTGAATGGCATTCCATTGTACTGATGCACCATAACTTTTTTCTATTTCCTATTGAAGGACAATTAATTAGCCTTCATCTGTGCTCAATACAAACCTCTGAAAATGAATTTTACTCTAGTCTTATCAGATAATTATTGCTTATTCCAAGGATATTCTTTTTTTGCTACCTTCTCTATGTGAAATTTTCTTATTCCTAACACCAATGCTTTTTGTCTAGATGCATTTCATGTCTTTGATGCAAACAGACAGATTCATATTTAATTCAATACAGATTCAAACATATAACCATCCTTTCAGGAAACACACAATATCTTTATTTGAGATTTCCTTTCCCATGGGAGATGAAACACCAGCATCCAAGAAGCTTTTAAAAATAGAGTTTGCAGAGACTATTCTGAGTACTGCCCCTTGCTACATGAGTGGCCTAGGGCAAATTAGTCAAATCCTTTAGGCCTCAGCTTTTTTTGGTGGGGGGGGGGGGAGGCAGATAGGGGCAGGGGGAGAGAGAGAGAGGATCTTAAGCAGGCTCCATGCCCAGAGCAGAGCCTGACGTGGGGCTCAATCTTATGACCCTGAGATCATGAACTGAGCTGAAATCAAGAGTAGGATGCTTAACCGACTGAGCCACCCAGGTGCCTCTAGGCCTCGGCATTTTTTTTTATTTTTTTTTTTAAGATTTACTTGAGAGAGAGTGAGCGCAGGGGGTGGGGGGGGTGAAGAGGGAGAGGGGGAGAGAGAATCTCAAGCCGACTCCCTGCTGAGCTCAGAGTCTGACACGGGGGCTCAATCTCATGATCCTGAGATCATGATCTGAGCCAAAATTAAGAGTCAGACACTTAACTGATTAAGCCACCCAGGCACCCCAGGCCTCAGCTTTTTAAACCTGTGCACCTGCTTCACAGAGATACAGTGAGGGTTACAGGATATGGTACTGACACGAAAAGCCCTGCACATGTGTAATGCTGCTAATATTACTCGTGCCTCCAAATCTCCAGTGGTGAGCCTAGCCATCTGTATCTGTATAAAGTGCCTAAGTGATTCTGGTGCAGTTGGGCCAGTCCACACACTTACTCTGAGAACCATTAGAGAAGGTGATCTTATAGACAAAAGAAAAAAGTCTATGGGGCCATTTTTCATTACCTTGGAAGTCTGGACTAGCTGTATGTCTTTCCATTCTCTGTAAAATGTGGTCCATGCACCAGGAGCATCACCTGGGAATCTGTCAGAAATGCAGAATCTCAGGCTCCCTGTCTCCAGCCCTGCTGGATCCGAATCTGCGTTTTAACAAGGACCCAGGTGATCTGCATGCTCACTGCAGTTTGAGCAGCACTGCTCTGCTCTTCAACCCTCTCTGATCTTGGTCTTCATATTTGAATGTGCGTGACAATCACTTGGGAAGCTTTCAAAAATCCTGCTGCCTGGGTCCCACCTCCTAAGGTTCTGATTTCGCCAGTCTGGGGTGTGGCTTGAGCATTAGTTTGTAAAAGCTCCCCAGGTGATTCTAAAGTACAGCGAGTACAAAGACCTCTGGAGAGTCTGCGGCAATTTCTTGAAATATGGTCCACCACACACAAACTGCATCGGAACTGTCCAGGCTGCTCTTTGAACTTGCATGACCTGTGCCCCATCCCAGACTTCCCGAGGTACCAATACCCACGTGCTCTGTGACCTCATGTGATTCTTACGTACACTATTCTTTTCAGCACTAGCCACCACAGGTCTAGGAGTGCTTAAAATGGGGTTTGTTGCATCCTATATTTTTCCTATGGTAACTGTGATTATTTGTTGAAGCATGGTATTTTCTTGATTCAAAGGCACCACAGATTATAAAATGTACTTTCAAACCGGATAGAAAAAATGGGGGAAAACCACTACATTAAATATACACAACTGCAAGCAATTCCTGACTTTGAAAATTAAAATGTGAAGCAAAATGCATTTTAGAATGGAGGAACTACAGGATGCATTTCATATCTGTTTCTTTGCTGGCCTCTCTCTGTGAGGGCTCGAGCAATGTCTATCATGCTCCTCTTTCCATCCCTGGTACCTGGCATAGTACAGAATGCTCAGCAAATTGTGCTGAATAAATGACAGAACTGGCCATTTCTCCCGGCCCCACTGTATGGAAAGCCCCGCCTCTTACACCCCATCTTTGGGCAGGGATCCTGGGGGGCCCCTGGAGGGAGGGAGGTGATGGCTGACCAACAGAGATCTGAAGCCCACATATAAAGCCATGGTGCAGCATCTTGGCTGGCTCCTTTTCCTCCCCTTTCCTTTCTCAACAGTACAGGGTCCCCCTTCAGTGACATTTGAACACTGGGAATCTCCTGGGGAGGATGTGACAGTTTAATCTCAAAGGACTTGCTCAGAAGCGAGAGAACTTGAAGAATGAAGCACTCCCCTCAGGGCTTCCTCTGAATGAAGCAGTTGTCTCCCTTGAGTTCTTCTGGTCCCGTTGGCCACCACCACCACCTGGGACACCTTTCAGCTTTGGGTTCCCTTCTATCAATCATGACAGATGGCATCTGCTGGCAAACTATATTTATTAAGTAATCATCGCTTCGACTTCACCTTTTTAAAAAATTTATCAAAGATATTTACAACTCTATTACCCAGCAAGAAAAGGGGGAGAAGGGAGAGATTGGCCTTCTACTTCTGTAACATTTAAAACAGCTTAGAAGAAGAAAATGACCCGATGTGGTAGAAAAAGCCAGAGGTCAGCAGGCATGTGTTCTACTTCTACTGCTAACTGATTTTCAGACCTTGGGGTGTGAGTAGGCAAGCATACTAACGTAGTAAAGAAAAGTGACCATGGGGATATTCTCTCCTTACCTATAAAATGGAGGGGCTGTATCATTTCATCTCAAAGGATTCCTTCTAGCTCCAGAATTATAGAACTTTATAGAACATTAAAGAGAAACAAAATCCTACATAGGTTATAAGACAACACAGACTTATTAGGCTCAATCTTACTGGGTATCTAAAGGCTACTCAATTTTCACTTAGGAAGAATCTACATAGCATCAATCCAGAAAATGCCCTTCATATTGAGACTCTCAGTTTCAATTTTCAAATGTGACTCAATAAACCTGGACTCTTAGCAGATGCCCTGAGTTATTTACTCTCATACAATCTCTCTATGCCTTACGTTTCCCCTCTTTGGAGAACTCTGCCTGGACACAGAGACTGGAAACAAGGCAAGCACTCAACAGATGCTAACTATAACAGCAATGTAAATAAACTCTGTTGTACCTGCACTGACCCTCCTGTTCAGTTCAATCTGTTATCGTTACATAGTGATCTACCTTCCGTCTCAAGGTTCCCTTTTTCCTAACTGGCAGAGAAAAAAAGGGGGTAAGTTCCAGTTTATCAAATATTTTCTACATTCAGGTTTTATCATCTATAAGTGTAGAGTTGGGACTAAATGAATTTATAGAAACAAAAATGTCGTAACTCGATACTGTAAGTGGGTACCTAATTTCAAAGAATGAGTACATTTCTGACACTAAATACAAAGGCAATGAGATAGGAAGGTAGTAAAAAAAAAAAAACTTTTTCTGAGCAGAAAAAAACAGGAATAAGTTTCTTAGAGCAACCTGACCTAAGATGAGCTACAGAGCAGGAATGAACTGCTGAAGAGAAATCTATCAACCACAAAGGGAGGTTGACTTTGAGATGCCTTAAAGTAACTCTCCTACCTACGTGAGGCATGCATGAGTACAAAAAGCAAGCAACCAGACAGGAAAATGATAGAATCCATTTGACATTAGGCTGAACATCATTTATATTTCTTTGATGATTCAAAAGTGATTCCAAAATCTTTAAGTGCTTTCGGAACCAAATCAGGAACTTCAGTCACTGTAGGAATTAGTCAGCACAATGCTAGGTAAGCCAGCTTAACTATTTGGGTAAATAGATTTTTTGTTGGTGGTAGTGGCAATCAGAAATCATTATGGGCTAGGAGTTCTGTGTTCTCCAACTGGCTTTGTCACACAGTCATTGTGTGAAGTTGGACAAATCACTTCTTTTATAATACAAATCAGTAGAAAGAAGCAAAATGTAATTGGAAAAAAAAAATTTGTTTAGAAGGTTGTCGAAATAAATGCTCCTTTCTACTTGGCTGAGAGCATACTATTCGTTGAAGTAGCTCAGTCATGCTCTGGCTATGGTCCACCCAGCTATTTGCTGAAAAAGTACAATGTGAGAAAGAAAAGAGGGCAAAATTGTCAACTTGAGTATCTTCAGCTGGAGAAATTTCCACACCGATCCCTTAAAACACACTTATCTGACAAATGGCCATCTATTACTCAAATACTCGGTATAACAGGAAATGTGTAAAGGCGATTATATGTTTTAAAAGTACAGGATAGAAAATCCAAGTATCTAATGCGCTGCGATGTCACAGACGGCTGCCAAGATGCGGAGCTTGCTAAGTGAAGAAAGAGCCCCGCTAATAGCATACCAATTGCTGTTCCTTTGCTATCGCTCTTGTCCAAAGATTTTAAAACCCTAGAATTAAAGGCTAATATTGTTAAAATTACAAAATGTTTCCCAAACATCCAATCTTCAATAACTGCTCTAAAGAAAGCAGAAGACTCAAGCAAGCTTTCCCTAAAGACTGGCAACGGAACAGCGATACGGGCTGTTTTTGATGGCATCACAAACACCGGCTTAAAAGACAACTAATTGTTAACAATGCAGTTGCCACCGTGACCAGTAAGTGGCATCAACATCTCACCGAGGGAAAGAAGCACGTAAACAAGGCCCATTTTTAACTGATGCAAATGTGTAAAATGTGTAAAATCCCAGTGCTGGTCAGGGTGCACGGCTGGCAGGAGGGAAAACCAGCAGAGTTTGTGAGCCACAGTTATGATAAGCAGTGGGCCAGAGGTGACCTGAACAGACTGGGGAAAGCCAACTGTTACCATCTCTTCCCATCTCTGTGCTCTGTGACTTCACTTTGGCAGCCCCAACTCGGCCATGGTGGGAGTACTGGCACCATGGAAAGAAGCAAACATACACTATCAGGGTTTTGCCCCACATGAGAGCCAGCTGTCAAACATTTACCAGCACACCACTGATCATAGACCTTAAAATGTCCAAACCCTTTAAGTCAGTAATTCTCTATCTAGAAACTAGGAAATAATTCAAGATAAGTGGGGGGAGGGCAGGAATTTGATGCACAGGGAGGCTCCTAATAGTGAAGAAGTATGAGAAAACTAAATGTCAAAAATTGGATGTTATCTATCAGAAAGGATGTTGATACAGAGTGTAACAGTATTATGCTAAATGCTACAATAAAAGAGAATATGGTACCATCTTAGTCTTTAAAAAATAGAAAAAGATTAGTAGGAAATATACAAAATGTTTACTTCAAAAAACCTGAAACCTTAAAATAATGGTTGAATAGCTTCAAGAGAATTTAAAAACAGAAAGATGCAGCTGGAAATAAAAATCCCAAATGGAACCATACTTAGTGCAGTTCATTTACCGGCCAGTATTCTCAAACTGGGCAATCAGCACTGTCCAAACTAAAGTGATATGCTATTTGTGAGTTCCAGTCACTTAGTGGCTCACAGCTGGTATTTTTCAAAAAGATAAAAAAAAAAGAAGAGGATAGAAAACAGAATGCCTAGCACCTAATATAGTATTATTTTGTGAAGGAAAATGCTAATGTAGTTGAGAAAAAAATGTACTTAAAAAAAAAAGTATCTTAAGCTCAGGCTAAGGAATAATCAGGGCATCTGTTAGAGGTCTCTCTTTTCTCAACTCTGATATATCTACATGGCTAATGAAATTATCCCACTTGACTTTGTAACTTCATAAAATTCATCAATTGTTTATTTTTAATTTACAATCTCTTATATGGCTGAGATAGCTCACTATATACACTTCTGAAAGACACTTACAGTACTTTTTCATTTGTTCAGAAGAATTTTATTGAGGACCTAAGACCAGTTCTAGACACTCTGTAGATGCAGATATATTAAGACACAGGCTCTGCCCTTTAGGAGCTTACCATCTAGTATGGAACATAAAGTAATTTGGACAAGGGAACAGAACAGTAAATGAGGATCAGAAAGTAAGTGCAGTGAGATCAGAAAAGGAAAGATCACACACGGCCAGGCCACCCTGTGAGAAGGCTTCACTGTAGAGCTAGGATTCCAACAAGAAGAGTTTCTTAGGATTTTCACACATAGAACATGTTTCAGATGATACAGTGCAAGGTCAAAGAGAGATATAGAAAAATCCCTAGGTAGGGGTGCCTGGGTGGCTCAGTCATTAAGCGTCTGCTTTCAGCTCAGGTCATGATCACAGGGTCCTGGGATCGAGCCCCATGTCGGGCTCTCTGCTCAGCGGGGAAGCCTGCTTCTCCCTCTCCCACTCCCCCTGCTTGTGTTCCCTCTCTCGCTGTCTCTCTCTCTCTGTCAAAATAAAGTCTTTAAATAAAAAAAAAAAAAAAAGGAAAATCCCTAGGTAGACTTGATTAGTGAGGGTGGGGGTAAGGGGGGGTTCTCTGAAAAAAACAGGCAAACTCAGCTGAGCAATGGTTTATGAGGAAAATAGTGGAAGATGAGGCAGGAGAGGTGGCCTGGAGCTAGAAGGAAGACACCATTAACCGGATCACTGAAGGACAGGGTGAATGTGAGCAGTTTGAGGCAAGTGGTGGTACACAGGATAGAAGCAAGAAGACTCTAACTGTCTGGGAGAGAGGTAATCAGGGCCTGACCGATGGTGGTAACTCTGGAAATAAGTTAAAATATAGATACAAAATATATCAGGAAGGAAAATTGAAATAACTTTATCATGAATAGGAAGGGAGGAACCCAAAATTACTCTGAGGTGTAACAGAGCTAAGAAAATCTGGAGAAGCTGATCTGGGAACAGCAGGGGTGGGCATGAAGATAAAGAATGTTCCACAACATTCCGTGGAGGGCTAAAGAAATCTAAGTGAGTTTGAATTTTGCAGTGGTCTATTAAGATATGAACATCAGATTTTTTTTAAGGGATAATAAAACAAAACTCAGAGTTTCTCTGACCTTTGTCCTTTGGTCTTGGAAGAAATCACTGTAGTGTTTAAGCAGGGAAACCAGCACCATGTTCTCATCATACTTGATTAAGAAGTAAGGTAGTGCTGGGACTCCTTCTGTTTGACAAAGAGCATCATATGCACACCCAAGGGCTTGAATCTAAGAACAGGAAACATTGAGTTATTCTCTAGACAATTACATATCTAGTTCTGAGCTAAAAATTAACATAAAAGGTACTTTAAAGCCAGAAGACTAGAAATGACTGAGCATAACCGTGTTATTCTTCTATAGCAAATGAACATAGAAGTATAATATTCACTTCTATATAACACTTTCTACGTGCATGGTGGTGTGTCTTAGGGGTATGAGGAGACACTTTATGGTGCAGGATGGTGGCTCCCTAAGATGTTAATCACAAAGGTGTAGAGAGAGCTCCAAACATTTCTCTCCTGTAATAACCAAGCACTGAATCCACCACTGATGAATTTTACCCTGAACCTTTCCATAAAATAGCAGCATTATTGAGACATACCTCACTTACTATAAAACTCACCCACGTAAAGTGCATAATTCAGTGCTGTTTTTAGCATGTTCACAGGATTATGCAACTATCAGTGCAATTATTTTAGAATATTTATGTCACTCCTAAAAGAAACCCTGTATCCATCAGTAGTCAGTCCCATGGCATAATCCTTTTCCTCCACTTATATCTCTTCTTGGGAAATTAGTTCCACAAAACTACAACCTTCGATTTGACCTAAACAAACTTATTACTATTTTTTCATCAATAAGGGCTCCTTCCTAGTGCTTCGTGATTTCAAATCATCTTGCCACTCAATCCTCGCTTCAATGACAATCAGAATTCTTTGGTTTAGGGTCTATGTTCTACTAGCCTGATTATTTTCATTTGCTCTCCTCAGGACCATCTCGGATGACCTTATTGTCTTTCTTAGACCACAAAGACTAGCTCTGGGGGCGCCTGGGTGGCTCAGTTGTTAAGCGTCTGCCTTCTGCTCAGGTCATGATCCTAGGGTCCTGGGATTGAGCCAAGCCTGCTTCTCCCTCTCCCACTCCCTCTGCTTGTGTTCCCTCTCTCGCTGTGTCTCTCTTTGTCAAATAAATGAATAAAATCTTTAAAAAAAAAAAAAAAGACTCGCTCTGCATGTACCATTCCTGACGTAGAAGTTCGACAACTTGGTGTGAGGGTAGTAGAAGGTCTTCTATTTGTTTTTAAAGACTCTTCTCAAAGTATACTGCCTTAGGGTTCTCTACAGTGAAAGTGAAAACTACATTTTGGCAAATTCTTGCAGACTTTCAACATGTTCGTATAACTTCTCCCTACCAGCTGAGCCTTTCACCAAATGTCACTGAAAACTTGAAAAAGTATCACTCACTACTCCTTCAAAATGATTTTTACAAACATTTTATAAATAAGTATGCTCCTAGTACCATCTTTGCAGGATTCCATGGTGACCATCTCTCCATTCAGACAAGTGCCTATCTGTCTTTAGAATGAATTAAAGTACTCAAATGCGTTAAACCCAATTTTGTCTGCATTTTATTTTACTTGTTGATACCTGTTTTGGTGAAAACCTTTGATCCAAGCCCACTGGCCCCTGAATGAGGGGTATACTATCTGGAAGGCAGAGAGCAGGGAAGCAAAACCAGTAGTAGAAGTGGTACTTCTTTAGATCCTAGAAGAAAGAATATAACAGAAGATATCAGAGTAGCACCAATGATTAAACTGAAACACATCCATTAATGTAATTCCCCATCGCCATGTAGGCAGACACACCAATGCACACAAGATACGATCAGCTGGTCAGAAAGTCTCATCTCCAACAGAACTCATAATAGAATACAGAATTTCTGTCCTTCTCTTAAAATATTCCCATACACCACACAATAATATCTCATGATAAACATATTAACCACTTGCTAACAGAAAAGTGTTAATTGGTAATTATCGTCATCACTGTTAAATACACAAAACCACCTCAGGACATAACTATTATCCCATTTTATGGACAGAAAACTGAAGCTTAGAGGGAGGTGAAGAACTTGAACAAAACAAAGATACTGAGTAGTGGGGAGTGGGGCAGAATTCTTTTTCCAGAATTTAAGCTCTGTCCTTAGTACCATACATACTCAATGATCTATCTGGGGAGGCCCAACCACCAGACATGGTTACCACTCTTCATAGTCAAATGAATGGAGCATGTTATTGAAGAGGCTGTGCTATCCATAACCTCTGTATGCCTGGGATAATAAAGCACTGCTTTCAGAAATGCCTTGTTGGTGAAATCTGGGTAAACAACTACTAAACATTTGCCATGTACAAAGCAATACATTAGACACTCTGACAATAAGAAGATAAATAAAGGGCGCCTGGGTGGCTCAGTCGTTAAGCGTCTGCTTTCAGCTCAGGTCATGATCCCAGGGTCCTGGGATCCAGTCCCACATCGGGCTCCCTGCTCGGCAAGAAGCCTGCTTCTCCCTCTCCCATTCCCCCTGCTTGTGTTCCTGCTCTCGCTATCTCTGTCTCTGTCAAATAAATAAATAAAATCTTTAAAAAAAAAAAAAGAAGATAAATAAAAGCCAGTCCAGCCCTCAGGCAGCTCACTCTCTGTACAGGCAGAGATAAAGTGAGACCATGACTAATGCCATGGGTCACAGAAGAGGTTCTGAGAACAACAGTGACATGAGATTATATCCTCAGGGGTATATCTTCCACCAGGGGAAGCGAGGCAGGGGTAATGACTCATGAAGCTATTCTTGAAAATTGTTCCCACTCAGGTTGGATGCTCTTGCCTCTGAATTCCTGCAGTCTTTGTGGCCTAAGTCACTCCTATGGTGGGATCTCATAGTTATATGGGTGTTTGACAGCTTCTCCATCAGTTTATTTATTTGGCTAATCAATATTTCTTCTTGAATCTTGCTAAGAATAAAGAACAGATAGTTGTTTGATGACTTATTATGATATAATTCACATACCATAAAAGTTACCATGTTAAAGTGTAAAACTGAGTGGTTTTCTGGTATATTGACAAGGTTGTACTACCATCACCCAATGGCAGAACATTTTCATTGCCTCCAAAAGAAAAACTCTAATAGCAGAAACCCCCCCCATCAGTTTATTAGTTAGAAACACCCATCCACAGAACTTCCCATTCCCCCTTCTCCCCAACCCTGAAACCACTCATCTATTTTCTGTCTCTATAGATTTGCCTGTTCTGGGGTTTTCATATAAATGACATTTTACTAGATAACTTTTTAAATATAGATGTATATATAAATGTGTGTCTGGATGAGGAATTCTAGTAATTATAGTTTCCAGTCTCTAATTCTGGCATTAACTGATCAACTAAGAACAAATTCTCTTTTGATGGCAGCAAAACAAACTATAAAATCGAAATTAAAGTGCCAGTTCCTTTGAGTCCTAAAAACAGCAGAAAGGAAAGTAAAAACACCTCCAGAGGGACACCTGGGTGGCTCAGTTGGTTGAGCGTCTGACTTCGGCTCAGGTCATGATCCCAGGGTCCTGGGATCGAGCCCCGCATCAGACTCCTCACTCAGTGGAGAGTCTGCTTGTCCCACTGCCCCTCCTCACTGCTCATGCTTGCTCTCTTTCAAATAAATAAATAAAATCTTAAAAAAAAAAAAAAAAACCTCCAGAGATTATTCTCTCTTCTTTATACTTAAATGATTTGTCATAACTGATCTTTAGTCAAAGGTTAAACAATTCAAAATGAAGGACCTCACAATTTCTAAGAAGCTTTATCAGATCATCTTCAAAAGTAAAAAGGCTTGAATTTCTTAGAATTCGTTCCAGGATACAAAGGACCTCGATTAAATTAAATATAAAGCCCTTTGTGTTTGAAGATTTTAAAAGATAGAGACTTATAATTTTTTTTAAAGGCAGGCTAAGAATGATCAGTAAAAAGGGCAGCAGGGTGAACACACATACTAACTCTAGGAAATGCCTTAAAACTTTAAGTAAGAGCTAATGTTATTTTTCTCATTAAATGCAAACTGTCAGATTCTACTAACTAGAATTCTTGGTACAGAAAACATATTGATGTTAAAGTAACAAACCCAGAAATCTTTAACTAGCACTGTTTATGTTTCTCTTAGTAGCAGATCTGCAAAATTGTTCAAATTTACAGGCAATTAATGCCAAATTGCAGCCAGTAATCTCAAGAAGAATTTAAACATTTTTCTATCTCTCCCACTATTACACAGAAAGCATTATAACTTGTTAGTTATAGGTGCTCCTTATAGATAGCCACCCTTTGGCGTGGCCTTCAGTATGATTTTTATCATTCTCTCCTTTGCCTTGGGCAGCAAATTAGACAGGCAGCATTCAGAAGAAACAGAGGATTAGTTCATGAAGGAAGAAGAAAGGCAAGACCTAAAACTGGGCAAAAGAAAGGAAGGGAGGGAGGGAAGGAGTGAGGGAGGGAGGAAAAAGACAGATGTAGGGAAGAGGATTAATATCCAAAGCTGATGAAACTGGTAAAACAACACACTCAATATATGTAAACATCAATATGCTTATATGCCTTCTCCAAAGAATTTATCCTAAAAAAATGAAGAGAAAAAAAAAATCAGTACGGTCAATATTGTTCACTGCAACATTTTTTAAAGTAGTGAATATCAGAAACAACCTAGATGTACAAAAGTCTATAGAACATACACTTGATAGAATATTACATAGTCAACTTAATTATAAAGGCTAAATTAATTTTATATATAGATATATATATATACACAAATACAGACATACACACACGTACATACATGTACGTGTGTGTATATGGCTGGTATCTCTATAAACAACCCCACACTGCCCATCACAGAGACCAGGTCCTTCCCCCTACTTCCCTAGGCAGCAGATGTTACACTTACACAAAACATTTTTCATTCTTAAAAAAGCACAGCTGTGTGGACAAACTATGTAGTGTGAACTCCTCTAGTTTGGAAGCTGCTGGGGGATAGCTAGGATCCCCAAGATGTCTTCTTTTCCTTATGTTGATGGATCCAGCAACTGAGCTCCGCAGGACTGTACTGAACAAAGACATTAGCGACAAAGAACCACTACTCCCTGAAGCTGACTCTATTGTGTCCTGAATGACAGGACATGGGCCACTGTGTTACATAAACCATGCAACTACCAACAGTATGGTAAGAATGAATTAATTTTGCACTGGTGATAAGTGCCAGCACTACTGGGCCACTTATCAAATGAGTGTTTCTTGAACAGCTCTGACTTCAATAACACCAGGTAGTAGCTTCAGTGAGAAGAGTGCAGACCATTCTATTGGCACCCTGGACTCGGCCAGGGCATTTCAGCAGTCTAAATGTGACCGAGAGTCCATTTACTTACTGCAAAGGTCAAGAGGAGGAACTTGTTGAGGAGGACAGGGTTTTCGAGAGCAGCGCCTGATTTTATGGCTTCCCATATCTGTCAGAAGAAAGAGAAGTGTCAAGGCAGGTTCACAGGCATCTCTGAGCTTCTCACAAATGAAGCACAGAGGCGAAAAGCTCCAAGCTCTTCTTTCCTCCAGGCCCAGCACCACTTACCCCAGGCTGTAAAGTGGGTTGTTACCTCACTCTGGCCACTTTGGATGGCCTCTCCACCAGCCACACTCCCTGTGGGGGCTGAGGAAATTGCGAGAACCCAGAAGCCTCCTCTCAGTCAGACTCAGCATCCAAGGAGGCAAGCAGGCCATTTTCATGTCTTCACTATTTCCTCCAACAAATATTTACTGATTGCCTACTATCTACCAGGCACATCAGGATTACAGAATAAAAGACACAGTCCCGGGTGCCTGGATGGGTCAGTTGATTAAGAGACTGCCTTTGGCTCAGGTCATGATCCTGGAGTCCCAGGATGGAGTCCTGCATCGGGCTCCCCGCTCAGTGGGGAGTCTGCTTCTCCTCTGACCCTCCCCCCTCTCATGCTCTCTCTCTCTCTCTCCCTCAAATAAATAAATAAAATCTTAAAAAAAGAAAAAAAAAAGACACAGTCCCTACCCTCAAAAAGCCTTGAGTTCAGTGAGGGAGAGAGGCATAAATGTCCGAGTGCACCACCAGGTAGGACATGCTACCTCAAAAAGATGTGGAATTCCTGGGAGGAGCACTGAACTGGGCTGGGGAGGGGTTCTAGGAGGCAGTGATTTGAACCAGGTATAGGAGATTTCTCAAAGTGTTACTGGGGATTATCTTGCCCTGAGACATGAAGAGAATGATGAGTTTATGCATACTCAGCAAGTACTGTGACCAGAAGCAGAAGCTGCTACTGGTCTGTAGCTGCTGATCACAAGATGTTTTAGTAGCTAAGATTAGCTGCTAAACTTTGTGTCACTAAGCAAGACAAACAGTTGCACCAAAGGAGCCACTGGGTGGAAGAGGGAAATAAACAAAGAGAAGTTCCTGCAATTGACATAATAACCTTGGAGGAGGCTGGACCAAGGAAGAGCAGGCCCCAGGTCTGATAAACTAAGGGGGTGGGAACTGCTGGGGAGTGTGGATGGGGGTGAAGGCTGAGCCCCAGGACAAGGGGTGGGATTTCTGTGGGGAACAATCTGTGATTTTTGATGATGGATGAGAATCTGACCCAACTCCTTGGAGACAGCCTTTGAAATGTGCAGCCAGAGCAGGAGCCCAGGAGCAGTCAAGCTGTAGGCCAAGGAAAACCACCATCATCACTTGGGTCACGAGCTACATCCATCTCGAGGGATGTTAAGGGATGGGTTAGCCTGGTGATAGGTATTAAGAAGGGCACGTACTGCATGGAGCACTGGGTGTTATATGAAAACAATGGATCGTGGATCACCACATCAAAAACTAATGATGTATTGTATGGTGACTAACATAACATAATAAAAAATAAAAAATAAAATAGAGTCACCATTAAAAAAAAAAAAAAGACCAAAGGCAGATTTCCTTCTCCGACCGTGGCACCCACACCCATTTTTTCTTTTTTTAAGACTAGTGTGAAGACCATTTGATTAAGTGGGTTAGAGGGGATAGGGATAAACTGTCTTCCTATTTTAATTCCTCACACTAACTCAGATATGAAGAAGTAAGAGGAAGACACTCCCGGCACAAAGAATATCATGTCCCAAGGACAGAGGTGAGAACAAAAGTAGGGGAAGGAATTATAAGTGATTTGCTGTGACAAGGGTCAGAGAAGGTGAGGGCAAGAGTGACAGGAGAGAAAGGCCACAGAGGCCACAGAGGCCAGGCCACAAGATGGAGTAGTTTAGATTTAGCCCTAAAGATACGGGAGAGACAGTACAATCATCTCTGATAGCATTACGGTGCTTAGGACTGGAAAGCCATGGGGCACAAAGAACAGAGAACCCAAAGGCATGCAGACACATGAATAGAACTCTCAGGGACAGGTCAAGCTGCTTCCAAATGCTAACTGGAGAGCAGCAGCAAAGCTTTTCACAACTGCCCTGCCATGGCTTTCCAGCCTATCCCCAGCTGAGAGCCTGAATGTCTTCTCCCTGACCTTCCCGCCAATGCAGGAGAGCTGCAAGTACTCTCTCTGGGATATAAACCAAAGCCCACAAAGATCTTTAAGTACCGACTCTATGCTAGTTTCCCTGAGAGACCCACGCACCTGATCAGAAACATCAGGCCTACCAAGACCAGGGAAGATAGGACAGATACATCATCGTTTCCCAGCTAACCTCATCTGCTGCTTGCTCCAAAAGTAGCTTCTTATCTGCAGCCTTGAAAGCCTCAAGTGTGTTGGTGTTAAAGAGCGTTCCAACAGCCGGGCAGCAGTGGGCTGGGGTGGGAGCACTCCTGGATATGGAAGAAACATGGTTAGGCAGGCACAGACGGGAGAGCAGTGGGAGACAAAAGACAGGGCTCTGTAGGGCAAAGAACTAAAAAAAATAAAATAAAAACCAGCACTGTACACACAAAAAAAGCCTCTATATTCCCTTTACCCTCATTTCTCATTGTTCTTCCACTGCTCACCAAGCCCCACACCACCCCCGAATATAAGTTCATTACCTAGTTTTTACTCTTTCTCATCTTTAACCTGAAAGGGAAACATCATTTATTGAACTTCTACTGTGCCAAGAACTACACAAGTTTTGCATTTTCCTAACAGCACTTTCTCCTGGTTAAAGGCTTAAGTAACTCACCTAAGGTCACATAAAGATAGGCGGAGCAGGAATCTAAAGCCAGAACTAGCAGACTCTAAGGTACTGAGCTGCCTACTCCCCACTCAAACCCTCCCAGGCTTCAAGGCCCTACTCCAAACCTTCTCCTTCCGGGAAGCCCCTCCCATTTTCTCTGGTAATGGCTGGCACAGGAAACTGAGCATCACATTTTAGAGTGTTCAAGATTGACCATCACAGACACCCGACTAGAGGACAGTAAGCTCCCTGAGGGCAGGGAACATGTCTCCCTCTTCTGACTGTCTCCAGACCTTATCCAGCCCAAACGGGCTCCACAAAGCTGCTGCTGAGCCAACTCCTGGTGGTCGTCTGAGTCACAAAGACAATATGTGTCATACCTGGGCTACCTGCCAATCTGTCATGTCACATGTGTATCACACTCTACACTATCCCCTTACAGTCTTCAGAGTAATCAAAATCAGGGGAGAAGAAGATGAGTTAATTCTGAATACAAATTCAGATGTGGAAACATCTGGTCTCTTCTCCGAAATGATTAACTTATGTTTCAGAGGTTACAGATGCTAAATGAAAATACTCATTTCATTAGTAGCCTAATATTGTTGTCAATTACCACTACTGCAGAGAAAATGCATTTTTATTGATTGTACAAAGACCTCATGTCTCTTGGAGTCTGTACAACTGGGTTCACAGGGGCTGTGAAGAGAGAAGATCGAAACCTAGACCAGGTGTGGAGGGGTGCAATGGGTGGTGAAGGCAGCTATGCCAAATGTTGTCTGTGGGGCTTAAATGCCAAGTCCTGGGAAAAAAGTAACTTGCAACGGCCAGAGCCTTCCCTTGGGGGCTGACAAGTCAGCAAATCATAGGCTGTTTCTCACAACTCTACTCCAATAAAATATTTTTCATCCATGTGGAAGGAGGACATCAAAGACAGTCTTGAAGAGAAAGAGAAATCACAAAGGGGCAAGACACAGCCTAGAGGGAGGAAGAAGGAGCACAGTGGTTGGTACACTAGGCCTCCTACATTCAGACTTGGCTTTAGAAATTACTGCTGAAATAGAAGGAACAAAGCTCTGATCTAATTCTGATACATGCACAAGAAGAAGGGACCCTTTTTCCTAAGTGCCTGAGTGTCCCAGGTGTGTGAATGCAGTGTCAAAGTGTCATCATGAGAAGTCAAGTATCTGCCAGCATGCTGGCCAGGCTCCTAGAACATTAGTGCCCATGCAAGTTAATCAGTGAGAACAAGCTGAAGTTTCAAAGGGAAGAATTTTTCATGAGTAAAGTCCCACCAGGGGAGGTAGCCAAGGAAACGAATTTAAAAAGTGATAGTGGGAGGGAAAGCCATTCTGCCAACCTCTCTAGGTTCAAGTTCACTTGTTCCACAGATAGATGGCTCAGATGAAGAGTAGAAAGAGCCCTGAACTTGGAAACAAGAGAATATTAGTTTAGTTTCCTACAATTCTATTGATATGAAATGCCCAGGATAGGCAAATCCATAGACAGAAAGTAGATCATGGTTACCCGGTATGGGGAGTGGGAGAAGGGAAGAATGTAGAGTAACTGCTTATGGGTATAGGCTTACTTTCTGGAATCATGAAAACGTTCTAGAATTGGTGGTGGCAGCTGCACAACCTTGTGAATACACTAAAAACTGCTGCATTATACATTTTAAAAGGGCAAATTTTATGATATGTAAATTATATCTCAATAAAACTGTTAAAAGATCAGAATTAGAAATCTTCGCCATATACTAAAGCCAACAGTGAACTCGCAATGATGTATAGACTAACCAGGTAAAGGACTGATCTTAGAAAGGCCTCAAGCCTGGACCTGCTTGGGAATGCTGCCTCTAGAAACTTGGCCTGCACTTCACTCAGTCTCCCAGTACAGAGTAAGGAAAGTACTGAAGCTGGTTTGCACCTGTTATTCACACCTGGCCAAAGGCAGGCATGTGGCCAGAGCCTCCAGAACAGACAGGCAGGGTGGTGGCCAGGACAGAATAAATCCCCCAGAAGAAAGAGAGCGGTGGCTTTTCATTATTTTGAGGAATCTGCTCCATGTGCACAGCTCTGCATGCCCACAAGGAACTCTGGGAACCTAGAAGTCATGCTCAGTCTGGGGGCATGCACCATTATCTCCTGCTTTCTGTAATAATCTGTGAATGTCTGTTTTGCAACATCTCTAACAGACTCCACGGCTGTCCTTCTACCAATCACACCACATCCCATTTTGACAGCCATGCATTTAGACTGCTTGTAATTGATTTCAACAGTTATTCGAGCAACTAGTCCATGTCAGATCTGTGTTAGGGGCTAACGAGATAGCAGAGATTAAGAGAGCCTGTGTTCTGTGCTGATGATTTTGCATACGAGTCTCATTTCCTTAACTATTTTTTGAAGTTTTTTTGAGGGCAAGGGTTATGGCTTCTATTTCTCTAATTAAGTCCAACTTGAGGCTTAGAAAAGAAAATATTTCTTCTGACTGCAAAGATAAATGTTCCTCAAGGGAAAGAAGCCCAGAGAAAGGAAAACTTATGCTTTAATGAGTCAGTTTCACAATTCTGCAGAGCTTGTCCACCAAAATCTACTCTTTCCTTCTTTTTTTTTTTAAAGATTTTATTTATTTATTTGAGAGAGAATGAGACAGAGAGCATGAGAGGGGGGAGGGTCAGAGAGAGAGGCAGACTCCCTGCTGAGCAGGGAGCCCGACATGGGACTCGATCCAGGGACTCCAGGATCATGACCTGAGCCAAAGGCAGTCGCTTAACCGACTGAGCCACCCAGGCGCCCACTACTCTTTCCTTCTTAAGCGGAAATAGAGTACATACATGCTGCTTGTAGTGGGGCACACGCTTCCCAGTTTTCCTTGCAACACAGGTGAGGACTCATGCTCTCCCCAGTGGAACTTGAGCAAAGTGACACATGTCACTTTGTTACCTGCCTGGCAAGGTAAAGTAACAATTCAGGTTGTTGGGTTTCTTTTAAGCTTTTTTTTTCTCTTTCTTTCAAGATTTTATTTAAAACAAGTTAGTTAACATATAGTATAGTATTAGTTGCAGGAGTAGAAGTTAGTGATTTCTCACTTGCATATAACACCCAGTGCTCATCACAAGTACCCTCCTTAATGCCCATCACCCAGTTTCCCCATTCCCCCACCCACCTCCCCTTCAGCAACCCTCAGTTTGTTTCCTCTAGTTAAGAGTTTCTTGTGGTTTGTCTCCCTGTTATTTTATTTTTCCTTCCCTTCCCCTATGTTCATCTGTTTTGTTTAAATACCATACAATTTCACTCATATGTGGAATTTAAGATACTTTTTTTTTTAAGTAGGCTCCATGCCCAACGTGGGGCTTGAACTCACACCCCTCAGTCCAAGAGTCACATACTCCACCAACTGTCAGCCAAGTGCCCCCGACAATTCCGTTTTAAGCAGCACACAAAGACAAGCCCTCCAGAATGATGGGAGCCACAGAGGGAAGAAGACTGAACCCCAGTCCCGGACTATTAAATGGGTAAGAAATAAACCTCTTTTGTATTTGGCCATTACCTTTTGGGGTCTGGTTTAGCAGTATACCCTACCCTAAGCAGCTCTCTCCAGTGCAAAATGGTTGATGCCTGATGAAATACTACTTGACTGCTAATTCACCTAATACAATGTGGAGAACAGGATCTTACGGTGCTAACTGCTGGCAGAGACCCATTAGGCTTCTGGGGACTCAGAGGATAAGGGATTTATCTGGTGCTATGCAAAGCTGAGATACTCTTGGCATCTATAAATGAGTCCTAGGACTGTTAGCTCTTCAGCTGTACCTTATTCCTCTCTCCATGCCCAGTGCTTACCACATTCTATTGTCAAGACACAGAGGAAGCAATCAATAAGTATTTCTGAAATAACCATTACCTTTTCACATTTATTACAACACAGAGCACACTACAATGCAAATATGTATCTCCTATCTCTATCCAGAGCTCCGTGTTTCCTAAGTCTTTGTATTCCTACCACCTACACATCCTGCACGTAAGAGGCATTCAGCATCTGATGAATAAATTTATAAAGATTTTCCCTACAAACCCATGCAGATGTACAGCAATAAAAACAAAGAAAGAATAATAATGAAAATAATTTGGATATGAAGAATTCCTTTCTTCTGTGGCGCTCCAAGCACTTCCATTAAACTCCCTAGCTGTCTTAGTCTGTTTGGGCTGCTATAAGAAAATATCACAGACCGGGCAGCTGATGAATAACAGAAATTTATTTCTCATAGGTCTAGAGGCTGGAAACCCAAGATCAAGATGCCAGCATGGTCAAGTTCTGGTGAAGGCCCTCTTCCAGTCACAGACTGCCCACTTCGAGCCACGTCCTCAAGTGGTGGAAGGGGCATGTTAGCTCTCTGGGGGTCTATTATAAGGCACTGATCCCATTCATGAGGCCTCTGCCTCATGACCTAACCCCCTCCCAAAGGCCCCACCTCCCGATACCATCACCATAGGCATTAGGTTTTCAACGTATGAATTTTGGCAGGGACACAAACACTCGGACCAAAGCACCAATCATCCGAAGACAGATTCAGAAAATCACAGACTTGTAAAACTGGAAGGAACGTCAGAAGCCAAGTGCCAGAGATGAGGAAACTGAATGTGAGGAAATTAAAAGCACTTATTCTAGGTCACAGAGTTAACCCGCCATAGATACCAGGTCGACCAGCTCCAGCTCCGCCACTAGGGCCACGCCGCATTCCTGCTCATCTCCCCAACCGCCCACCACACACCCTCGCACACCGTGGTTATTCAACAGTATGATGAAAAGATATGACCAGTCAAATCAAGCAATTCCTGTGAAAGTCAGAGCTGTGCAATCACAGATGTTCTTACCTCCATCAACTAAAATTTCTGGATTGCTTGAGTTTAAGATGTTTGGACTTTGTAATAAGATCAAAACCTAACTTCTATGAACTGCTTTTTTCCTATAATTAATTGTTCCAAAGAATAAAATTATTAAAATATTTTAAAAAATAACCTTTTAGTCTAGTACCAGAATAAAGATGGCAGCAAGTTTAACTTGCAATTAATGTCAGATTCTTGAGATCACATTAAAACTACACTGCTCATATGCCCCCTTGAACTTCTTCAGATAATTTAATGCTTATACACTGTCGATCATTTTCCTTATTATCTTGTAATTGCTTCAAAGGTAAGTTAATCTCTATCAAAACAAGAGAGAGATTACCAGGATTTGATTTGTTTTGACAAGCAATCACAAGGAATTTATTACAGATCAAGAAAGGTCTGAAAAGGCGCCTGGGTGGCTCAGTTCGTTGGGTGGCTGCCTTCGGCTCGGGTCATGATCCCGGAGTCCCGGGATCGAGTCCCGCATCAGGCTCCCTGCTCGGTGGGGAGTCTGCTTCTCCCTCTGACCCTACCCCCTCTTGTGCTCTCTCTTTCACTCTCTCTCTCTCTCAAATAAATAAAATAAAATCTTTAAAAAAAAAAAAGAAAGGTCTGAAAAGAACAAGAAACACCAACACATACCCTTTAAAGATACAAAGACTAATATATTTTTTAATAGGACCACGTTTTATTTTTCCTAAGCCTTTCTTTCCCCTCAGAGTATGGCATGTTATTTATTTCAGCATATCAAATCCCTGATTCACCTGGGGAAAGGACTAATATGATTTTGGATTTATGTTATGCAGTTAAATTTTGCAATTTGAGATAGAAGAATCAAATGTGTTGACTTTTTGAGAGATTTTAAAAATATATTCTATGGCTAAAATCAACAACACAAGAAACAACAGGTGTTAGCAAAGATGTGGAAAAAACAGAATCCTCATGCACTGCTGGTGGGAATGCCAACTGGTGTAGCTCCTGTGGAAAGTAGTATGGAGGTTCCTCGAAAAATTAAAAATAGAATTACTGTATGATCCAGTAATTGCACTACCGGGTATTTACCCAAAGAATACAAAAACACTAATTCAAAGGGATACATGCACCCCTGTGTTTACAGCAGGATTATTTACAATAGCCAAATTATGGAAGCAGCCCAAGTGTCCACCGATTGATGAATGGATAAAAAAGATGGGATATACATATATACAATGGAATGTTATTCAGCCATAAAAAAAGAATGAAATATTGCCATTTGCAATGACATGGATGGAGCTAGAGAGTATAATACCAAGTTAAATAACTCAGAGAAAGACAAATACCATATGATTTCACTCATTTAAGAAATTAATCTTAAGAACTTAAGACACAAAATAAACAAGCAAAGGGGATGAGAGAGAGAGAGAGAGAGACAAATCAAGAAACAGACTCTTAATTATAGAGTACAAACGGATGGTTGCCAGAGGGGAAGGGGGTGAAGGGATGGGTTAAATGGGTGATGGGGATTAGGGAGGACACCTGTCATGATGAGCACCAGGTGATATGTGGCATGGTTGAATGACTATATTGTACATCTGAAACTAATACAACACTGTATGTTAACTAACTGGAATTAAAAATTTCAAAAGCCAAAAATAAATAAATAAAATGAAAATAAAAAATATATTCTAGGGATACTTTACTTGGAATACCCTAACTTTTGACTACTGTGACTTTCAAAAGCCAGGCAGTCCTTACAAAGACCACTTGGCCTTTCTCATATCCCACATGTTAACACAGCTAATGTAGAGAAAGCAGGAAACACTGACCACACTGAAGCCTTCAATTCTTCAACCATTAATTGTCTTACAGCCCCTCAATATGGTTTCAGCTCCACCCTTTTGTGTGGATTTCAGTTTGGGGCTGCAAACAGCCTGATCAACAAATCCAATGGCCCTTGCATTGAATGCTGACCTTTCTACTTCTGACATTGATCAATTCTTTCCTTCCTGAAAGCACCCATCCTTGGTTTCTGTAACACTTCTCTGTCCTCGTGCCCCAGTCATCCTAAAAATCGGGAGGCCCCTTTGGGGAGGGCAATTCAGCAAAAGCTACCTGATAAATGTTCACTGACGTCCATGGATAAGCAACTGAAGGAGTAAGTCAAGAGTAAGTCAAGAAGTACCAATAAGGAATCACAAAATATTAAATAAAATCAAAAGCAGGAGGGATATTATCTATGTTTTAATCAATCTAGATGATACTTGGCACCTAATAGGCTCTGATAATTATCTGCTGAAAACAAAATATCCAATAGTCCTAAGCATTGAGCATTTGTCTCTGTGCAATGGGGGCTACAAGAGAATTGAAGAGCTGGCCCTGCTTCCGGGGGCTCTGCCAGCTCCCCCTGGGGCCCATCTATGTGTAAAGGTAAGAATGCTCATTCCTCACAAAAAGGAAACACTTTAGATTTTAAGCAAAAAAAAAAAAATACTCACATGTCAAAAGCACTGAACTCCAACGTTAAGCGAGCTGGCAGCCCAGCAGAATCACCTGGACAGAAGCATTATCACATTTTCCGTTATGAGTCAGTAATAGCAGCATTCATAACTAAAATGTTTGTGAATAATTGTGTTCTCTTTCTTGAGCCCTAAGTGCCCTGTCCAATTCCTGGTCATCCATATTCAACAGGGACTTAGCAGAAGATGCCAGAGCTTTTCTGAATTGGAGGAATTTGTCAAGACTATAAAAAAAGATTCATTGGAAAAAAAAGTTTCCAATCTCCTCCCTCAGCAATTCTAAGTAATCAGTATTAATTCTTTGGATTAATAAATGGAGTCTCACCACTCCCTTTCTTTTCCCCACAACAGAGAAAAAGAAGTGCAAATGAATTTGTGTCAAAAGCCAGGAAGTAAAATGGGGATAAAAGGTACAGCATAGGGAATATAATCAATGTTACTGTAATAGAACTGTACGGTGACAGATGGTAGCTACGCCTGTGGTGAGCAAAGCATAACATATAAACTTGTCAAATCACTATGTTGTAAATCTAAAACTAACGTAGCACTCTGTGTAAACTATACCCAAATAAAAATTAATTAATTAATTAAAGACAGACAGTCAGGAAGTAAAATAGAAACCAGTGAAGAGCATTAATTAAAAAGACAAGGGTGTCCCTTTTAAAGGAAAGCTGACCCTATACTGGAGGGCAGAGAACATAACAGAAGATGACGGAATATGGAGTTTACTGTCACCTACCATTGTAGTAATAGCCCTTAATGTCCTTGGGAGCTTCATCCAGCCGATACTCATTCAGCTTTCTCTGGGTCAACTCGTGCCAGAATCCAACGTCCAAGGCACTGCTAAAGGGAGCAAACTGCAATTTGGAGAGCCCAGGATCCCCCGGAGCTGCTGCCATTATTTGTTGCCTACTAAAAAACAAAACAGAACACAGCAAAATAGCACAAAATATGGTAAGAAAAAAAAATTTGTAATAAGGCATAATCAAAACAAACAAACAAAAAATGATGGGATATATACAGGCTACCTGAAGACCTAATTGAAAATCACCCTGAATACTCCGCCTATGTTGCCAACAACACAGGCTGACAACACAACTGATTTTCTAAGTAAAGTCCTTTCTCTTAGGCCTTTCTGGCCTTTACCTCTATGCATCTTCCTTTCTTGTTCAAGTCAGTCTGACTGCTACACGAATGCGACTCCTTCGTCAACATAATCACAGTCTCAGAAATTTCTGCCCTCCTGTGTGGTCCTGGAGAACTTCACAAGCCCAGCCGGTCAGAAACACAAGGCCAACCGGCAGAGCTCTGAATGAGAGCAGCACTTGAGCACTCCCCGTTGAGGAGAATGAAGAAATTTCTGCCCACCTAACCTGAACTTTTTTTACATCTCATCTTTTATCTTTTAAATGCATGGAAAATTTGCATTTTACTGTACCATACGTATTTTAATATTTCATTCTCCCCCTGAAATCATCAAATAAATGTGACCCTCCCAACAATCAGACATGCGCACACTGTAACTCCCCCACCCCTGCACACACTCTCAGGGGGACACCACTACCAGCTGGAGAAGCACAATACTAGAGCAACTTGGTATTTCCAAAAAGCAGAAGTCAGGGAGGCCTCTTCACTCTCCACCCAAATTTCCCTATGACCAGACAGAGTGATATTTCTGCAGCAGAATGTATGAAGAGTCATGCTAGATGACAATAGTTCACATCTATTGCCTGAGTTTTGAGCCAAGATTATCACATAGTTTTCAGTTTTCCAAACTTGTTACATTTTGGAATTAAGAGATAACAAGCTTTCGGGGGTGCCTGGGTGGCTCAATCAGTTGAGCGGCTGCCTTCGGCTTGGGTCATGATCTCACGGTCCTGGGATCGAGCCCCAGGTCAGGCTCTCTGTTCAGCAGGGAGTCTGCTTCTCCCTCTCCCTCTGTGCACATATTTTTTCTCTCTCTCACTCGCTCTCAAATAAATAAATAAATAAATAAATAAATAAATAAATAAATAAAATCTTTAAAAAAGAGAGAGATAACAAGTTTGACTGATAATAACTAGTGCAAAGTTAGCACTCCATGAAGATGCTAAAATTCCAGAAAGAGGAGATGAGTATGGGGCAAAGCAGGGAAGACATCTCTGGGAAGGAGCTCTTTAAAACTCCCGATTGCCTCAGTATGCATTCTCAGCATCATGCGTCAATGTCTGACCAAAGGTTTTCAACTTTCCCCACCTTGAGGGCTTATTAAAAACTGAGGATGAAGGGACACCTGGGTGGCTCAGTCAGTTAAGTGTCTGCCTTCAGCTCAGGTCATGATCTCGGGGTCCTGGGATCGAGTCCTGTATCGGGCTCCCTGCTCAGCGAGGCGCCTGCCTCTCCCTCTGCCTGCCGCTCCCCCTGCTTGTTTTCTCTCTCTCTCTCTCTCTGACAAATAAGTAAAATCTTAAAACAAAACAGAGGATGCTTGGGCTCCACCTGCTGGAGGGGAGAAGGGAGGGTGAGGGTGGCCAGGAGTCTCCAGGTTTGATTAGTGTCCCAGGCGGGTCTGATTCAAGTTTGGTACTATCTTGATGGCTTCAGGCCACTGGCACTCTTACTTTTGGAGGCCCCACCTCTAAACCATTTCAAACATATTTAAACATACCCTCGTCCCGTATTAAATAATTTCTGGCTTTTAATTATTTGAAAGGCTTTTTATAATTCTGTACTCTCACAATGTTCATCTTTTTCCAGCTCACATCTATTTCCATAGAACCAGGGAAAGGTTATGGATCCCATGCACTGGGGCTTCAGTGCCCAACAGAGAAACAGACCCTCATATAGGTGACCTGGGGCCTTCGCATTGAGAAACGTGGATCTAGAACACCCAAACAGCCTCCTCCAATTGCTCCTTTCTACTCTTCCTCCACAATGCTTTCCACTATTGGTTTTTGAAAGATTCCATGCTCAGCTCTCTCCTTGGTCTATAAGTTTTCTCAAAAGCAAAATTACTCATTTTCTACATCAATTTCTATTTATATGCCAGTGAACTGTAGGACTATACTTCTAGAGAATTAACCTCCAAACACATACAGTTGACCCTTGAACAACACAGGCTTGAACTGCATGAGTCCACTTGTACGTGGATTTTTTTCGATAGGCTACAGTATCGAAATACTGTAAATGTATTTTCCTTATGGTTTTCTTAATATTTTCTTTTTTCTAGCTTACTTTATTATAAGAATACAGTATATAATACATATAACTCAGAAGCTATGTGTTAATCGACTGTTGATGTTATCAGTAAGGCTTCTGGTCAACAATAGGCTATTAGTAGTTAAGTTTGGGGGAGTCAAAAGTTATACATGGATTTGACTATGTGGGGGGTCAGCACCCCTATCCCCCACATTGTTCAAGGGTCATCTGTATGTTTTAAAAGCCAGGACTTGGATTTCTCACAGACATCTCAAGTTTGACAAACCCCAACTGAACATTTCTTTTCCCAAAATTCTGCCCCTTTCCCAGTATGTCCTAGTTTACTTAATAGTACCACTTATATCTGAGGTCAAAACCTCAAAGTCATCTTCAATTTTTCTATCTCTCATAGTCAGTAAATCAGTGATTGCTAGAGACTCAGCCTTAAACTGGCCTCTGGAATGAGATGAAGGTGACAGCTACTGGGCATTGACCAGGACCAGGCAGTGCAGCAGAGGTGTGCACCTGAATTTATTCCTCTGGAAAGCCCTAATAAGTGACAGTTCCAATTTTACAGAGGAAGAGACTGAGGTTCACAGAGGTAAGAAGTCTGCAGAAGAACATACAGGTAGGAAAGTGGGGTGAACTGGGGAGGACGAGGATCCAAATTCCACATGCCCATACTCTTCATGTAATTTCATGTTTCCTGTCCAAGTCAGTTTCCCTTCTCTCCTCCATCTCCCTGCCACATGTCAGGCCTACCATCTCACACCTCAGCTCCTGAGGTAACATGCTCACAGGTCACTGCCTTCTGTCCCTGCCTTCTCCAAACAAGATGTCATGTTGCCACCAGAACTGATCTGCGCAGGGGACTGCGTTGTTTAAACAAACAAAACCTTACCGGCGTTACCCCAGAGAGAGTAAGGTGCCAACACTGTTTCAGCTTGCTCATTTCTCAGCCTTACGCCTTTCCCTAGGAAACCTCTCCCCATCTCTACCAGGAAAATTCCATCTCATCTATTAAGATTTTTTATGAAGCTCTCATTAACGCCCACAGTCAGTGGGCATCAATGGTTCCCTTCTCCATGATGACAGATGAAAACTTCCATTAGAGCGTTTACCATCATGAATCATACTTGCTTTTTTGATCATACCCTTTTTAAAATTTTTTAAATAACAGCAGCAGTAGTAGTAACTATTCTAACTGAATCTTTATTCTGTGCCAAGCACTAAACATTTTACACATTATCTTATGACAACCTCAAAGTGGTTGCACTATGCCTACTTTACAGAAGAGAAATGGAGGCACTGAAAATACCAAGTAACTTGCCCAAAGTCACTCAGTTAGGAAGTAGAAGAGCTGAGATTATAACCCAGGTCGACTGGCTTCAAAGCCCCAACTCTCATCACAAGTACAGTAGTACTGCCTTGAAGGAAGACACCCCTTTTCAGAGACTTTATATTGCCCATCAGCTGCACAGATGCTAAAAAAGAACCATTTCGAAAAACATTTACATACTAACTTCCTCTCCAACAGAGTCAAAAGTAAAAGGTCATAGCCAGAGTAGTCATCCAATATGGAAGGAAATCAACACAGCAGCAGACAGTAGTACAAATGAATCTCTGAAAGCCTCTGTGTGACGGGTAATCAGGCCCCTACATGCTTTAGTCATCCACAACTTACTCTTAAAGGTCGGCGGTAACTCATCATCATTTGGATCACCTGCTGAGGTCACCAAGATGGAATTTTACCAGTGCCAGAGACAAAAGAGAAGACTCTCTTCTATACCGCACTTAAAACAACTGGGAAAAGGTGACTCAGGAAGACCACTTAGAAAATAAGAGATGGGCATACTAATTAAGTAATCTGCGTAAGAGGCACATCCTTCAAACATTTTCTGACTTATTTGATCTTTTAGAAATTTCAAACAGAACCCAAGAGCCTATTTCACAAGAGGATATGGTTGGTATTCAGCCGCTGAACTGCTGCTTGACAGGCTAAGAAAACAGAAAGGTCATAAGCAGCAGCAACATGTGATGAGGACATTGCTGGAAACATCTAAATAGCATACTCAAGTATAAATGTCTCACTTAGGGATCCATACATCTGTGTCACATCTTCCTTAAGCTGGAAGGGAAGATTTACGGAAGTAATGATCAAAATGGAATTCTGGAGGGAGTAGTGAGTTATAGGTGTAAAGTCATTTATGTGTCACTCACCTAGATCCAAATGTCACCTGCTTCCTAAAAAATTACTTGTCTATACAACCCTAGACAATACAAGGTGAGAATTCTGCTTAGAAACTTCAACACTACATATAGACATATTCAAGGAAGGAAACTGACAGGGGCATCAATATAAGTGTGGTTCAACTTTATTTCTCACTATTTCTATCATATTCAGGATGTGAAACCCAGGAGTTACACAAGATGGGACTGTGTGATTTCCACTGAAAGAGGAAAGGCTTTGATGAGGATTCAGCACTTTTCATGAGCAAGAATCCCAGCAGTAACCAAAATATCCAGCCAAGATTTAACTGAAATAGCAGGTGGGTGGTTAAGCAATACAAACTCTCTGGGGCTGTGTGTACCACCTAAAAGTGGTGCAAATTTCTGGCTTTATGAAAATAAAACTAAGTCACACTCAGCAACTTACACAAAGTAGGAGCTCATAAAACACCACTGTCTGAGGACTTGCTAAGTTTCTTTACAAATGGTCCTAAACCTTGGGTAGCGCTGTTCTTTAAAGTCAAATCCCCACAGGAAATGGGTAACAGTGGTTGCCTCCCAAGAAAGCAGCTATGGAATCAGGAGACAAGGGTGTGGAGAGACTTATTTTCACTGTATGGCCCTATTCCCTTTGAATTTGTTTCAAAATTCTATGAATTTTGTGTATGTGGAATAACAATACAGAAATAAAATAATTAAAGAAAAAAAGTCCCAACCCAATGGCAAGATGCGGAATGAAAGACACCCAAGGCTACCAGCACAGCTGCTTTAATTCCAAGAAACAACACCTGAGAGATCCCTGACCAACAGCAATGTCTTACTCGTCTTTCTTCAGCACTCAGCACATTGCCTAGAATATATTAGGAGCTCAGTAAATGTTGACACGCAATAATAGCTCTCTTCCCCCAAAAAAGGCCAATAGATGGATGCTATAATGAGACAAATTACAACAGACTTTAAAAATTACTAATAGCCTGAATTGTCCAAATAAGAAACAGATTGGCTGGAGAGATAATGAATTTTCCATTAGTGGAAGTGTCCAAGCATATATTAGATGATTATTTGCCAAGTCATATTGCACAAAGGATTACTGTATCAAGCAGTCAGACGAGACCAGGGTTTGGCAGGCTTTTTCTGAAAAGGGCCAGATAGTAAATATTTTAGTCATTGCATGCCAGAATAGTTTCCATTATAGTTTCTTCTCCTTTTTTACAACCCTTGAAAAATGTAAAAACAATCCTTAGCTCGTGGACTGCACACACACAAAAAGGCCTTGGTCAGGATCTGACCTGCAAGCTATAGTTTGAGAACTCTCAGACTAGATGATCTTCCACACCTGTCATTTGGGTGAAGCGGACTGCAAGGCCACAGTTGCTGGTCTATGATAGAAACCCCGTAATGCTGCAAATACATCTTTATGAACTGGAAAATGTAGTCTACACAGAACACTCACACATATGTTAGCATCAGTAAGCTACCATGAAGCTCAGTTAAGATTTACTGAGGCTCGGGGAGTCTGGGTGGCTCAGCTGGTTGGGTGGCTGACTCTTGATTTCGGCTCAGGTCATGATCTCAGGATCCTGGGATCGTGCCCGCATCAGGCTCCACACTCAGTGGGGAGTCTGAGTATTCTCTTTCCCTCCCCCTCTGCCCCTCCCCCTGGGCTCTCTCTCTCTCTCTCTCAAATAAATAAATAATGCCATTAGTGGCATTTCACATGCAAAACTGGCATATTACCACACCTCTGATGGTTTCCTTCCTACTTTTTCCTGGACCCCTGCTACTGCCTCCCAACTTCTCTGGTGCCACCCTGGTGGCCTCGCCACTCCTTACCTCTGACTTGATGCTGAAGAAACATCAAGCTGCTTGGTTCTCCTCTAACACACCTGCTGTTCTGCCTCCGCAACTCTGAACAAACAGCCCTTCTGTCTAAAAGACATCCTTGCCCCTGTGACTGATACACTTTTCAAAATCCAGCTCAGAGGTTATCTGCTCCAGAAAGCCTTCCCAGAGCTGCCTTTCACTCTCCGTACTCCTTGTTTGCTCTTCTCCATCAGCTATAGTTAATCACTTCTGTCTCTAAGCTACCTCTACGTTTAGTATTACTGTCCAACTCTTCCCTGATCTGTCTACCTCCATCAACTTGATTGAAAATTCTACAGATACAGAGATCCTGGCTCATATTCCTCTCAATATAACATAATCCCTTGCAGAGTGGCTCTCAAATGTTACTGAGTCCTAGAAACCTTTTATGGGTACCTTCCACAAGAGAAGCAAGAGAAAGAAATAAGCCAGGCTTCTGCAATTGGGAAGACAAACTCCAAGCTCATTACCATGGAACGTGGAGATTAGAGTAATAAATCATGAAGAACAAATGGAAATAGGCCATATGACTTAGAAGGTCTCTAAACCTATTACTGGTTTTTAGGACTAAGATCTTAATTGGCAAGAGATGTGCACGTACAAATCAACTGAAATGAAACCTTACTCAACCAAATACAAAATTAGTAAAGAACTGATCTTTCTTCCTGAAAGTATTCCCATGGTTATAGAAGTTAAAAGCCTATATTCACAGTCTCAAAGTATCTCTCCACAAAAAAAAAAAAAAAAAAGATTAATTTCAAAGGAGAGAAAAAGTGACTGTCGAGTGACAGAATCTGGCAGACACCATCTTCATGTAGGGACTGAAGTTAGCACCAGCAGCAATGGGACCAACAGACACGTATGCTATCTGATGGAATGCCACGAAAAGCACAAACACCTATAACACTCAGCTAAAAACATGACTTGGGGCTCATTGAGAGGAAAAGTCAGGTAAACCCTAACTGAAAAACATTCTACAAGATGACTGAGACTGGCTTACAATCTTCCAAAGTGTCAAGGTCTTAAAAGTCAAGGAAAGACTAAGGAATTGTTCCAGAATGAAAGAGAAAGACATGACGACTGAGGGCAACATGTGATCTTGGGTTGACACTCTGCTTCTATACAGGATGCTACTGGGACAAAATCTGGATGGAGTCTCTGGGAGAAGGGTATATGAAAGGTCTTTGTCTTATTCTTGTAAGGTTTCTGCAAGTTTGAAACTGTTCCAAAATATAATATGAAGACAATTTTAGTGCCTGCACACACCTAGCCTATGTTATATTCAACAGGCAAAACCAATTAACATGACAGAAGTTAGAAGAGTAATTACAGGCTAGGGTGGGGCTCCTGACTGGGAAGGGGAAATAAGAAGCCTCCTGGGGAGCTGGACATATTCTATATACCTTGAGCTGGGAGGTGGTTACAGGGCACATACATATGTAAAAACCCATGAGCTATCGATTTATTAGTACACTTTACTGTATGTATACTATACTTGAACAAAAAAAGTAAAAGAGAAAGCCCTATATTCAAGCTACAGTGATCCTACAAAGAACCTTCCTGTATTCATTTAATGGTTAACAGATGACCTATTTAAATCTAGCTTTGTTGAAAAGAAATTCGTTTTTCTAAATAAGTCTAAATGAAATACCATTTCCATAAATTTCTCTAGCATCTGTTATTTTTTTTTTTAAAGATTTTATTCATTTATTTGAGAGAGAGAGAGAGAGCACATGAGAGGGGGGGAGGGTCAGAGGGAGAAGCAGACCCCCCGCCGAGCAGGGAGCCCGATGCGGGACTCGATCCCGGGACTCCAGGATCATGACCTGAGCCGAAGGCAGTCGCCCAACCAACTGAGCCACCCAGGCACCCCAAATTCATTCTTTTCCATGTGGATATCCAGTTATTCCAGCACTATTTGTTGAAAAGATTTTTCTTTCTCTCATGGAATGGTTTTGGCATCCTTATTGAGATTCACTTGTCTATAAATGTATGGGTTAATTTCTGAACTTTTAATTCTATTCCATTGATTTTTGTATCTGTCTTTATGCCAGTACCACACTGTTTTTATTACTAAAATTTTGTAATAAGTTTTGAAATCAGGAAATGTTGAGTCCTGCAACTTCATCTTTTTAAGATTCTGTTTTGTTATTCTAGGTTCTTTGCATTTCATTTCCATCTGAATTTTAGGATCAGTTTATCCAATCCTGTAGGTTTTCTTAATTTCTTCATTTGATGCTCCCTTATGCAGACCAAGAATTTCATATAGAGCTTCTCCAGATGTAGACAAAGTCCGCTGTCTTTGGTTAGGTATGTTACATGCCATTTTCTCAGGCTGTTCCACTGTTTCAAAGCAAAAGGCTACTCCTTTCCATTGTTCTGATCCAGGGTAAACAGGTCAGTGGA
>NC_138369.1:45114267-45126420 GCF_054177405.1 Leptonychotes weddellii | reverse complement strand
GAAGACGGAAGTATTTTGGCTTTGCTGCTTATATAATTAATTGGAGCAGGAAGGCTCCCTGATAAGTCTGTCCAACTGGTTTCCCTCCGGAAGGGGACCAATAGAATTGGACACAGCGAATATTAAGCCAGTGTAGGATTTTTGGAAAAATGAAGAAGTAAAATTGGTAGAAGATAAACAACAATCATAGTGATAAAACAAACAAACTTGTCTTCAGGGAAACTAGACCCTTGGAGGACAGCGGAAAAACAGACCAGCCTAACTGTACCAAAAAAAAAAGTCTTGCTATAACTTTTCCAAGTGTGCGTTGTTGGGTTTTTGTTTGTTTGCTTTGGGAGGGCAGGGGGACTTCTGATGGTCCAGAGAAAGGATGTTAAAGTGACAGTAGTTGGGAGCCTGGTCTTCAGACAGACCCAAGTATGAGCTCCAGTTCCACCTCTCACCAGCTGAGGAGCTTCAGGCAGGGAACTTCATCCCCTGTGCCTCGATTTCCTCGTCTGCAAAATCAGGATAACTGTACCCAAGCCCTGAGGTTGCTGGGAGGGCTAAATGAGAAAGTGTGTGATGTGCCTGTTCCAGTGCCTGGCACAGTCAGCAGTCAATAAACGGTAGTGCTATTAGTTCTTCTTGTCAACACATCTCTCCCACGTTAGTCAACAGCGCCTGACTAATGTGGTTGCCCTTCCCCGTGCTCACTATGAAAACTTTCTCTGCCTCAAACATGCCTCGTTGAAGCCTCACTTCCCTCAAATAAGCACACTGCAGTCACAGCAGAGTATTAATTAAAATGGAATGGATGGTCTCCTGCTATAGGTCATCAAGGAGAAGTCCAGAGGAACAAGTTCTAAGAGTTAGGAGCACTTTGTGTTCAATTTCTCTGAGGCCGTGTGGGGCCATTCACTTAGCAGAAATGCCAGAATAACCGCAAATTGGCCCTGAAGTACCTTCTCTGGGCCAAGATGGAGCACAAAGAGCGGACTTCTGTTCTCATTCTCCCAGCTGCAGGGCTGTGAGCTCTGGCAGTCATTAAAATAAGCACCAAACCACATGGCCAAGTCCTGCTGACAGAGTATGTTCTTAGCTGCTGATGGGTTAAAAAAAAAAAAAAAGATGGAGAAGGCCAGGAGTGGGGAGGAGGCCCCTTTGGCATATGGAGTCAACGCACATTTTGTCGGCTAATGATGCTTGGCAACTTCATGAGTTTTGGAAATAATGTGCAAGGCTGCCAAAGAGGGAGGTGTACAAGCCCTCCCTTCCAAAAGGAGGGGAGCAAAGTTCCAAACTTTGAAGACAGATTAGGCTTTACCAGAAGATGAAAACTCAGGACTCCTACAGGAGACCCAGCTGGGTTCAGAAACCTCAAATCCTTTTAAAAATCACATTAGAGTCAAGATGCCCCTGAGCCAAACTGATGTCTCCACAAGATACCGAGTCATCTAAAATGGCTTTTTGTGACTGTACTATAAGGTGGTCACAGCCGTTCACATAAGCAGAGAGGACAACTGCTACTGCGGACGAGTTGTCTCCCTCACCTCCCCGTATGCCACCTCTACCCCTACAAATCGACATTATTTGTTTCTCCAAGAAGTCCATCAGAGAACTGACAGTCACCTCCATAGTCTTCAAACTGTAACTTTCATTCTCACGGGCTACTCCTGGGAGTTGTTTTTCTTTGGTTTTCCTTCTGCTTTAATAACCTTAACCTTCACATACAATCTGTTCTTGTTCAGCCTCAGTTTTTGAGAATGGGTGCAATGGATACCAGCATTGCAGGGTGTGGCAAGCCTACAAGGGAGAGGCAGTGAGAGCTGTAAAAGCTGAGAAGGCCTGTGAGAGAAGAGAAACAACACAAGGAAGATGGAGACAGGATGCCTGCTTCTGAGTCCTTTTTGTTACCTGCACCAATCAACAGTATCACGTTGCTCCATTCTGTATATGACGGACAGCCACCTGGATTTACCCGAATCACTGTGGAGCCCTTATGTCAACCAACAAGCAAAAGCTGTGATGGTTTCCTAAAAGCTGGCTGAGTTATGGAGTCTAGCTTCTGAGTAACAGAGGCTCTGTGGTTTTCAGTTCCAGTGATATTTAAAGAGTCCTGGAAAAGGAAGAGGGGCTGAAAAATTGGGCCAAGCCAACACCTGATACCAGATTTTCAAAATATGTGATTTCCAAAGATGAGAATAAGGTTGGATTCTACAGTCCATTGGACAGAGGTTTTGCTCCTAGGAGGAGTGTCATGTGGGCCATTCTAGATCACATGGCACTTTTGTACAATTAGGAAACTGCACATCTTCCTCAAGATGTTTTACTTCCTTCCCTTAGAAAATTGTTGTAATACACTGACAGGTTGGCTCAAGACATTTTACCTTTGTATGCTAGAAAACTGGCACTACAAAATATACCCACGATGCCTATGACCTACACAAAGCACCCCTCAGATGTGGCCTCTTGTGCAGTACACAACCTGCACAACTGTAGCAGCAGTCATCATAAGAGGCCACTATGGTTTAAGAACAAGTCATGACAGAGTAATAGCACTTCTTCCTTGATCAAAGAAGAACCACAGACATAGGACATAGGATATCTGGACCTCAGCAAGGTCTCTGACAAGAATGCTCCAAATATCCTAGTAGACAAGATGAAGATGTTGTAGGGGCGCCTGGGTGGCTCAGTTGGTTAAGCGACTGCCTTTGGCCAGGTCATGATCCTGGAGTCCCTGGATCGAGTCCTGCATCGGGCTCCCCACTCAGTGAGGAGCCTTCTTCTCCCTCTGACCCTCCCCTCTCTCATGTGCTCTCTCTCTCTCATTCTCTCTGTCTCAAATAAATAAATAAAATCTTTAAAAAAAAAAAAAAGATGAAGATGTTGTAATTGGATATACTGACATAATCAGAGGGGTCAAAAACTGGTAAAATAATCTTATTCAAAGAATGTTGGTTAAGGTATGAACTGATGTTAATAAGAAACTGATGTTAATAAGAAAGGAGCTAATAGTGATAAGTCATTGGCTCAGTCTTTGGTCCTGCCCAATTTATTTTTATATATCTGTGTGAATGAGTATTCATCAATATTTACTAAGTATGTCATGTGTGCTAAACCCTGTGTTAGGGGTTTAGAGCAGGGAAACAGACACAGAAATCACACCCACCTATAAGATGGGACACCACCTGCTGTACAGAATCACTGTGAGGATTCAACTAGAAAATGCATGTACCTGACACAGGAGGCACTCAAAAACAATGTTACCAACAAAACATGTGTCAAAGACAGGGGGATTTCCATTTAGTTATTCCTTCAATAAACATTCTATCATGTACAAGTTCCTGTGCTATATTTCAGCATTCAATGGCAAAAAAGCTAAGGTCTTTGCATTTTAGGATCTAAGTTTTGAGGGTTACACAGACCAGGAATGATAGGATAGCAATTTGTGGATAAAACAAATGCCTTACAGTATGGTATGTGTTTGTGCAGGGTGTTATGGGAGGAGGAAGGAGGGGTATCTAAATTAAACTGCAAAGCAGGGCTTTGTATTTTGGCAAAGATTTGTATTTTAGAAAGGGCACTCTGGCACCAGTGTGCGCCAGACAGAGCAAGCAGCTCAGTGGTCATGCAGGAATATAGGCAAGAAGTGAGAAGAGCCCAGACTAAGGCAGTGGGAGAGAAAATGGAGGAGTAAATGTGTCAGGAGATATCAAGGAAGGAGAATCTGTAGAACTTTGATGACTGCCTGGGATGGGATGAGAAGGAAAAGTCCAGGATGACTCCAAGGCTCTGGTTTGAATGACTAAATGGAAGGAGGAGAATGGGTCAGAATAAAGGATGCAGAAAGAACTGTAGCTTTGGAGGGAAGCTGATGAGCTTCATTTTGGAGTCACTGAGTTTGAGGGCTGGCCCTCAGGAGAGATCCCAGCTCAGGATACAGAACAGGGGTCTTTGGCATATAAATGGGAATTGAAGTTGTGGGTTAGAAGAGCACAGAGTATAAGGCAGAGCCTTGGCGAAAACTAGCATTCAAGGGACAAAAGGAGGAAAAAAGTCCACAGTGCATACAGGGGGAAACAGCCAGAGAGATAGCACAAAGCAGGAGTGGTTTTCGTAAGTGAAGGAATATCAGCAATATCAGATGTGCTCAGAATTCAAAAGATAAGGAAGGAAAAATGTTCAAGAGTTTTGGTAACATGGAGGTGTGAAGACTAGGGAGAGCAATTTTGGAGGACGAGTGGGTGGAAGCAGGATTTTAGCGAATGATGACTTCAGGAAGTCAAGAAATGTGGATGGGAAGAGGTGGCGTGATGGCCTGATGGCAGAAGTTAATGGGAAGGTGTTTGGTTTTTTCCAGATATTTAAATGAGAAGAGATAGTTAAGCAGGAGAGAAACGGAATAAATGATAGGACCAGGTCCTGAGGAAAAGGAGGAGATGGAATCTCAGCACAGGTAAAAGAATCAGCCCAAAACGTATTTCTTTCACAGAATTAGGCAAAGTGATAGGGTCAGCTGGAGACAAGTTTGTAAATTATAGCAGTTGAGGAGTCTTAACCGCTGGTTGCAACTTCGTGAGGTCAAAGGCAAGGTTAGGAAGCTGGAAGAGGAATGAAAATCTGAAAGACAAGGAGGAGATGGGCAAGAGAGCTGTCCAAACACACATGAGGAGTGCCAAGCAGCACCAGGAGTCCACAGCGTGACAGTGTCAAGGGCAGGATGTGTCAACAACAAAGATGGGGATGGGAGTGCTCAGATCATCACAAAAAAAGTACAGCCCTGGTCTGTAAGGACAGACTCCTGGAGGAAAGAGATCTTCTTTTATACACCACACTCTTAAAGAGAGACTGTCTAACAGGAACAAGTTCAAAGGAAGGTAATCACAACAAAGAAGGTGTGAGAAAACCCCAGAGGTGATCATCTGGGGCTGGACTGACACCGAGTTGTTGTTACCCGGTCTGCCAAGACCATGGTGGTGCATACTGTCTACTGGGTAACAAAGCAGTATCTCATTATTCTCCCTTGAATACACAATCAGGCCTTACACTAGAGATAGGTAGAAGGATCGGGAGATAGAAAAAAGGAGGAGGAAGGCATTTTTTTTTTTTTAAAGATTTTATTTATTTATTTGACAGAGAAAGACACAGCGAGAGAGGGAACACAAACGGGGAGTGGGAGAGGGAGAAGCAGACTCCCTGCCGAGCAGGGAGCCTGACGCGGGACTCGATCCCGGGATTCCAGGATCATGACCTGAGCCGAAGGCAGTCGCTTAACCAACTGAGCCACCCAGGCGCCCGAGGAAGGCATTTCTGAACTTCACTGCCCATGGGTAAAAGTGGAGAAAAGAGGCCATTTGGACTTCTAAATAAAATCTGAGGAGGTCAGGGATAACCAATCAAGGACCACTAATCAACGAACTTTGTTATTACTTACGTCCACACATGGGACCCATCCCCACTACCCCCCATATCCCAATTCATCTTCCTCCTCTCCCCATGTGGTGTTATCCAGTTACCAGTCCAGCAAATCCCACTTCCTTTAGCCCTTAAACCCACGCATCCATCTCCGTCCGCACAGCCACTGCCTTGGTTCAGGCCTTCCTCCTCTGCCACCTGGACCAAAGCAACAGTGCCCTCACTGGTCTCCCTGCTGGCTCTGCCCTGTCCAGTGTAATCACCATGGAACTGCCTAGGTAATTTAAAATAGATGAGAGCATGTCACACCCCTTTTTAAACTTTCACTGCCTCAACTCTCCAACACCACACTTTCAAGAAAGTCCAAACTTCTTAGCATGGCAATATTAACTGCTACCGTTTATGATTTACCACCCTCCAACACCAAGTGGGTAACATACAGCATTCAATTCTCACAGCAACCCTGGGAGGTTGGCTTACACGTGAGGATACGGAAGTTTAGAAACGGAGTGACTTGCCCAAGGTCTCAAAACCAGTTCAATGGCAAAGCCAGCATAGGTACACAGGTAACTCAAATTCCGAAGTCTGTGTTCCTAATTATATATTATACAGTCTTTTGTTGCCCCCAAAGCTCTTTGTGATCTGCCTCCTGCTTACCTTTCCATAGTCACATCTTAGCCGAGGTGAACTACCTGCAGGTCATGCAGTCACCTATAGGCCTCTGCTCGCGCCACTCCCAATGTGTGCATTATCGTCCCACCTCCCACTCTTCTCCTGACTAATCTTGCTCATCCTTTAGGCCTTGAATAAAGCAATACCTCCTCACAGAAGCCTTCTCTGATGCCTCAGCCTGACGTATGATCACTCTAAGTCCTCCTCTGGCAAATGTCTACAACAGCTTCATACCATAGTGCTGTTGTCTATCTCCTTGATTTAAAAAATAATTAATTCCTTGAGGACAGGGATGTGTATCTTGAATGAGAGCCCTGTACTTAACTCCTTAAAGAATTTTGAAATCATGTCACATGAGAGGCAGGGAGGAGCTGGCCAAAAAAAATGGAAGGGGAAGGGGAGATGTTTTAGGCAGCAGAAGCAGCAGGAGCAAAGGGCTACAAATGAGAAACAACCTGTAAACGGTTTGACAGGATGGAGAAACAATTAGGCAAGATGAGCTTTCACAAGACTGGCTTTTTCTTCATTCGCATGTTAGTTCCAAAGTCACTTCCTCAGAGAATTCATCTCTGACCAGCTAGATTTTACAATAGCTCCCTCCGCTTAGCCCCAGTTACTCTCCATTCCATTACTGTTTCTTTTTTCTGTGGCGTCTAACAGGATCTGAAACACCTACCACCCACTATAAGCACTGTATCATTGACAATCACCACAACCGCCACCACCACGATCAAAAAGTAGGCTCCATGAACAGCACCTCTGCATCAGCAGTGCTTATGGTGATGCCTGGCACATAGCAAAATTCTCAGCTGTTGTGGAGTTTACTATGGGTAAATAAATTCAATGTGCTCAGCCTGGAAAAGAAATGGTGTGAAGCGGAAGGGAGAGCCCAAGGGCCTGAAGGAGGGACAATGAGCTGAGATTATGGGGTAGCTGCTTTCAGCTCAACATATGACTTAAGTCAAAGCTAGGGAAAGACCAAACAACAATAACCAGAAATAGCGAGTTTTCTGCCACTTAAGAAATTTAACCCATGGGCCGGGGTGTCATAAAAGAAATCCAAGTATTCAATTGGAAAGGGAACCTGGGTCCCAGGGGTCTGAAACGGGCAGTCACAGATATGCCTGGTTTGAGTTGCAAAGTTAAAAAACATTTTTTCTTAAATTGGTTTTGAAAAAATTGTAGTCGTCAGTGTTTAAAATCAAGAGATTACACGAGTGCAACACAAGAGTTTTGCTTTCATTTCTCCAACTTCATATATGTTAGTATTGTGCTCATAAAACTCAAGCAAAACGTCTGACTATTTCTGACATGGAAATAAAATTTTTACACCTACATTTACCTTACCTGACTGAATAAGCATTAAAGTTTGTAACCCCTGGATCAAACTGAAGAATCGAGAATCTTAGCTCAGAAAAGCCCTGACAAAAAACTGACTTCATTTAACGCCCTCGCTTCACAAATGACGTTATTTATCACTCCCATTTTACAGATGAGGGAAGACAAGTTCAGAAAGAGGTGACATGCCCGAGTCACACAGCAAATCCGGGCAAAACCAGGATTAAGAGCCCTGACGTCCTATCCCCGGTATTCCAACACCGAAGATTCAGAGGACTCCCTGACAGACGACAGGAGGGACTGACTTAGGACATTAGGAGCTTTCTAGTCAGGACCCCGGACTGAACCAGTCCCAGGGGACATGGCTGGAGAAGGAGGGTGAAAGCCGGAGTCAGTGACTCCCTGGAGGAGAGAGGATCCTGAAATCCACCAAGGCTCTCGCCCTCACTACCGAGCTCGACCCTTCCCGCCAGGCCTCCAAAACCCAGCCCGGAGGACCCCGCTACTCCCTCACCAGCGCGGTTCACTTACCGCCGCTCAACTTCCGGCAACCACGGCGTAGTCCGCAGCGCGCGCCCCGATGACGCAATATGGCCCCGCCCACCCGCCTGCCCAGGTCAGTGGTGCGCATGCGCACACGGAGGCGCGGGCCAACCTGGTATATGAGCCCCTAGCACCGGGCTGAGTGGGAGGAACTTGAGTTGCAAGGAAGGTGGAGCGTCAGGAGGTGGGCGAGGCCCCCTGGTGAGAGCCGAGCAAGCCGGTTTATCAGCTGTGGAAATGTGTTATATGCCTGTCATGCTTTGAAAAAACTGCTCCACTTTCTCTCTTTCGATTTCAGAGCATGACGGGAATTATGATCATTTCCATTTTCCAGAAGAGGCAGCATTAAACGTATCCTAAGTGTCATTAAAGAGGCAGGTGTGGAGACAAAGGAGAATTTTAATAGGTAAAAGTTCATGAAAGTCGTCAGTAATTAACCTGTTCTTTCTAGACCAGATATTATTCTCATAGCTCCCCGCTGTCAATGGGATAAAGTTACTCCTTCCAAGTCATTTATCGTGCATATACTATGTGCCAAGCATTGGTCAGATATTGAAGACACAATAGTGAGTATAAAATTAATGTGACATATAAGGCCATTCATTCATAAGGAATGAAAGTGACTCAGATGTAGCTCAATAGAGTCATAATAAAAAGAGTAATTACTACTGTTATCTGCTGTGTTTTCAGGGTTTCATATTTTCTAATCACCACAAAGGTCCTGAACATAGATGTCATATTATCCCCATTTTGCACATAAAGGAGCAGAGACCAGGAAAAGTTAAGTGGCTTGCTGAAGGTTACAGAGCTTTTGGGGTAAGATTCTAATGGAAGCATGTTTGACTCTGCCAAATAAGAAAACAAATCCAGACTTAGTGAGGAGATTACTTTATTTGAAAGGATTGTTGCAAGGGGGGAGAAAAAGGGAAGGGAAGGGACTATTGCAATAGAGGGACCACTCTGACTAAAAGATCTGGAAGTGTCTAAGGGTTAGGCAAAAAGAATTTTTCCTTAATAGGGAAGAGTGAAGAAGCCTAGAAAGAACTGGGTGTGGGAAAGTGGGAGGAAAGGGTGGCTTGATTGGATAGTAGTACGTCAGAAAATGTTTTACCTTGAGGTCAGTCTATTCTCTGCAGGGGCTGAATGGTGGCTCAGGCTGAGGGTAAGTAAAAAATAAGGGGCTTGGAGGGTATGGGGGAAGCTTAACTAAAGTTGGTTAACAAAGCATTTTGTTTGGATTGATCAGTGAATACAAGTAGTTCAGCTAAACATTTAGAAGGCAAAGAAGAGCAATTCAGAAGGACTGTCTTGCCTTGTCACATGTAAACAAGAAAGGTATCCATGAGTCTTAACCTAAGTCATACAGGAATGGATATTTCTTTGCAGTAAACCCTTTCTGGAGCACAGAAGAGTGGAGGGAGGGTGTTGAAAAACCATCACTTTTTTCAGGAGTACAGGGATCAGGTAAAATTCAATATTGTAAACAGGCTCCTCTCCTGCCACTGCCCCCTCAGACTGCATGCTTGGGTCACACCAAACTAATTCTGATGTTTTAAGCACACTCTGCTCTTTTATACAAATCTCCACCCCTGCAATACCCTCACACTTCCTCTGCTTGTGTAACCCTCTCTCTGGCTTCAAAACCGAGTAGACGCACCAAAAAGAGTACCTAGGACTAAATATAACTAAGGAGGTAAAAGACCTATATTTTGAAAACTATAAGACAATGATGAAAGAAATTGAAGATGACACAAATGGAAAGATGTTTCATGGTCATGGATTGGAAGAATTAATACTGTTAAAATGTCCATACTTCCCAGAGCAATCTACAGATTCAATGCAATTTTAATCAAAATACCAATAACATTTTTCATAGAACTAGAACAAATATTCCTAAAATTTGTATGGAACCACAGAAGACCCCAAATAGCAAAAAAGATCTTGAAAAAGAAGAGCAAAGCTGGAAGTATCATAATCTCAGACTTCTAGATAAACTACAAAGTTGTAGTCATAAAAACAGTATGGGACTGGCACACACACAAAAAATACGTAGATCAGTGGAACAGGATCGAGAGCCCAGAAATAAGCTCATTCTTATACGGTCAATTAATCTATGACAAAGGAGGCAAGAATATACAATGGGGATAATACAGTCTCTTCAATAAATGGTGCTGGGAAAACTGGACAGCCACATGCAAAAGAATGAAATTGGAGCACTTTATTACACCAAGCACCAAAACAAACCCAAAATGGATTAAAAATGTAAATGTAGGACCTGAAACCATAAAACTCCTAAAAGAAAACATAGGCAGTAATCTCTTGGACATCGGCCTTAGCAATGTATGGAAATGTCTCCTCAGGCAAGAGAAACAAAAGCAAAAATAAACATTAGGACTACACCAAAATAAAAAGCTTTTTCCCAGCAAAGTAAACCACCAACAAAAGAAAAAGGCAACTTAGTGAATGGGAGAAGATATTTGCAAATCATGTATCTAATAAGGGCTTAATATCCAAAACATATAAAGAACTTACACAATTCAACACACACAAACACACACACACACACATAATCCAATTAAAAATGGGTAGAGTAGGGGTGCCTGGGTGGCTCAGTCATTAAGCGTCTGCCTTCGGCTCAGGTTATGATCCCAGGGTCCTGGGATCGAGCCCCGCATCGGGATCCCTGGTCAGCGGGAAGCCTGCTTCTCCCTCTCCCACTCCCCCTGCTTGTGTTCCCTCTCTCACTGTGTCTCTCTCTGTCAAACAAATAAATAAAATCTTAAAAAAAAATTTTTTTAATGGGTAGAGTGCCTGAATAGACATTTCTCCAAAGACATGTAGAAGGCCAACAGATGCATGAAAAGATGCTCAACATCAACTAATCATGAGGGAAATGCAAATCAAAACCACAGTGAGATATCCTCCCATACCAATCAGAACAGCTAGTATCAAAAAACAAAAAAACAAAAAAAACAAGAAATAACAAGTGTTGGTGAAGGTGTGTAAAAAAGGGAACACTTGTGCACTGTTGGTGGGAATATAAATTGGTGCAACTACTGTGGAAAACAGTAGGGCGGTTCCTCAAAAAATTAAAAATAGAAATACCATGTGATCCAGTAATTCCACTATTGGGTATTTACCCAAAGGAAACAAAAACACTAATTTGAAAAGATACATCCTCCCCTATGTTTATTGCAGCATTATTTACAATAGCCAAGATATAAAAACAGCCCAAGTGTCCACCGATAGATGAAAGGATAAAGAAGATACAATGGAAGATTACTCAGCTGTAAAAAAAAGAATGAAATCTTACTATTTGCAACAACATGGAAAGACCTAGGAAAGACCTATTATACTAAGTAAAATAAGTCAGAGAAAGACAAATACTATATTATTTCACTTATATATGGATTCTAAAAAAACAAACCAAATAAACAAACAAAACAGAAAGAGACTCATAAATACAGAGACAAACTGGTGGTTGCCAGAAGGGAGGGGGGTGGCGAGGTGGGCAAAATAGGTGAAAGGGATTAAGAGGTACAAAATTCCAGTTGTGAAATAAGTCATGGAGATGAAAAGTACAGCACAGGGAATATAGTCAATAATATTATAATCACATTGTATGGTAACTACACTTACCATGGTGAGCCTTGAGTAATGCATAGAACTGTCAAATCACTATATGGTATACCCAAAACTAATATAACACTGTATGTCAACTATACTTCAATAATAATGATGATGATTATGATAAACCCAGTTGAAACGTGGGTATTGTAGACAAAATAAAAAAAAAGAATATCATATAATTCCATTTATGCAAAGTTCTAGAATCAGCATAAGTAATTTGTAGTGATTAGAAGTCAGATCAGTGGTTGCCTGGGACATAGAGGGGGCATGAGGAACTTTCTGGGTTGATGGAACTGTTCTATATCTTGATTGAGATGGGGATGACATGGGTGTATACATCTGTCAAAACTCATTGATCTCTACATTTTAAATGGGTGCATTTTACTGTATATATTGAATGTAACAAAATTGGTTTTTAAAATACCCAGTAGGATGGGTATTTACCCCAAAGATACAAAAGTAGGGATCCGAAGGGGTACGTGCACCCCAATGTTTATAGCAGCAATGTCCACAATAGCCAAACTGTGGAAAGAGCCAAGATGTCCATCGACAGATGACTGGATAAAGAAGATG
>NC_138369.1:45091293-45113767 GCF_054177405.1 Leptonychotes weddellii | reverse complement strand
TTTTTTTTTTTTTTAAAGATTTTATTTATTTATTTGAGAGAGAGAGAATGAGAGAGAACACATGAGAGGGGATAGGGTCAGAGGGCAAAGCAGACTCCCTGCCGAGCAGGGAGCCCGATGCGGGACTCGATCCCGGGACTCCAGGATCATGACCTGAGCCGAAGGCAGTCGCTTAACCAACTGAGCCACCCAGGCGCCCTTTTTGCCCCCATTTTAATGATGTGGAAACAGAGGTTTCTGGAGTTTATAGGGCTTGGTACCCTGCACTAAGATCCAAAGATGACTGAAGAACAAGTCCCTTAATGGCCCAAGTGACACCCACCTTCTAGGCTATTTGAAGGGGTTCAGACCCCCTGCCCTAACCCACCCACCTTTTCACTACAGTAAGAAAGAAAGAGAAGTAAATACACGTTTTAAATAAAGATTTCACGGCACTGGAACTACGAACATCTGCGCTAACATTTGACAAGGACACTGTAGACAACACCAGGCCCAGCATATACACACATATCATTTCATGACACAATGAATAATGCTTTATTTTTGTTTCAAATTCCCTGAGATTAAGCCTTGAGAAAGGCACTTTCAAAGACCAAAGTTATCCAGGCTGTTTCCTTCTTGAGAAAAAAAGAATTATGTATGATATTGAAGTAAGTAAAAGAGCTGGTAGAAGAGAAAGGAGAGGCAGATGAGATGCTTACAAGAGAGAGCTCCTAGGTGACTGGGAGTCTCTTTAATATCTGTCCCCTTCAGTCAAGTGACCCCCTGCCGGACTGTGCAGCAGTCATCCCGCCACCCACACCTGGGGCTCCTCGGTGCCACCTGCTGGCCAAGCCTCCTACTGGTACTGGGGCCAGGCTTGTCTCTAGACTGAGGTATGTGTGTACAGGAGCATAGGTGAGAGTGAATCAGTCTGGATGCTCGTTCCATTCTCATATGCATTCATTTACCCATCCATCCGTTCATCCATCCATCCATCCATCCACCCATCCACATCCATCCACCCATCCACCCATCCACCCATCCATCCATCCATCCACCCATCCATCCATCCACCCATCCACCCATCCTCTTTTCCCTTCACCGATCCATCCATTCAAAAACTCCTTATTGAGGCATCAGGCACAGATGTTATGATAGGTGAAAGATAGACACAACCCCAGTGCTCATGGAATTCATGGCCTATACCAGTGGTTTTCAACATTGGCTACCTGGAGACTTTTTAAAACATACTGAGACATCTGTTTCAGGGAAGATTGAGTACAGGTACTTTTCCCTATTTTTTCTGCTAAGTACAATAAAAAAAAAAACCAACCAACCCTGAACACTATATATATATATTTTTAAGATTTTATTTATTTGACAGAGAGAGACACAGTGAGAGAAGGAACACAAGCAGGGGGAGTGGGAGAGGGAGAAGCAGGCTTCCCACTGAGCAGAGAGCCCGATGCGGGGCTCGATCCCAGGACCCTGGGATCATGACCTGAGCTGAAGGCAGACGCTTAACGACTGAGCCACCCAGGCGCCCCGAACACTATATTTAAAACAAACATAAGACAACTCTAAAAGGTGGAGAGGCAGACCAGCTAGGAATCCCAGGACCCAAAGAATGACACAGTGATGAGTTCCCTGGGTTTTTATTTTGCCATATATTATCTGAGCCTTTGAGCTACAAAGCTTGGCAGTTCAGAAACACTAATGGGTACAGACAAAAAAATTAAAAAGCCCCAACAAAAGTCTGCTGTGTCTAGCCAAAGGACCAGAAAAGGGGCAGCCTAGCAAAAGAGGAAACTTTTAGACTAAAACTGGTCTGCTTGCAGCCAAACACCACAGAAAACACTAGAGTCCCATTCTGATCCTGGCTAGCAGAGGCTGAGTGGAGCCAAGACTTCCGCCCTTGTCAGAATACAAGGTGACCCGAACTTCCTGCTGGGGAGGTGTCCCTACGGTCCCTATTAAGCACTTTCATCCTCATCAGGTAGAGATAAGCCCTGCACCCCACCCCCCAGAGTCAATAGAGGCCACATGGGGGAGCAGTAAAGAGGCACCTCTACCCCTCTCAGCCAGGGAGTTATTCCCGGGGCCTGGTAGAGAGCCAGAACTTGTCCCTGCTCATGAGTAATGAAGACCCCTCCCCCTTCAGGTGTCACAGAAGCTGAGGGGGGAACCTGGACTTCTACCCCCACCAGGAAGTAATAAGCTGGTGGCACACCCTCATCCCACTGCCTGTTGTTTCCCCTTCCCCAGAGCAGTGTCTCATAACACCAGATAAAACAGAAGACTTATATTTGATCCAGAGTCTCAAATGCCCATCTAAAATTCCCACATTTCAGTTGAAAATCATTTCTCATATGAAAAACTGGGAAGAGCTCATATAGAATTTTTCTTAATCAATAGATACCAACGCCAAGATGACAGGGATGCAAGGATGACCCAACAAACACTTTAAAGTAACCATCATAAAAAGGTTAAAATGTGCAAATGGGAACATCCTTGAAACAAAGGAAAAAATAGAAAGTCTGGGCAAAGAAATAGAAGAAAAAAGAAGAACCAAATGGAAATTTTAGAACCAAAACATCTGGTAACTAAAATAAAAACTCAATGGTTGGGTTCAACATCAAGATGGAGGGAACAGAGGAAAGAATCAGTGGACTGGAAGACAGGACAATAGAAATTACCCAAACTTAACATCAGAAGGAAAATAGACTGGAAGCTAAAAAAAAAAGGACAGAGTCCCAGAGATCTGTGGGACTATATAACAAAAGACTTAACACTCACGTGGGCATAGTGCTGGAAGTTGACAAGAAAGAGTGTGCGGATGAAAAGGTACTGGAAGAAAACTTCCTAAATTTGGTAAGAGACATAAACCTTCATCAAGAGGCTGGGTGAACCTCAAACAGGATAACCTCCTCTTAAAACCCACACCAGGACACATAATAATTAAACTTTGGAAAGCTAAAGAAAAAAATCTTGAAAGAAGCCAGAGAAAAACACCTTACTATAATGAGAATGACAGTAGATTTCTCATCAGAAAATGTGGCGATGAGAAGGAAGTGACATAATATTTCAGAAGCCAAAGGAAAAGAAATGTCAACCCAGAATCTCACACTCGGTGAAAATACCCTTAGGAAGCGAAGAGAAATCAATACATTCTCAGAAGAAGAACTCGTACAAGACTTGTATGCTGAAAACTACAAAATGCTGATGAAAGAAATAAAAGATCTAAATAAATGGGGAGATATACAGTGTTCACGGAGTAGAAAATTCAGCATAGTAAATGTGTCAACTCTCCCCAAATTGATGTACAGATTTAATGCAATTCCTGTTCAAATCTCAGCAAGGTGTCTTATAGATATGGATGAGACCATTCTAAAATTTATATGGAAAGACAAAGGGCTAGAATAGCTACATGATTTTTCAAAAGAAAAATAAAATGAATAAAATGAAATCAGGCTATCTGATTTCAAGGCTTATTACATAGCTGCAGTAATCAAGACTATAGTATTGGTTGAGGGGTAGGCACAGAACAATGGAACAGAATAGAGAACCAAGAAACAGGCCTGCGTAAATATGCCCAAGAGATTTTTAACACAGGTGCAAAATCAATTTAACTGGGGAAAGGGCATTTTCAACAGATGGTGCTGGACCAGTTGGACGTCCATAGGCAAAAAACTGAACCTCACTCAGAACCTAAGAAAATTAACTCAAAATGGTTCACAGACTTAAATGTAAAAAGTAAAACCATAAAACTTTTAGAAAAACTCAGAGAAAGTCTTCAGGGTCCAGGGCTAAGCAAAAGGGTCTTAGACTTGACACCAAAAGCATGACCCATAGAAGGAAAATTGATGAATTGGATCTCCCCTCCAGTTATTTACCTACTCCCATTATATTCTTTGCTGGATCTATGTGTTTCTTATGCCATCATTTCCTTTATATATATTTTTAACAGATCCACTTTTTTTAAGCTTAAGTTTATTTTACTATAACATATAAGAAGCCAGTCATCTGTTTTTTGTCATCTGTAGAAGCTTTCCATAAGAATAAATACGATGACAACAAAACAAGGTGATTAAATTCTAGCCAGATATTTTGAGGAAGGCTCTTCATTAAAAAAACAAAACAAAACAAAAACATGAGTACTTATAGGTATTAAAGATCTACCAGCACCAAATTGAGACTCTCCTGCAGGTAATCAAAAGAATCGAAAACCAATGTGAGTCAATATTAATCAACGCCACGACTGTTTACAATTTATAGTCACTTCAGGTACCACCTAAAATGTGGTAAGCACTGCCCGAGATTGTTTTGCTCCCAAATGCCTTTAAGGAAAAGTTCAAACCCTTTAGATGGCTGGCATGATATTTCCTTCATGTTTGACCCACTATACTCCAGTAAACATGAAGTCACTGGTCCCAGACCCCTCAGGTTCTTTCAGCCTTTGGGCTCTGCACATGTTATTCCCTCCTCCTGGAAAAGGATGTGCCTTTGGAGCGGGGACCTCATTTTTGTATATGACTCTCTCCTTCTGGGCCTACTTCAGAGCCTGCCCACAACAACCAGGTGAGAAGAATGAGAAGAAGAAAGAGGGGGATGGTTGATAAAGGTTGATAATGAAGACTGGAAGCCGGGCACCTGGGTGGCTCAGTCGGCTAAGCATCCGACTCTTGATTTCGACTCAGATCATAATCTCAGGGTCTGAGCTCAGTGGGGAGTCTGCTTCTTTCTCTCTCTTTCTCTCCCCCTCTCCCTCTCCCTCTGCCCCCCCCTGCTTGTGCATGCTCTCTAAAATCAATCAACCTTTATTTTTTTTAATTAAAGATTTTATTTATTTGACAGAGAAAGAGATAGCGAGAGAGGGAACACTAGCAGGGAGTGTGTGAGAAGGAGAAGCAGGCTTCCTGCCGAGCAGGGAGCCCGATGCGGAGCTTGATCCCAGGACCCTGGGACCATGACCTGAGCTGAAGGCAGCTGCTTAACGACTGAACCACCCAGGCGCCCCTCAATAAATCTTTAAAAAGAAGATGGGAAGAAAGGAGGAAGAAGGGAGGAAGGCGGGAAGGGAAGGAGAGAAAGAAGGAAGGAGGATGATGACCTACCTTTTTTTTTTAAGTTTATTTATTTATTTATTTAAGTCATCTACCTCCAATGTGGGGCTTAAACTTGTTATCCGAAGGTGAAGAGTCGCATGGTCTTCTGACTGAACCAGCCAGGCACCCCTGAATTTCTGTTTATCATACAAAACTCATCTTAAAAGTTCCTTCTTCTTTGAAGTTTTCCTATATCTTTAGATACATCTAAGCTCTCCTTCCTCTGGGTTCCCACAGTATTGTTTCCATATTTCTATTTTTTTAAAAAAGATTTATTTATTTATTTGAGGGAGAGAGAGAATCTCAAGCAGACTCCCTGCTGAGCGAGGAATCCGATGCAGGGATCTATCTCACGACCTCCGGATCATGACCTGAGCTGAAACCAAGAGTCAGATCCTCAACTGACTGAGCCACCCAGGCATCCCCCATATTTCTACTGAGGCATTTAATGCTCTGTATTCTACTGACTGACTGACTGACTGACTGAATGAATGAATGAATGAATTCAGGTATCCTTCACTTAGACTTTGACCCTTACAAGGGCAGGAGAAATATGATAGTCAACTATTATTTCAGAACCTAGCCCAGAGGTTCTTAACCATGGCTGCATGTTAGAATCCCATGGGGAGTTTTAAAAAAAAAATCCTAGGGGCACCTGGGTGGCTCAGTCAGTTGAGCGTCTGCCAGGGTCCTGAGATCAAGGCCTACATCAGGTTCCCGGCTCACCAGGGAGTCTGCTTGTCCCTCTCTCTCCACCCCTGCTAGTGCTCTCTCGCTCACTCTCTCCCAAATTAATAAATAATAAATAAATCTTTAAAAAAAATACTAATGTCTGGCTCCCACCCTCAGACAAGATTCTGATTTTCTTGGTATGAAGTGTGATCTGATTATCAGGATTTTTGAAAACTCTCCAGATGCAGCCAAGACTGTGAACCATCGCTTAGCCCAAAGCTGAATGGTAAGAGGAACTCAGTGAGTGATGAATGAGTGAATGGAAGAATTCTTTCTTTAACACATCACAGTGCTGACCCAACATGACCATTTTCAGGGTTTCATGCTATGCTAATTCATTAATATATTCAGGAACTATTAATTAAGCAATAACGTAGTACCAGGTGTTATGCTAGGCTACGCTGCTGGAGATGGAAACATGAGTAAGACTCCCACTTCTCCCCCTGTTCCAATGTGCCTTTGGGAAAGCTGGGGCTGTGTCCTTGTTGGTCCGAGAACTTTCTGTCCTGCTGGTTAATTGACCAGTGCCAACAGCAACCATCTCCCCAGTGACTGACAGCAAACCTTACTCCTGGCTGCTTCCTTTGGCAAATGTAAGGACAGACTCTATAAATTCCCAGAGAGAAAGTTCCTGGAGGGTAGGAGTGAGTCAACAGAGCAAAAAGAAAGTGGTCCTGTCTAGATCTCTCTAAGCACCGCAGAAGCGACAGGTGAGTCTCACAGGTGAAACCCTATGCTAATTAAATAACTTCTTTTTGGGTGTGTATTTACTCAAAGGAAATCTAAGGCCTTAGGATATGATTAAGATCTGAACTACCTCACACTTAAAGAGAACTTCCTTCCCAGTGGCTGCCCGCTCATACTTAGAGCTGCTTTAAGATTTGCACCACAGATTACTGAAAAGCGGAGATAATGATCATTTGTGCCGCTGCTGTTCTGGTTCAGACTTTGATAATATCTCTGCTCAACTGTTTAACAGCTTCCAAACAGCATCCTGATTCTGATCTGGGTCCCCTCACCCCATCCTACATGCAGCAGCCAGATAATCTTGCTAAAAACCACACATCCAATCACCTCTTTCTCCTACGGAAACTCTAATGGCTTGCTATTGCTGTTGGGCAACAATAGGATACACAGGACTACCCCCCTCTGTATAATACAAGGGTAACCCAAATGAAACTGGGCTGTCTTGTGTCCAGTCTAACCATGGTACTACATTCAGAAGAAATTCAAGTCCAACATCCAAGAAGAAAACAGATGGAAAATAACTTAAACCTTTCCTGAAGACTCTTAAACAGGCAAACCCCCCCCCAAAAAAACCCACATAAAACCTAAAGCACCTCTTGTCCCATCTATTACCCTAATGTGCCACTTCCCGTGTCAGCAGCTTCCATCAAATCTCTCCCTCTCCTCTTGAAAACTGTAGTTTGCATTGGTTCCCACTTTTACTCTTTCTCCCATCCACACTCCAATCTTTCTGACCTATTGAAGACACCTTGCATTTCTAACAGAAATCCACTTTGCTTTCCCGGTGCTTTCTCTTCTTTTCCTGTAAACTACTCCAATCAGCACCACAGAAGCCCAAGAGACAAGCATTCAAAAACAGATTCCACTCTGGAAACCGAGGGACAGTGCCAAGCGGTGGCATGTTAAAACCTTTGGCCTCGCACAAGAACCGTTTCCCTCGGGATGGACCCAATTTCCCATGTAGCCTCCTCTTCTGGGACTCCACGTTGCTTCCACAGACCTGGCTTTCACACACCCCCATACCTTTGCAAATGCTGTTCTCTCTGCCTGGGCTGCCTGTTCCTTCCCTCTCAGCCTGACAACACATTCAATTAATTCTTTACAACCAGCTCTGATGTCACTTCCTCTAGGACTTTCTCAGTTCCAACAGACAGAGTTCATTGGCTTCCTTCTCTAGGGTTTTTCTGAACTTTGTACAGACCTCGGTTGTAACCCCTGTCAAATTGGGTTGTAATTCCTTAATTACTGACCAGACTTTTCATTAGACCTGAGGTGCCAAATTTAAGTCTGAGTCATCTCTGTGTCCTCAGCCCCAAGAACCAGGGAGTTGCTCAATAAACAGTTACTGAATGCTCTAGAAATATGCTCCAGCTACGAGTGCTGCAGAAAAGCATTTCCCAGTGTTCTCCCCTCTGCTCATTAGCCTGGGAGCTCATGTCACAGTGGAGCTTGAAAGATCGGCCCTGGCACTCACACGGCTATGTCTGGCCAGCCCCCCAAAGGGTAGTCAGTCCCTCCCTCTGACCCCAGCCAGGCCTGGTTTCTTGCCTAGTCAAAAATAAATGAAGTTAAAGACAGCCCAGCAATTAGGCATGAGAATGCAATAAAGGCACGCAGACTTGAAAAGAAGTCAAACTTCTCTATTTGCAGATGACAGGATCTTGTATCTAGAAAATCCTAAGGGTTCTACAAGAAAATGATCAGAGCTAATAAAAGAGTGTGGGGGCCCTAGGTCCTCAGTTTGGGATTGGAGGGGCCCTGCTGCCACCTGGATCCACCTCCCCGTGGCATTTGCCAGCACACCTTCCTTCTAGGAAGCTCCTCGGCAGCAGAAGCCATGTCCTCATCAGTCTGACAGCCTCATCTGCCAGCTCTGCTTGGTGCACAGTAGGTATGCATATCACAGGGCTTCATCAGGGATGGAATGATGGGGTGGGGGGAATAGTCTACTAACGAGGACACGTCTGTCCCTTTTGGCATGTACCAGAGTGATGGCATCACTCAGATGTGGGGTATGAGGATAATCTGGCAGGCACATGTTGTGGGTAGGGGGAAGGTTGTCCCCTTCCCTGCCGACAGCTCCCCATGCATCCAGTCCCCATCCTTTGCAAATCTGCAGAGGAGCCATCCTAGAAAGAAGAGCCCACTCTTCATGGCACAGGATTTGTCCACTCATCTTTGTTTACCGTGCATCTGGCTCATAGTAGGTGTTTGGTTAATATTTGTTGAATGAATTTGCTGTGTGACTTTGAATACTTCTCTCAACCTCTCTGGATCTCCTCTGTTAAACAAGGGGGGTCTCACTAGATCAGAGGCTTTCAAACCTCCCACCAGTTCTCTTGGTAGCACAACTACTGGTTCTTACAAAAATTTATAATCATAGAAAAGCAGGTTGCTCTGGTTGGAGGAGAGGAGTGGAGGTCCCAGAGTCCCATCTGCTTGGCTCTTCCCCTCACTCTTTGTCCCAGAATCCCCAGAAACCCCTCAGAATACAGTTTGATAACAATTGTGCTTGAGGAACCCTAAAGGTCCTTACGGCTATAAAATTCAGATTGCTCTTTAAGGAACATCTGCATTTTAAGAGAGTGACTCTGTAAAGGGAAAGCCCTTTCTGACACATTTGGACAACTATTATTGTGTGTCTAATGTGCTTGAATGGTGGCACCGGAGGCCCCTAGATTGGAAGGGAGAGGTAGGGTTGACTCGAGATGGAGGATGGATGCGTCCCAATGCCTTGACACCACATTGGGTAGAGAGTACCACTTGCTCTGCCTGGACTTGTTTGTAATTTGGCCCTGGCTACAGAGCCTGTCAGCAGTCAGCAACCTGGACCACTGTACCTTCCTGTCAGCCTGCCATCTTTTTCCTACACGGGCATCTGCTTCATAAATGGTTGTCAAGAGAACCTTCCTAATCCAGGGAAGTTACAGCTGTGAATATGCAGCATCTTTCGGTTCCTTGTCCTGGCCCAACCCCGGCTTGTCCTTCACCCCCACCCTGGCCCCTGCCTCCAGCTACTTTGCTATTTCCCCAGTTCCTGAGCCCAGGGCATAGGTGTTAAAGAGAGGCTGTTAGTGCCCTATGCCATCAAAACAACCACACAATCATTGGCATATAGGATTAATGGACGATTTTAAGGAAAAACTGATATAATGATGTTCACAGTGACATTATTCAAAAGGTGGAAGCAACCCAAGTGTCCATCAACAAATGAGTGAATAAACCAAGTATGGTCTCTACCTACAATGGAATATTTATTATTCAGCCTCAAAACGGAAGGAAATTCTGACCCTTGCTACAACAAAAATGAACCTAGAGGACATTGCGCCAAGTAAAATAGCCAGTCACAAAAGACATATATTGTGTGGTTCTATAGTTAAAGCACGTTTATAGAGAGAAAGTCGAGTGATGGTTGCAGGGGCTGGGGAAAGGCGGAATGGGGAGTTGGTGTTTGATGGGTACAGAGGTTCAGTTTTGTAAGATGAAAAAGGTTCTGGCCAAGCAACTCCTTGCAACATTCTGGGATAGGGTGTCTAACATGAAAGGATTCTTCAGTTGAAGGGGATCTTTAGAGGGAATCTTCCTGGGAATTCAAGGCAGATTGAATGTGAGTGCCTAGTAGATGTAGGGCATGCACTGAATTGTTACATTTTACATTTTTTTACAAACACATATTCCCACCTCCAGATACTTGAGGGACCAGCAACCCCAGTGACACCATCTGCCTTGATTTCTCCTCTCAGTTCAGTCAAGGAGTCAGGGGTTGGTCATCTCTTTCCTGCTCCCGGGGAAGCAGGATCGTGAAGGACACCAGCTAGGAAAAGGGACCCTCTGAGAAGCAGGGAACCCTTCCCAGGTAATTACCCTCCACTTGTCTGTTCCTTAAGTTCACACGACCTGGTAAAGGCAGTAGAGGCAAACAAAGCTTACAGGAGGCAGCCCAAGCCTAGAAGGGTAAAAGCAGCACCATGTCCCCTACATAAAACACCAGAAAGCAATTTACTGTCTCCGGCGCATTTTCACCTGCCACGGGCAGCCTCGGGAAGCGCTGGGGATTCCACACCTCTCACTGCCTGCTATTTCCCAGGGCTACTGGAGGCTCCACATGTTTGGAGGAAACACAAGTATGGGCAGGCTCAGCCTGGAGCACCCCAGGTTCCAGCAAGCAGCCTAACCCACCTCAGTGACAGTTCTTATGGGGGACGGGATTTTCAGGAGAATCAGGAGGCGTCAGACCTCAGAGAAGTGACTCTGCCAAGATCACACAGCAAGTCAGGGGCAAAGATGGAGACAGCACTCAGGGCTTCTTATGCCCAGGTCTGCTTCTTTCCAGGACCACCAACTCACACTGAGAGCTCGTACGAGGGTCTGGGTGGGGTGCCAGGGGATGACATGCATTCTCCTACTAAATGGCCAGCACAATGCTAGGGGCTAAGTACTATTATGATTTCTTTTCCAGATAAGGAAACCAAGGCTGAGAGAGGTTAAATAACTTGCCAAAGGTCAGAGAGCTGACGGGAGGCAGACCCTGAATTTTTTTTTTTTAAAGATTTTATTTATTTATTCATGAGAGACAGAGAGAGAGAGAGAGGCAGAGGGAGAAGCAGACTCCCAAGGAGCAGAGAGCCCGATGCAGGACTCGATCCCAGGACCCTGGGATCATGACCTGAGCCGAAGGCAGACGCTTAACCATCTGAGCCACCCAGGCGCCACAGACCCTGAATTTTTATCTGATTATATCTAACATCTCCTCCCTTATTTTAAAAGTGTGTGTGTGTGTGTGTGTGGTTTTTTTTTTAAACAAGACATAAACACAGGAAACAGCACAAATCTAATGAGTTTACTCAATAGATGATTATAAGACACATACAACCCAGGTCAAGAAAGAGGACTTTGCCCCCCAACCCCCACCCTTGAAGCAAGCCTGACCAGTCCCTGAACTCTGCCTCCTCCCTCTTTGCTCACGCTGTTCCTTTTTTCTGCACTACTCTTCTACAAAATCAGGACTGACCTACTGAGATCCTGCCCAACCCAGAGGCCCAGCCCAAGGTCTACCCCTCCTGAGAGGCTTTCCTGATTCCTACTACCTGGCCTGGTCAGAACCTCTGTCATCTCTCAACAGGATAGGCTTTTGCACACCTCTCTTATTTTCTTTAGCACATTCTATCTGAATTTGTTGGTCTAAGTAATAATCATCTAAGGTCAGTCATCATTATTGAGGACTTTCATTGTGCTGGTCACCATGCAAAGAACTTAAATGCATTGTCTCATTTAACATGTAAACCTCTATAACCATGTCCATTTTAAAGACTTGGAAACTGAGGCTCAGAAATACTAAGAAGCTCAAGGTCACAGTTAGCAAGGAACAAAGCCAGGCATTCATTCCTCCAATCAATCAATCAGTCAATCAATCATTATTTATTAAGGGCCTATAATATACTAGACATATACTAGATGTTGGGAAAATAGCAGGAATCAAGTCAGAAAAATTCCCATCCACAGAGAGCTATCATTCTAGTGGGGAGACACAGTTCATTAAAAAAAAAAAAAAAGTAAAATACTACATTAGGTGATAATGAGTGCTTTGAGAGAAAACAAGGGGATTATTATGTCTGGGGTAGGTGTGCTATTGTATAAAGGATGATCAGGGTGATGTGGTGGCATCTGAGCAGAGGCCTAAAGGAAGTGAGGGAATGAATCACGCAAAGATCTGGGAGAAAGAGCATGACAGGAGGAGGGAACAGCCTGGGCAAAGGCCCTGGACACATCCTTGACATGTTTGATAAACACCCAGGACATCAATATGGCTGGAGCTGAGTAAGAGATGAAGGCAGAGAGGTGGTAGAGATGAGATCATCTGGGGCCTTACAGACATGGTAAGTACTTTGGTTTCGACTTTGAGGGAGATGGGGAGCCACTGGAGGATGGCTCCTAGAACCCATGCTCTTCATTACTATGCTATACTTTCGGATCATTACTTGAATGAGTGCCAAAAGGTACTTGCGGACATTTTTCTCATTAAAACCAGCAGGATGGCAGCCAGAGAGCCAAAAAAAAAAAAAACCAAAAAAACCCAAAAAACAAGAGATAGCAAGATCTGAGCTTACAGGGCTGGCATGACCATCCCCTTGCTTGTCAGGAGGCTCTGTGGCCCCCACAGCACAGGACTGGTTGGGGTGCTGGGGTGACCTGAGTGTGTCCTCTAACTGAACTTGGCAAAGTGTAAACTTCCCAGGCCTGTCCCTGGGAAGGTCTCAGCCCCTCCATGAAATGTGTCCTAGAGGCAGAGAGAAAAGGCAATTTCTGTAATGACTCACTGGAGAGAAATGAAAATTGTGTCCAGGCTGGAAAACAATCCATTTGAAAGTCACACATTTGCCTCCAGAATATATATGTATATGTATATATATATATATGTGTATATATATATATATATATACATATATATATATATACATCTCTTAACTCCAGGGTGCTCTGCTCATGGGATCCTGGGGTCTTCGGGGGACTAAATGAATATACCAAAAATAATAAGTTTATTCAGTGCTTACTATGTCCCGGGTGCATACACTATTTCATTTTGTCCTCAAGGCAGTTTTGCAGGGTAGGGATTATGAACCCCATTTAAGGGATGGAAAACCAAAGCCAAAGCCACAGAGCTGCTAAGGGCAGAGGGGAGATTCAAATCCAGGTCATCTAAGGCTAAGACCTTTGCTCTACCCATTAACAGCTGGACTGGATGTGATCTGCCTTGTGTTGACACTGGGATAGGATCCAGAGGCAAGCAAGACAAACCCCTACCCTCCAGAAGTTGTACCTACAGTCTACCTAGGCATGTAGCTGAGTGATGATGGACAGGTAATTAGAGTCAGCCTCCCAATTTGAGCTCCATCTCTTATTAGCTGAGCCTCAGGATCGTCCTCTGTAAAATGGAGCTAATAATTCTTTCCTTGTAGGGATGTCCACTGAGACAATACATAGAAAGTGTACCGAACAGAGAGCTTCGCATGTAGCAAGCCCTCAATAAACAACTGGGTTTTTTGGCTACCACTGGAGAGACAAAACTCACATTAAAAATGATGATCTAGCCCTCTGGTTCTCAAACTTGTCTTCATGGAAGATGCTATGAATTGAACACTTGTGTCCCCCCGATTCATATGTCAAAGCCCTAACGTCCAATGCGATGGTATTTGGAGATGGGGCTTTTAGGAGGTAATTCGATTTAGATGAGGTCATGAGATTGGAGCCCCCATGATGGGATGAGTGCCTTTACAAGATGAAGAAAATACACCTTATGGGCCCCCTTTTGTTTATCTGCTGACCTAGTTTCAGTGGTCCACAACACCCACCCTTCTTGACAGCTGTCAGGGCACAGGCTAGACAGACCCCCTGGACCTGTAGGGATGGCCACTCTCCTTCTTTGGGTCTTGCAATGGCTCCCCATCCCCCAACCCCCCAATGTGTGCATATTGAAGGTTCCCTTTGTAAAGACTGTGCTAATTTTGTGAATCTTCTTAAAACCACTCTGGAAGGGAGGCCTTTTGACTACCACCCCCCCTCCGTTTTATAGACTAAAAAACCAAGACTCAGAGAGGTAGTCTTGTCCAAGGTCACACGGCCAGTACGTTAGAGTAGTCTTGTCCAAGGTCACACGGCCAGTACGTTAGAAAAACTCAGACTCCAGCCCAGGTCTGTCTGAGTCTTGAACACCCCACTCTAAACCTCTGCTGAGTTTTGACTTAACTTGGCCTTGAAGGCTTGGCATGACTCGCTTCTACCTGCCTTTCCTGCCTCTCCCTGCCCACCACCCCGCCCCCCGCCCACCACTGCCACTCCCTGCCCACCATCCACCCCTGACCCCTAACTTCAATACATCCAAGTATCTCACACCTCCATGTTACTGCTCCTGTTGTTCCCCACCTCCAGGAATGCCCTTTCCCCTGCAAATCTCCAGAGACTTCCATCCGTCCTTCAACTCCCCAGCCAAGTGCGCCCCACACTCCACTCCCCTGGGGTTCCCTCCATCACAGCACCTCCACCCTGCTGGCATTGTCTGTCCTCCTGTCTGCTCCTTCCTACGAATCTTCATGCCCCTCGAGGTTACAGACAGCGTTTTCTGCCCCAGGCGCTGGGCACAGGGCCTGGTCCCCAGCAGTCACCTGGGAATTATAGAGCGACTTGACTAGGGAGCTTGAAAATCAGGTAAGGAACCAGACAGACATAGTGTGAGTTCCAGTTCCACACCACACCAGCTGTGTGACCCTGGGCAAGTCACTCTACCTCTCTGAGCCTCAGTTTCTGCATCTGTAAATTATTGTGGGGACGAAATAACATAATTATAGGCAAAGAGCTTGACACATTGAACACACAACAAATCCTAGCTATGATCATGATGGTGTCAGTCGAGTAATTTATTTATAAGTGAATATGGCCACAGATGCAGGGGGAGCCAGGTGGTGGGAGGACAGGGAGTCAGGTACTGAAAGGACGTCCAGGCCAGCAGGCCGATTTTGGTATCCAAGGATGGGAAAACAGCCAACCAACAAGTGTCAGCGGTCAGCTGCTGGGTGTACCCCCGCTTCCAGCCAGGTGGACCACAGGGATAGGGCATCCAGGACCTGAGTAAAGTCTGACTCCAAGACAGCCGACCTCTGGCAGCAGCAGAGAGAAGTTTGTGAGCCTAGGTTTGGGTAGAGTGGGGAAGTGGCTGAGCTACTGAAAATGTCCCACATTCATGCGCCAGGGGCTTGCTAAGTGCTAAGTGCTTTCCATGCCTCATTTTGTCTCCACAGCAACCTTAACGGGTGATGCTCTTTGTGTCCCCTTTCACAGAGGAGGAAACTGAGGCCCAGACGGGTTAAGAAACTTGCCCAAAGACCAGATGGTGAAGGTGGAGCCAGGATTTGAAGCCAGGCAGTCTGGTTCCAGAAAACTGCTCAGACCCTCCAGCCCCACATCGAGGGACCTGGGCAGGGCAAAGCCCAGGGGTGGGGGTCCAGGGCCCCAGAACCAAGGGATCCCCACGTCAGGGATTATGTGATCTGAGCAGTTTCTGCACAGTGTGTTCTACCTGGGGTGGGTTGTGCTTCTCCAGCAGGAAGAATTTATCCCTGGAGAGCGGCCAGATACAGCTTGGGGGGCGGCAGCGCATACATTTCCCACATCCTCAGCCCTACCTCCTGGGAAGAGAGGCACCGATGAGAGTCCTGTGTCACCAGCGAAATTGCCTCCAAATTGCCTTCTTCATTAACTGTACAAATTTGCATCTTAATTAGGCTTAATGGAATACAATTACCAGACCCCAAGTTTCATCCTCTCTGATTCCCAAGCAAGGGTGCCACAGAGGAAGGCCAGAAGCCAAAAACATGGTGCCAAGGAGAGCCGGGCTGGGCTTGCCCCGCAGGAAATCTCGCACCTGGAAGAGGAGGGTCGAGGCAGGGGTGGTGGGGAGATGGTAGTCGGGGTGTCCAGGCCCCTGAGATGAGAAGCTGAGGATAGCCTGGGCTTTGGATGTGGCAGGAAACTGGGCTCCACCTCTGACCAGCTGTGGGACTGCAGCGGTCTGCTCTCTTTGAGCCTCAGTTTTCTCCTGCAAAAAATGGGACAGTGAAAACATTTGCCACTGGCTGGCTTCTGGGATCAAATGAGATCACATGTATGACAACACCTGGCCCAGAACCTAGTATCTAGTTTGTTCTCTTTCTCATGCCGTCTCTTTCTACGCTGCGGACTCAGGAGGTCATGCGGAGCCGAGCCCTGCCTACCCCTTCCTGATTCAGTGAGTATGATCTTGCATCATCCCCTCCATGCTCTAGCCACACACTCCTCCGAGTCCTTGGAAAGCTCTAAGCTCTTTCCTGCCTCAAGGGCTTTGCAAGTGCTCTTCCCTCTGCGTGGATCACCGGGCCCCTGACTCTCTGCTTTAATACTCATGCTTCCAATCTGCACTCAAGTGTCACCTCCTCCAGGAAGCCTTCCCTAGCCCCTACTACACTCTCCTAACACCCTTTATCTGTGGGATTATTTCACTAGGGCCCCTCTCTCCTCTGCTAGACAATAAGCTCCCTGAGTGTGGGAAAAACTTCCATCGTGTCCTCTGCTGTTTCTCCAGCTCCTGGTTTAGGGTTTATCACACAGGTCCTTCCTTCATGTTTGTTTAATGTGCACATCTCCCTGAGCCACACTGAATTCATCTGTCAAATGGGAATCATACCCCACCCTCACGTCACGGTGTTGTGAAATGATTAAACAATTTTTGGTACACAATAGGTCCCCTTGGACCATCACTCCATGCCCCCATTCGTTTTGATTAAGGAAGAGTCAGACGCAGCAGTGTAGCTCAAAGAGCAGCTGGCTAAGAGACAGCAGAACGTAGAGGGAGCCTGGAGGCTGACACCACATAGGATCAGGATGGAAAATCTGGAAGGAACCTTAGAAATGATCCAATTAATTTGTTCCCAAACAAAGGCTCCTTTAGATCTTCCCACCATGAAATAATTTCATCTACCACAAAACTACATGAATTAAGGGAAAGTACACTCTCCCAGCTTTGAATTACTCAAAGGCATTCTGTTTTATCGGCCTGGTGCTGCCCAGTGTGAGGGGAGCCGTGCGGAGACACCTTGCCAAGCAACTCGAGCAAAAAGGAAGGCCCGCAGGGCCTGGGCTGCAGGAAAATGATTTCCTTTAGCTTCCCAAAATGTTAACAACAGCCTCTGGAGGCCGGGTACAAGGGCCAGAGTTAAGAGTTGCATGGGACCACACAAAGGAAAAAGCTCTCTGCTTTTATTTTTCCAAGCTCGACCTGCTTCCTGTTGGCAGCTCAGCAAGTGCATCACTCCAGCCTGGTGAGGACAGCTTTCTGCCCAGAAGGCTCCCTCTCAGGGGGCAGTGACAGCCTTGGTAACACCTTGAACTTACAGATAGCGCTCGTCCTACAGAGTCTGAGGCCGTGTTGACTTTTCAGCCTGTTTCTTGGAAGGCCCACGTCTGACCTTATGTCCTCATGAAACTTTACAGAGATTTCCTGTTCTGATCCCCACTCTTATGGCACGCCCCAAAGTATCCAGTACTCGGCCACTTCCCCTTGGCTCTTCTCCCACTCGCCATTCTCTGTCCCTTCCGCCACCCTCCACCATCTCTCTGGGTTCATCTCTGCTTTGATCCAGCTGCACAGTTACTCAACATCCATTAAACCCTGTGCCCTTTCACAGCCCGGGGGCAGGTGCATGTTCCCTCTGCTTGGCCGCCAAAAGGTCTTCCTCATAGGAGAACCTGGCGATCCCTTACACAGGCAGCAGGGTTTTCCCTGCATTCCACAGTAGTTCCTGCTGTCACCAGAGCCTGCCTGTTGCAGTGCCTCTCGAACTGGAGGCCAGTGGTTTATTGGCACATCTGCCTCCCCTTCTGCACTGAAGGCTCTTCTGAGAAACACACTATTCCTCCGTGCCCCCTAGCTCCAGCTCCGGACAGGGCTGGAAGGCACGGGGCACGGGGGGCAGGGCGGGGGAGGTTGGATGTTTTTGTCTAGCTCAGTGGATTCCCTAAAACTGCCCACAGATGTAAAGAGGGCAGGAGTGCCTTTCTGGGGAGAGACCATCGAAGGGATCTATTCCCCCGCAAAGGTAAAGAACCTCCACCCTAGACCCTGGGTGTCTCCATGGAAGGGAATGTGTCAGATTCTTTCCTGTAATGCACAGCCCTGCACAGAGCAGACCCTTAATATAAAATACTATCAAGTCATGGAGTTTTTTTGAGTTGGAGATTTAATCCAACCTTCCCATTTTACAGGTGGAAAAGCTGAGCCCCAGAGCAGGAAAATGACTTACTCATCTGTCAGCCAGTTGGAATGCTTAGGGGAAACGCCTTCTCTCTTATGATAGGAAGTAGAGATGTTAATATTAATGAACTAGTTAATTAATATTAATTGATTCCCCAATCATTTTTAAGCACCTACTATGTGCAGGGTATAACTGGGGGGATATAGAAATGACCGACACACAGGCCCTCCTCTTGGGGAGCTCACCAGCAACCGGGAGAGAAGACGCACACATGGATTATCAAGATACACAGATAGAAGAGTCCAGAAGAAGGAGGAATGACTTCCTGGGAGGCTGGGGCGGGGCGGGGGGCAGGGCGCAGGTGGCACTTTGGGAAGGCTTTGTGCGGAAGTGGTATCCAATCTGTGCACAAAAGATATCCCAGACCCCCCGATGCTGGAGCCAGAGCCCACGCCTCTGCTCTATTCCCCACTCGGTCCCAGACTGTACTATCTCTCCATGGTACAGTGTAATCGTTAGGATGATTTAGGCTAAAAGTAACAGAAAACCCCAACTCACTTGGCTTATGTAATAAGGAAATATATTCTCACCCTAACAAGAAGTCCTGAGTTAGGGCAGCTCCAGGGTTGAATTCAACATCTCAAGGACATCATCAAGGACTTCAGTCCTGTCCATCTTTTGGCTCGGGCATCCTTTTTTTTTTCTTTTTTTTTTATTATGTTATGTTAATCACCATACATTACATCATTAGTTTTTGTTGTAGTGTTCCATGATTCATTGTTGGCATATAACACCCAGTGCTCCATGCAGAACGTGCCCTCTTTAATACCCATCACCAGGCTAACCCATCCCCCCACCCCCCTCCCCTCTAGAGCCCTCAGTTTGTTTTTCAGAGTCCATCGTCTCTCATGGTTCGTCTCCCCCTCCGATTCCCCCCCTTCATTCTTCCCTTCCTGCTATCTTCTTCTTCTTCTTTTTTTATTTTTAACATATAATGTATTATTTGTTTCAGAGGTACAGGTCTGTGATTCAACAGTCTTACAAAATTCACAGTGCTCACCATAACACATACCCTACATCCTTAATGTCTGTCAGGAATATCCTCAAACCTGATCACCTCCTGGTCTCAAGATGGCTGCCATTGGCTTAGAGGTCACACCCAGACAAGACAACATCCTGAGGAAGAACCATCCCTCTCCATGTGTGTCTTCCTTACTGGGAGTTAGCCAGGCAGGGAAATTGCAGGCAGCAGGAACAGTGCGTGCAAAGGCCCTGGGGTGAATGAGAGAGAGAGAGAGAGATGACTCTTGGGACTGGCAGCATGCTTCATGCATAAGTGCAAGACCTCTGAGTCAAAGAGATTTACTTTTCAATCCTGAGGTCAGTACTAATGGGGAATATGACCACAGGCAAACTGCTTGACCTTTCAGTGCCCGAACTGTTTCACCCATAAATAATATAGGGTTAATAATACATGTCTAACAGGGTGTGTGGCTCAAATAAGGTCAAGTCCATAAACCTCTCACCACAATGTAAATTCTCAATTATCATAATTATCATGTTGTGAGGATTGGACCCTACAATGAAGAGGTGCACGGAGAGAGATGGGTGGGGCCCAACTGGCTCCTCCCCCTGGTTCTCTAAGGCAGACAGGCTGGACTTGGGCCACCCAAAAAGTGGCCACAGCCTCGTGTGACCAGTAAGCCCTTGAATGTGGTGGGTCTGAATTGAGATGGGTTCTAAGTATAAAATACACACAGGTTTGAAGACTTAGCCCCACGCCCCCCAATGTAAAATATCTGATCATTATCTTCATAATTGTTTACAATGGTTACACGTTGAAACGATAGTATTTTGGATATATTGGATTAGATAAAATATGCTATTGAAGTGAATTGTACCTGTCTCTTTTTACTTTTTAAAATGTGGCTACTAGGATATTTACAATTACGTTTGTGGCTGGGATCCTATTTCTACTGGATAGTGGCGGGCTAAGCACATCATCCCACTGCAAAGGTCAAGAAACACAAAGACGAACACATTCAACGCCTGCCTGCCTTCTGTGGTTAAGAGGGTACTGTGGGGACGAGGGACGCGGCATCAACTCCTTGGCCAGCGCTCATTCCACTCTCTCTCCTCTCACTCACTTAGCTGGTGTGATGGCGGTGGCACTCCCCACCCCACCCCAGCTCTCTTGTTTTTCAGTCTCTGGTCTGTCCTTAGTTTGTCTAGCCTGTCTTCTCCAGGTCCCCAGCTTCTTCTTTGCTTAACGAGCCCCACTTCTTGGAACCGTTGACAAGTGGCACTCTCGATACACAGACAGGGAGGGAGGACTGTTCAAGCAGCTGATTACTGTTCTGTGAGAGGTGGACTGAGCCCTAAATACTGGCCTTGCAGCCAGCTCTGGGGGTGGGGGGACGGGAGAGGAGCTCATCAGCTGGGTCCCCAAGACCACTGATACTCGAGGGCTCCAAACACACATGGGGGCGCCTGGGTGGCTCAGTCGGTTAAGCATCTGATTTTGGCTCAGGACATGATCCCAGGGTCCTGGGATCGAATCCCACATTGGGCTCCCTGCTCAGAGGGGAGTCTGCTTCTCCCTCTGCCCCTCCCCCCCACTTTTACGCCCGCACTTACACTCTCTCTCCTGCCCTCTTTCACAAAAATAAATAAATAAAATCTTTAAAAAAAACCCCAAAAACAAAAGATAAAATAAACACATATGAAGACCCCCACCCTTCCAGGGCACAGTGTCAGGAATCCTTGATGGCTACTGCACTGTCACCATCTTCAGTTTGGGGACATCTCCAGCTGGAAGTCTCAGATGCCTGAGACTCAACCCATTTGAGCTGTTTCATCACCTGTAGCAAACGCTTCTGGTGCCCAACGCTTCTGATGCCCCACCCATACATCTTTGGTCTACTCTGAGACAGCTGTCTACACCACCAGAGAAAGTTCTCTCTCCACCCCCAATGAGGAGTAGGATGGAAGTGCTGGAGAGTTAGCACCCCAGGAGCGACACGCAACCAGCTTCAGGGGACCACGCTCAGGCATGACCCAGAGTCTGTCCCTGGTTCCCAGGCAGGCTGAGGCACTGCCCACAGCAGTGATCCGTGCACCAACACACCTTGCGTCAACATTCTTCCTTGCCCTGGCTCATTTCCCACTCCTACCTGGAATACCTAACAAAGTGCTTACCCAAATCCTTGCCTCAAGCTCTGCTTTGAGGAGAACCCAAACTAAGTCATCATCTTTCCCCCAAACTACATCTTCTTCCATGGATGGCATTGCTCTCCTCTCAGATGCTGTGCCTAGAAAACTGGGAACCACCCCTGACTTTCCCCTCCAGCTCACCTCTTGTATTCCAACCATCTCTAAGTGCTGCCCATTCTGCCTCCTAAATGCTTCTCAATTCCATCTACTTCTCTGGGTCATTTTGCCACCATTTCTGGGCTGGGCCCCCATTGTCTCTCATCTGGACAGCTGCTCTAGACTTCTGTATCCCTGCCTTAACTTTTGATCCTAAATCTGCCCAAACCTGCCAAGCCCTGCCAGTATCTCTAAATACTTCCTGGACAACTCCTCTTGGAGGTGCACCTCAAACTTGGCGTTTCCAAACCTCCTTCTGGGGCACCTACATCAGTGACTGGTTCCCCCCGACCTTATCAGCCACATGCCTGGAAAGCAGGAAGTCACCCTCAGTAATTCTCTTTCCTTTACACCCCATTTCTGCCTTGGAAATTTCTTACACATCAACCCTCACCTATTGTTTTCATGTCACTGCCTCCGTTCAGGTGGTCCACGTCTCCCAGCAGGAATACTCTGACTCTCTCCTAACTGGTCTGTCTGCCTCCATTCTTGCCCTCCCTGATCCCTTCTCTGTTGCTCTTGGAGGGATTTTCCTAAGATGCCAATCAGATCATGCCACCAGTCCTGACTCTTCACTGGCTCCCCATCTCCTCCAGGATGAATTCCATAAAGATCCCTTATAATGTGGGTCCAAACAGCCTTCACTTCCATCTTCCCCCACAAAGCCCATGGCTGAAGCCCCCCCCCCGACTATTTATACTCTTTCTTGCCTTGGGCCTTAAGGCTGTAAGGGGTGGGCCCAGGGATGGGGGTCTCCCT
>NC_138369.1:45040423-45090793 GCF_054177405.1 Leptonychotes weddellii | reverse complement strand
AATATATCCTGCCAGTCCTTTCTGGCCTGCCAGGTCTCTGTGGATAGGTCTGTTGCCAATCTAATGTTTCTACCATTGTAGGTTACATATCTCTTCTCCCGAGCTGCTTTCAGGATTTTCTCTTTGTCTATGAGACTCGTAAGTAATATTAGCATTCTAATTTGGGATCTTGAGCCTGGATGTTCCTTCTCATCCTGAATTACAGACTTACTTCCCCTTTGTCCCGCCTCCTTAGTCTCCAACCTTCACCTCACACAATAGATTCTCTTGTCTAAGCTCCCTTCACCTTGAAACTAGTTTAAGAGGAAAACACTATCCTCAAAGTCAGACGGACCTGAGGTAGAACCCTGACTCTGCAACTTCCTAGTTGCATGGCCCCGGCTGGGCAAGATTCCCTCAGCTTCTGCTTCCTCATTGGGGAAATGCAGATGGTAGGAGCTCTCTCACAGGGCTCCTGGGAGGATTAAATGGAGTCGAGCAAGGCACATGCTCGGACATAGAGAAGGCATTCAATAAATGACAGCCGTTATGACTGAGGTAAGATAGGGACTGGATTAGTCAGCACAGGAGCGGTTATGCTGCAGGAACACATCAACACCCAAATCTCAGAGGTATAACCAAGCCAAGGTTAATTTCTCACTCAAGCTAAGGGGCCAGTGCAGCTCAGCAGGGGATGCTGCTCCATGTGGTCACTCAGGGAACCAGGATGAAGAGGCTTCATTGTTTGAAATATTGTTATTAACACCACAGGGGAAGACAGTGCCAAGGAAGTGCTTTGGACTCAACTAGTTTGAACCAGTCACTGGCCCTGATTGGCTGCAAGGGGCTGGGAAATGCAGGGAGCACATGCTCTATTAGATGAGCATTACTCTATGTGATACAGAACCAAGTTTTGTTCACTTTTGATTCTCCTACAGTGCTTAGCACCATGCCAGGCATGTTAGAGATGATCAACACCATGCCAGGTTTATTAGAGAAATTAAGACCCAGGTCAAAAAGAAGGCTTCTCTGATGATATCATAATTTCCAAGCAAAAATGGTTTTCTCTCTCTTCTTTTTCACTTTAAGCAGATGTTTGCTGTTCTCACCCTCTAGTGGATCATTGACACAGGTATTTCAGTTTTATAGACAACAGTTGTTTTGAGGAAGTTTGCAAATGCCCTTTGACTGAAGGGAAAACCCCAGGTCATGTCCAGACCGTGAGTTCACACTTGATAGAGGAAGAAGAGAAGAGGGGACAGGACTGCCCGGGACAAGGCAATGAAACATTTGCATCTCTCAACAATGCTTCCCAGTGCTTCTCGAGCCCTTCCTCTGGGCCCTTGGGTCACCTGGGGGTGGGTGGGTGGATGATGGTTATGGGAATCAATGCATGAGGCAGTATGGCTTGCCCATGGACCCAAAACAAGGCAAGGGTAGACCAATGTTCCTGCCACACTTTTCCCTTCTTCCCAAACCCTGGCAAAGTCCTCCTTCTTGCCCAACATTCACAGAAACTATTGTGGGTCACAAGATATCAGTACATCTACTCAAGAGAACTGCCGCTGACCACCCCCTGCCCTTAGCCTGGATGGAAAAAGGGGGCTCAGGAAAGATTCTTTCCTACAGGAAGGAATCACCTAGCACCCCGTTCTCCTCTGGGTTCACAGGTGTGTTCTGGTCCTGGCTCTGCCACCTGCCACTGGGTGACTTTGGATAACACACCACTCTTCCCTGGGCATCCCTTTACTCACCTGTAAAGTCAACATGCGTGGAGTGCAGCCTGACAGAAGGGCTGGGAATGTGCAGATGACTAAGCCATGAACCTGACTTCCAAGCAGAGGAATAGGTCAAGTAGGGGCCATGAGGACTGCCTACACCAGCAGCCCAGGCACAGACAACAGGGATGGGGGAAACAAGGGAACTGGGTGGGAGGGGAGCTGTGGAGACCTGGCACCTACATGCTGACACCTAAAAACACTTTAAGGACACATTTTCAGGTGACTTTCCAAATGAGCTTATTCCAGTTTCTTAGGAGCTCCCTGTGTTTATGTCATAGGAGATGAAAAACTTTTGATTTACTAAGGTCATTCTGTTGCTGCCTTAATCTTTGTCCTCAGCGGCAGGCAGGGCTCACCATAATGACCTGAGGTTGGTTTATTCCAAGCCTTTGGGTCCCCTCTATTTCCCTTACCCTGAGGTCTGGGAAGAAGGCAGGTCTGGAAATGTATAACCCTGAGGGTGAATGGAAAGCTAACTGCAGGATCCGGGGTGGCCTCTAGTCAACTGAGGAGGGGAGGAGACAGAATAGCTCTTGCTAGAACAAGCAGGAAGCCTTGCAGACACGCAGGGTCAGGAATCACCCAACACAAGCTCTGGATGGGCCTATTTTACAGATGAAAAAACTGAGGCCCAGAGAGGGAAAACTTCAGTCACTAGGATAGATAAGCTGGGTCCTATGTGGTGCCACATATGGGGTACCCATGATGACCTTAAATAACAGTGATATCATCATTATTACTACTGATACTTTACATTAGTAGACCTTTAGGTCCCTTTCAAAGCATGTCCTCTTTTGACTCTTGCATTTGATCCTCACAATGGCCCAGAGAGAATGTCAGTGCTGGAATTTAGCATTCCCGTTTAGCAGAAGGGGAAACTGAATTTCAGTGAGGGGGAAGGAAACTGCTATTTTGAGTACCTCCTATGTGCCAGGCATTTTTTGCATTGTTCTGTTCTTTATTTATTTATTTAGATATATGATAAATACATTTGTGCACAGGGTTAGGAAAAAAAGATACTAAAGAAAATAGAGTACAAAATTAAACTATAGGGACTACACCAAAATAAAAAGTTTCTACACAGTGAAGGAAACCACCAACAAGACAAAAAAGCAACCTACTGGATGGGAGAAGTCATTTACAAATGATATTTCTGATAAGGGGTTAATGTCCAAAATATATAAAGAACTTACACAACTCAACTCAATACCAAAATCCAAATAATCCAAAGAAGACATCCAGATGGCCAAGAGACACATGAAAAGATGTCAATACCACTCATTATCAGAGAAATGCAAATCAAAACCACAATGAGGGATGACTTTACATCTCTGACATACTGTCAGAATGGCTAAAATAAAAAACACAAGAAACAAGTGTTGGCGACGATATGGTGAAAAATGAACCCTCATGCACTGTTGGTGGGAGTACAAATTGGCGTAGTCACTTTGGAAGACAGTCTAGAAGCTCCTCAAAAAATTGAAAATAGAACTACCTTACAATCCAGTAATTCCACTACTGGGTATTTACCCAAAGAAAACAAAATCACTAATTTGAAGGGATATATGCGCCCCTATGTTTATTGCAGCATTATTTACAATAGCCGACATAGGGAAGCAACCCAAGTGTCCACTGATAGATGAACAGATAAAGAAGATGTGAGACACACACACACACACACACACAAACACACACACACACACACACTCAGGAATATCACTCAGCCATAAAGAAGAATGAAATCTTGTCATTTGCAACAAAATGGATGGACCTAGAGAGTATAATGTTAAGTGAAATGACTCAGACAGAAAAAGACAAATACCATACAATTTCATTCATATGTGGAATTTAAGAAACAAAACAAAGAAAAAAGAGACAAAAAAAAAAAAACAACCCAGACAAATAGAACAAACTGCTGGTTGCCAGAGGGGAGGTGGGTGAAACAGGTGATGGGGATTAAGAGTACACTTATCTTCATAAACACTGAGAAACATATAGAGCTGTTGAATCATTATATTGTACATCTGAAACTGTTATAATGCTGTATGTTAATTATATTTCAATTAAAAAAAAAAAAGAAAAAAATAGAGTAGAAAAACCTAGCCCTATCCCCCAGCCACTGAGATCTTATTCCCAGAAGCATCTCTGTTCCTAGCACTCTGTGTCTCCTTCTGGGCCAGACTACGTGCACAGAAGCATGAATGTTGACATAAACTCTTTGTTCCTTCCTTCCTTCCTTTTTTTCTTTTAAACAAATGGCCTTTGAAAAGCATTCTATGTCATTTTCTATGAACTGAGTCATTCTTCTTCATAGTTGCATAGTAAGACATATATGACTATATGATCATTTATTTAACCGGTACCCTAGAGGTGGATATTTATGGTTATTTCCAAGCTTTTCCCACTTCAGATTCTCTTCAGAAAATCACTGATTCACACATGTGCAAGTCTGTCTGTAGGATGGACTTCTAGAAGTGGAAGTGCTGGGTCAAAGGATTTGTGCATTTAAAATTCTGTAGAATCTGAGGTGCTCTCCACAGGCTGTGCCATGTACCACTGGCAATTTCTCAGGGACTCTGTCTCTGCACAACCTTGATAACAGGATGTCTTGTCCAACTTTTAAATCCTTTCCAGTCTGGTAAGTTAAAGTGATATGATTGTAGTTTAATTCATACTTCTTATAATAAGGGAGGTTGAACATTGTTTTGCACAGTTAAGTGCCATTTGTATCCCCTTTTCTGTTCATGTTCTTTGACTATTTTTTTCTATGGGGTTGATCTTTTTCTTATTGGTTGTAGGGACTCTTTATATATTAAGAAAATTAGCTCATGTGTGAGATATACGTTTATAACTATTTCTTCCCAGGTGACTTATTTGTCTTGACTTTGCTTATCACATTGTAATGAAGACATTTACATGTTTTAGGTCTTAGAATTTATCAAACATTTTTGGTGCATTTTTGATTGTACATTATACTTATAGAAAGTCCATCTCCACTCATTCTGAGGTTGTTTTAAAAATCTCTTATCTTCTTCAAGTAGTTGTATTTTATCTTTTTTTTTTTAAGTTTTTGATCAACCTGGAACTAATTCTGGTGAAATGAGTGAGTTGAGGTCCAACTTTATATTTTCCAGGTAGCTCTCCAATTGTTCCAATACCATTTACTGAGTGATCCATCTCTTCTCCAGTGATTCGCAATGCCACCCTTAATACATACTAAATTCTCATATGTCTATTTCCAGACTCTTCTGTTCTTTGTGTCTGGCTGCCTATCTGTTCTGGAGCCAGGCACTTTCATCCATGAGCACATTAACCTGCACACTTTTGGTGCAGGTGAGGCTAGAACCAGGTCTCCCAGTCTGTGCTACTTTATCTCCCATAACTGGTGGTGATGCTCTCCTGACCCTGGGGGTGGAGGATCAGAGAGGCCCCAGATCCCGATCCTCCAAGACAGGGAGACAAACCAGGCATGAAAGTCAGCTTCTTCTTCCCCTTTGTTCACTTAGAGGCAGTGAGTGGTATCAGCCAGCTCTGAGCTGGATTCCAGCTTTCTCAAGAGTGAAGTAGTTTGCCCTTGGGTAAGTCAGCTTACATTTTGGAGCCTCGGTTTTCTCATCTGCAAAATGGTAATAATAATAATGCCTATGCCATGGTTCAGGATTCAATCATCTGATAGCAGACGGAAGTGCAGTAGTGAAAGCCACGGGTATGATGACCAAGAACGTCACTATCAGGGCAGAGCTGCTGTCCCTTGTTCTTAGGCAAATAATGTCCATCACTGCACAGGGCCAACCTGGGCAGCTTCCTGACAGCTGGTTAACAAATCTGAAGTTCAGGCCGTGCACACCCCAAGGGTAGAGAATTCCCAAAGGCAAGTTCCTTGGAAGACGAAAGCGCCTGACCATTGGAATGCTAAATCTGACCTTAGAGCTGCAGAGCTAAAAATACTTAATGTAAAGCCCAATCCTGCTCCCAAGGGGTCCGGGAACCCTTCGGAGCCCCGTAAGGTGGGCAGAAAGAGCAGGAAAACTGGGAAGGTGGCTGAAGGTCAAGGCTTCCACACAACACCGAATTACCCAGTGATGCCATTCCCTGGAAGCCACACATGCTCATGTCTGGAACCCCCATCTGCCCTCCCTGAGTGCTGTGAGACCAGGGGAAGCCAGGCTCAGAGTCCAGAAGTTACCCTAAACAGCGTCTCTCAGAATGCCCACATTCCAGAACAGGAACCACATCCTCCTCCTCCTCCTTCACCCCACACCAGCATGGCCCCTTAGGTTTACAAACCATCATCACACTGTTTCTTGTATCATCTGAGCCCCCCAAGAGCAACGCATTAATATTATTCCCATTTTCCAGATGAACAAACTAAGACTCACTTGGAGCACATGAGTAGCCCAAAGTCAAGACGATAGAAAGGCACGAAGTGAAAACTCAGGTCTCTTCAGTCTATAGGCTAGATCACGAGATGTTCTGGACAGAGGCCAAAGTGGCCTGTCCGCTTAGTCATCTATTTGTTCAATAAACATTCATTCAGCACCAACTTCATCTTCAGCACTGGAATCAGGGCTAAGACCTTTCTCACTCAAAGGAGCCAAATAAACAAATAACTACTCTGTGATGTCAAGTGTAATGGGTGTACCAAATGCTGTGAGAGGTCAAGGAAGGAGCAATTAGCTACTATGAATCAGGGGAGGCTTCCCGGAAGAGGCAATTGTGAGACAGAACTTGAATGATGCTTTCATCATCAATGATGAGTGGCAGTTGATCTATTCCTCAGTGACGGAAAAGTCATGTTCCCGAGCCCCACTGCTATGCTGTACTTTAGAATTTCCCGGGAACCCTATTAGAAATACCCATTCCTAAGCTTCACCCCAGACCTTCTGAATCTGAATTTATAGTGCTAGTACCCAGAGGCACTTGAGTTTTCTCCCAGTCCCCCAGGCGTTTATCAGAGGGTGTGTATTTGGGGCCTGCTAGCCAACGTGCAGCTATTGGCAGTTTGTTCTTAGGAGCACTATTCATTTTAAGAAAAACTAAATCCAATGGAAAAGCAAAGCCAGAAACCCCAGGGATAAACCCCATGCCCATTTATCCTACCACATTCTCTCCTTTGTGCTTGAAAAACATCATCTGGGTATGTTAGGAAAGTGCTTCCTCCACTCCCATTAATAACGCCCAACATGTAGAACAAGCTTAGAGCTCTGGAAACTTCTTGGGTCTGTCTGGGAGAAAGTTGGCCCCAGAGACATGAGGCAGGGAGGGCAGTCTGTGCCTAACCAACAGTTTTTAAGAAAAGGAGCAAAACATTCCATGATAAAGAGCATGGAGCCAGACCGCCTGTGTTCAGATTCTGCCTTTGCTACTTCTGAGCTGTGTGACTACAAACAAGTTCCTTAACCTCTCTGTGTCTCAGTTTCTTCATCCATAAAACGGGGACAACAGTAATATCTATCTCATAGGTTGTGTGAGGATTAACAGAGTTCACATATGTAAAAGGTCTTAGAATCGTGCCTCCCAGATACAATAAATTTTACATGACTAGTTGCTTTCATTATATTACCATAGGGTTTGGAAGTGGAAATTGGGGGGTGGGAGGCTGGCCATCACCAAGGCTGGGGCAGCTCTTAAACCAACAGAAGGCATCTTCTCGGACCAACTGTTTTCATTCAGCAAGTCCTGCCTGAGAACCAGCTATGTACATTTACTGCGCTGGGCACTGGAAATAGAGCAGTGAGTGAGACACAGTGCCTGCCCTCAAGAGGGGCCAGGCTTCAAGAAATGAGGAAACCATTTCATCATCTGCCTCTCTGAGTGGCAGGGACCAGCCTGGGGAACAGGATCCCGTGTGCTTTCAAACAACAAAGCAAGCTTTCCCGCTGCCTGGCTTCATCACAAGCTTATTTTCGATGTCCAGCCTAGAACATAAGAAGGGGGGCAGGAGAGGACAAGGATGCGCAGGTATCAAATAAAGAAGATTTTCCTGGGGAGTACAGTCACCCCCGTGCACACAGACACATGCCCCTCGCCCTCATGGGCCCCTGAGAAGAGCAGGACCAATCCTGCCGCTGTATCTGCCTAGAACGGAATTTCTCAGTCTGTGCACTACTGACACTTTGAGGCAGGAGAATTCTTTGTTTGGGGGGCTGCCCTGGGCATTGTAGGATGTTTAGCAGCATCCCTGGCCTCTACCCACTAGATGCCAGTAGCATCCACTCTCCCAACCCTCCCCAAGTCACCACAACCAAAAATATCTCCAGAACAATGCCCAGTGGGGGCAAAACCACTCTGGGCTGAGAACCACTGCTTTAGAATCTGAGCCCCTCTGCCCAAGAGAACCCCCTCCCCCACCCAGTGAGCACTCAGATTTGCCTGACTTCTAGAAGGAGAGGCCCAAAGGATCTTGCTTCCCAAACCAAGCAGTCTAGTCCAGGGTTGGCCCTGGGGATGGTGAACTTCTAGTCTCCCCAGGCCACCACTTCAATAAGATGGGACTTGGCTGGGCCTAGACTGCTTTCCAAATTCTGCAAGTCTAAGAGGTAATGAAAACATCAGATATGACCAGAGTGGGAGTGCCTTTTGCTTTTTCTTCAGGTTTCTTTTGTGGCAGTTAGAAAGTTTCTGATATAATCACAATAAACAACAGAAAAGAGAAAAAGGAAAAAGTGCTTTCCTGGGGTGATCCAGGAGATGGAGTCCCAGGGGTCATGGTGTGGCAGCCAAAGAGAGGAGAGCCATTGAGGTGGGAAAATCGATGCTGTCACTTCCCAGACAGGGGCCCTCAGGCAAGGGACTTCACCTCTCTGAGTATCAGTTTCTACATCTGGGAAATGGGCAGGTAGGAACAACTATGATTTTGGGAAGTTGGGAAGGCTGAACAAGATGATGTTCATGGAAGCATTTCAGACCATGCTTGCTGCATAGGACTTGCTCAGTGCAGGCTAGCTCTAACTCCCTCCCTCACTTCCATTTTACAGATGAAAACACTGAGGTGCACAGAGAGGAATGATCTGCCCAAGGTCACACAGCTGGGCTCCACTGCAGATCTGCTTTAGACCATTTCTGAAGCCAAGAGCAGGAAGTAACTTTCCTTCTCTGGCCTAAGTTGCTTCATATGTGAAATGGGTAGATAGAAGGGAGGGACCTATTGGACAATATCAGGAGGCTTATCTGGCCTTGTGAATGAAAAGAATGTTCTTTTGGGGTGCCTGGTTGGCTCAGTTGGAGGAGCATGGGACTCTTGATCTCGGGGTCATGAGTTCAAGCCCCACCTGGGTGTAGAGATTACGTAAATAAATATTAAAAAGTTAAAGAATGTTCTATTAATGATACCAACTAACAGCTACCCAGTATTTACAGGCACCTTATATACTTTGTATCACAATTGAGGAAACAGCAAGTTACAGATGAGGAAAAGGAGGCCTCATATATCTGATAAGGAAATAATAATCCAGAAAATACAAAGAACTCCAACAATAAAAAGGCAAATAACCCAATTTAAAAATGAGCAAAGACTCTGAATGGAGATCTTTCTCCAAAGATCTATGAATGGTCAATAAGGACATGAAAAAATGGTCAACATCATTAGCTGTCAGGGAAATGCAGATCAAAACCACAATGAAATATCACTACACACTCACTAGCAAGGCTAAAATAAAAAAGACAAAGAGGTGCTGTCGAGGATGTGGAGAAATTAGGATCTTCATACATTTTGATGAGACTGTAAAATAGTGCAGCCTCTTTGAAAAATAGGCAATCCCTCAAAAAGTTAAACACACGGTTACATATGACACAAATTCCACTCCTAAGTGTATACATATGTATGCAATATATATATATTTCCCAAGAAAATATCTCATTTTATATATATATTATGTTATATATGTGTGTGTGTATATCTATATCTATATCTATATATCTATATATATTCCCAAGAGAAATAAAAACCTATTCACACAAAAAAACTTGTTCACGGCAGCATTATTCATTCGAGTCCAAATGTGGAAACAACCCAAATGTCCATCCACCGATGAACAGATACACAAAATGTAGTGCATCCATACAATGGAATATTACTCGGCCACAAGGAGTGAAATTCTTACATATGCCACAACATGAATGAACCTTGAAAACATTAAGCTCAGTGAAAAAGTGAAAGTGAAAGAAGCCAGATACCACCAAAGACCACATATATATGACTCCATTTGTAGGAAATGTCCAGAATGGGCAAATCCATAGAGACAGAAAGTGGATTAGCAGTTGCCAGAGGCCAGAGGGTGAGCTAGGTGTGAGGGAGGAAATGGGGAGTAGCTATAATGGGTAGGGGCTTTTTTGCAGGGTGATAAGAATGTTTTAAAATTAGATCATGGTGATGGTTGACATCTCTGTAAACATACTGAGAACCACTGAACCGTGCACTTTAAATGGATGAATCATATGGTATGTGAATTGTGTCTTAATAAGGCTATTAAAAAAGAAAAAGAAAGTAACTGAGGTCTAGGGAGGGTCCCAGTGCGTGCCTTTGGAGCAGAAGTGCAGGGAGTTGGCGGGAGGCTGCACAGAAAGTGTAAAGGAGATATGGTAGATCACCAATACCGTCCATTTCAGGCACCTAGGTGGGAAATAAGGGACCTGGGATTTGAAACCAGGTCTGTTTCCAAAGCCCATGGCCTTGGCACCCTCTTGAGGAGGGATGTGCCCATAGACTGGGCTGGGGAATGGACCAAATGTATAGGCCCCCAGGGGCGAGGGGACAGGCTGGACCCAGAAGGAAAGGGGGACGGCACCCAGAGGTCACAGTCTGGGGAGGACATGAACCTGACCCCCACAGGAGACAAGAGGATGAAGTATGTACGAGGCAGAGGGCTGTGTGCTGAAGGTCGATGACAGGGGCAGGTGGACAGCACCTCCTCCCTCCGAGGCCTGAGTCTAAATGCCATCCAGCCACCTCTTCGCGACTGCTGGAAGCTCTGGTGTGGGCATGGAGGGGCCCAGATAACAGAGACACCTGCAGGAAGCAGATGTGTCTGAAAGAACCCCCATGGAGGGAACTCTTTTGGATAAACCTCTTCAGAGGGAGGCTGAATTGCCACAGGGAGAGGCTGACTCCTGTCTCTATCTGTGCCGGCTGAGAAGCTGCTGAGTTTAAAGGGAAGCCATAAACAGCTTATAAATCCCAGGTGACTGTGACCCGCTCTACTTAGTCACCCAGCATGAAGGGTCTGCTCTGTGAGCAACTTAGCAGGCAAAGTGAATTGATTCAATCAAACATAAATTCTGCACTCTTCATGCCTGTGATGCACCCGGATGGCTCTGTGTTGGGCACTGGGGGTGGAGGTGTTAAAGGAATCCAACAAGGTCTCTGCCCTCAAGGAGCTCATCATCAAGTAGGGGAGACAGACACTAGCAGGAATCACAACACAGAGTGATAAGTGTTGTGGTGAGTTAATGATGGGAGCATAGAGCTCAGAGGAGGGACTACTCCCTCATCCTGGAGGAGCTAGGGATAATTCACAAATGAGGTTATATTGGACTTGGGTTTTGAAGGATGAATAGTTCACCAGAAAAGAATGAGGGAAGTGCCCTTTCAAAATTACTCAGCTGATGAATATCAGGACTGGGTTGTACTTGACTCCAGGTTGTGCTCTGGAGTATATATCACTGTCTTGACATTCCCATTATATTAATCTCTCACATTACAACCTTAATTTTAAAAAGTATAATACAGAGTGTCCCCTTTGGAGTTGGTCCTGTTTGAATCTTGGCTTCACCCCTCACTAACAGGATGACCTTGCTCCTAGCTGACAGTAAGCACTCAATATTCATTCATTTCTTTTCTTCCTTTCCTCCTTGGCTATGGGCTTATCCTGCCCAGTCCTTGAGCTAGCTTGAGACACTGGACACCTTCAGGTTCACCAGTAGGTGGCATTTGGAACTGTAGCCAGAGGCCTGCAATGCATAGCCCAGGTGGTGGGATGGGAATCGTGGTGCCCGTGTACTTCTCTAAACCTTAGACCCCACCACCCCACTGTGCTGGCCTAGAAGAGTGGCTTTCAACCGGTGGTGGCGGTGGTGTTGTTTGGGGGTATCACCAATGGAGCCTCTGGACATGGAGGGGGTGTTCTGAGTTACGACGGTGATTTGGAGGGCACAACTGGCATTTCGTGGCCAGTGGCCAGTGAAGTCCCATACGACAAGCACTGTCCTTTGTCCTGCCTACCTTTCAAAGGTTCCCTGGACTATCTGTAGATGGAAACACATGTTTATAATTATCTAAATCCGGAACCCCTACTTCCGTTTACGTACACACACAAGAACTCATTGCATGGCTTTAATCTGCTCTGAACTGCCCAGTATTGCTCTGATCATGTGAACTGAGGGAAGGCGATACATTCTGAAATTGATGGAGCTTTACCATGGGTTGAATCACTTGGTGGCATCTGATCTGCCAATTCAACACACCTACATCCACCTGCATCTGTAGCTGTGCATTTCCCTGATTCTAGATGGGGCTGCAGGCATCTGTCTGCCTCAGAAAATCTTCGAGTGTGGGCATGCCCAAGCATTTAAGTAGTGAAACCTGTACCATTAGGACATTATAAATGGCTTTCCTTTCATTGCTTCTTTACTGTAAGGTTAGTTTCTACTAATTACATTAACGTAATGGACATTACATTCTATGAGTTACATTCTGGTGATTACATTCCTACTGCTACTACTATTATTTTTAGTATTTGTAGATAGATTGATCTATGTTCGAACTACATTTCAGGATGGTAAAGAGGGCATCGAAAACTTCTGGTAATAAAAGGGAGCATTGGGTCTGAGGGATTCTGAACCCCTGGTCTAGTCCATACAACTGTGAATCTTCCCCATTTCCTTGGGATGGCAGACAGTAGAGGCGAAGGATAGGAGCCAGGGTTTGGGAGGCAGAAAGACTTAATTTGAAACCCAGCTCTACTGCTCACAAGTTATATGACCTGGGGGAATTTGTATAATCCTGCTGATCCTTAGCTTGCTTGTCTGCAAAATGGGGGTAAAATAGCCACCTCCAAGAGTTGTAGTGAGGGTTCAGTGAGGTTGACTGTGGAAGGGCACAAATTAAGTGCTCAGTAACGACAGGAACTGATTTGCCATTATGTCCTTGTTGCTGTTTCTCCGTGGAATCCTCCCCGGCTAGAACCCTGAGCTGTGACCAGGCCTTAGTGTTTCAACCACACCTGCCACTTCCTCCGGCCTTGCTCAGCATCCTGATCTCCAGACACCGAGAGAGATCCATATGAACCATGAGACCAAGACCCCCCTGTTGGGACTGTGTGAATGAGGCCTGATTCGCTACTGAATGCTGCCCTGGGTGGTGTGGGTGGAGCGTGTTCTATTGTCCAAAGCTCCTCCAGTCTCTGCGCTGGCTTTGAGCTCACCTTCCTCACTTTTCCCACCACTGCTGGGGCTCTGGCATGCCCTGTGCCAAGTCTGTAGGCTGTGGGGACCAGCCAGGAACCGCCTCTCAGGTTCCGGCTCTGACCCCTGAGCCTCCAGGATCAGCCAGGCCCCTCTGCACCAGGCCCATGTCAGCCTCAGAGTGCTGCAGACCGCTGTGGTCCTCCCACGGTTAGGCATCCGTAGAACCCTCAACTAGTTCTGCATAAGCCACCGAGTGACAGTTCATGGCATACAAACTCTGGAGAGGGTCTGGGAGCTGGCTTTTCTTATCATCATTCTGGTGGGTCTCTCTGCTCTTTCACTGACCTTTGCTCTCTATTCCTCTCAGTAAACCCAGTTTTCATTTCCTGCTTCCTGGCCTCTGCTCTCAGGAGACCCAGGCAGGCCTTGAACCATGCATTTGGCCATCAGAGGGAACTGATTCCTTTCCCCAAGACACTGGGAACCAGCAGAGTTGTCAGAGAGGAGATGTCCTCTCCCAGCCTCAGAAGACCAGGGCCATCTCTTCATGGCCTCCTCTCTTTGGCTGAGTCATTAGGAATTCAGAAGGTGATGAAGGAAACCTGGTCTTGATCAAGTGTCTCAGAGGACCCAGATAACACACACATGGATGCCTGCCCTGAAGAAGTTCATGGTCTAGCCGGGAGGAGATGATCATGTAATAGATAACTACAGTTAAATGTGGTCCATGTTGAGTATGACATTCACTCTAGAGGCCATGGACTTTCTTTTTTTTTTTTTTTTTATTTATTTGCGAGAGAGAGAATGAGAGACCGAGAGCATGAGAGGGAGGAGGGTCAGAGGGAGAAGCAGACCCCCCGCCGAGCAGGGAGCCCGATGCGGGACTCGATCTTGGGACTCCAGGATCATGACCCGAGCCGAAGGCAGTCGCTTAACCAACTGAGCCACCCAGGCGCCCCTAGGCCATGGACTTTCTCACCGAGGGAATGGCCAATGAATTCTGCCCGGGCAAGGTGGTAAGCCTTCTGAGAGAAGTTAACATTGGAATCGGGTATTGAAGGATGAGTAGGAGTTCTCCAAGGCTTGGGCTAGACTCGCAAGCCTCACCCCATCCTGCTAGCCCTACAACTCTGGCATTAGCCCATGCCTTTCTTCCTGAGTCACAACTTGGGGGAAGAGGCGGTAGAGAAGGAACTGAGAATGAAACACAACTCTACACCCAGAATGATCCATATTTAGACTGGATTTTGGTTCAGAGACATTGGCTTCCCCAGAATGTTCCCCAAACACAAAAATCAGTATTTCCCAGAGTCCCACAGAGCATGAATTCCTTAGAAAGTCCTGTATGTTATATGAAAAACGTGACTCCAAAATCAAATAAATTTCAGAAACTTTAAGTTAAACAAAGTCAAGCAGATTTTACTGCAGGATTTCTCAGAGCCTTTAAAAGTAAAATAATAAGACAATAATAATTATTATATTCAAAATAAATTTTTATAAATAATAACTTAATGCTATTAAAAATATAATAATTTAACAGCTATCCTTCATTTAGTGTTTCCTAATGTGCAAGACAGGTGTTATGTTCATGATAACTTTACATCATCAGTACTGCCATTATTCCCATTTGGCAGACGAGACTGAATCAACCCAAGAAGTGAAGTTCACTGCCCAAGATCACAGTAAATGGCGGAGTTGAGATTCAAAGCCAGGCTCTGTCTGACCTAAAGTCCTCATCCTTTACTGCGCATTGTGAATCCCTAAGAAGGGGATATGACATGCAGCATTCCCAGACTTATGCAGCCATGGAAGCTCCTTCTATTCAGGGTTCCACAGAGCAACTTTGGGAAACGCTGTTCTACCTTCTTCCTAGTAAAATTCACCAAAGATAACAGAAGGACTTCTGAGGCTCTGTTTCTCTCTCTTCTTCTCCCTTCTCAGCTGGGCCCAGGGGTCCTGAGTCCTCAGCAGGCCCTTCCGTGTTCACCCCAGGGGCCGGTGTGAGAATCCAGAGGAGTTCCCAGGGAGGCCAAGAGTCCAGCCAGCAGTTCCTAACTTGTCTGGTTCTAAACAGATGACCTCACTGGATACATATCACACACAGAGGGTTCCAAATTTTATTTTCGGCTAGTTCTAAGTGACTGCTTCAAACTTAGCAGCTGCTTCTGTCTTCAGGAGACTAGATAGGCTATGAACTCAGAATTCCTGCAACATTACCCACTTAGCAGGAAAAAGCATGGGCCCTCTGAGGGCTGGTGCAGTGTCACCAAACAGGGCCCCTGACCAGACCCAGGCCTGATCTTTTCTTACTTGGACCCTGACATCAGCCTCTGCACTGAGGTTTCCAGACTTTTCTTGCCAATTCCTCGCTGCTGGCTCAGTGGCCTTTCAATCAGCAACATTCTGTCACTGCCTTCCTTGGAACTCCTTAATGTCTCCCTAGTGCCCTGGTAAAAGTCCAAATCGCTTGGCCTGATTTTCAGGGTCCTGGGAGATGTGGCAGACTTTGTAGTCCTTGTTCCTTTCTCCACACGTGGATGAACAAAGGGGCTATAAAAGTGGCATGCACAAGGTCTAGGTACCCCATCCTCGAAGATAGACTATGTCATGGAAGAAGCCAAGTAAGTAGCACCTACCTCATCTCCTGTCCACATAGCTTTTATTTTTGGAGACTCTTTTTAATAAGGAACAGAGAAAAGCTTTCTCCTTACCAAATAAGTAAGAAAGTTATACTGATACGTCCCATTTGATCCTGCTTGAGACCGGGCAAGAGACCCCAGGGAGGTGGCAAAAGGAATTCAGACATGTCCCCTTGGAGGGCAGTCCCCAAGTTGGGGCAATGCCCTCCTAGTCCTCATCTAAGACCAATGTCACATGCCTGTTCGGGGCTCCTGCACTGCTTGAAGAGCAATACACCCACCTTTGCCATGGATCTGGAGGCAAAGCAGGTGAGGTCCGGATGCTTCCTGACCCCGCATCACCTCATTCTATAAGGTGCGTACATGTCATTGTGTTCAAATGCAGATTCTGATTCTGCAGGTCTGGGGTGCGGCCTGAGGCTCTGCATTTCTAACAGGCTCCCACATTATGTTGTTGCTGCCGGTCCTAGGACCACTCCACGAAGGGCAAGTTTCCAGAGAATAAATGGGCAACGCAAACCCTTCCACCTGCCCACTGGGTCTCCTGGCAACCCTGAATCTTTCACTCATGGCTATGAGAAGATTCTAGGTTAAATCAAGGGAGGCAATCCCTAATGATCCTGCTTCTCTGTCTAGGCGTGTCCATCTCCTACCACCCCCCTGCCTGTAAGCTTTATTTTATGCTCTGGCAAAAACCTAACTCCTTACGGTTTCCTGCACACACCATGCTATTTGGCTGGAATGCTGTTTTGTTCAGCTGAGACCGTAACTTCTGCCTGTAAGCTCATTTTACCTCATTTTGCTGAATTACATCCTACTCATCTTTGAAAACTAGGCGGGCACACCCTTAGGCTGAGCTAAGTACTCCCGCCTAACCCCACCGACATCTGTGCAGCTGTGAGCCTTCCGTCCATCTAGACCATAACACATATCTTATTACATGGAGACTGAGTGGATACGGGTCTGCCCTCCCCACCATGCTGCAAGCTCAAAAGCACAGATTGTGCCTTGTCCCCCTTTGTCTCCTCAGCGCCTAGCACAGAGCCTGGCACTTAGGAGGTGTGCAATAAATGTCTGGCGCACTGATCCCAAGCTGGTAACACCTCCTCCAAGGAAAGAGTTTAGCAGATTCTTTCCACCTTAAAGAGAAAAGACTTAATTTTATAAACAAAGTTGGTTTTGGGGGTTTTTTTGTTTTTATTTTTTGTTTTCCTGCTTCCTTCCTTGCTCCTGAGTTTAAAGAAAGGTGTGAAGATAATAATGGTAATGCAGTTTGCAGTTGCTTCACCTGGGTTAACTCACTGAGTCCTGTGAGGCAGATCCAGCTATCAACCGCCCTTGAACAGGTAAGAAAACTGGGACTCCTGGGGGCCGCTGACCTGTCATGTGGTGTGCAAGTGGGGATTCCAAGCTTTGTGTGACTCCAAGCCCTGGGGTCCTTCTGCTGAGTTCCTCCAAAGCTGTGGGGCTTGCAGCGTGCATTCTAAATAGGGGAGGGGAAGCCTCACAGTGTCCATGTGCTGGGGGAGGGGGAGGCGTTGTGGGATGGAGTTCCAGAGGGCTGGGGTATGGAGAAGGGGGAAGGGGACACTTTCCTCGAGACAAGGTGTCAAAAGGGATCTAATCACTGAAGGGCAGCTGGATAGGGGGGTTAGGTCTCCAAATGGAGCTGTTCTTGCTGCAAGACAGTGAGCAACTCATCTGTGATATCAGTTCACAGAAACAGCCAGAAGGTTGTCAGCTTTGACTTGACAGAGGTACGGTAGGGAGGTTGTTTCCAAAGGGCAAGACAATGAATGTACTGCTTCTGGAAGGGGGTGGAGAGAACAGTGGTGGATAAGGGATTCCAGAACGAGTCACATCCCGGCTTCGGCCTGCCCAAGCCTTGGGGGGCCTGGGAGGTGGCTGCGAGTTGGCCCCACAGGTGGTGCCTTGTGTGCCATACTCCCTACAGGAACAAAGCCTCCAGTTGAGCCCAGCCAGCCTTTGTCTCCTCCATCACGGCCTCGCTTCCCGCCCCCACTCCGTTCCTCTGAGCCATCGCTCTTATAATGAGCTGGCTGAGGTGGGCCAGAGGGTGAGCAAGGGAATGATGTCCCCTCCCCCCTGGACCTCTTCTAGGCTTCTCCTACTCCCCCATCTCTTGGTTTCCATGACAGCGTCTGGCAATGAGGCATCTACTTCAAAATGCTGGCAGGGATGCCAGGCAAGAGCCACAGAGACACAGGTCTGGGGGCGACAGAGGAGAGGTCTTAGCTGTTGAGTGCCTACTCTGTGTGGGTCTTGTCCAAGACATGGCACCCAGCCCCTCCCTTACACCTCACCCCAACCAAGCAAGGAAACTGGCATTGTCCTATTTTACAGCTAAGGAAACTGAGGCACAGAGAGGGGAAGGGACATGCTCAGGATCACACAGAGCAAAGCCAGCATTGGAACTTAGACTTCTCTAGGCCCCAAGCCCAGGCCTTTAATCACTATACTGCTCTGCCTCTTGGCCACGGGTCAGTGGTTCAGGCCTGAAGTCTGCCACTTGCCACAGGGCCCTGAGTGAATCCCTTCACCTCTGTGAGACTCTAGAATGGGGTCGGTGAGTTCCATTGCTCCAAGGGGCTGTGAGGACTGAAATAAGTTGGGGCAAACCCCAGGCTCTTGTTTGGATTTCAGCAAAGGGGTCTACTCTCCATTTCCAACTGGAAATATCCCAACCCCAGGGTTCTGGCCAGAGCAGAGCCCAGGGCTGCCCAAAATCCGCCGGGAGAAGTCCAACCCAGAGGTGTCCCTTGCATGCTGCCCCACCTCCCGTGTTCCTAACAATAATGGCCCTCATTTATTGGGTACCCACTTTGCACCAGGAGCCCTGCTAGGGCCCTGCTCAGAATGAATGATGGCATTAGCCTCCCTGGAGTCATTCTGCCACCACTGTTCCCTTCCTCAGTGTATCGCCCACACAGCAACCAGCGTGATGCTCTTTAGCACACATTTGCTCATATCGTTGAAGGTTCCCAGTGTCTTCTGAACAAAAGCCAGGTCCTCACAATGGCCATCGAGGCCTCGCATGCCTGGCCCCGTGGCTCTGACTCGATCCCCTACACTTGCCCTTGCACACTCTAGCTACTCAGGCTTCCTCCCTCTTTCTAGAACATCCCAAACCACCTCTAGCCCCGGGCCTTGCGGTTTGTTTCCTCTGCCCAGAAGGCTTTTCCCTCAGATACAAGCATGCTTCAGTTCCTCACTTGATTCAGATGCCACCCTGCCTACCTATGTGAATGGACACCCCTCATTCTCCCACCCTGCTTATCACTTACTGCTTTTCACTACTGCATTTTATATTCACTTGTTGATGTCTTTCCTGCCTGTCCCCCCACTAGAGCATAAGCTCTAAGAAGGCAGCACCTTTCAGCTTGTTCTTCCCTGTATCTTAGCCCCCGGAACAGTCCTCAACAGTCATTCATGGGTTATCTGTGGGGTGGCCTGGGGCAAAGTTTCTGGACAACCAGATACTGACTAACCCCAACTATAAGTCTGCTTCTCGACATGTAGAATGTGAAACATACAGAGCAGCCACAGTTGGTAGAAATCAAGGATGAACATCCAAAGCCAGGAGGTCACAGAAACAATGACACAACAGACATCAGGGGCCAGCAGAACCCAGGAAGCAGCACAGAGGCTCCACCTGGGCAGGCATCTTCGTCGGCTTCATTCTGCTGAGAGTCCCAAGTGCCTAGAGGAGGGCCTGGTACACAGCAGATGCTCAATAAATGTTTGCTGAATGAGTGAAAGGTGCCGTGGAGCAAAAAGAAGAATCAATTGGCATCAGCAGGAATAGCCAAAGCTGAGGAGCAGGTTGCTGAGGCCCCTCGTTGTCCCCGTCCTAGAGACGGGAGCAGAGGACCCTGCTGCAGGCGCAGGACAGGCTAGTGAGTCTTCAGTGGATCCGAATGACCCTCCAGGTCCGTGTGGGACATGGTACTGTCACCTGACAGTGGTGACACTGTTTTTTGTCTTTCTCACATCCCACTATATGCAGACCATACACCCCAGGGTGCATCTCTGGTCGCTGTAACCCCAAAGAACCTGCTAACAGGGAAGGCTTCCTGGAAGAGGCACCATGGAAGGGGGAACTCAGGACAAGCATTCCCGACTCCTTTCCTTTCTTTCTTCCTTTAAACAGCGGCACTAAGATTCAATCTACAAACCCTAAGATTCCCTCACTTTGCTATGTATATTTTATCACAATAAAAAAACCCCAGAATAAAATTCACTTGTTTGAAGTGTATCAAACAGTGGGAACTTAGGGCTTGAGTGGGCAGGGCAAGTGGGAGGTATGGTGGCAGTGAAGTCACGGTGACGAGGAGCGACGAGGAGCGTCTGGGGAAGGGTGAGTTGTCCAGCGTGGATGAGACCAGTGTGCAAAGGGCCCATGGACAGAACTCTGGCTTGGAGTCTAGGTTTGATGTGGGAAGTCTCAGAAAGAGAACAGTCTGCCCAAAACCAGCAGTGGTGCCCGCAGAGGTCATAAGACCTGGGTTCTAGAGCCAGCTCTGTCATTAGAGGAGGTGACCCTGGGCCAGTCCCTGTCCCTCTGCCAGGCCCATGTCGCTCCTCGGAAGGAGAGTCCCTTGCAACTCTAACTTCCCCTAAACAACATGGTAAAGAACAGGGGCTGGGAGCCAGATCTGGCTGTGAATTCCAGTTCCTCCACTTTCTGGCTGTGTGATCCTGGGCTCCTCACCATTAAAACAGGGGCAACAACTGTCCTGACCTCACGAGGCTATTTAGAGGGCCAGATGAGCTGACAACTATAAAGTGCTCAGCACGATGTCAGACACACAGTAGATGCTCAATGCGTGCCATTATTACCTGTGCCTTGTATTAGGTGATGCCAATGAGATGTGTGAGGGCAATACTGTAAAGTAACAAGCATGGAAGTTGAGATCCGCCCCCCACTGCAGTATTTACAAAGTAACATTTAGTGCACAGATACACACAGAGCTCTGTGTCTGGGATGAAAGGGAGTAAGATGCATTCACCAGGAAAACGCTTCGTTTCCCCTAGCGACCAAGGACGCAGAGAGCCCTGGGTGTTCAGAACTGGCACGGTGAGCTCGCCAGTAGGGAACTCAGCACTGACGGGGCAAGCGGGGTGTCCAAATCTCGGGCGTCCAAATCCCTGTCCCTTACTCAAGCTCCCAGCTTCCTTCTGCAGAGCCAAATGTCCGCTTGAGTTTTCTTCCCTACTTGCCTGCCTGCTTTTCCTGCTTGTAACAGAAAGGAAACAGTGAAATCTCTTGGTATCGGTGAGCTCTCCACACAGGAAACGCAGGGTTTAGTGTTGTGACTGACTCCTGCTACCCAGCCTGGAATTCACACCTAGAAAGATCCACTTTTTATATTTATAGAGGGATGAAATGAATGGAGGAATGTAACCTGAGATACCAAGCGAAGAGTCAGGATTGCCTTACGCTGAGCAATTTCTAAAACGTTCTGGGTAATTACTTTTAGGGGCTTCTCGGCACTAAGGAAAAAAGACAGAGGATCTCAGTTCAAATGCCAGGTTGGCTAAACTAGCTGTGCAACCTTGGGCGAGTCACTTAGCCTCTCAGAGCCTCCTTTAGCATTGCACTTTCCCATCTGAGAACCTCACATCCTGTTTCACTGTTATTTGTCCAGCGCCTGTACCACCCTGTAAAGGCAATGGTGTGTCTGTCTGTCCACTGCAGCATCCCCAGCACACAGTTAGGGGCACGATCCCCACAAACAGACTCCTACTCCTGCTTTACCTTTCCACACCTCTGCCGCTGAAGCCAGGCAGCCCTGCCTGTTTGGGTTTGGCAAGGATTCCATGCAGCCCCAAGGACTTAAGTGAGAACTTTTGTCTTTTGCAGGAACTCTGGTCAAAAGATCAAAGTCGGCCTCTGACCCAGGACTGAACTGCAAGTCTGTTTCTGTTGCTGGCTTGATACAAGAACTCCATAAAGGAAGCAGGGTCACATGGATGTTTTTGATTAAGTAGAGAAGCTATAAATCCTCTACTCCCACAAAAACTGGAGTGAGTTATACTAGGATCCAGATATCAGAAGGCACAACACAATCTATGTCTATAGTCCTATGTGGCAGAGGAAAGCAGGTATGGAGCAGGAAAGAGCTGATTTTTGTGGGCAAGAAGAGTTTTAGAAAAAAGAGAGAGAAAACATACATTTCCATCTCTTGCGAAGTTTACAGTCTGGAGGTGGAAAGAGACAGGTAGAGCAGGTATTTATTTTACCTTATGCTGAGGACACAGCCAGTCTGGGCCATCAGTGTATGAATGACAGAAGGGCATGATGCCACCCCCCATAGATCAGTTCCTTCTCTGTGCCCACCCTCATTATATCTACTTCCCTTTTGTTTACACAGGACATTTCTTGGGCTCCCTACCTACCTTCTGACCTTAAGTACATTCTATCACCCCGTGATCACACTCTACGATGTGGCCCAACCAGGCCACGTACTCTTCCCAGAGGGTGCACCTTCCTTCCCACCTGTGTGCCTTTGCTCATGCTCTTCCCTCTGCCTAAAATGTCCTTCCTCTACACCTTACCCATCAAAACCTTCTGTTTCAAAGCCCTGTACACATTCATTCATTCACCCATCCATTCATTCAATAAGTATTTTCTGAGGGTTTGCTATGCCCCCACACTTACTATGATGGGCACCAGGGATCTAATGGGGGAGCCAGCCACAGCCTGTGTCCTCAGGCTGCTTACAGCCATGAGGAGACAGATGGTTACAACAAGGAGTAATATGTGTGGTAGATGTAAGACCAGGGGGAGCTGTGAGTCCAGAGAAGAGTCCTAGCCCAGACTTTAAGGGGGGGGGCAGTGTTTAGGGAAGGTTTCCTGGAAGAGGAGACTTCTTTTTTTTTTTTTTTTAAAGATTTTATTTATTTGACAGAGAGAGAGACAGCGAGAGAGGGAACACAAGCAGGGGGAGTGGGAGAGGGAGAAGCAGGCCTCCCGCGGAGCAGGGAGCCCGATGCGGGGCTCGATCCCAGGACCCTGGGATCATGACCCGAGCCGAAGGCAGACGCTTAACGACTGAGCCACCCAGGCGCCCCGGAAGAGGAGACTTCTAATCCAAGTTCTGAAGAATGAAATGAAAAGAGAGAGAGGTGCATATAAATGTATGTGAACATACACAGTTATGGCCATGATAATGACCAGCATTTATTGAGTGCTGCTAGGAGCCAAGCACCGGGCTAAGCCCCCCTTTAGCCCTCTCAATCCTTTGGGAGTGAGCACTGCTGTCGTTCCCATTGTTCCGATGAGAAGTCTGAGGCACAGAGACATTAAGAATCTGCTCCTGGTCACACAGCTACCAAGGGGCAGGGCTGGGGTTCAAACTCAGTATGGCCCCAGAGCCCATGCTTTTGACCACTACACTGCGCCATCCTACGCTGTCAGAGCTATCCTGCCACATCCTCTTTTCACCTAATGACACATTTACCATGGACATCTTTCCAAGTTGTGATGCTCGGGTTTCATTTTATTTAATGGCTACAGAGGATGTCATTGGATTTTGAGCAGAGAATTGACAGGATCAGATTTGTGCCTGGCAAAGAGCCTGGGCGGGGGCGGGGGGGGGGGTTGCAGCAAGCAGCAGGGTGTTGTAGGGGGTTCTGGGGAGGGGAGGGAAGGCCTAAGCCCAGGCTGGAATGGGGGTGCTGCAGAGGGGGCTGGGCTCCAGGAAACAGGAGAGGGCAGTGGGTGCAGCAACTGTCAATACTGAGGGAGGCAGGAAATGCAGGAGGGGGTGTGCAGGACCCCCTTCTTTACAAGACCTCTTACAGACCCAAGCGTCTTTTCCCTTGGCCCCAACCTCACCCCTGTGTGTTTTCATTCATTCTCTCCCAGCATGCTCCAGCTAGCACTTCCCATTAAGAGCGAGTGATCATCAGTTTCAGTTCCGCTGAGATGTGCAGATGTGGTGCCTGTGGAATTCTTAATTCTTTGAATAATCTCTGCCCAGAAGGATCATGTCTATTCTACCCAAAATGCGAGAAACAAGCAGAAAAACCCATGAGTTACCTGACGGCACTGCTTTAACACTGTCCTCAAGTAATGCCCCAGCCAGACTCACCACATTCAACCACTTGTCTGTCCTAATGCATCTCCAGAACACTGTCAGTCTGTCCCCTTCTCCCCACTGCCACCACCTCCTGGTCCAAATGACCATCCTCTCTCATCTGGATGACTGCAGTAGCCTCCTTACTGGTCTCCCCAGTTCCACGGTAGCATAAGTTAGTCAATGTCTCAGACCTCAGTTTTCTTATCTATAAAATGGGCACACTCATTCTTATTTGACAGGACTGTTGAGGGAACTGGTGACATAATGAATGGAAAGCCCTGGCCTGGTATACTTTCTAAACAGATGGCAGTTCTTTTCCTTGCTCAGCTGGAGGGGAAGGCTCAGAAGGGTCATGGCTCTCTTTCTTTCCGAGTCTGCTGGTCTACATAATGAACAGGTGTCAGAGGCCCCTGGCTCTCCCTACCTCTCTGTAGGCATCTTGTCCTATTTCCTTCCACACGTTTCCTTTGAGGTAATGAGAGCTTCACTAGCTTCATACCCCTGGCCTCTCCCCACCTCCGCATTTGCTCATCCCCTAGGTTGATGTTTATGAGTGAGTTGCAGAGATGAAGTAGGCAAGTATTACTCATGCCCTTCTCTGCTTCCCCTAGAAGCCAACCTGCTAGCAGGGAGCATACGTTTGACTCGGCTCTCTACCAGGAAGGAGGAGGGGCTGCGCCCCTATGGCGCCCGGCACTGCCTGCACCCAGGCAGGCGGGGACACCGTCCAGTTGTGGCCTTCAGCCTTAACCCTCCAGGGTCACTGCAATCCGTGCTAACAGTGACATGTTGTTCTCCAGCTGCCCAGCTGGGCAGAACTCTCAGTCGGGCCAGAACTCAAGCCAGGCAAGCAATGCTATGTATCGACCCCTTCCAGCCCCCACAGGAGAGAAGAGCAGGAGAAACCCTGCCCTCTGTTCCCAACTTGTTAATGGAGCTCCTCAGGGCCTCAGTCAAGCCTGGTGTTGGGGGCTGGGAGAACCGATCAATCAGTAATGGACAAATATTGATTGCTTTCTTGATATAACTATGAAAAAGAACCCATCTTTGTTCAGTGTTTCTTACTACTCTTGAAATGCCTAAAAGCATTTTTGGGTGTGTGAATGCTACGAAGGACCAGGTACATTCGCCATCTTGGTGGTGTCCGCCGCTGTCCATGTGATCAGGGCACGCCCTTGTCTATAAGGCTCTAGCTGTGATCTTACTTTCTTCATCCAATAACTTTTTAGTGCACACCTATTAGGTGCCCAGGGCTAATTAATGGAGTCACTGCGGGTATAGCAGTAAACCAGGCAGATGCCAGGAAGGTTACGATGCTTCCTCTGAGGCCAAAGAGGTAACTATTGATGGATGGCATGGATGTAAAACCGCAACTACTGCCACCAAACCCACTACCTCTGGGTTCTAGCACTTTCTAAAAGAATCTTACCTTGGAGCACTTCACCGGAGTGGCATACAGCATGCCCTCAAGAAGCTTCCAATATAATCTGAGAAAATATCTTCATGCCGAAAACACTAATCACACAAGGAGGGTCAGAAATTGATGCATAGGATTAACACCATTTCAACTTTTAAAACCCAGTGGGGTTTGTTTTGGAACAAAATGACTCCCAATTTCTTAGGGGAGAAGAAACCCATAATATGTTTACTTACTAATTGGTTTATTTTATAAACACTTGTGAGTTGCCAGACTCTGTGGTGAATTCTTTTCAAATATTAATTCTTTTGAATTTCATGACTTACTTATTACTCACAGCGATGCTGTAAGTTGCTACAGTCACTACCCCACTTTATACTTGAGGGAATCAAAGGAAAGATAGGTGGGATGGTTTGCCCTGGACCTACTCTGGCAAGTGGTGAGGCCAGAGTCCGAACCTACGTCATCTGGCCCTGGGATCTCTGCTCTGACCATAAACTAAATTGACAAGTGTGACTTGTCCGACTAAATTTATCTACATTTTCTCTCTTTCTGTCTCACAGGAACTTGTTTTCAAGAGATGGTGATGATCTGATTTAAATGCAGAATTCACGGTTTCCCCTGCAATTTGTTCTGGAGAGTTCATGGGAGGCGCTTCAAAAAGCTAGACCATCCTTCCCCAAGGAGGCTGAAACTAGATCCACCAGAGGCCCATGTTGGGCCCATCGGGGTGGACCCACCATTCAGGCAGCTAGGCGTGGAAGACAGAGGAAAGAAAGTGAGGTTTCCATCCTCGGCCCAGGATCAACAGTCACATTGGCAGATGTTCCAGACCACATGTGTGGGCTGGCGACGCACTGTGTTTCACAGAGGTCAGGGCGAGGGACAGCAGGATGGATTTATTTAATGATGATTTTCTCCAGGAACAGAGAAAAGCCAGCTAGTAAACAAAGTTCTCAGAAAGAATAAGCCGAGCAAAAATTGCCTAGAAAACTTTAAAAGAGAGAAAAAAAGAAAAGAAAAAGAAGACAAAGGAAGCAGACATCTTGGCCAGCTCTTAAAACATACAGTACGTAGATAATCACCAGAGCATCGCGGCACCGTCCCCACCACTTTCCTGTGCCCGGTCGGCATCTGCCCTGTTTCCCACCACGATCCTGGCAGCTGTTCGGCCGCTAGAATTGGCAGAAAGTTCAACATTAGAACATACAGCCCGGAAAGAGAACTGCTAGTAATGGCAGGGCTTCCAGGTCATACACTCCGATGCCCAAGATCGGAGACCACGTGCCTGGTGGCCCCCTGGAGCTGCGCAATGATGCGGCTCTGCCTCTGACCCTACACGGTGCATTAGTGCCTGAAACAGGTTGCATATGGGCGAGGAAGGGAAGAAAGCTGCTGTAAACCGGAGGGGGGCAGCAGGTTAGAGACGTGAAAAGCAAATGAAGACACACATTTATCTTACACCCAAACTCAAATAGCCTAGAGAAGGATAATTTAGTATGAAATAGGAAACCATTGAGATAATGACGACCCCAAACCTTGTTTTCCTAACGGGAATAATGGGGATAATAGCATTGTTCTGGGGATTAAGAGAGATGATCCAAATTAGCACAGCGCCTTGGCGCTTTGGGAAAAGAAGATGGAGGGAAGATTGGGCTGAGAGGTTTGCCCAAATCTAGCTACCCCAGTGGGACAGGGGGGAGGGGGGAATCAGCAGGAGGGTTGTGGTCCCAGGTCCTGATCCAGGGACTCCAAGCAAACTGATATCACAGAGAGGGAAAGCCTCTCCTACCAGCTGGAAGACAAAAGGTCTGCGGAGGCAGGTCCCTCCATCTGTGGGCACCAGCGACTAAATTCACGGTGAGCACACTGTCTGCAGCCATGGCGATTTTAGAAGCAGGAGGACACTCAAGTGGAGCTCATAGGCATCAGACTCTCACCCTGGGCTAAACTCCCTTCATCCAGGATCCCTGATTGCAAAGCTAGTCTCTCCCCCCAGCACTCAGGACAGCTGGGGTTCACAGTCCCTGAACCTCTACCTGAGGCAGTCTGAACTTCTTCCTGTTAGGAAGTTCCACTTTGGACAGAGCCGAAACCAGCTGTTCTCCCCACCCTTTTCTTCAGCTTCCATCCTCTGGGTCCTCACTGGTGAGTTCACCAAATCCTCCACAAAAACAACACCCAGCTTGCACAATCTCTTCTAGAGAACTGAAGAAGTGGGAACACTGCCCATGTCGTTTCACGAGGCCAGCATAACCTTGATACCAAAGCCCGACAAGTAAGCACCAGAAAGAAAAATCACCAGTGGATCTCACTCATGAAAACATAATGTGAAAATCGTCAACAAAAAAGTGAGCAGAAATCATCCAGCAATAAAGATACTACAGGATGACCCAAGTTGGGTTGATTCCAGAAATGTAAAAGTCAGTGTGGTTCACCATGTTAATAGATTGAAAGAGAAAAATGTGACTATCTGAGCAGATGCAGATGTCCATTTATAACCAAAAAAGAAGAAGAAGAAAGAGGAGGAGGAAGGGGAGGGGAGGAGAGGGAGGAGGAGGGGGGAAGAAGAAGAAGAGGAAGAAAAGAAAGAAAAAGAATAAGTGGCAAACTGGGATTAGAAAGGAACTTCCTTAATCTGATAAAAATTATCTACCAAAACCCTAGACTAAACATACCTAATCATCAAATGTGGACAGCTCCTCTGTAAGAACTACAAAAGGCAAGATGCCCACTATCCCCTTTTTAATTCATTCTTGTACTGAAGTCTTAGGGCTATAAGGCAAGGAAAAAAGAAAAAGAAAAAAGAAATAAAACTTGAAAGTATTGGAAAGGAAGAAAAACTGTTATTTGCACCTCCTACAATTCTATACACATTGTTTCCAAAAGAATCTACAAATACACTTTTTTAATTAGTAAGAGAGCATAGCAAGATTTCTAGATACAAAATCAATATATAAAATGCAAACATATTTTTCCAAAATATAACCAATAGAACATTAACTTAAAATATATATATATATATATACATCATTTATAATAGCATGCAAAATATCAAATAACTAGGAATATATCTAACAAAAGATGTGCAAGACCACCAAGGGAAAATGAGGAAACTATACCATGAGAAGTTAAAGATATCTTAAATAATGAAGAGAGATACCATGTTCATGGAAGATTAAATACTGCACCTTCCGGCCTCCAGTGGGGCAACAGAGAGCTCACAGTATTAGGCAGCAGATCAGAGCAAACTGGCTTATATTCTACTTCCTGCCACTTCTAAATGGGTGACTCTGGACATTCTACAAACCCTTCTGAACCTGTTTCCTCGCCTGTAAAACAGAAAGAACCATTCTGACTAGTTGTTAGGGGTCAATGGATATGAAAGCACTTTGTAGAGTGCTGTATAAATACAGGGATTCTTGTGACCAGTATTATTGACTCTTGTTGGTCTGAGGGTAGGAAAAAGGTTCTCGCTCCGCAGACTCTGCTCATCAATTTGTCATCAAGGGCATTGCTGAGTGCTTATCCTGTGTGTAGCATTTCCTCATTCAGAACTCACAGCAACCTACAAGGTGGGTGCTATATTAACTCCATTTTACAGATGAGAAAGCTGAGGCTCGATCAAGCAACTTGTCATTCATGTATCCATTTCTTCATTCATTGGACATTCACACGAACCCCTTCTATGCACTAGGAGCTGTGAATACCGTGGTGAATAAGATAGACATGGACCCTGCTCGATCAAAACTGATAGTCTAGCTGGGAAGATGGCCAAAAGTCATACCACAGCTAATGAGCTGGCAGAACCAAGATTCAAATTCAGGCCTATTGAACACCAGAGTCCACGCTTTTAACCACTCTCTGGAGGTGTCTCCCTCAACCTCCTCTACTCCATTCTCTCTGTTGTAATGTAGTGATTTCTAACATCCATTCTGCTGGCAGAGGCAAATTTCAACAGGCCTTGCCATGCAAGCTGCTACACAAATTGAGAGCTGTCAGCTTCGATCCTGGCCCATGTGATCCTTGTGCATTATCACTGGAGAATTACAGCAGGGAAGATGAATGCATAAAAGAGGAGAGGCATCCTGGCCCCCCCTCCCACAGCATCAGCAGCATTGTTCCCAATGAGTGTGTGCCTGAGTCCTCTGCCACCATTAATGGCAGAAGTGAGTCACTTATAAATAAGATACGGGAGCTTTATTATAATTACATCCCGAGATTCAGAAATGCTCAGCGTCACTGTGAAAGGGAGGGCAGCAGGTGATTGGGGCTTGAATGATCCTCTGCCAGGTATATCTTTCAGATAAAACGTCTTAGATCAGGAGCAATTACAGCTAATGTTCAGCCTGAATGCTAATGAGAATTACTTACAATTGCATGTAATTCTTTGCCATTTATACTATCTGCCTTTTTCCTTCTTTTCTCTGCTTTTCCATCTTGGCATTATTCCTGAGAACCAGACACTGGGAAATATGATTAGTGGCCATTTTGCAGATGAAAAGACTAATGCCCAAGGTTACTCAGCTCAAAGGGCTGGGTTTCTAGCCCTGAGCTTTTTTTTTTTTAACTTCACTATTCTGTCTTTAAGGGACAAAATTTTCAGAAATCTAGATGTGTCCACTCACCTGGAAGGTGCACAAAATATCCCAAGTCAGTAGGACAATCTGAAAGGCAGAGTGGTGTGTTCTGTTGAGGCTTTTACCTTGGGGAGAATAGGACACCTTATGAAATGAATTTCAAACCTATCCTCTGCCATCCCACAACCACTGAGAGGCCCATGCTTGGACTTGAGAATGATCATGGAGAGCCTGGCTGAAAGATAGGAAGCAACCTTTCCTTAGCCATAGAGAAGTGAGAAAACTCTCCCCAACCCATGGCCCGTGGAACCAAGCCAAAGTATAAAGTTCAAGCTACTATGTGAAGGAATGAGGCTCACCATAACAGTGATAACTGTGGTCACTCTCAGCGTCTGCATGAGATTGCACTCTGCAGAGTGCCAGAAGTTTCAATAAGTCGGCCCCAAGACATCGAGTTTTAGGCTATTTAATGCCCGGGACCACACTAAGACTTCCCAGACACACACTTATGTCTCCCACTTGACAGATGAGAAAGCAAGAGGCTTGCACTGGTGAGGCAGCTTGCAGATGGAAGAGCCAGGATACAGAGCTGGGCCTGTTTGACCTTAATACTAACAATCATGACAACCAACTTTTAAACAGCACATTTACGTATTACATGCCCATTTAAGTGCTTCATGCATATGCACACAATTCTTTCAGCAACCCAGTAAAGAAGGTGCTATGAATCTTCCTATTCTAGAAATGAGGAAACTGAGGAACAGAGAGGTATAGCAACTGGCCCAAGGCCACAGAGCTCATAAACAGCACTGGGATTTGAGCCAGTTCCAGGATCCACACTTTTGCTCTCTTTGCTATCCCTCCTCTTTGTTAAGGAAAGACCACCCCATTTCTACCAGGCACAACTCACTTGTGAAAAGGAAAGCGAAAACATGGAATTCTGAGAGAGTCCAGGGGCAGGAGGTTTGGATATAAGTTCTTCCTCCCTTGGACACTCAGCTGAGGGCCAGGAGGGACCACTCCCAGCCCAGGACTGCCCAGTCTCCCCAGGGCTGCCGGCTCCTTTGCAGGCAGCTCCAGTCTCCACCAGCTCCGAAATCATGGACGGGGAGTGTTCGCCCATCTCTTGCCTTGGAAAGATTCTACATCACACTTGAAAATGGTACCAGGCTTTCCCTCCCCTGTGACAGACTCTCCCTCTTCCAGGAGAAATACCTCTTGATAGAGCCAGGCAACCTCAGACAGCCTTGGGCTCAGATGAGGGTCCAGCCAGCCCTGAATCATACTAGCGTATTTACATGGGGCTGTCAGGGATTCCTGTGAATGATAACCCACTCAGCAGCAGGCCTCCTGCAGGACACCCATCAGAGAAAAAGGAGAATGGTGCACAGGCATCAGGGACCCTATTCTTTACCTTTGCTGCTGCCAGCCACAAGCAGGAGGGACCTAAGGTCCCATCTGCAGCCTGAGTTTCACTGATAATCTGGAAGGAATCAAGTAAGATTTGTGTTCAAATTCCAATTCTTCCACAGACAAGCTGGGCAAACTCAGGCAAGTTACTTAACCTCTCTGAGCCTCAACAGACTAACTGCTCAATGAGGCTAGTAATAACAGTGCCTATCTTGTAAGGCTGCTGTGAGAACTAAATGGGATAATGCATAATGACACTATGATCGGTCCTCTCTCTCTCCCTCTCCCAGTCCATGCTGCTTCCTGGCTGCCAAGAATGGGGCTATATCAGACCCCCAAGTCCCCTCTCTTTCATGTTCTGGAGATACACTCCATCTGTGCTCCACTCACAGGGGCCTACCCCCCATCAAGGAATGAGTTGTCCCAGCATCTTCCAGTCAGGCTCACATAGTAAGACAAGCACTGGTCCCCTCATGCCAGGTTCCAGGTCTGAGGTGGGAGCCCCCTGCCAGAGAACAGCGACCCTGCCTGGAGCATCTCTGAACTACCAGCAGCCAGGCTGAGCGGACACCTCAAAGAGATTAAGGGATGTGTGTGTGGCGGGGAGGTCTTCTTGTGGGACAGGGGAGTGGGTTAGGAGGGCGGTAATCACCCAGAGAGATAACGTGGCTTCCATAAAGGACTGCTGCGCTCCAGCTCCTGCTCCAGACTTCCCTGACTCCTTCCAGAAAAATCTAGAGCAACTTCCAGAATTTGGTCCCCTCTCACTCTTGCCCTGAAAGAGCAGCCCCAATGCTCTTCGGCCACCAAAATCCATGCCCTGGCAGTCACGACCACCCATTTTTCCAAAGGATCCTCCGAGAGGTACAATGAGGAGGTGGTCCGTCCCTCCTGGGCTTGCAGCTTAGTCGCAGAAGACCACTGGCCGTGGTCTTGACCTTCCCATACTGGACGCCTGGTGACGCTGAACCTGGGGCTTGCCCGCGTGCGATTAAGTGGTTTGGGTCAGGCCAACTGGGGCACAAAACCCCTGCTCTCTCCTTGACTTGGTTGCCCTCCTGGACACAACTTTCCCTCTCTAAGCCTCAGTTTCCTTTTCTGTAAAATGGGTGTAATAATACCCGGTTCCTGGCGTTACAGGGAGAATCCCAAGAGGTAATGGATGCCCAGCGCCTGGCACAGATAACGCACTCAATAGATGGGTTGGGACTGCGGTTAGCATCAAACTCAGAGTCAGGGGCAGCTCTGGAAACGCTGGGGACTCGCCCTCTCCGCCCCGGAGCCCGAAGGCAGATGCTCGGGGCGCGCACCCGGGCGAACCCCGGGGAAGCCACAGGTGTCTGCGCGTCAGGGCGCGGCGCCAGAACGGTGTATCAGGTAGGGTGCCCTGCAGCGAGCTGCGCTGCGGACCCACCCCAAGCCGCCGGGGTCCCTGGAGCTCCCGAGCGCGCCCACCCCGCGCCAGCCGGCTCCCGGGGTTCCCGCCGCTCCGCAAGGATGCCCAGACCCCAGCGGCCGCGCACAGCCTCGCCCCGCCGCTGCGGCCCCGCTGCGGCCCCTGCCCGCGCCCTGCCCGCGCTCCGTTCTGACTCACCCGCGTCGGCTCCGGGGAAAGTTTGGTGGCTCGGCGGCCAGGCTGCTCGCTGCTCGGCGGCGGCGGGGGCTGAGGCGGGGGCTCCGAAGGAGCGGACTGCGGAGGCGGGGCTCCGGAGGAGGAGCCGCGCCGAGGGGGACCAGCCGGGGGGATGGAGGCAGAGACCCAGGCCCGCGGGCCTGCAGCGCCCTCGCCTCGGGCTCGGAGCTCCCAGGTCCACTCCCACGCCGGGAGGGGGCGCGAGGGGGTGCCTCGGGCTCCGACACCTCCCACCTCCCGCCGCGCATCCCAGCCTCGGGCTCCGCGCCGCGGTGCGGCTCCTTGGGTTTGGAGAGAGAAGTGACAGAAGGGTCGGAATAAAAAAAAAAAAATGGGTCAGAACCCTGGCGAGAACTCCCCACCGCCCACACTCACCTGAGGGTGGGCAGACGGAAATAGGTAAGTCCAGATAAAGGAGAGATGGAAAGTCAGAGAGGCAATGATGTTTGGCAAAGTCAACCAGGGACCGAAGGATAGACAAAGACCCTATAGTGATACCCCACCTCCACTTATCCCTGCTGGAGAGGCCAAAATAGAAACAGACGGACAGAGCCAGCCAGACCAAGAAACAGTAAGACTGACAGACAGGGACCCTACCCTAGAGGTTTCATGGGGAACTAGAGAGACCCCCAAGGTCTAGAACGCCACACCCCTCTTCTATTTCTCCGTAGCCCCTCCAGATGAGCTCAAGTTTCAAAATTATAATGTGTTTCAATTAGCATCCTGTGCTAGTTGAATCTAGAGTTGGGGCCAAGGGAGGTTGCAAGGGGGAGGGGGGTTCTTCTGCAGGTCCCCAGGAGCCTCTGCCCCCTGACTCTGGCAGCTTGAGAATTCTTACTGGCTGCCTTCAGTTCCAAAAGCCAGGGAAGAGAGGTAAAGTTTTCTTTCCTAAGTACCAGGAAAACTCCATCTGAACCTCTAAGCAGTTATGACCTCAGATCTTATCTCAGCGCTTCAGAAGAGACACTCAAGTTCGGAGGGAGAGAAGGGTGTTGAGGAGGAAAGAACCCTGCGTTTGGGGGTGGGGGAGCGGGTAGGGTGTGGGTTTGGGGCATGGTGGGGCTTTTAGCTTCCTCTGAGTAGGAGGCAATTCCACTTGAGAGTTGTGGGATCACACAGAGCTAGTTTGAGGCCCAGGTTCACAAGCTGTGGGTGGTATGTGCTATCTTTCTGGCCTCCTGGACTACATGTACAAAATGAGGGTTAATAAAAACAGCTGTCATGGTGCTAAGTGCTAAAGGTGCCTACTCATTTAATCTTCAAGACACCCTAAATAAGTGGGAACAATTATTATTCTTATTTCACAGAGGAGAAAACTGAGGTACAGAGAGGTTAAGTAACATGCTCAAGGTCACACAGCTAGTATATAGGAGAACTGGGAATCGACCCTATGCAACTTGGCTACAAGGTCCAAGATCATAGTTACTGTGCTGTAATCTTCATCTCACTGGGGCTGCTGGAAAGCCCCGGGAGTTCATTTACATAAAGGACTTACCAAGTCCATAAATGGTAGCTCATAGACCACTGAGCCTTTCTGCAAATTAGGGATTAAAGGGCTGATGGTGATGCCCAGAGATAGGAAACTTTGGGTTCAAGATAGCTGACAATCCATGTTACCATCCTGGGTACCAGTTCTGACATTCATGAATCAAAGAGGCAAGGGATTCCCTGTTTGTTCCTCTGACCAGACCTATGTTGATGAGCACACCCCCCAACTAGAACTCACTCTGAATCCACAGTAAGCCCCCTTCCATTCCCTGGTGATTCTCCAGGGCCTCCATATTTTATACTTTACCAGACTGATACCCCTTTTGGAATTGAGTTAGCCCTTGGGGGAGCAACTGTTACAAACTCTAAGGGAAATGCAATCTACCCCCTACAGCTGTGGGGCTGATAGGAGTAAGAGTTTGAGGGGAGCTTGGAAATGGCTGGGTCCACTCCCATTCCCTCTCATTTCTGCAACTCAGCAAAAGCTTGATTATTTGGAATGCCTCTCCAAAGTTTCACTGCCTGGACTGGTTTTGGGCCTACTAAGCCCATAGTCATCATCATTTTTAGAAATATCAGCATTTTGGGCGCCTGGGTGGCTCAGTTGGTTAAGCGACTGCCTTCGGCTCAGGTCATGATCCTGGAGTCCCGGGATCGAGTCCCGCATCGGGCTCCCTGCTCCGCAAGGAGTCTGCTTCTCCCTCTGACCCTCCCCCCTCTCATGTGCTCTCTGTCTCTCTCATTCTCTCTGTCTCAGATAAATAAATAAAATCTTAAAAAAAAAAAAGAAATATCAGCATTTTAGAAACAGCATGTCAGACATTATTTGACACCCCTGGTGAGCAGGGTGTGTGTGGCTTCATTGTGGCATTTGGAACTGATATCTAACTCAGGCCTCATCCTGGGTATGTGGGATGGAGGTGGGTAACCAGCTTACTAATAACATACAGGCAGCAGAAGAAAAATAATTGTAAGCCCTTTGTCATACTTACCATGTGCCAGGCTCTAAGAGCATTAGACATAATTGAGTACCCTTACTCCTCACAACAATGCTGTGAGCAAGATACTATTAGCTTCCTATTTTACAGATGAGAAAAGTGAGGCACAAATTGGGGAAGAGACTTGTTCAGGGTACACAGCTAGTTAAGTCATTCCAAGATCAGATGGTTAGGAAGCAGCTGAACCGGGTCTGGAACCTGGATTGGCTTGCCTCCGCAAGCCTGTTCCTACTTCTGTGCTTTGTGGAGGAAAGTTAGAAAAGGGGGACTGTTTGAGGACCTGAGTTGAGATTAGAGGTGCAGATTAAGAAGGGATAGATGAAAAATATCTGCTCTACCACTTGTTAAGTCAGTGCTCACATTGCTTCTCTGAGCCTCAGTGACCTCATCTGTTAAATGAGAATAATAACACCTGGGTCATATCCAAGATTTTAATGATGATTCTTCTGGTGGCAGGGAACATAAACCCAATTATAACCAGGTTCAGCCAAAAAGTGTTCTGAACTAAAGAATTTCAGAAGACATTTTGGATTCAGACAGTCCGTGCCAGAAGCTCAAAGGAAGTTGTCATGAATCTGTTTCCCTCTGTGCCTTGACTCCCGTTTTCTTTTGTGTCTATTTTATTAGCAGGCTGGGTCTGTCCACAGAAGAGCAGAAATGGCCAATTAAGCAATCTCAAAGCAAAGAAATCACGTCCTTCCCAACATTTCCAGCAAAAATCCCAGGGTTGATCTCCATTGGCCTGGATTGCATCACATGTCCAGCCCAAACCCATCACAATTGCTTTGATTCACTAAGCCTGAGTTACATGCCTGTGGCTAGAGTCAGGGAGTGGGGTCAGCCCCTCCTAAGTGACAGGGACTAGGAGTGCATGGGGGATGGGTCCCTAAAAGAAAATCAGGGTGCTTAGCAGAATAATGGTGCATTGGTGCTGGACAGGCACAGATGTCCGGTTTCTCATGGAACCATTGTTAGGATTAAATACGCTCATGTGTGTGAAGAACTTGGCTGTGGTGGGTACTCAGGAACTGAGACCTCCCTCTTGGGAAACAGGATTCATGGCTCACCAAATCCAGGCCAACTGCTTCCTTGTTCACATGGGGAAACTCAGAAGGTCCAGAGAGGGGAATGGACCAGGTGACCCAGCTGACCAGCCACAGAACCCAGTCATAGAAGCCATGTCCCTTGAATTGAAACAAATCCCAGTTAAAGTCTCAGCTGAGAAATTTGAGATCTCTCACTAGCCAAAGGAGTTTTCTTTGCATTTGCACAGGGGACACAGGAAATCACAAAGTCCTTAAGACTCAGAGGAAATGAATACCACTTACGTTGGACTCCCAGACTGTGCAACAAGCTATGGATGGGTAGACATGGGCAGAGTGCCCAGTCCAGCTCCCCACCCAGCATGTTATGAACTCGGCCATTTCCTCTGGGGACTCTGCACTCTGGGTTCTGAGAAATCCAAGTGGCCATTTTTCAGATAGCTGCCCAAAGAAGGCAAGATGGTCCTTCTCTTGTTTTATTTCCTACTCAGTTTGTGAGAACAGATGTTCGACCTTCAGGGCCGAAGTGGGCCAAGTAGCAAGCATGTTATTTAGAATTATCAAAATTGACCCTTTCAACTTGGCCCTGATGCAGTTCCAAAGTTTCTGGCCTTGGGCAGTTAGTGTGACTTCTCCACTCTAAATTTAGTTAGACTGGCAAGCTGTGAAGCTTATCTATTTAAAGGAAGGTGAGCAAGAATGGCAAATATCAACCTGGAATAAGACCTACCCCTTCCTTCCCCACTTAAGTAAAGTGCTTGGGTTTGGAGGGCACACTGCTGGTGGGTGCATGAATTCATACAGTCTTCCCAGAGGGCAATGTGGAACCAAATGTTGAGGACTTTAAAAATGTTCAGTCTATTACTCCATGCTCGAAGACTTTTTCCTGAGAAAATAATCATGAATATCACCAACATATAGGTAAAGATGTCCATTGCAGGATTGCATGTAAGAGGAAAAGATTGAAAATAATCCAAATGTCTTAACTATAGGGAACTGGTTAAATAAACTATGGTATATAGATAGAATTGACCTGCTAAGGTCATCTTAGACACTATGGAATTATGTGAAAATGGGTTGTGATATGAATATTAAGTTAAAAGGGCAAGTTTTGTGAAAAAGTGTATCTGTGTATAAAAAAAACTTACAGTAGTTGTATAAGGCATAGTGGGAAGGAGAGGATAGGTGCTTTTGGTTTTTACTCATCTGTATTTCCTAATATTTCCTTAGTAAATTTTTATTACTTTGGTAATTAGGAAAAATGCCCAATAGTTTTTATAAAAGGATTTGTGTTTGGTTTTCTTTTAGAGAAGCACTTTCATTTATTAAAAGATCACAAACCAGGAGTGAGATTAAATTGATCTATCTCCCTCTCTCTCTCTCTCTCTCTCTCTCTGGCTAGGATGTGTGGAAAGGAATGGGAAGCTTGGGGTTGGGAGTAGCAGCAAAAGCTGCAGACCAGGGGAGTGCAAGAAGGTTGTACCAGGAAGCTCTACCCATTTGCTGTGTGGCCCTGGGCAAGTCACTCAGCATCTCTGGGCCTCAGCTGCCACATTGTTACACTGTCTCTGGAGTTCTTCCCAAGGCCAAAACCCTATGTATGGAAAATGTCTGTGAGCTCCAGTGAATGTCTATATATGCTAAGGGAGAACATGCACGGCCTAGAAACGGGTTCAGCATAAATGATTTTTGGCTCTGCAGCCCTGTACGACTGCCGAAATCCCTGCTTAGCTTCACCATTTCTCAGCTTCTGTCTCTCTGCCTAGTTACTTAGGAATTGGCAAATTCCGGGGGGAAAGCACATGGAATGCTGGGCTCACCTCCATGTGTTCCTCTTCATTCTGGGATCTTGATCCTTCAGGTCTTGGCTTCCTGGAGAGCTCTTTGATGCCTTCTAACAGATTTTTATGTTCTTTTTAACAGTTCTAGCCGGGTTTTCTAGTTGGATGTGGAGAGGATTGCTCTCTACAAGCTAGTTTGTCTTACACAGAAGCAGAAGTTCGGTCCTATGTTATTTAAGTGAAAATGGCTGGTTATAGAACGTGTGCACAGTGGGTTCCTATTCATATGCAAAACATGTCTATGTGTTTATGCAGAAGAAACAGTGAAAGAGTGAAAGCTACATACAGCCTCTATCTCTGGCTGGGTTTTCATTTTTTTAATGTTTAGCTGTATTTTTCAAATTTTATACAGTGGACTCTGATAATGTCTAAACTGGGATTGACCTTTGAGGTCATTTATACCCATTTTAAAAATGAGGAAACTGAGGTCAAGAACATGTAAATTCATTTCAATCAAACAATTACTGGAGGTTTGCTGTGAGCAGAGATCCATGCTATGGGGCCCCTGGGGCATCTAAAGAAAGGTAACACCTAGTCACTTATTCCTCCAACTCAAGTGTCTCCAAATGTGCTTGACTTTGGATATGAGGAGGCAGATGACAAGAATCTGCCCTCAAGGTATTCTAGCTGTGGGGAAAAATATCGAAATAAACCATCCCAGGTATGATGTGGTAAATGCTAAAGTAACGCTGTGGCAGAGACTGTGCTTGGCCACTTAATAACCATTCTTTCAATATCGAACCAAAAGATTGGATTTCCCAGCCTCTCTTACAGCAAGGTATGGTCATGTGATTAAATTTTGGCTAATAAGATGTAAGCATAAACGTTGTGGGGGTTAGTGAGAAGTTTTTTTAAAAGGAACTTACAAAAAATATAAAAATAAATAAAAGGAACAAGCAAATGCTCCTTTCTTTTTTTCTGCTACTTGGGATGTAGATGCAATGGCTGGAACTTTAGCAGCCATTCTGACCTATAATGTCACATTGGGAAGGGAGTCCCATACTCAGATGATGGAGCAAATAAAATAGCCTCAGTCACTAATACCATGGAGCTGCTATATCAGCCCTGGATTGTCTATCTCCATACTTCTTTTACAAGAAAGAGAAAGTTATTTTGCTTATCACCCCATTATTTTAGATTTTCTCTTTCATACAGATAACCCCAATCGTAACTTACACAAATCCTAAAAATAAAGTGCTATGGGAATGAAGGAGTAAAGGGAGGGAGGAATGAATATTTCTACTCTTGAGCATCAAGGACATCAGAAGAGGTGTGAAGGGTGTGAAGAGTTCACCAGTGGGATGGGCAGGGATTAAGAAGGAAGAGGGTTTCAGGCAGAGTAAACCATGCAGGGAGCATGAGCACAAGGCTGGAAATGGGCACTGGAATGGGCTGGAGATGGGCACATGTGTGTTGGAGTCAAGCAGCCTGGACTCCAATCTTATCACAATCTTCAGCAAGTCACTTCATTACTCTGTGCCTCAGTTTCTCCATCTGTAATATGAGAATAATAGTATTAACCTCATTGGGTTATAGTGAGGATAACATGGGTTAAATACATGAAAAATGCTTGGAGCAATGCCTGGCACATGGTGAGTGCTCAGTAAATGTTGACTGTCATATGCTTATCTGTAAAATGAAATAATCATAGCCTGACCTCCTATGGTGGCCAGTGCATATAACATGACACGGGGCTTTATACAGAGGAGGTGCCCAACTATGTAGCTCTCTTTCTCTCTCTTCCCTCAAGGAGCTTACAATCAACATTTAACAAATCTTCATTAAGCTCCTACTCTGTGCCAGGCCCAGGGCCAGGAGGTTGCTGATTCCAGGACAAATCAGACCTTATTGCTGACCTCCAGTTGGTTCATCTCAAGGAAAGGAAGGAAAATAAAGAGACAGGCATAATATCGTGTGAAAAGTACAGCAGTGGGTCCAATTCCAGTTCACGAACTCAGATAAGCAAGAAAGGTAACTTTAGTTTTTGTTACGTGAGCTCAGTCTCTGCTATGATCTCCCATTTCAGGTAGGAGTCCTTAATGGCAGTTACACTGGGTTTTTCCTATTTCTCTGGGGTATTATGTCAATTCTAGGGATCTTGCAGGGGGACACGCACACACAGGGCACTGCTAATTTATCTCTTGTTCCTGAGCCTCATTTCCTCTCTCGTCTGCTTCTGGGGTCCTTCCAAGTGCACAGGAACCGTTGCTTGGCTCCCATGGCTCCTGGGGCATAGAGAATTCTTTTAGACATTTGAGGTTCTTCTGCCCAGCCACACATAGCCATTTTTCTGCCAGAGTCTGCTTAGGAGAAGAGTACAGGTTTTTCTACATTCAACTTCTTTGAAGTTATCTGGGGATTCTGGGGCCTTTCTCTAAGCTCAGGGCCATGTCCAGAGAAGGGACAAGTTCGAGTGTGCCTTTCCTCAGGGGCTTGTACCATCCATCTCCCCCTTTGCTGCTGCTCCAGCTTTCTTTCCTACCCTTGTCTCTCTCAATGTTTGAAAAGAAAAAGGTAAATGATTCAGCCAGCAAAATCCAGTGTATTCAGAAATAGCAGAGGAATTGCAATTCGGGACAAGCAAACTATAACAGACCATAAGCAAGTCTCCAGAACAAAGGAGATATTCTTTATAGAAGGAAAAAGGGAGTGGGTGGGGTTGTTTTGAACAAAAGTTCATTGGAAGACAATGAGAGTTTGAAGTGGGGGCAGCCTCTCATTAGATGCAGGTGAGGACAGCTTGCCTTTGCCAGCCCAAAAGAAAGCTTCCTTCTTCCCGCTGCACTATGCAAGCTGTGATCATGGCTTCCCTTCTCCAATTCTGAGTTTGGTTTCCTTAATACATTTTCACATCTGGAAACTCTTGCCTGGTTTCAGAGAGGTGGAACCTTGCTCCTAAATATGCTGCATTTCCCCATATTAATCATGTCATTGGTACATAAGAACCTTTTCCTGTTGCTCCTGAGACCCTAGACTTTTGAAACTCAAAAGACAGGAAAAGATTTTGGTTTCTTTTTTTTTCTGTGGGGCCAGAAAAGGAAAGTAGCCTTGAGACAGTAGCTTAAGATAAGACCTCTGGGTAACAGAAATTAGCAAGAATGCAAAACAACTCAATAGGCTTCCTCCATGCCCCTGTCAGAATGGCTGAAATAAAGACGAGTGACAACATCAAGTGTTCGATGGGATGTGGAGCCCCTGGAACTCCCCTCCATGCCTGGTGGAGATGCAAAATGAAACAGGCACTTTGGAAAACTGCTTGGCAACTTTAATAAACATAGATCTGCCTTATGATCCAGAAATTCCACTCCTAGGTATGTCTTCAAGAGAAATGAAAACATGTCCACAGAAACTGTACATAAATCATAACGGCTTTATTCCTAACAGTCCAAACTGGAAACAACCCAAATATCCACTCAAATAGGAGTTTGAATAAACAAATTCATTGTCTGGGATACCATACAGCAATCAATGTAGATTAACAATTGCTGCCCACAACAACACAGAAGAAAAAAAAATCATTATTTTGAATAAGAGAAACCAAATGCAAAAAAAAGTGAATATTGTATAATTCTACTTATATGAAGTTCTAACTGGCAGGACTAATCTACGATTTTAGAATTGGTTACCTCTGGGGGAGGGGTGGGGAATGGGACTATTATTGACCAGAGGCACTGGAAGCAGGTGCTAGAAAAATTCTATACTTTGATCTTTGGGATGGTGATATAGGTACATAGATAGGTAAAAATTTTAATATCTGTGCATTTTACTATGTGGAAATCAGTTTTAAAAAATCTCATTTTAATTAAAAAACGCAGAGGCTAATATTTCAAAAATAATATGCTACACTCAGTGCTATGATGAGGTAAACACATAGCACTCTGTGATAGCCCAGGAGGGGTACTAACCACACTGTGTGTGGGGTAGGTGTGCAGATGGAGCGGTCCCCAAGGAAGGCTTCCTGGAGGAAGTGATGGCTCAGCTAAACTTCAAAGGACTTGAACTGAAGGTCAAGCAAAAGATGTCACTAAAGGCATTCCAGGCACAAAGGAACAGCATGCAAAGGCACTGGGTGAGTCCTAAGAGAACCTGAATAGGGGTGAGGGTGGGGGGATGAGACTGCAGATGGAAGCAGCAGTCAGATCTGACAGAGCCTCATAAGCTGGAGGGGAGCTCAAAGGGAAAGGGCCTGAAAAGTTGTGGTCAGATCTGGACTTTAGAAAAAGCTCCCTCAGGAGGGAGGGAGGACAGTGGTGTAGAGGGAGTTGCAATAATCCAAGAGATGGGGGTATGTGGTCTGAGCTAGGGCAGGGTTGAGAGAAGAGCTTCCAGGGACACTGAGGAAGAAAGCTTTGTCAACTGATAATATTGGAGGGAAGTTAAGGAGACAATTAGGATTTTGCCTTTCATGTCAGGCTGGAGCCAACTGCTGAGAAAAAGATCAGAGGAGATAACATCTGTAAGTGTTGTAGTGGTTGGCTAGATGTTGTTTTGCCTGTCCAGCCCGTTTCCCCCTTTCTCTCTCTCTCTTTTTTTAAAATTTTATTTATTTTACATAGAGACAGAGAGAGAGGGAACACAAGCAGGGAGAGTAGGAGAGGGAGAAGCAGGCTTCCAGCTGAGCAGGGAGCCTGATGTGGCGCTCGATCCCAGGATGCTGGGATCATGACCTGAGCTGAAGGCAGACGCTTAACCATCTGAGCCACCCAGGAGCCCCTCCCCCTTTCTCTTATGACAGAACCCTGCTTTGCTTACGGAGAACATACTCCTTCCTAACCTCAGGCCATGTGCCTAAAGTGGGGGTGACCCCACCTCTCAGCTGTAGGACATGTGACCCTGGCCAATCAGCAAGTTCCAGCTCTCTGGTGGAAGGCAGTGATTGGTTCAGGGATTGACACATGACCCAGATTGATCCAATGAGAGTTAGCCCTGGAAATTCTGCTGGAACTCTTGGCAAAGAATCCGGTCTTTTCTTCTGGGGTTGCTGAGCTGGTGGAATGGAAGCCTAGAGCTGCTGATGGCCCTCTTTGCCACCAAGAAGGGGAAAGCCTGCCTGAGAATAAAGCCAGCACTTGAGTAAACAGAGCCCTATGCCTGATGATATTGTTTGGGCTTTTAGATCTAGCCATGTCTGAAAACTAACCTGTATTTTTTACTTTAGTGAGCCAATGCCTTCTCTTCTTCGAGTAATTCTATTTGAGTTGGGCTTTTTGTCCCTTTCAGCTGAGAGAGTTCTGATGACCATAGGCTCCACTGAAAAACTTTACTTAGGTACAGAGCTTCTGTTAGGAATGATGTAAAAGCTCTGGGAATGAATAGTGGTGATGGTTGCACAACATTGTGTATGTACTTAATGCCACTGAATTGTACTCTTAAAAATGATTAAAATGGTCAATTTTATGTTGTGTATATTTTATCACAATAAGAAAAGTTAATAAAAACTTTTTAAAGATATGTTAAGAGAGACAAGCAACCCATTCCCCACACAACAGGTAGAGGGCCCCTTTGATGCACATTGGATCACCTTTATTGAAATTCATTCAGAGGCTTCCCATCCCACTTAAAATTCAGCCCACACACCTTCCCAAGGTCTGCAAGTCTCCCTGTCATCTACCCTTGCACCCCTCTGTCCTCATGTCCCACCCTCCTCCCTGGGCTCACTATCCTCCAGCCTCTCTAGTCTCCTTGCTGCAGGTAAACACAGCAATCTTTTTCCTGTCTTGGGGCCTCTGCACTTGATGGTCCTTCTGCCTTGGACACTCATTCCACGCCCCCGCCCCCCGCCCCCAGCCAATCTTTCTAGGGTCACCTCACCATCAGTCATTCTGTACTCAGTTGTCGCCCTTTGGAGAAGCCTTCCCTGGTCAAAGTAGTGCCCCCTGCCTATCATTTCACCCTCCATGGTTCTCATGGCTGTCTGCAGTGGTCTTTTTCTTTGCTGGTTTGTTTACTGTCTCTCAGCTTACATTTGAATGTAGGAGGGCAGCTAGAGGGCGAGAACTCTGGCTTGTGCCTCTGTGTCCCCAGCACTTGGAAGAGTATGTGGTCCATAGTATGTGCTTAATAAATGGTCCTGAATGAACTATTTGCACAGGTAAGTTCCTTACAGGCAATGCTGCAAGTGGGGAAAGCTGAGCCCAGAAGAGAGGGAGGGACTTACCAATGGCATCCTACAAATCACAGTCAAAGACAGACCTAGACCTAGGACTACTGGTTCCACATTCAGTTCATTTTCTGTAATTCCCATCCACCTCTTTTTGCCAAAAGACTTGCAAGGCTTGAGTGGTTTTTCCCCTCTGATGCAAGCATCTCAGAACAGAAAGAAGATTGAACTAGAAATCAGGAGACTTGGGGGCTGGATCTAGCTCTGCCATCCACACACTGTCCAGATTGGGTCTCCTGGAGGACAGGGGCATTGCTAGCATCTAGTGCACTCATAGTACAGTAGGTGCTTAGGCAAGGTTTCCTGAATGAGTAAGTGATTGCTTGCATGAAGAAAATGGGTGTCAACAAAGGGTGGTGCTTAAGATCTCAGAGTCTGAGCTAGACAGATTTGAATTCAAATCCTGGCTATGCCACTTTCTAGTTGTTGGACACCTGATCTCACGTGAAGAATATATTGGCATCATCTGTGACAGTTTGTCTCCAAGATGGGTCCCAATGACCCTTACCCCCTGGTATTTATGTTTATGTGTAGCCCACATTAAATTAGGGTTGGCCTGCACTGACCCATAGAATATACTGCAGGAGTGACAGTGTGTGACTTTTGAATCTAGTTCATAAAAGGTGTTGCAGCTCCTCCTTGGACTTCTGGATGGTTCATTGGGTAAACCAGCTATCATGTTGTAAGGACACTCGGGAGCTCTGTGGCAAGAGGGACCAAGGCCCCCACCCATCCCAACAGCCAGCACCATCTTGGGAACATATAAGTAAGCCACTTGGAACTGGATTCTTTAGCTCAGTGAAGCCTTCAGATGACTAAAGCCTCAGCTTTATGAGAGACCTTGAGATAGAACTGCCCATTCAAAGTACTCCTGAATTCTTCACCCACTAAAATGATGAGAGAGAACACATGATTATTGATGTTTCAAGTCACTAAGTTTCTGGGTGATTTGTTATACAGTAAAGGTAACTAATATATCATATTCATCTTTATCACTGACATTTACCGAGAGCTTACCATGTGGTTTCTCGTTTGAACCCTTCCAGTCATGCTATGAGATAGGTGCTGTTATTTTTGTCTTATAGACAAGAAAACTGAGGTGTAGGGCAGTGAAATCTCTCCCTGCAGAGCCCCTGAACTTAAGGGCTTTATGGTCGGGCCTGAGAATCAGAAACTCAGATATGTATGACCCAAGGCAAATACGGCTCTAGGATCCCAGGAAGGAGAGACAAATTTTGGATTCTGGTTTCTGGTAGTTTCTCCGAGGTTGAGAGAACACTCCAAAAGCAGCAGACACATCCCCTGCCCTTGAGCACCTGACTAGTGGAGGTCAGATGCTTATGAATAGCGTTCGGTGTTCTGTTGCTGAGAAACACACATGTTTACACAGTAATGATGAAAAATAATAACCCTTCATAAGGGTCTGGCACTTTGCATATATAAAGCTTCATACCTGTAGAATTCCATGGAATCCCACCTGGCAAGTAAGCATGGATTTATGGACTGAATGTGTCTCCCCTCTCCCAACCAAATTCCTATGTTGAAGCCCTAACCCCCAATATATGGTAGGCATTTGGAGGTAGAGCCTTTGGGAGGTAATTTGGGTTAGATGAGGTCATGAGGGTGGGACCTCATGATGGGATTAGTGGCCTTATAAGAACAGGCACCATGGAGAACTTTCTCTCTCTCCCTCTCTTCCTCCTTTCTCCTTCTTCTCCTCTTCTTCTTCTCTCCCTCTCTTTCCCTCTCCTCCCTCTCTCTCTCCCCCTCCTTCTCTTTCTTTCTTTCCAAGCAAGAAGGTGGCTGTCTATAAGCCAGGAAGAGAGCTCACCAGAACCCAACCACCCTGGCACCCTGATCTCAGACTTCCAGTATCCAGAAGTGTGAGAAAATATTTATGTAGTCTAAGTCCCCCAGTCCATGGTATGTCACAGCAGCCTAAACAGACTAAGACACACGGCAATGTACATTTTACAGATGGGGACACTGAGGCTCAGAAAAAGTTACTGGACTCTCAAAGAGTCACACAGGCTTTAAGGGGCAGAGCCCAGGTTAAAGCCTGGCAATCGGGTGTCCTTACAAGTGCACAGGGCTGTCAGTGGGGTTCCTCTAAGGGAGGTTCTAGGAAGAGGTGAGCAAGAAGCAGGGTTCTGAAATGGGGGGGGTGGCCTGGTGGAGAGGATGGGGCATGGAGGGCCTAAAGGGCCCTAAAGGGGCAGGGTGAGCCCCCGGAGGCCCCTGGGGGGTGTGAAGACAAAAAGGGAACATAGCCGGAGTGGAAAGAATGAGCAAGTGTGGGTGTGTGGAAGAGGCTTGGCTAAAGGAATTCGAGTGTTAGGTGCAATTGCAGCAGGAGGGTTGTGCAGTGAGAGATCTTAGAGCTGGGGCCAAAGTCAACCACTGTGCCTAAAGTGGGAAGAAGAGCTTATTTTGCTTCTTGGATGGTTTTATATTCACAATATCTTGCAACCATCACCACTCTCTACCATTACCTCAAAAAACAACTCCAATCTCCCCATTCCCCCTCCCCCATTCCTTGGCAACCACTAATCTACTTTCTGTCTCCATAGATTTCCCTGTTCTGCACTTTCGTATAAATGGAATCAACTCTACCACATGCTGTCTAATGTGACTGTCTTCTTTCACTTAGCATGATTTTATCTATGGCTTTCAGGGTTTATCTGTGTTGTAACATTACTTCATTCCTTTTTAAGGCTGAATAATATTCCATTGTAGGGATATTCCACATTTTTGTGTATCCATTCATTAGTTGATGGACACTGGGTTGTTACCTCTTTTTGGCTGTTATGAATAATGCTGCTATGAACATTCTTGTACAAGTTTTTACGTGAATATATGTTTTTTGTTCTCTTGTGTATACATCTGGAAATGGAACAGCTGGATCATATGGTAATTCTATGTTTAACTTTTGAGGAACCATCAAACTGCTTTCCAGAGCGGCTGCACCATTTTACCCTCCCATCCGCAATGTTTGAGGGTTCCAAATTCTCCAGATCCTTGACAACACTTGTTGTCTTGTGTTTTATATAGCCATCCTAGTGAGTGTGAAATGGTATTTCATTGTGGTTTTGACTTGCATTTCCCCAATGACTAATGATATTGAGCATCTTTTCATATGCTTATTAGCCATTTGTATAAATTCTTTGGAAAAATGTCTATTCAGATCCCTTGTCCATTTTTTAGTTGAGTTGTTTGCTTTTTAGTATTATTTTGAATTCTATTGTTTAGAATTCTATATAGAATCTAGATACTAGACCCATACCAGATATATGATTTGCAAGTTATTTCCAAATAATTCGCCTTTTTCTTTCCTCCCATTCTCTGATGGGTAAGGCTCTTCTGAGCTGGTAGGGACCTTACCCCTGGTGCCAGAGCACCGAACACTCTCCCATTGTGGAAGCAAATGGTTCCTCAGAGTTCTCACCCAAGAGGACATGCTAATACCTCAGTACCTTTACAGCAAGTGCCCCACGTGCCAGGCACTCAGGGCATAAGTCTAACGATAACATGGTCCCTTCCCTCTTGAGCTGCTTGTCTCCATGAACAATACCTATAATCACCCAGCCTCTCAAGCAGAAAACTCCAGCGCCCCCTCAGGCCACCAGCCAATTTGCCCCCGTAGCCCTCACCTCCTGTTCTCTCTCCTCCCCCCACACCTTAGTCTAGGCCCAGGTTACCTGAAGGATTTCAATTGCTCCATAGTTGCCTATAGACCTCCCGGCTTGCTTCTTCCAGTCCATTCTCCCCTCCATCAGTGCAGGAGCAGAGTGACTTGCCTTAAGTAAGAATCCCATCATGGGTCTCCCCTCGTCAACAACCTCTCAATGGCTAAAATCAAGAGAGAAGACCCACACGGAAGCAGCGGCATTTGGCTTAGACAGCTCTCTTTACCCTCTTTCTTCAGTGACTCAGCCAGACTGAAACTCTTCCCAATTTCCCAACTCACTCCGCCTCCAAGCTGGGCAAAAATCACTCACTGTGTCACGGAAAAGAGTAAAGAGATGGTAGTGGGGAACTCCAAAATAGGTCATGGGTTGAGCAGCAACAGGTCAGGGAGGAGCTGGGGGTTTGTGTGGCGAAGGGGGAGGGGAAGAGTACGGGGCGAGGGGAAGGAACCTCACTCACGCATGTGCAGTGACGCGCTTGGACTTGGACGTGCAGGCCCGCTGGGTGGACTCACCTGAGTCTCTGGGGTGTGTGACAGCCTGAGTCAGCCCTAGGTGTTGGGAGGCAGATTCCGCTGCCCCGCGCCCCCCCCCCACCGCTCCCGGCCCCATCTTCTGATGAGGTCTGGTTCTCTTCCCAGAATTCTGAGATGTGCCTCTGGCGAGAGGTCAGTGAGGTCCCAGCTGTGTGTGGTTGACCAGCTTACTTTCCAGGACTGGAAGCCAGAAGCTGGCTTGCCTGCTGCCCAGCTGCTGGAAATACTTCTCCCTGCTGGATTTGGCTGTTAGGGATGTTCTGGGGAGAGAAGTCTCTTGGGGTGCAGTCCCTAATGAGCTGCGAAGGGGAGGTTTGGGGAAGGAGCGTAACAGGAAGCTCCTTCCTACATTGAATAGAACTGAAACCAAATTAAACAGAAGACAAGTTTGTCTTGGAGCAGGGTGGGGACTGCGGTGAGGAGGGGGCTGGCTAGGGCTTCAGTCGTCACCTCCTTGTCTGTCTCAGGCTCCTGGCACCTGGCTCCCTGCTCGCCCTTGCCCTTTCCATCTAAATGTGTTCTCTGGACAGGATCTGAACCTCATCCACATTCAAGTGCAATTGTCTAATAATACCAATCTAAAACATGATCATACTCCTTCTTTCTTTTCTCTCTCTTTTCCTTCCTTCCTCCCTCCCCCACCCCTTCCATGGTCTGCTTTCTAATTTTGCCTCTGGTCTTGAGCTCTTAATCGAAATGCTTTCCCCAGGTCTTTATTTCTTCATTTATGATTTGTGTTTTCCATGCTCGCTCAGCAAACCTACAACTCTGGTCATGTCCACTCTCAGCCAACGCTGCATCCACCCCCATGCAGCTGTAGCTGAACAACCACTCTGGCTGTGCTCGCTTTAAAATGTGTGACCTTGAACGTCAAGAGAGTCCTTGGTACTGCCTGGCAATTAGGCTCTACCTACCTACCCATTGGCTCTCCAGCTCTGTTAGACCACTGTTCCATTCCTCTGCTCCCCTAAACCCTTAGTGGCCCGCCCCCCACCCACACTCTCCACTGCTTATTCACTGACAAAATCGAAGCAGTCAGGATGTCCACATACCCACCACACACTGACCCTCCCACGTACTCAGGCTTCCTACTTGCTGCCACAGGTGAACGACCCATGAGCTCCTGTACCTGTCCTTGTACACTGGACCCCAGCCCCCTTCATCTGCCCTCTTTTTCCACAGCATCATTTTTATTTATTTTATTTATTTTTTTACTTATTTTGCTGTTGTTTTATTTCCCCCCACATAGGATTTTTAAAAAATTATTAGGTTCATTTAGCCAGCATATAGTACATCATTAGTTTTGATGTAGTGTTCAACGATTCATTAGGTGTGTATAACACCCAGTGCTCATTACCACACTTGCCCTCCTTAATACCCATCACCTGGTTACCCCATCCCCCCACCCCCTCCCTTCTGTAACCCTCACTTTGGTTCCCAGAGTCCAGAGTCTCTCATGGTTTGTCTCCCTCTCTGATTTCTTCCCATTCAGTTTTCCCTCCCTTCCCCTATGATCCTCTGTGCTATTTCTTACATTCCACATATGAGTGAAACCATATCATAATTGTCTTTCTCTGCTTGACTTATTTCACTTAGCATAATCCCCTCCAGTTCCATCCATGTCGATCCACAGCATCATTTTTAATCTCTTCTGGATCATTCTCATCAGCA
>NC_138369.1:44973914-45040323 GCF_054177405.1 Leptonychotes weddellii | reverse complement strand
GACCTGAGCCGAAGGCAGTCGCTTAACCAACTGAGCCACCCAGGCGCCCCGGCAGTAATCTTCTTGACATCAGTCTTAGCAACTTTCTTTTGGATCTGTCTCCTCATGCAAGGAAATAAATAAATAAATAAATAAACAAGTGGGACTATGCTTGGTGAATTGTGTCAGAGGGTAAAAGACAAATATAGTATGATTTTACTTATATGTCAAATCTAAGAAACACAACAAACAAAACAAAACAGGAATAGACTTACAGTTACAGAGAAGGAACAAGGCGGGGGAGGAGGAGGGGGGTGATTGGGTGAAATAGGTGATGGGGATTAAGAGGTACAAAAGTCTACTTATAAAATCACTAACTAACAGGGATATAATGTACAGCATAGGGAATGTAGTTGATAATATTGTAATGACTTTGATGGTGACAGGTGGTAACCAGACCTATGCTGGTGATCATTTTGTAATGTATAAAAATATCCAATCACTATCTTGTACACTTGAAACCAATATAAAACTGCATGTCAACTGTAATTCAATAAAAAAAGAGTGATGTCATCACTACTAAAAAAAAAATCTTGACTCCTCCTCCCCCTTGACGATCCCTCCATGTTTCCTTGTTTGGATTAGTTACTGCTGTAGAGCCATCCATCCTGAACTTAATGGCTTTCACACAACAACCAGTTTCTTACGTCTCCATGCTGTGGGGTGGCAGGGCTCCGCCAGGCAGCTCTTCTGCTTCATGTGGCATCAGCTGGGGCTGGAGGCTTCTGGAGGCTCCCCTGGGCTGGGATGTCGGAAGGCTCGTGGTGGGTGCCGGCTGGTGGCTGGAGCCTGGTTTGGCCTGTTGAGTGCAGGGCCCCCCTTTTCCCCTCCACGTGGCCTGCCCTGTGGCTTGGGCCTCTTACAGCATCCTCCCTGGGTTCCAGCAGTGCGGAAGCTGCCAGGCCCTCTTAAGAATTAGGCCTGGAACTGGCACAGTGTGGCTTCCGCCACATTTTATGGAGTAAAGTTGGTCCCAGGGACAGCCAAGATCCAAGGGAAAGGACTATACAAAGACTTGAATACCAGGAGACAAGTCCCTGGGGGCCACTGAGCAACAAACTGCCACACTCTGATGTGCAACAAAACTCCTCAAAGGAACTGTCCATCCTCGACCCTTCCGATGCCTCCCTCCCATTCTTTGTAAACCCATCCTGATCAGAGGGCCACTCCTGCTGCTCTATGGGTGCCCCTTTTGTTAAGGTGGCTAGTGGCCTCCTCATGGCAAAATCCATGCTCATTTCTCAGTTCTCATCTCCCACGTGGGTTAGCACAGTTGACTGTTCCTTTCTCTCTCGTTTGATTTCTGGGACCCTGTGCTCCCCCAGTTGTCCCCATACCTCACTGGTCTCTCCTCCTTCTCCTTCAATGGTTCTCTTCTCTCTCCAACCTCTTGATGCTGAGAAGACCTGGGGCTCGGTCTTTGATCCTCTTCTCTTCTCCGTCTGTATCACTATCTTGTTAACCTTGCCCAAGTCATTGCTTTCAAACCCATTTACATGTAAGTGACTCCACGTTTATGTCGCCAGCCTAGACCGCTCTTGAATTCCAACCATGGTGACTGCCTGTTTGACATCTCCATCAGATACCCAAAGCACATCCAAACCCTTCGTGTCCAAAACTCAGCTCCTGATTGTGCCCCCTTCCAAAACCTTGACCTGACCCCAGCTCTCCCCATTTAGGTGGGTGGCAACTCCTTGTTTGCCATTACTTAGGCCCAAAACCCCAGCATGAGACCTGCTTCCTCTCTTCCTCAGACACCCATATGCAAATTGCCATGAAATCCTGCTGGATCCACCTTCAGAATATACCCAGTCTCTGACCACCTCTCATCCCTTCTACTGCCCCCACTCTGGTGTGAGCCACCATCCCCTTAGGCAGAGGAATTCTCATAGCTCTTTCTGCTTCGATTTCAACCTCCTATGGTCTACTGATCTATAAGAGTTTTCCGAGGGATCCTTTTAAAATCGAAGCCAGGTCATATCCCTCCTCTGCTCAACACCCTCCTGTGGCTCCCATGTCCCTCAGCAAAAATACCAAAGTTCTCAGCATCACCTACAAGGTCCTCTGTGACCTGGACACCCCGTGATCTCTGACCCCCTACTCTCCCCTCCACTCACTTTGCTCCAGGTGCTTGGCCTCTGGTATTTTCCCTTAAACACAGAGGCACGCTCCCACCCAAAACCTTTGCACAGGCCCTCTCCCCAACCTGGAATGCTCTCCCCCTAGATCCCTTCAGGGCTCCCTTCCTTACCTCATTCAGGTCTTTGCTCAGAGGTTACCTTCTACATGAGTCCTTCCCTCATCTCTCTGTTTAGGATGGCATCCCATCCCCGCCTCTTTGGCTTTTCCAATCTTTTCCAACCTCTCTTTCTCTGCTCTTTTCTCTCATCAATAGCTCTTAGCCCTCTAACATACTCTATATAATTTACTCATTTGTTATGTTTATTATTTTTTTTGTCTGTTTCATGCTGCTAAAATGGAAGGGTCACAAGGGGAAGAATCATTGTCTCTTGTTCACAGATGTATTCTATTGCCTAGAGTGAAGCCAGGCAGAAAGACTGTGCTAAAATTTTAGTTTTTAATTTTACCCTAAGTATCTTGAATCCTTTTGAGTATCTCAAATTCTCTGGGACATGAGGCAGGGTGTAGACCAATTTATTCTTGCATTCACCTACCCATCCAATCATCCATCTATCCATCCAATCTACTGCCTATCCATTCGCTCACATCCATTTATCTGCTTATCAACATCCATTCATGTCTGTCCACCTGTCTGTTTATCTATCCATTCATCCCATCCAACATATTTCCAAAACAGTCTTTCAACAAACATTTTTAAAGCATTGACTTTTGGCCAAGCACTGTGCTGGGCTCTAGAATCAAATCCATGACAGTAAGACTCTGAACTCTGAGGTGGCAGTAAGGGGATAACTATTACAGGATGTTTGCATAAAAAAAACTCCACAACCACAGGGCCTCAAGTCTTACTGTGAAGATTGACACCATAAATGACAGCTGGCAAATTGCTTGGGTGCAGGTGGACTGGGGGAAGGAAAGAGGGAAGTTGCTGGCTCTTCCCGTGTCTCTGCTTCGGCTCCCCCAGCCCAGCAGCAGGCACAGACCTGGGACCTCTGGATTCTACTTCCCTCCAGGTCCCCAACCCCCAGTCTCCTCATCTGTGAAGTGAGACAGCAGCACTTGCTTGACAGAATTAACTAATGCACGTGGGAAACTTTCTGTATCCGTGGTACTTAACCCTGGTGGCACATTCTATCCCTCAGGAAGCTGATGCCCAGGCTCCACCTCCAAACTATGAAATCTGAACCTTCTGGAGTGGGGCCCGGGCATCAGCATTTTAATCATTTGGCAGTGGGGCCTGGGGATTACTGTTTTTAAGAAGCTTCCAGGGGATTCTAATGTGCAGCCAAGCTTGTGTACTGCTGGAGCTAGAGCCATTTAATCAATGCCCCTTATCTATTTAATTGATCTTGAATATCGCAGCTGGAGGAAAGCAGAATTAGAGGAGACGAGACATTTGTGAAGATGCTGAAGACAATGTCTGCACACTTTCAAGGGCCTCACAAGTCGTACGTTTCTTCTTATCTTACTCTTAACTTGTTTTTGATTTAGCTTATGTCACGGGAAAAACTCATGTTCGCAAAGCTTGATTTTTGGAAGAGGGAGTTAAAGAAAGTAAGAGTTGGAGAGAAGCTCTCAAAGGCTGAGACCAAAAGAGGAGAAGAGAAAGAGAGAGGAAGAGGGAGGGAGAGAGGGATGGAGAGAGAGGAAGAGAGAGAGGGAAGGAGGCAGAGGGAGAGGGAGAAAGGGAGAGAGAGGGAGAGGGAGAGAGATGGAGGGAGATATTTTCTTGAGCTAATTGTCCAAGTGGAGAAACAGCAAAGAAAAATGTGGAGAAACAGCAAAGAAAAATCTGTGGAAGCACAAAAGCACTGGCCAGAGATTGTATTCCCCAGTGCCCAACATGAGCAATGAGAAAGTATGCTGGGCAGGGGCTCCCCTCCTTCCAGAGGAAGGGGGGTGTCTTGCTGGAAGAAGAGCCTCAGACCCAGGCTCCCACTTCACGGTCTTATTGAGACTGGACACCAGTCCAGGTCCTCTGAGAAGTGGACCCCAAGACAAGAGGCGTGCAAGGGATTTGGTGGGGGGCGGGAGCCACTTGTGAGGAATAATCAAGGGGATGAGGAGTAGAAGGAGACAGGAGAGCCTCAGGTCCAAGTGCAGTAGGACACCCGTGAAAGCTGAGTGAGAAGAGGCCTCGGATGGAGTGGTGCTGAGAAAGCTGAGGCCAGGCAGATGGGGAGCCCCAGGACAAAGACTGGCTGTTAGAGGGGTCTCCATTGGGAGGGAAGCCCCAGCTCTGGTACCCTCATTGTGCTCAGTGGTTGGGAGCCAACTGGGGCAGCAGCTGGAGGCAGTCAGCCAATGGCTCGCATCCCAGCAGGGAGCCTTAAAGGGGCAGCTCTGTGGCCACCACAGACACCCAACAATGGAAACGTTCATTCTTCCAAGCAATGTTATTGAGCTCATGATAAACATAAAGACAGTGTGGCTGTGACAGTGAACCGGGCAGGCATGTCCCTGCCATCCAGGAGCTTTACACCACAACTGGAGAGACAGCGTTATACAATGAATTAGTCACAGTTGCTAGAAGGGTCTATAATGAATGGATGACCATTTGATTTACCATCTAAATCTAGACCCTTTGGAAACTGAAAGTGAGTGCTGTTAATAATTATGCCTGGGCAACTGGCAAAAACTGGGACTATCTTGGGCAAACTGGGACATAGAGAAGCACCATCTAGCCCAGGGAATCAGGGAAGACTTCCTTGAGAAAAGAACGCTGGAGCTAGGATCTGAAGGATATGTAGAGGTGAACCAGTCATTTGGGCTGCCATTATATGTTCTCAGAGCCTGGTGATCCCCCCTGTATGGCTGGCACCACAGGTGTTGGTTCATCATTTGGTGATTGATTTCTCACAGTCTTAGGGACTCCCATGTCGGGGATGTCACCACGGTCTGGAAGAGCACTGCCTGGGATTTTTTGATGGCACTGAAATGGAAACAAGGGCACCTAAAAGAATCTGTCAATGGCTTTCCCTCTGCCTTGATTATGTTATTCTGGACAGAGAATAAGGGAATCTGTCGACATCTGATTATAACCCGTTTTTGCCTTTCATTTTATTTTTTAAATTTAATTTTAATTTAAATTATAATTGAATTAAATCTATATTAATTGAATTAAGTATATATTAATTATATATAAATCAATATATAAATCAATATATAATTAATATATAATGCATTATTGGTTTCAGAGGTAGAGGTCAGTGATTCATCAGTCTTATATAATACCCAGTGCTCATTACATCACAAGCCCTCCATAATGTCCATCACCCTGTTACCCCATACCCCACCCACCTCCCTCCAACAACCCTCATTTTGTTTGCTATGATTAAGAGTCTCTTATGGCTTGTCTCCCTCTCTGATTTCATCTTGTTTTATTTTTTCCTCTCTTCCCCATGAGCCTCTGTTTTGTTTCTTAAATTCCACAATGAATGAGATTGCATGATAATTGTCTTTCTCTGATTGACTTATTTCACTTAGCATAATACCCTCTAGTTCCGTCCATTTCATTGCAAATGGCAAGATTTCACTTTTTTGAAGGCTGAGTAGTATTCCATTATTTTTTTAAAAGACTATTTATTTATTAGAGAGAGAGCGTGAGCATGAGTAGGGGGGAGGGGCAAAGGGAGAGGGAGAAGCAGGCTCCTCGCTGAGCAGGGAGCCCCATGCGGGGCTCGATCCCTGGACCCCGGGACCACGACCTGAGCTGAAGGCAGACGCTTAACGACTGAGCCACCCAGGCACCCTTATTTTTAACTTTTCTGAAACATCAATGAAACTGCTTTCCACTTATCTTTTTTAAAATTGTTGTAAAATACATAACATAAAATTTGCCATTTTAACCATTTTTAAATGTACAGTTCAGTGGCACTGAGTATTTTCCCACTGTTGTGCAACCATCCCCACCATCCACCTCTAGAACTTTCTCATCTCCCCAAACTGAAATTCTGTTAAACACTAACTCCCCAATCCCCTCCCCAGCCCCTGGCCCCCACCATCCTACTTTCCATCTCTATGAACTCCTCCTCTAGGGACCTCACAGAGGTTGAGTCATACCATATTTGCCCTTTTGTGACTGGCTTATTTCAGTTAGTACAATGTCTGTCCTCAGGGTTCATCCATGTTGTAACGTGTGTCAGGATTTCCTTCCTTTTTAAGGCTGAATAATATTCCATTGTATGAATTTACCACATTTTATTTATCCATTCACCCATCAATAGACCTGTGAATTGTTTTCACCTCTGGCTATTGTGAATAATGCTGCCATAAACATGTGCATAGAAGTATCTCTTCAAGTCCTTGCTTTCAATTATTTGGGTATATACCCGAAAGTGGAGTTGCTAGATCATAGGGTAATTCTATGTTTAATTTTTTCAGGCATTACTTCACTGTTTTCCATAGCATCTGCACTATGTCACATTCCCACCAACAATCCACAAGCTTCCAATTTCTCCACATCCTCTCTAACACGTTAATTTCTCCTCTAATCTTTTACAGGGACTTAACATTTTTTTTTTGAGATAATTGTAGATTTACATACAGTTTTAAGAAATACTGTGGAGAGGTCTTATATATTCTTCCCCCAATTTCTCCTAATGGTAACACCTTTCACAAGTATAGCCTAATACCACAACCAGGATATTGACGTTGATATAACCCGCTGACCTTATTCAGATGTCAGTTTTATATGCACTCATGTGTGCATGTGTGCGTGCATGTGTGTGTGTGTGTAGAAGCAGTTTTTTGCAAATTTATCCTCTGTGTAGATTCACGTGACCCTCCCCCCCATAGTCAAGATACAGAACAGTTCCATCACAACGATCCACAACAGGGATTAAAAAAAACCTTTTGTTTTAGAAAAATTAAAACTAGTAGAGAGCATAGTGTAATTGACATCACATGCATCAGCCAATTTCAGTAACTCCCAATTTATGGCCGCTTCCATTTCTTCTGTAGTCTTGCCCACTCCTGTATTATTATGCAGCAAATCCCAGCCTTCTCATCACTTCAACTGCAAGCATGTCAGACTAACTCTAAGAGACAAAGACATCACTTTTAAGCAGAACCACACTACCCTTGTGCTCTCTCCCCTGCCCCTAGCCATCAATAATCCCCAAAAGGGCTTCACAGGGAATTGGCAGATACTGTAGCTTCTCCTCCAAACTACATCTTAGGAAGGGCACACATCGGCCATGAATAAGTTGCTGAAGGATAACAGACAAGAGTAACAAGCTCTTTTTCTCCCAGACCCCACAACCAATCCATCAGAAAAGCCCATCACTCTACCTCCAAAACAGAATCAGTATCCAACCACGTCACCACCTCTGCTCATGTCTCTGTGTCCCAGCCTGCACCCTCTCTCACCTGGGCTGCTGCAGAGCCTCCTCTCTGCTCTCGCTGCCACCACCTCTGCCCCCTACAGCCTCATCTCTGCACTGAGCCAGAGGATCTGTCAAGACAGAAAGGAGAACATGCCCCTCCTCTGCTCAGCACCCTCCAAGGACTTCTCATCTCATTCAAAAGCCTAGACAATCGCTCCCACACAGTCTCTGGTTACCTTCTGATTTCATCTGCTCCCCTCACTCTGCTACAGCCAGAGGCCGGTCTGCTGTGGCATAGATGCCCCGGGCACACTCCCACCGCAGGGCCTTTGCTCATGCTCTTCCTTCTGCCTAGAATACTCTTTTCCACATGTCCACTCAAACTTATCCCCTTCAGGTCTTGGTCTAATGTCCTTGTGTAGTTTCTGTTTGCATACTTGGATCGACTCAACATCTATTTCCACCCTGCTCCGTCTACTGGGTGCTGACTCCAGGGAATAAATCAACAGAACCTTCCCTCTGGCTTCCACTGGGTTTGGCCTATGGACAAAGGGCACCACAAGAAGGAGTGAGCTCCCTCCCAGGTGACTGTTGCAGGCTGGCTGTGGCCCTGTTAGGTGGCCTCTCTACACTACCTCTGTCTTCTGTCATGTGCCCTCCGTTGCCAGCCTCAGGGTCATAGTAGCCTCTCTTCACTGTCCCTGTGGTTTCTCTCCATCCTGCCCACATCACTGTAAATAGTTCCTCTGCTAACTCTCCTCCAGTGACCCACTTCAGTGTGCCAGCTGTTCCCTGCTGGGATGCTGAAGGATACAGTAATCTCGGGGAGCTTGTCCCTGGCCACCCAGCATAAAATTGCACCCTCCCACATGTCCACACCCCCTCTGTATTCTCTGCTTTATGTTCCTCAGCATTTCTCGCCATCTACTGTGGTACATATTGTACTTACCTATGTTGTTTATTATCTGTCTCTCCCAACTGGGACAGTTGTGTCCTGTTGCACAGGGTGTGCACTACACAGTTCCAGAAGTCACTATTTACACAGACTGCAATGTGATAGGACAGTGGCTTCTCCTAGAGTTGTGCAGCAGGGTGGCCCTGTCCCCCATCAGAATATAAGCTCTGACTTTTTTCCCCCCACTATTCTATCTTAAGTGCTTAGAAGAGTGCTCAGCACATAGTAGTTCTCACAAAATTGTCATTAATGACTGTTAATCTCTTTTACTTCCCATGAGAAATATAAGTGCAAGTACCCTTGTCAGGAGTTTTCTAAGGGTTTCCCTTGATACACTGTCTTGCAACTGCAAGGCCCTGAGAGTAGGAAGCATGTTTACCTTCTGTACTACCTACTGTAGTGTGTGCTCTCGGTGCCTCTCCCAGTTCCCCTGAGAACTGCCCTCAGCCAGATGGGAGCCCTCTTGCTTGGGAGGTCTGCCTCCCACACGTGGGAGAGTCTGTGGCCAGGGACTGACACAGGTACAAAATCCCGCCCCTTGCACACTTGCAGGGCCTGGATGACGCCAGCCTCCCTGGAAGGTCGCACTCTCACCTAGCTCCCACCCCGCATGTCCATAAGCATCTTGACTGGGACTCCCCTTCCTGGGAACCTGCCCTAAAGATGCCTGTGCGCCGCCCATGTGTGGCGTACCGTCCAGCACACAGCAGGGTCCCGTCACTATTGTTAGTGAATGAATAAATCCGTATGGGTTGGCTTCCCAGCCCTGCCACTCACTAGCTGTATAACCCTGGCCAAGGCAGTCCTGATCCTAGCCTCAGTTTCCCCAAAGGCCAGGTGAGGTAATCCTATTCACGGAGACGACCCTGCATGCTGTGAGGGACAAATACTAGTTAGGCATGGCAAACCCTCACCCTGCCCTGCTCAGCTCTTTCACTCCTCCCTGAATGTTAAATCTTGTCTGGCCAGCTTCCTCGTTAGCTCCTGGTGGGGTGGCTTTCTGTTTCCTGGCCTCTTTCCTCCAGGGGACAGGGCTCACAGGTGCTCTGTGGATGCTCTTTGCTTGATTGGAAGTGCCTTGGGAAACAGGAGGAACTTGGGGAAAGACAGCGATTAGAATAGACCATTAGGTATTAACACCACCCACCATCAGTGCTGCGGCCAGACTGGCTTCCTTTGAGTCTGCTGAGCTGGAGTTAATTAGCTTTTGGATTTCTTAGCTGTGGGGTGTCACTTTAATCATCTGCCACCTGGCCCCAGCTCAGCCCTTGTGGGAGAGAGGCCTTTAGAAGCATGAGCTGAAGGGAGGCCAGTCTTGCAGAATGAAAGCCCCTCAGAGCTGAAACTGCGCTCCAGCAACCGGACTGCCCACCTGCTTGCCCCATTTGAGGGAACTGAGGCCGGAAGAGGCTGGACTGACCCTCAGTAGGCCGCAGACCTAGGATTCAAGCTTGGGTTTCCTGTGTTATGGCTTGGGCCTTTGTTCATTTTGCAATCCCTCCCTTTGTTCCACAGATACTTCCCTAGCACCTCCTCAGGGTGGGACACTGGGATTTCGCAGATGAGGAAACCAGAGCTAGTCCTTCCCCTCCCGGGGGTTTACCCTGCAGTAGCAGCCATTGACGGGCAAGTGAGCAGATCCAGTGATAATGACAAATGGTGAAAAGGGCCCTGAAGGAGACCAATAGGGCAATGAAAGGGAGTACCATGAATGGCCCTAAAAGGGTGGCAGGGGAAACCTCTCTAAGGGGCTGATTTACATTCCCTAAGATGACAAGAAGTTTTTCTCTATAGAATGGCAGCTAATAAATAAAGATAAAATAATAGCATGAGACTATCATAATTTTGCAACCCCAAAAGGATAAATGGACCATGCTTTGAACATCAGTGGCCGCAAGCATCACAAAAAGGGAGGCCAGCAGACACTAAGTGCCTCCCGATGGAAGAACACGGCATCACCGTGAAATTGCCAGAAAATTGAACCTAAATCTGATCAAGCCCTTAGCTCAGGACTATTCAGTGAAATACACACAAATGCAAGTCACACAGGTCCCATATGTCATTTTAAATTTTCTAGAAAGCGCACTGAAAAAGAGGCGAAATTAATTTTAATAGTAGATCTTACTTGATTCAATATATCCGACACATTATCATCTCAATATCCAATCAATACAGAAAAAGATCAATGAACTCGTTTCCATCCTTCTTTCATACTCAGTCTTTGACATCTGGTGTGTGTTGTACGCGTACGGCACATCTTGGCTCGTAGGAGCCGCATTCCAAGGGCCCCGTAGCCACACGCGGCTGGAGGCTACTCTCCCGAACAGCACAGCTCTGCTCAACAACCTGTTTCCAGGAAATTCAGAAGACAGAGGAATGTGTGAACACCACCACCCTGATGCAGTCAGCCAAGTTCACAAGCTCTGATTTTCTGGAAAACTCTATAGAAAAAGGAATCTAGCTTTTTTTTTTTTTTTAAAGATTTTATTTATTTATTTGTGAGAGAGAGAATGAGAGAGAGCACATGAGAGGGGGGAGGGTCAGAGGGAGAAGCAGACTCCCTGCCGAGCAGGGAGCCCCATGCGGGACTCGATCCAGGGACTCTGGGATCATGACCTGAGCCGAAGGCAGTCGCTTAGCCAACTGGAGCCACCCAGGAGCCCCATAGCTTTTTTTTTTTTTTTTTAAGAAATACATTTTAAAGGGGGAAATTAATGGAGAGAGGACCCATAAATTTATAATAGAGTCTTCAGAGACATACATATCAACCAATCAGCATATGTGAACCTGGTTGAAGCAAACAATCTGCAAACAATCCTTAAAACATTTTATAGTGTTTATGAGATAATTGGACATCTGAACACTGAATATTTGGTGCTATTAAGAGTTGTTATTTTTTTCTAGGTGTGATAATGGTGTTGTGGTTATTTATTCTTTTAGAGAGTCATTATCTTTTAGAGGGACATACTGAAATATTTATGAAGGTACTTTGAAATAATATGAAGTCTGGAATTTGCTTCAGAATAATCTGGGAAGGGAGAGAATAATGGGGATGAGGTGAAATGAAACAGGATTGATAATGGGGTGCTGAGTGAAGGACACATAGGTCTTATTAAACTATTCTGCCTACTTTTGTAGATGTTTGACACTTGGCATCAAAAAAAAATGTTCTAAGGAAGTTGGCATGATGTTGGAAAGGGATATAAATAGCAGAGGCCACAAAACAGGAGATTGCATGAGGGTAGAGATGTCTGCCTTATTCATCAGTGTCTCCTAGCATCTCACACGGAGATGACACATGGCAGATACTTAGTACATTTGTCCCTTTTGCAGTTATTTCTGTCCATAGGGCTCTTCAGGTACATCCCACCAGGGGTATATAGTCAAATTACTCTGTCTTTCATCATAATTCTTCTCTGTGTGGTTACATCAGCAATGCTTTTTTTTTTTTTAAGGCTTGTTTTATTTTATTTTTTACTTTTAGTGATTTTTTTAAACTTTTATTTTATAATCATGTAAAATATTTGGATGCTTCCCAAGTCAAGTCTACAAAACAAGGCATATTCACAGGAGTCTGACTCCAATTCCTGACAATTTTCTTTTGAGGACTTTTCTCCACTCTTTTGTACAGCTAATGGGAGTAAAGGCAGGGACCCTCTTCCTGTGTGAAAGTTTGGCCCATGACCCACCAACAAGCTCATTGATCATCTCTCTTTGGAATCTGAAACTCTAACAGAGAGACAAAGACACAAAAGTAGTTGGACTTGACTCATCAGGTGGTGGCCCCGGGACCAGACTGCCCTTGCTACAGTCCCACTCCAGAGGTCTTACCATCCTCACCCTCTGATATTGGTTCCTGCCTCCATCTCAGCCAGGTTCTCCAGTCTTCACCCAGTTCCAAGCCCCCGATATGAATCCACTAAGTTCTCTTTTGCTTCCATTAGCTTGAGTCCCTTTCTGTTGTTTGCATCCTAAGACCCCTAACTGAAGCACAGACCTCCAGCAACACATGGCGTAGTTAAGTACTTAATCCAGATTCTGATAAGACACGCCCAGAGTGAGAGCCCAGAACCATCTGAGCGGTGAAGTGAGCTTGGAGAACGGCCTGAATCAGGCAAAGCTGGAGAAGCTGAAGTGGTAGCCAGGACACCTATGCTGGGCTATTGATGTTCCTGAGAGCTGCATACCTGGTGGTATCAGCCCGAGGGTCCCAGAGCCCGTGCTTAGGACGGTACTCCCTGAACCCTCCTCTCCCACTTCTCCCCAGCTTACACATCTCCATCTATGGAGCAAGGGCTGTGATTTCCACCATAGCTCAGCCTTGTTAGCTATTCAGAGGATAGACCTTTGAGGTTGAGGTATTTTTGCTCTATTGAGTTGTCCTGACCCTACTCCTGGCGGGCTGATCAAAATGTCTAGAGGAGCTGGGCCAGGTGTAGGACAATATGGAGCAGTAGGTACTGGAGAGAACTTGAAGGGTTTTGCTACTAGGTTCTAGTGATTGTCACTATGAGGCTCAGGGTCACCAGATCTCCTTATTTTTCATGAGAACCTAGAAATCAAGAATTTTATGTTAAATGTTCTTATTTTTAAAATACTCTAAAAATGTATCAATGGGATGAATTCATCCCATGGGCCATCAGTTGGAAACCCCTGGTCTACCACCTACATTGTGTGTTTTCCTCTCTGTATGGTTATCGTCTGCCTGCCTCACTGTCTGCCTCTCCCATAAGATCATGAGTCTCGAGAACGCCAAGATCACAATTCTCTTGTTTCCAGCTGAATCCCATATGCCTCACTCACTCTCTGGCATAGGGCAGAGTTCAATATATGTATGGATGGACCGATGGATGGACAGACGGACAGAGGGAGTGAGGTCACACAATTCATGGAGGATGACAATGCAAAGATATGCATCAGTACCATACCAGGCAGGGGAGGGAGAGAGGGAAGAGAGGTGACTTGGCTTCTTAATTTGGATGTAGCTGCACCACTAGCCATTAGCAAGCTCCTCAGTCCAGGGCCACAAGGGCCAGACCAGTCCCTTTGCTGAGCTGCCAGATTCTATTCTTGGAATAGTGCTTCCATAGCACTCACTCCACCCACGGTGAGGACCTGCCTTCCTGTGTCCACAAAGCTTACTGCCTGTGGTTACTCAGCGCTGAGGGCCCAGGGGCTATGGCTCCCATGCTCCCCGCCCCCCAGCCCCTCAGGCCCAGAGCCCCAGCAGGGAAGCAGCCTGCCTGGCCCCCTGCCAGCCTCAGGGCATTGAAGTCATGGCTGTCAGGCCAGGATGGGGCAGGGAGGTGGGGCTTCCCTTGGTCCGACCCCCTTCACTTCCTGCTGGCTTCTTTTGAGGAGCTTCTTCCTCCCCTGCTCCACTGCCCACTTGGCTGTGAGGACACAGAAAGGCTCATCAGTTGCTATAACAACACCTACCACCTTCCTTTGCACTTAGCCAGGCTATTTAGTCCCTGTTGGATAATGGATCTGCCTGTAGAATGACCCGGTCCCCCTTAAACTGGCCAGCCACTGGCCCAGGCTATGGCCTCAGAGTTGGGGCTAAGGCATTATTACTATTAGCAGAGGTGTTGTTGTTTTAGGCGGCCAATTACTGAGTGCTCACTGCATGCCAGTATTATAATGAAGCCTTTACAAGCCCTATCTCATTTAATCCTCACAGTGACGCTAAGACATGGGAAACATGGCTTTCGATTTATGGCTGAGGGAAAAGCCAATATGGTCTAATAAGAGCGGGGACCCTGCGACCGGGCTGCCTAGGTTCGAACCCTACCTGCCAGTTGCTAACTGTGTGGGCAAACAACTCCCTCTGTGCCTCAGTTTCCTCATCCATAAACGGAGATAATCATGTGGCCAGGAATAGTGTCTGTCATGTCGCAAGTGCTGGTCTTGGTCAACCCCAGAAGGGGACCCTGAGACAAGGGTACCAGCAGAAATAGTTTGTTTGGTGAGATCTGAGGCAGAGAGGAGGGAGGGAGGCAGAAGAGGGAGGCTGCGAGGAAAGTGTGCTCTGTTGAGTTACCAGCATGAGCAACTGGAGATGAACCCTGCCGGGAGCCGGTGTAAACACACACACTTCCGAGTTACCCCATCTGAAGGGTGATGGAGTTGGGGGCTTATCCACTAATTCCACTAGCCATAGGTTGAGGGTTGCTCCTGGGTGGGTGTGAGCTCCCTAGCACTTCTGTCCTACTGGATGGGCTCTGTGAAATCACTCTGGCATCTGGGGGAAGCTTGCAGCCAGGTGCTGCAAGCGCTGGCAATGGGGAGCTGGGCTGGGCCTGCCCTGACAGCACCCACAGTATCTGCTACATAGCTCACAAATGTGTGTTGAATGAAGGAGCAAAAGCAACCAGGGAAGGCAGAACAGCCCCCCGAAGAAGTCAGTGGCCCAATCCCAAGAGCCTGGGGATATGCTACATTACATGGCAAAAGGACTTCGCAGATGTGATTAAACTTACAGATCTTAAAATAAGGAGATTATGTGGCAGACCCAATCTAATTATATGAGCTATTAAAAGCAGAGGACTTCCCCAAGCTGGAGTGAGAAGGAAGCAGCAGAAAGAGCAGCTGGAAAGATCCAAGCACGGGAGAGACTAGCCTCACTTGAGAAGCAGTGCTGGTGGCCCTTAGAGGCAGAGGCTGGCTCCCAGCTGCCAGCTAGCAAGGTAACAGGGACCTCAGTCCTCCAGCCACAGGACCTGGACCCTGCCTACAGCCTGACGCCTCTCTGAAGTGGGTTCTTCCCCAGAGCTCCAGCTAAGCGCTGGGGCTGGCCAACACCTCTACTGCAGGCTTGTGAGACTCCAAGCACCATGCCCAACTGAGCCCCTTGCACTTCTGAGCTACAGACTGTGAGATAATAATTGTGTGTTATTTTAAGCCACTGGATTGTGGTAATGCATTACAGCAGCCCTGGGAAATGAGTACAGAAACTGAGGCTCAGAATGGGTGAATAACTTGCTCAATGCCATATAGTCAGTAAATAATAGAGTTGAAAAGCCATTTATCAATACCCAGGTCCCTGACCTCTAGGTAATGCTACTTCCTGCTCTTTGAGGCACAGGAGAAGAGAGGAAACCCCTGAGAAAGGCTGTGGGAAGGAGGAGAGTATGGTTAAGAGCTCAGGTTCTGGGTTGGACATATTTGGATTGACGTCTGTTCTGTAACTAATTAGCTGGGTCACTTTGGGCAAAATCACATTACTTCTCTAAGCCTTAATTTCCTCATCTGTAAAATGTAGCTGACAATGGCATCTCCCTGGTGGGGTATATTGTGAGGACTAGAGGAGATTGTGCTTATAAAGGGTTGTCTGTGATGCCAGGCACATGGGAAGTGCTAGGTAAAAATTTGCCTAGTATGGTCATATATTCAGCATTCATTTTGTGTCATGTGCCTTAGTGGAATCCCAATGCACATAACCACTGAGGTAAGTATTGTGTGCCCATTTTACAGATGAAGCAACAAGGCTCCTAAGCACTTTTACTTTTTTACTGTGTGTATTTTCATTTATGAAATTAAAGGAAGTAAGGATGGGAATTTCACTTTCACCCATGAAAAAGGCAACAACCAGATGGAAAGAAGGCAAACACATGAGTGAATCCTCATGTTTACCCTGATGTTTAGCCTAGAGGTACTTTCCAGATCACAATATAAGATGGTGGCAGAGAGCAGAGTTTGAATCTGCTGAAGTAGTTGACATTTGCAAGGCAGAGTGCCAGAGGGGAGGGATTTATGCAGGGGAGGATGGCAGGTGGAGAAGTCCATGTGGAGGTTTCTGGTAGGTCCTTGGCCAAGGGCTGGAGTGCACATGTGCAGGGAGACTCTGAAAGGCCCAGCAGAGAATGAAGACACTGGTGGTCACCTGATGGGAGTTCCATCCCAGTCTGAGTGCACAGACCTCACTGAGTATCTTGGACATTCACTTGACAGCTCAGAAAGGCCACACCTTAAGAGTAAAGATCAAGCATTGGGGCCATGTCCTAGTACAAAGGACAGAAAAAGATATACCTCCCCAATGGTAAGCTAAAGAAAGCTGGTGATATGTAAATAACAGACAAAACTAACTTTATGATAAGGAGAGCAATCAGAGATAAAGAGAGACTTTTCATAAGGACAAGGGTGCCAATTTAATCCTAAATGTATAAGCAACTAATAACAGAATTTCATAATAAATAAAGCAAAACCCCATAGCTTAAGGGAAGAATAGACAAATCTATCATCATGTTTGGCAAGGTAACAACCTCAGTAATTGAAGAAAAAATAGACAAAAATCAGGAAGGATATAGAAACTTTGAATACTCTTAATCATCTTGATCTAACATTTTAAGAGCACTACCCCAAATAATTGCAGAATACCTTTTTTTTTTTTTTTTAAGGTACATGAAGCGTTCACTAAGATGGATCATAAACTGGGCCATAAGTCTCAATAAAATTCAAAACTTGATACATTTTAAAAGACTGATGAAATCATATAAAGTGTGTTCTCTGCCCACACTAGAATGAAATTAGAAAATCACCACAGCTGTAAATACCTATAAAAAAGGAGAAAGACATCAAATAAATAACCCAACTTTAATTAATAACCTTAAGAAACTAGAAGAAGAGGAGCAAACTGAACTAAAAGCAAGTAGAAGGAAAAAAATAATAAAGATTATGGTAGAAATGAATGAAAAGAGTACAGAAAAACAATAGAGAAAATTAATACAACCAAAGGTTGTTTCTTTGAAAAGATAAACAAAATTGACAAACCTTTGGCTAGATAACCAGGAACAGAAGAGAGAAGATTCAAATTACTAAAATCAGGAATAAAAGAGGGGGCATTATTACCAACCTTACAGAATAAAAAATTGCCAATGTTACTTTGATACCTAAAGCCAGAAAAAGACATAAGAAAACCACAGACCAACATCCTTTGTGGATAAAGATGCAAAATCCTCAACAAAATACTAGTAAACTAAATCCAGCAACCTATAAGGATTATGCACTATGACAAAGTTGGATTTTTCCCAGAAAGGCAAGGTTAGTTCAACATCCAAAAATCATTTAATCATATCAGTAGAACAATAAATAAAAATCACATGGTCATCTCAATAGTTGCAGAAAAAGCATTTGACAAAACCCAAACCTACTCATGATGAAAAATTCTCAACCCCTGAGGAATAGAAATGAACATTCTCAACCTGCTAAAGGACATCTATGAAGAAGACACAGCTAACGGTATACTTATTGGTGAAAGACTGAAAGCTTTCCCTCCAAGATCATGAATGAGACAAGCATATGTACTCTCATCACTTCCATTCACTATTGTACTGTAGGTTCTAGCCAGAAAAATTAGGCAAGAAAAAGAAAAGTCTCCACATTGGAAAGAAAGAAAACTGTCCATTTGCAGAAGACATAATCATGAATATGGAAAATCCTAAGGGATAAACACCAGAAAGAAGGAAGAGAATAAGGAAAAGAGGAAGAGGAAGAAGAAGAAATCACAAAAAAAGGAAAGAAGGAAGGAAGGAAGGAAAATTAGAGCCAATAACTGAGTGCAGGAAGGTTGCAGAATGCAAGATAAATGTACAAAAATCAACTATATTTCTATGTACTAGCATTGCATAATCCAAAAAATGAAATTAAGAAAACAATTCCGTTTACAATCAAAAGATTAAAATGCTTAGGAATAAATTTAACAAAAGAGTTAAGAGACTTTTACACAGAAAATTACAAAGCACTTTGAAAGCAACTAAAAAAGACCTAAATAAATGGAAAGACATTTGTGTTCATGGGTAAGACTTAATATTAAGATGACAATACTGCCCACATTTAGCTACAGATACAATGCATTCTCTATTAAAATTAGAGTTGTCCCTTTTTTATTTTTGCAGAAATTGATAAGCTGATCCTAAAATTCATGTGGAAATGCAAGAAAGCCAGAATAGCTAAAACAATCTTCAAAAATAACAACAAAGGTAGAGAAATCATACTTCCCAATTTCAAAAACTTCAAACTTACAGTAATCAAGACTGTGGTACTGGCATGAGGATAGATATATCCATCTGGAATAGAATTGAGAGTCTAGAAATAAGCCCCTGCATTTATGATTGATTGATTTCTGACAGAGTACCAAGACAGGTGAAGAACTGTCTTTTCAACAAAAGGTAGTAGGAGAACTGGATAGCCACATACAAATTGAATCAGAGACCTTAGTATAAGAGCCAAAGCTATAAAACTCTTGGAGGAAACATGGGTGTTATTTATAGTTGGATTAGACAATGTTTCTTAGCTATGACATGAAAAACACAAGCAACAAAATAAAAAATAGATCAACTGGACTTCATCAAAATTAAACACTTTTGTGCTTTAAAGGACACCATCAAGGAAGTGAAAAAGACAACCCACAGAATAGGAGAAAATATTTGCAAATCATCTCTCTGATAAAGGTCTAATATTCAGAACACATAAAGAACACTTACAACTCAACAATAAAAAGACAATCCAGGGGAACCTGCGTGACTCAGTCAGTTCAGTGTCTGATTCTTGATTTTGGTTCATGTCATGGTCTCAGGGTCCTGGGATCCAGCCTCACATTGGGCTCCGTGCTTGGCAGGGAGGCTGCTTGAGATTCTCTCTCTCCCTCTCCCTCTGCCCCTCTCCCACTGTGCGCACGTGCTCTCTCTCTCTCTCTCAAATAAATAAATGCAAAAAAAAAAAAAGGACAAATAACCCAATTTAAAAACGGACAAAGGATTTGAACAGACATTTTTCCAAAGAAGATGTACGAGTACCAGTAAACACATGGAAGCTCAACATCATTAGTCATTTGGAAATGCAAATCAAAATCACAATGAGGTACCACATCACATCTACTATGATGGCTAGAATTAAAAAAAAAACAGCAATAACAAATGTTAGTTAGCAAGGATGTAGAGCCCCTGGACCCCTTATACCTTGCTAGTGGGAATGTCAGAGTGTGCAAGCTGTAGAAAACAGGTTGGCAGTTCCTCCAAATTTAAACATAGAGTTATCATATGACCCAACAATACCATTCCTAGGTATATTCCCAAGAGAACTGGAAACATATGTTCACACAAAAATTGTGCACAAGTATTCATAGCAGCATTATTCATAAGATCTAAAGGGTAGAAACAACCCAAACGTCCACCAACTGATGAATGGATAAACAAATATGGTCTATCCATACAATGGAGTATTATTTGGCTGTGAAAAGGAATGAAGCTATAAACATGGATGAATCTTGAAAACATTATGCCAAGCAAAAGAAGCCAAACATACAAAGCCATATATTGTATGATTCCATATATAAAAAAATTTCCAGAATGGGCAAATTCATAGAGCCAGACAATAAGCAGATTAATGATTGCCAGATGTTGCTGGGGGAGGGGAATGGGGAGTGACTGCTAATAGGTACAGAGTTCCCTTTGGAGTGATGAAATGTTCTGGAATTAAATAGCAGAGGTGGTTGCACAACCTTATGAATATACTAAAATCACTGAACTGTATACTTTGTTCTTTGTTATATAGTTTAATAAAATAATTAAAAGAACAGCATATACAGAGCATTTGTGTTAGGAGGATTTTAGCTGCAGGTAACACAAATACAACTTCCACTAGTTTAATCAATAAGAAAGGTTATTGACTCAGGAAGCTTGCAGTCCAGAGGTAGAAGGAGCCCTCCAGATTGATTGATTCAGTAGCTGAATGTTGGTGTCAAGGACTCAGATTTTGGTACATCTCTCTGCTCGGTAGTCATCAGTGCCAGATTTTTTTCAGACTGGTAGTAAACAATGCAAGTGACTCCAGGCATCACATCTGGACAAAACAATGTCCTGAGGCAGAAAAGAGAGCTCATCTTAAGATTTTCTCTTAAGAAAGAGGAAACTTTCCCCCAGAGTCCCCAACAGACATGCCTTCACATCTCACGGCCAGAAGTAGCTCGTGTGTCCACCCTAAGCTAGTCACTACAATCAGGAATAGTATTACTTTCATGCCCCTGAGGCCCAGCCTGGATCTTGGGTTGCTATCAATCTTCCCTGCAGCAAATGGCTGAATGGGGAAAGAATGAGTACTAAACATAGTAAGAATTAGGAAGGAAGGGGGAAATAGATGCTGGATGGGAAGCCAATGTTAAGTTATCTCAACAGAAGATGACTGAGTCAATGTTTTATAAATTTGATTACACAGTATTAAAATATTCAATCAATGAGCTAGAAAAAAGTACATGCACAAGGTGAAATCCAGTGCTCTCCATGGAGATTTAAGATGTAATCATACCAACCAGGGATATAGTATGACCTCCATCCTCTCTGCCAAAGGTTCCCCAGAGAGGTTCCATCTTCTAATAACTGGACATCCCCTAGAAGAGACCTTAGCTACAGAATACAGAGAGCCCCAACCTGAGAACATGTTATGTGTATCATAGAACAAATGAATTTCTAATTGTTCCTAAGACAGTATGAGCCATAGAGTATTTCTTTTCAATTTATAAATAAAAATGGTTAACAAAAATAAATAATAAAAAAGCTTTTTTAAAAATAGGCAAAAGACTTAACAGATGCTTTACAGAATAATATATCCTATTGGCCAATAAGCATGTGAAAAAGTGCTCAACTTCCTAAGTCAACAGGGAAAGTGCCACTTCTAAAATTAACAGCACTGAAATGCCAAATGTTTATGAAGACATAAAGCAGCTCAATATGTCAGACATTGCCAGTGGGAGTGTAAAATGGTAGACCCATTTTGGAGAACAGTTTGTTAGTTTCTCACAAAGTTAAACAATGCCTACTAACCCACAACCCACCCATCCCACTCCTAGTTATTAATCCTCGAGAAATGAAAACGAACGCCCTCAGAAAGACTTGTTCAAGAATATTCACAGCAGGGCGCCTGGGTGGCTCAGATGGTTAAGCGTCTGCCTTCGGCTCAGGTCATGATCTCAGGGTCCTGGGATCGAGTCCCGCATCGGGCTCCCTGCTCCTTGGGAGCCTGCTTCTCCCTCTGCCTCTCTCTCTCTCTCTGTCTCTCATGAATAAATAAATAAAATCTTTAAAAAAAAAAAAAAAAAGAATATTCACAGCAGTCTATTCATAAGCCAAGAAGGAGAAATAACCCAAATGGCCATCAAAAGGAGAATGGATAAACAAATTGTATATTCATAATGGAATACTGCTTAGTAATGGAAAGGAATGCACAACTACCCAGTATGGATAAATTTCACAGACATGATGTTGAATGAAAGAGGCCAGACCCCCAAAAGTACATACTGTGTGATTCCATTTATATGATTTTCAAGAACAGGTACATCTAATTCAAGGTGATAGAATCAGAACAGTGATTGCCTATGGGGGTTAATTGGAAAGGAACATGAAAAAACTTTCTGGTGATGGAAATGTTCTGTATGCTGAGAACTGTGTTGATTACATGGGTATATACATTTACCCACCTCTGTTTATTGGTACACCCAAGATCTGTGCATTTCAGTGTACGTAGATTTTTCTTCAATTAAAAGAAATGAAAAAGGTGAGAGGCAGAAGTGATGACTAGAGGGGAGGTGTCTGGAGCCAAATTGGAAGAGGCAAGAATTCAGAGTTCCAGAGTTTGCCTCTGATGGTCTGGGGCCCTGGGGCCCTGGGAGGTGTCTAAGCAGGGGTGTGGCTTAGACTCTGGTGTGTGCAGGGACACTGTCTGCCTCCTGTTACCCTGCTGTATGGCTTTGGTGGCTGCGTCAGCTTAGCTCCTAGGATCTGGGCTTTATCCTCTGCCCCGTCCTTCCTGAAACGCCTTGGAGAGTTTGTCCCTGAGGAGATGCTCAGCTGGAGGGACAGGAGCCCCTGGGTCTCCAGTCTCCAGCCCTGGGTGAACCAGGAGTGAAGAGGAGCCACCCCCTCCCCCAGCCCACCCCCAGCCTAAAACCCTGCTTTCCTGAACTGAGCAGAACTGAGGCTTCTGAGAAATCTCATTTTGAGTGCCAGCCGCCCGCCCAGTCCTGCTCTATGATTTATTACCGCTCTGCATGGGTGATGACTCACTGTGGGGGAGGTGACAGGAGCCGTGTTGCTGCCAAGGCAGCCCAGGGCTGCTGCTGAGGGAGGAAAAGCTGCCCATCCCTTTGGGGACTTGGGGTTTCCGCTTCTGACCTGTCTGCTGCCCATTCTGTCCAGATAGGATGAAAGAAGCAGAAAGGGCTTGAACTTTGGGGACAGACCAAGTTGGGGTCATCATAGGTAAGCCTTAGTTTCTTGTTCTGTAAAATGGGGTAGGGGTGTTTTAGGGCTTTGGGTGCATGTGATTTATTGAGGGAGTGCCCTTAGGAAAAACCTATACGGGGTGAGGGAAACAGGACAGGGAATAGGGAGGAGCCAAGGGGGAATGTGACCCCAGGTTAGGTCCAGCCTCAGCCTGATCCACTGGGGGCTGTGGGATCAACCACACTACAAAATTGTTCACAGTCCCAGATAAGATTGGGAGCCAGCCTTTTGCAGCCCCTTTCAGCACTGACTGTGGGATGCTCTTGGAGGGATGTAACCAACTAGTGAGGCTCCTGTCAACCTAGGGCAATTTTCCAGAGAAGGGGGCAGCTTTGAGCTCTTGGCAGCCAACACACTGGTGGGTGGGCATGCTGGCCTGGTTATGGAGACCTGATTGGGGCCCCAACAGCACCTATTAAAATACCCATTGCCCAGGGCTTCTGTGAGTTCACAAAATAGGCAGTAAGAAATAGTAACTACTTCTTACATGCATGAGAAGTGGCACTTAGGACTGCAAATGTGCATGCCCTGCCTACTGTAAATTCAACACTTTTGGGGACCAGGGCAGGGTGAGAATCAAAAGTCAATGCATTTAAGCAAGAGCAATTATCAAAAATACTTAATAGCCAGAAAGAAGCTGGCAGAGCAGCTGGGTCCTGGAGGCCCCCTTTAGTTCCTGGAAAGTTTGGGGTTCCTGAGGACAGTGGCTTGGGTAGCGTGGGGAACCCTTTAAGAACCTGGGACAGTGGCTACCAATCATCTGGTCTTACCAGCTTGGCACATTATTCTGCCTTCCTGCCATGCACCTGAATGATCTATATGCTTACCTACTAGAGACAGGGGAGCCTCCAGTCACCTGTCCCCACTCCACCCCCTGACATTTCTCTATCATGTGCTTCTAAGAAGTTGAGAATTGACCACTAAGCATCATCTGGCCCATTCAACCTAGGACTCTGCTTTTGATGGGGGCTTGCCAGAAACAGTGAGTTTCAAATGTTCTTGGGAAGTCCACATTTTCTCTAATAACCTATTGTATGTACATCATGGAGAGAAGAACCTATTGTATGTACATCGTGGAGGGAATTGACTTTGGAATCAGATAGACCTGGTTTTGAATCCTGCTCTGCCACTTCCTGGCTGTGTGCTCTTGGGTGAGTTGCCTTACCTCTCTGAGCCTCAGTTTCCCTCTCTGTAAAAAAAAAAAATTTTAAAGGGATAAATTAATGTGCCTGCTCAGAATGATGACTGGGAGGAGTAAGGCTCATGATGTGATGTGCTTAGCACACAACAAGCCCTTGATAAATATTTGCTCTTTGCCCCTTTCCTCTTCTGGAACAATGTATTTTTGGTCCTGTCATCCCCGGAGGTGGGGGGCAGCTTTCCTAGGTTCACCACCTGCGCTAGGGGGTCCTGCTCATCCTCTTGTTTATCCTAATGGAACTCTTTACCCTCTGGGAGGGGACCCTTGTCCTTTCAGTTTCTGGCCCCAGTTCCAGGAACTGCCCCACAAAGGCTCGGTTATTTTTTCTCAGCTATTTCTTACACCTCTCAGAAGACTCATCTCTTTTATGAGCACCCACATTGTCCCCTCCATCCGGCCCCCCTTTCCTTGGAAAGGCAGTTTTCCCTGAGGTAGAGCCTTTGCCAGTAAGCTGTGTCTGTTATCTGGAAATCCCGATGAGATGGGATGAAGATACATGTAGAATCTTCCATCACAGATGACTTCAAAGGGGCTGATGGGCAGTGCCTATTTCCTCCCTTTATTAGAGGTGCTTCTGCAGGAGATGAGGCATTTACAGTTCATAAATATCAGGGACAGGCAGCACAATCCCAGCCTGATCTCAAGGTCCACGGAGGTAGCTAACAAGTAAAGTGTGTCTCTTGATAGAGTCTGGGAGTTCAGACCAAGTGAGGGAGATCCAAGTGTGCAGGGACCCTGCCCTGAGTTTCAGGACTGCTCCCTGCAGGGGGAGGGGATCGGGGCTTGAGTCCTGGCATGGCGACTTAACCAGCTCTGTGATCTAGAGCATTTTACCAAACCACTTTGTGCCTCAGTTGCCGCTCCTATAAAATGGATATGATGACAATCAGCATTTTTTCCTGATAGTGGGGGTTTTCCTCCTTGACACACAGGCATAATCACTTCTGGTAGTAGCACTTGCTTCTCCTGGAGAGTAGCCCCTGCACACCCAGGCCCTGTGTTTGGGAAAGGCTGGCCTTCAAACTGGGCATGTATTTCAGCCCTGGCCTACAAGCGTATTCCATCCTCAGGCCCTGCCTTATTGTGCAGAGATGGATGCTGGACCCCTGAAGGTTCAATGGGCCTCGATTCCAGGACTTCTGTTGGAAGTGTTGAGAAACAGCTCTTCCCACAGGGGTTTCTGAGATGTCCAGAGAGGGTCTGCACTCTGGATGCTCGACCATTTTGCTTCCATGAAAGGAGCACTTGACTGAGAAAGGAGCCAACCCAAAGCCATGGGATAGAGTGGAAGGTGTCTGATAACATCCTCTGAACACCAGTACCCAGCTGGACCTGAACATCTCTTCAGGGTTTTTAATCACTGTTTTTTGCTAAAGCCAGTTTGCGTTGGATTTTCTGTCCTTTGCAGCTGAAGAGTCCTTCAGTAGTGTCATATATACAACAATAATACATTCCTCTCGGGTTGTTTGAAGACAAACCACGAGAGGCTCTTAGCACAGTACGTGGCACACAGTAAGCACTCAAAAAATGCCCCTTTCTCCAGGGCCTGTTTTCTCATTTGTCAGACGGGTGCATTGAACTATGTCCCAATGCTTCTTAGGAAATCTGAGCAGTCTGTTAAAGTAACAGGAGAGCACTGGGGTAGGAAGAACACTCCCCAATTGTCCACATCCTATCCCTGGACCCTGTAAGTAAGTCACACTACATGGCAAAAGAACTTCAGCAGATGTGATCGATTAAATTAAGGAGTTTTGAGACAAAGAGATTCTCCTAGAATATATAGATGGGTCCAACCTAACCACGAAAGTCCTTAAAAAACCTGAGAATCAGGTCAGAGATGCAATGTTGTTAGCTTTGAAGATGGAAAAAGGGGGCCTTAAACCAAGGAATGTGGCAGTTTCTAAGAAGCCAAAAAAGGTGAAAACATGGATTCTTTCTAGATCCTACACAAAGTAATGCAGCCCTGCTGACACTTTGACTTTAGCCCAGGGAGACTGGTGTCAAGACTCCTAAACTCCAGAACTGTAAGATAATCAATTTATGTTGTTTTTAGCCACTGAGTTTGTGATAATTTAACAGCAGTGACAGAAATTCATATGAGCATTCACACATTTACTTATTCTTTTCATTCATTCATCGTTCAGCAACTATGTATCCGGCCCTATTAGTAAAACAGATTTCATTTCTGCTCATAATCTACAGGGGACACAGAAAATACTACTTAGTTTGAAAAGCTGTCATGGGAAAAATGAAAGCTCTACAATGGGGAATGTACATGTTGCTATGGGAACACGAAGGAGGCACCTAACACAGCTTGGGGGTGAGACTGATGGTGGCCAGAGAAGACTTCCTGTAGGAAGTGCCATCTTAGCAGAGACAGGAAGGATGAACAGAATTAACCAGAATATGAGCAGTCTTCTCTGGGGAGAGCTAAAAAGTGTATGGTGGTGTATTAGTCAGAGTTCTCCAGAGAAGCAGAAGCAACAGAACACATACATATGTACATAGAGATTTATTTTAAAGAATTGGCTCATACAATTGTGGCGGTGTGGTAAATCCAAAATTTGCAGAGTAGGCCAGCAGGCTGGATACCCGGGGAAGAGTCGCAGTTTGAGTCCAAAGGCCTCCTGCTGGCAGAATTTCTTCTTGCTCAGGGAAGGTCAGTCTTTATGCTATTGAAGTCTTCAACTGATTAGATGAGGCCCATCCCCATTATGCAGGGCAATCTGCTTTACTCAAAGCCCACCCATTTAAATGTTGACCTCATCCAAAATACACCTTCACAGAAACATCCAGAACAATGTTTGACCAAATGTCTGGCCACTGTGGTCCAGCCAAGTTGACACATAACATTGGCCATTATAGGTGGGCACCAGTGTACTCCACAACATACAGACAAACAAAAATCATTTTTTTTTAAAGATTTTATTTATTTATTTGAGACAGAGAGCATGAGAGGGAGGAGGGTCAGAGGGAGAAGCAGACTCCCCGCCGAGCAGGGAGCCCGATGCGGGACTAGATCCCGGGACTCCAGGATCATGACCTGAGCCGAAGGCAGTCGCTTAACCAACTGAGCCACCCAGGCGCCCTAAAAATCATATTATTTTGTCTTAGTCACTTAAGGATGTCCCTCTATCTATACTCACCAGATTGGCAAGCACTTCAGTCTCAGCTATGTTTTTGCAGGCTATCCCTTTTTAGGTTCAAAAAAGAACGAAGGATGAGGGCATTTTAAGACCACTGGGAAAGCAGGGATGGGGCCTGTTCCCTAGTCCACATGAGGGCTACTGTGGCCATTTCTCCCTCTGCTCCCCAAGGCAGCTGTTTGTCCTGCTTCTCTGCTCCATCAACCCCTACTGGCTCTGAAGTTTTCCTTCACCACCAGCCACATGCCTGGATGTGGAAACCCTCAGGAATTCACTCATGGTCTCAGGGCTATTTCACCAGGCTTTCTGCAACTGCATGGACACTATGTCTCTTCCCTCCTTGCAAAAACAACCACCCTGAGAACCCCTCCATTTCCTTCCCTGCCCCTTCCTCCCTAATGGGATCTCAGCCTGACCCCAGCCCCCCTCCATAGACTTATGAAGTCTAGCTGAAGTCTGGTGTAGGTGAGGGCCCTTCCAGAGGCCTGCCAAGTTCTGTCTGAGGCTCTGAAACACAAAAGCTCCTGGAAGTATCAGAATCCACACTGAGAATTATAAAGGGATTTGGGGGAGAGAGGAGGAATTGATAAAGGCTTGTAACTTTTCTGACTCATCGGCAGGAATGAGAATTAGAAATAAATTCTTCAATGAGTGACTTTGCCACATACACATTTGACAGACAGACCTGCTGTGCAAAGGCCCTGGGGCAGGAGGGAAACCACACGGAGGCAGGGGTGGGCAGAGAAAACAAGGGGAGAACGGTGAGAGATGAGGTTGGGATGGTAGGCAGAGGCCAGACCACAGGGGGCCTTGTGCCAGGTGCGAAGTTTGAAAAGTATCCTGAGGATGGCAGGGAGACATGAAGTACTTTGAGTGGGAAGCAACACTATCACATTTGTGTTTTAGAAGACTCCCTTGGGCAAGTGGGCAGAAAGTGTCCTTGACGGGTATTATGGGCTGAATCATGCCCTACTCCCAAATTCATATGCTGAAGTTGGAACCCCTAGAAACTCAGAATGTGAGTGCTTTGGGAGATAGGGCCTTTCAAGAGGTAATTAAAATAAATAAAGAGGTCATTAAGGTAAAGTAAGGTCATATGGATGGGCCCTAACAGAAGATGTCTGGTGTCCTTATAAAAAGATGAAACTGGGACACACAGACACAGAGGGAGACCATGTGAAGAGACACAGCAGGAAGATGGCCATCTGCAAACCAAGGAGATAAGCCTCAAAAGAAATCCAGCCTGCTGACACCGTGATCTCGGACGTCCAGCCCCCAGAACCACGCGGAGACACATTTCTGTGGTTTAAGCTGGCCAGTCTACGGTGCTGTCGCAGGCAGCAGCCTGAGCAGACGTGTACGACAGGGCAAGAGTGACCCCAGGATGCAGCCAGGGGAGCTGCTGTGACTCTTCGGATGGAAACTCAGCCTGGGGGTGATAGGCAGACAGCCGCCAGAGGGGCTCAAAGGCCTGCAGCTGGGCGAGGCCCGAGACCAGACACGTTGACGTCCCAAACACTTCTAGCTGTGTCGACAAGGGCAGGGCCGGGTGGTGATTACATCCAGAAAACTGTTCTCTGGCTATATTCCCATACGCTTCTGTACCACGTGGCACGGATTTGGCCACCCTGGGCCTTAAACAGACTTCCTCAAACCTGAAACTTTTTAACTTTTTTCCTCTTACCTCTTGGACACAGTGGCATTTTCCAAAGCTTGGTCACACCAAGAAATTTTTATCAAGGATCAGATTATTTTTCTTCCTTTGAGGGCATGATCACACCCATGGGTATACTTTGTCAACTGTTTTGTGAAAACTTGGCATTTGGACACTTCTAGTGGTTTTAATTATGTATAGTTCCAGAAGCAAAACTCAGACTTTTATATTTTTATATGTAAATGTTTATATATTGTAGTTTATGTAATTATATATATTAAGTTATTATTAAAGTACAGGAAAATGCATACATTTTAGGTATACAGCTTGATAAATTTTTACCTGTTTAAATTGATGTAACCCCCCCATCCAGATCAAGGTGTAGAACAAGTCATCTCCCCTGTGCTCCTTTGTATTTAATAACCACCCTCCTCACCCCCAAATTAACCACTATTCCCCAAGTTTTTGAACTTTATATAATAAGCTCATGTAATCCATAGTCCTTTGTGTGCAGTTTTTTCACTGATATGATAGCTCAATACCATACCTTTCTGAGCTTCATCCATGTTGTTGCATTTATTTGTAGCCATTTTTTAAATTATTGCTGAATAGTATTCCATTGTATCACTGTACCTCTCTGTATCCAGTCTCCAGCGGATGGACAAAGGCCAACTTATTTTAAGCAAAACAAATATAAGTCATGTTAAATTTCAATGAACAGAATGTCAGGGCTGAATGGAGGAAAGCTTGAGATCATCTTTTCAACTTACTTATTTGTTACATGAGGCCCAGAGAAGCAAAGTGAGTAGCTCAAGGTCCCACAGCTTTGTCCGACCAGAACAAAGATCCAAACCAAATCTACTTCTCTGGCCAAATTCCTCTCCATATCTCACCGTACCTTTTAAGCAAATATGGGAAAATTAATCCTTTATTTCCTAAAAGGACATATCTTTTTAGGCATGTAAGTGGCAAGGAGGTGGGAATTCAGTCTGGAGTGTGTGGGAGACCATTTTCTCCTTAAAAAGTTTGACATTTTCCTTGGCAAGAGCTCAAAGATTTTCAAGCCTCTGGTGCCTGACCTTGTCTATCTGCTTTGCTCTCCCCCGGGTCACATCTTAGAAAAGGAGGCCAGGAAAAGGGCAAGGCTTGTGTGATCTGGAGGGCACAGAACTGGGCAAAGACAGCCATGGTGTGGAGCCCCAGCCTGGCACTGAGCCTGGGGAGGACAGAGCAGCAAGAAAAGAGAAAGAGAAGGCCCCAAGTAGGTAACTCTGATTTTTTTTTTTTAATTTTTCAGGGCCTTAGGAGACCCCCATGAATAGGGTTAACCTCAAGAACTGGGGTATCTGGAGCAGAGGAGGGAGGCCAACTTGCTGGACAGTGGCTGTGTTGGGATCCCTGCTCAATAAGCCATGTGGCTTTGGGTGAGTCCTTTTCTCTCTGTGGGCCTCAGTTTATTCATGTGCGAGATGGGAAGTTTAGGAGGATCCAATGACCTGACAATCGGAGAAAGAAAGGTGGTGGGTTAGGTTGAGTTCCTTTGTCTTCCCCTATGTGATGGTGGATAAGTCTCCAGGCCACACCAGCTAGCTGAGCTGTGAAGTTACTGATACGCCCCCATCCCAGATCCAGGGTCAGTCAGGCAGCTTCCGCAGGCACCTCCACAGCTCACATCTGTGCAGTTCTGGGCCGAGGAGACAAGCCCAGCGCCCACACTAGAAGGGCATGGCTATCATTCCTCATGGGAAGCAAAGTGGATGTCTTGGGATTTTCTTGATGGACAGATGCTGCTTGCCATGGGACACGGGCAAGTGTCTTCCTCGCTCTGTTTCTGTTGCTTTCACTGTAAAATGGGATTAAATAATGCCCCCTCTACTGCAAGATCATCATGAGGATTAAGTGAAGCAATGACTGCCAAAGCACTTAACACAGAGCCAAGTTACATGCAGTAGATAAAAGAATGAGTGTGGGATTCAGGCTGGGTTTGAACCCTGTCCCCACCACTTCCTACCTGTGTATCTTTGGAAAACCTGCTTAAGCCCTTTGGGACTCAATTTCCTCATCTGTAAATTGGGGGGAATCACTGGAACCCACTTCACACAGTGGTTGAGCACACCAACAGGTCACAGATGTGAAAAAATAAAACAGTCTGAAGCTGACTAAAGTCACCATCTTGGTGGGGAAATAATGGCTAAAGATTCTTTATTCCTTAATCTCCCTGTCTACCAATCATAGCAATATAACTGAGCTGTAATCAGTTAGAGCAACATAATTGAACTCTATAGTATTATGGCAGGATTTTTTTATTTTTAAAATTATTCTCTTTTCTAGAAGGGGGTGTTAATAAGGAGACAAATAGGCTCAAAAGGGAGTCACTTGTGCTTAACCCCACATCAGCAAACCAAGACTTAATACCTAATCTAACTGCAGTTTCCACAACCACTCCCGCCCCCAAATGTAACCTTTAACCAGTCAACATGGAATTACCTGGTCAGCACTAGTGAGAAAAATCCATGATAGACCCCTTCCATTCTCCTCAGGAGGGTGAACTTGCCTGAAACAATGCATTCTTTGCTAATAATTTCCCCCATTCTCTCCCCTTCTGTCATTAAAAACTCCTTTTTTATAGCTTTGCTGGAGCTTCTTTCTACTGATATAAGGGATGCAATCTAATTCACAAAACACTGAATAAAGCCAATTTAATCTTTAAATTTATTCAGTTGAATTTGTTTTTTAACAGATTTGGTTGGTAGCTATGGGATCCAAAGTGACCTGCTGATGGCATTTGGGGACAGTGAGAAACACAGGCATGGTACTCTGTAAACCCTTTTGAGATCACTGCCTTTCTTGCCATTTCTGAAGGCCATGAGTAAATCCCTCTTGGTTTTGAGCTCTGCTCTCTTTGCATTAAACTCCCAATCTAATTGACTTTCCAGTCCAGAGTTTAATGGGTCAACTCGTTAGCAGACAGTTCCATCCGGAACCCAAATCCCTGGCCTTTGGGTCAGTCCACAATTCCTCAGTTCCAGTCCGCAGTCCCCATTTTAAGATTGACTTTATGGAGCCAATAAAATCTTTTGGAATAATCAACCTGGTACCTTGCTCACAAGGTTCTAGCAAAAGGGTCTTAAAAAGAACTTTTTTGGGGATGCCTGGGTAGCTCCGTCAGTTAAGCGTCTGCCTTCAGCTCAGGTTGTGATCTCAGGGTCCTGGGATCAAGCCCCGCATTGGGCTCCCTGCTCAGCGGGGAGTCTGCTCCTCCCTCTCCGTGACCCTCCTCCCCACTTGTGCTCTGTCTCAAAAAAAAAAAGAGCTTTTATGATCAATCACTATTCTCGCTGCACTTATGATTAGGCCAAGTTTAACACAAATGAATGTTTTACTGCGATTATCTTTTTAAAAAAATCAGGGATAATTATAGGAAGAAAAATTATGTTTATACCTTTATAGCTATTAGATTCTAATAATACTGTTAATTGTCCTGAGTATCTTTCAACTGGACTGGACTCTGAATTCTTCCAGTTTCTTAAAATATCTGGCTGTGATACATCAAACAATCATTTCTAACTCTCTCCCACCCTTCTGATTTGAAGTCACTTAAGAACAAAGACAGCCCTTGAATCTCCTTGGAAAAGACTTTTCCAGGTCCTCCTCACTACCCAGACGACAGCCAAACTTCAGGGGCTTGAACCTTGCGTCCGCATCTCATAGCTGAAGGCTCTGTCCTGTGCAAACACTGGAAACCTCCAAATCCAGCTGACCAGGAGAAGGAGGTGACAGAGGCAGACTGCCTCCTCCCAAGATGCCAGATAAAGACTTCATACTTTAAACATGAAAACCTCTGTTCCTCCCTTTCTTTCCTTTACTTTGGCACTGGCCTGGAAAGGTAACACCCTCATGAAACTCTCCCAGGTCACTGCTGAGAGGAGTAGCCTTTACCTCTCAGACTGCTGGATTTGTCATCAAAAACTTGTCTGTCCATAAACAATGTCACTTTAGCAGGAAGCGGTTTGTGCCCCAACAGGGATTGCCTTTGTATGCAGTAGTTATCATTCTCCGTGGACCTATGAATGCCTACATGGCTGATATATAACTGGACATTGCCTCCTAGGTTATTTATCTGTGTTCCTAACTGCCCACAAACAAACAGAGATACCTGATTGGTCAACTCTCCTGGATTTACACCAAGGAGTTAGGAATTGCCAGGAGGCATTCATAATTCAGGATTCACTTGCTTTGACAGGGCAATACTTGCCTGATTAGAAGTAAATGTAAATGAGGCTATGATCAGGAATCTCTCCTTAACTCTTGGAAATATTACAGAATCCACTGTGAAAACAGTAGCTGCCCAACAAAAATCCTGACTCTCATCAGAGCTGTCTTGATAACCAGACAACCTGATTACCATTTAGCTGAGCAAGGAGGTATCTGTGCCTTGGGCAACACTACCTGCTATACCTAGGTTAACACTTCTGGGGAAGTTGAAACTCAGTCACATAATACCACTGAGCAAACCGCTTGGCTTAAAATGGTGACCCCCTTCAAGGAGTCTTTCTTTGACTTACTCGATTTTGATTGGTTTGGGCCTTGGGGACCATGGTTCTGAAGTACAGTCCAAACATTGGGAATTATCCTGCTTATAATAATCCTAATAATCTCCCTGGTGCATTGTATCCTCCCAACAATTTAAATGCCTACTTGCAGCCACTAACCACCAGGCAAACAATGTCCTGAAGACTGGAATGTCAAGAAAGGAACGAAGAGAACAAATTAAGAATTGTGAACCTAAGGTCTTGGCCTGTGACTATCACAAAGATTAATCCAAAAACATCACAACCTGTGACTACCACAAAAAAGGATTAACAGAAGCTTCAGGAACTGCAGAGCAGTAGCTGGGAGTGGAGCTAATGCCCTAAGTTTTGATGACATCCTCAGTTAAGCTGATAGTCGGATCAAAAGGGGAAAATTGTTTAAAATACAGCAAGTCCCAAAATGGAGTCATGTGTGCTAAACCCTAAGTCAGCAAACCAAGACTTAATACCTAACCTAACCAGTTTTAAGCCCCCAGAAATGTAAACTTTAACCAATCATCATAGAATTACTTGGTCAGCACTGGTGAGATAATCTGCCAAACAGACCCCTCTTGCTCCCCTTAGGAGGGTGACCTTGCCTGAAACAATGTATTTTTTGCTAATAATTTCTTCTTTCTTCCCCCTTTTCACCTTTAAAGACCTTGCCTTTTCTACTGCTTTAGTGGAACTCCTTTCTACTGCTAGATGCGATGCTGCCGGGTTCATGAACCATTGAATAAAGCCAATTTGTTCTTCAAATTTACACAGCTGAATTTTTGTTTTTTAACAGGGGCAACGTGGTAATTGGGAAGAATGGGGATGTTGGGTTCAGACCGAGTGTTGAATCCTGACTCAGTACCCTAGCAGCTGTGGGAAACTGGGCACGCACTTCCCCTCTCTGAACAATACTTTTTCTTCCTCTGGAAAATGGGGGTGAGTGTGCCTACCTCAATGGTTCCCCCGAGGCTGAGATGACACAGATGGGGCCTACCCCCAGCCCACCCTCTGGCCTAGGATCAGCCTCCCAGAGTAGGGTTTCCTGGCTTGCCTTTGTGCTGTAGTAGTCATGGTAGTAAAAGTTTAGCCCCAGGGCATCAAGATGACTCCCTGCCTTTCCTGGAACGTTGGTATTTGTTTACTGTTCTTCAGGCTCAGCCTGTACCCTCCACACCTACATTCTGCATGTGGACAAGAAGGCAAAGAAAGGCACAGCCCCAAGTTCCAGGAAACAGTCAGGATTCCTGGCTCCTATGCCTTCCTCTGGCCATCTGGAAACATGGTTAATGAGGCCTTCTCCAGGGAAAGGTGAGGGATCTAGGCTCTGATGTCAGACAGACATGGGCTTGAATCTGTCTTGTTCATTTTAAACCGCACTCCTGAGTGACTTCATTGCTCAGATCCTGTGAAATGGAGAAGGATGGTCCTTCCCTGGAAGGGTTACTGAGGCACCCTGCTTGTGGGTAGTGAGTGGTATCTTCTATTTTTGTTGAGAGAAATAAGGGCCTGTTGCATGGTTTGCTGACCAAATAGTAAATTCTCCAGTGCGAGCAGAGGCAGGCCTTCTCCTTCGCAGCTCTTCATGGGCCCTGGGGAGTGTGGTAGGAACCAGGGTAGCACGTGTCCATTTGACAATGTCAACCGAGTGCTTGGCACATAGTAGATGCTCTATAAATGTTCCCCCAAACTCTCACAGGTAGCCTGAAGAAGGGCCCAGCACTTCTTTGGGTACCATGGTCCTCACTTCCTTCTGCTCAGCCCTTTACAATGTCAAAGCGCTGGGAGTCTCCTTCAGCCCCCAGGACAGCCCCATGCGGCCTTGTTCCCATACAGGGGAGGACACTCAGCAGGGAGGCTCTTGGTAGCTCCATCACCATGACAGCTGGTGTGTGACAGCAATTATATCCATCCACCTGCTGCCCATCCATCATTCACTCAACAAATATTGAACACCCACTATGTGCTCTGGGCATAAAGCAGTTAAGAGGACAGACTCTTCTTGGCCTGTAGAGTTGATAGTCTAACTAGGAGGGAGACATGAATAGATAACTACATAAAAGTTTCTTAATGGCAAGGGTGATAAAAGCTATGAATGGGAAATGCAGGGAGTTGCCAGAGTGTATAGGAATGACCCAGCCTCCTCTGAGGGGTCAGGGAAGGCCTCCATGAGGAGGGTCTCAGCCTGAGTCCCCCAAGAGCAGTTTGAGGCAGGGGCTTCGTTTTGAGGGGTTTATTTGGACAGAGGGAGTGTCCTGGGGAACAGCAAGGAGGGAGAAGGGTAGTGGGACAGGACAGGAGAAAAGCCAATATACAAAGTTGTGTTATTGAGGCTATTACTGTGGGCAACTGTGCCAGCTCCCAGGACCACTTGAAGAGGAGGCATAGCACTTACTGGCAGTGTCCCCACAAAAGGAGGAGGGAGATCATCCCTGCAGAAGGCCTACCCAGCTTCCCCAGTGTCCCATCCATGGAAGGAGCCCAAGGGCAGTTGTCCAGCCCAGCCCAGGCTGAATGAGAGTCTGGACCCAGATGAGTCAGGCCCAGGAGGTGACATTTTCCATGCAGTTTGGGAGGGCCTGGGAGAGGATGCCAGGTGGAGGGACAGCTCCAAATTCACCAGCCTGTCAGAGGGGTGGCTCATCTGCCACAGCCCAGGCCCTCAGCGCTTCTGCTGGTCTGAGTCCCAGAGAAGTATTTCCTGGAGCAGTACATCTTCCCAAAACCCCAGGCTCCTTCCCGACACCCACCCAAAGCTGCATTTCTCACTGTCCAGCAGAGCACTTTCTCCACCCAGGGCCTCTGCTACTGATCCAGGTGGGCGTGGGGTACACTGGTGAGAAGTAGATTTGTTTCCTTCTCCTCCTTCCTGGACTTCTTGCCTCCTAGACTCTCAAAGGCTTCAGAAAGGAATGGTGAGAAAAAGGTATCCTGGCCTGCTCCGAACATCTTGGGAAAGCCGTGCTGTCGGCTGTCATCCACTTCAATTCCAGGAAATCTTTACTTTTGGGCCACCAGATGGTATGCAGCTCCAGTCAGGGTTTAGTGATTTTTTTTATAGGTGATTCACACGAATCCAACAGTCTATTCCCTGGAGTTCAGCGGCATGGGTTAGCAGTTCCCGATAAGGGCCTTTCCAGAGAGGTTGAAGGGTCTTTCTGGGGCTGTATTTTTTAACAGACGAAATCTCTAGGTTACAAGGTGTGATGCTTAAGGTCAACTCCCAGGAGTGCACTGTAAAGACTGCTCTACCAAAGCATGGTTATTTTTAATAGAAGCAATTAGGCCTTTACATTATTGAAATAGATTTCCTTTTATCAACTCTGGGTCAAAAGTGGACTGTGACTATCTCAAAGAGCGAGAGTCTATGAATTCCTGAGGGAGTGGATCGGAGATTTAGAAGGACTGATGGCAATGCTTTAGGCCAAGGTATTTGGAGGATCTCTACAATTTTGCCAGTTGAGTCTTAATAATGCCATGAGTGCATGCAACTAAGCTTGAGACTGAGGGTGGTGTGCACGATAGAAGTGCGGTAGAACTGGCCAAACAGCAAAGACTTGTCAAAACAAGTTCGAGAGGGGTTCTCCAGGTAGGTATCCTCTTTTCTGTCAGAAGCAGCACTGGACAGTCTACAAGAGAATGTTCTGGTCCAGTGAGAAAACATACAGACTATGATTAAAACATATTTACTTGTGAGAGGAGGAAGTTATATGAAACGCGTTTGTGCCAACAGGTTTTTCTGGAATGTACTTTGGACAGGTGGGACAGGTGAGGTAGTCACCTTTTTATGGCCTTATTAACTTTTCCCACCAGTGCTGGCCCATGAATGCTATCATCTTGTCATCAGACCAGTGGTTTGATGCATGTACAGTGGTAAGGGGTGGGAATTTTAAAATTTTCTGGTAGGGCTATTGTGATTTGGTCCAAACCAGAGTTCTCTTTTTATTAGGCTAATAATTATTAGATTTCCAATATTCTTTTTTCCTCTCTGGGGCCAATTGTTGGATATCCCTTGTCAATTTTTCCAAAATTATCATCTGTGATAATGTTCCTTTGGACCATGACAGAGGTTTAGCTACTGATTTCCCTGAGAGTGGCAGTTTTTGGTGGAAATATCAGCAAGGTGGAGTCAAGTCTAGAATGCCCAGGAACCGTAATAGCCAGAGCAGCTGACAAAAGTACAGCATTTAATAAATTTTGGACATAGACATTTTTAATTTATTCCCATAGGAGGTAAGGGCAATTTGTTTCCATAATATTCTAAAGTCACGAGCTACCCCAAAGGCATACCAACTATCAGCATAAATGCTGGTCATTTTACCCTTGGCTAAGGTCCAAGCTCGAGTAAGGGCATATAATTCTGCCTGTTGGGCTGAAGTAGCCAAAATGTAAAAGTGCTCTCGATGACTTCAAAAGGAGCTTCAGTAGTAAACCAGCACAGTATTTATCCTTTTCATCCTTTTTATAAGAACCCTCAGTAAACCATGAAAATCTGCATTGGTTAGAGGAGTTTGCTGTGAATTGTCACAGGGATTCCAAAGGTAACCTGTCAGCATTAAGCAGTCATGAGGGCTTTCATATGGATCCAAAAGTAGTCCTTGTTTTGAGACCAGATGCCCTTAGTACAGAAATTGAGTTTGAGCAAACTGCAATTTTTCTTTGGAAACTTTATGTCCCTTTAAAGCCAAGAGTTTTAACAGGTGGGTGTGGTCTTCTTGTGAATACCTTTAGCAAGGGGAGCAGAGAAGCAAATCATCTACATATTGTAACAAAGTGGAGCCTGCAGAAAACCTCAGACCATCCAAATTAGTCTATAAGGTTTGTGAAAAGTAAAGACTCTCTGTGAAACCCTGGCATTACTGTCCAGGTGTATTTCTCTTCTTCCCAAGTGAAAGCAAAAAGATTTTGGCTACCCTTTTCAACTGGAATACTAAAATTGCACTGCATAGATCAATTACAGTGAAAAATTTGCTTTCAGTGGGAATGGATGTTAGTAGCACATGGGGGCTAGGAACGACACAGTGCCAAGGGATAACAATGGTATTTATTGCTCAGAGCCACTGGGTTTTCTCCCAGGTAAAATACGGGTATTACAGGGACTAGTGGAGGAGAGAATGAGGCCCTGAGCCTTGTAATCTATTGTGGGCTTGAGGCCTTAGAGGGCTTCTTTATTTGTAGGGTACTGATTAATTCTGAGAAGAAACTTTTGAGGGATCTATTTGAATCTCGATGGGGGGCACACTGTGGATTCTGCCAACATCAGTTGAGGATCTTGCCCATAAAGAGAATGGTATAGCTGATCCAATAGGAACAAATAAAAGATGTCAAAGGGTCATTTAATTCTCTTCATTAGCTATTTTGATTACCACCAACAAATTCTAGAATTGTTTTCTCCTTTTGGAAGAAAGAAATTCTGGCAGACTCCTTTTCTAAGAAATCTCAGTCCAGTAAATGACTAGAGGTAGAGACACTGAGGAGAAAAAGATGTGTGTCTCTCAAAGGGCGTAGGGAATAATAGGTTCAGAGACAGGAACCTGTTTACATCTATTTGAGCCACTATTTGAGCTGTTCTAGCACTCTGAGGTAGGGGCTGCTTTACAGCAGTGGGGCTGAGTTGAGCACTAAGAGTGTAGCTCTGGTGTCAATAGGGACAGAGAGCCATTCCCAATCCGGAGAGTGGTTTCTCCAAGCCTATGAAGAGGGAGGATTGGGAAGAGCCCTTGTAGTTTCTCAGATCCTCCCGAAAGGGAATTAGGAGGGCACTGGAAATACCGACTAGAAGGCTCAAAGTACCTAGAACACATACATTTCTAACAATCCTTTTTCTAGTGCCCTGGCCCTTTGCAAAAACAGAAACTAGGGGTTTTTTAGGGTTTGTTTGGGGGGTCTTCTTTGTTGGAATTGAGAATTTAGTGGTTTTTCTTTTAGGTGACTCATCTAGGATGTGAGCGAGCTGGTTTGCCACATTACCTAAATCTGGAGGGGGCAGTTTCCCATTCCATCCTGGCCCTTTGAACTAAAGGAGAAAGATCCCAGTTCAGCCTGTTAATAAGCATAGTGTCAAATGCCACCTGGGTGGATTCAACATCTAAAGGAAGACCAGAATTTTCTTAAAAGACAGTTTGGAATTGATTGTATAGTTATGAACAGGTTCATCAGGCTTTTGTGTGCAAGCTGGAATTTTGTTCCAATCAGCAGGCTTGGGAAAAACTACTGCAATTTTGCAGTGGAGATTTCTAGAGTGTTCTAGCATCCTGCCAAAAGTTAGTGGTTTCTCTCAATTCACTTCAGGATGTTCCCTTCCAGCTAGTTTCATCCAATGTTTGGCCTCACCCACAAGCATGTGAACTAACTGATAAAATCTGAGAAACCAGGTTGGTAAGTTGGAATAACTACACTAAATTTTCTGGCAAACCTAAGGGGGTCCTCAGTCACTTTAGGAAACTCCTTAACTATGGCTTGCAATTTGGCTTTAGTCCAGGGAAGGTAAGAAATTTGGGTTTTACTTAGATCCTCAGAAGACTTAACTTTAAAAAGGCAGGTTTTAATCAGTTCAGGAGAGAAGGGAGCAGGAAGAGAGTTGGAGGAAAATGGAATTTTGGCAGAGAGGACAGAGGAAAATGGTGCCAGAGGTGGGACCTGAGCACGAGGTGAGTGCAAAGCAGACAGGGGAGGGGAAGAAAAAGGAACCTAAGAAGCTGTTTTGATTCCCTCTCAATTTTTTGTTTACCGCAGTTAATTTAGAAACAGTATTTTGCAAAGAGGCAAATTTAGAATCCTGAAAACATCTGGAAGCCTCGAGGTACCATTTAAAATAGGCATCCCATTCGGTTTCTTGTTGGTTGGTTTTGGAGCGGTGGCTAACTTAATTTTGAGTAAAACGAGTTTGAAGAGATCTCAATTCCCCATAATGGCCACTGGTCTTCGAAATTACTTTGTTAAGTCAGTCCATTTAGTTATATACATGAGCATGTGGAAGGACATAGTTTTTAAATGTAAAACCGGCCAGGGTCCCAGAAAGGGGGCGGAGGCACCACCCTCAACGCCTTTCGACGACTGGGATCCCATTTCTTAAGAGGTTTTTCTCTACAGGGAAGAGAAGAAATTCCTAAACAGCATAGTTTCAACAGGAACAGCCTGGTTCAGAAACGGCGTCAGACGGAAGGGCAAAGAGAGTACTCTCAGAGAAAAAAAAAACCCAAGACCTTAAAACCGACCCTTAATAAAGCCCAGAGAGCTCAAACACGAAAGAGAGGCTTGAGATCCAGGAGAAAACTTACCCTCAGACTCCAGGGTGGGCAAGAAAGCAGGGAGTTCAACTGGCTCTGTGGGTACCGATACGGGTTTGCTCACCAGCCGCGGAGCTGTTGGGGGTCTTCGCTGGATCCCACTTCTGGTCACCAAGTAACGTTAATCTTAAAAATAAAACTGCCAGTTATTTTACCAGCAAAAACGGGTTTATTCAGGAACAGCAGAGAACTGTGACCCGAGACAAGCAAGCCCCACCAAAACCACAGGCAAGTCCACAGAACAATGGGGAGTGAGACTCTTTTATAGAGGAAAGCGGGAAGTTGGGAGCGCTGTTATAAACAAAACATCCATTGGAGTAAACTGGGCCCTGGAAGTATAGTGGCTTTTCATTGGCTGAGTCGTCACTGCCTCTCATTGGCTGGGCTGTTGCCAGGGGAGGAGAAAAGCCTTACTTCCTCCTGCTGGAATGTTAGAGTAGTGTCCACCTGAAAGGTCCCTCTCTTCTGATTGGGTCTGCAATAGACAAGGAGAGGTAGGGCGTGAGAGCGCCCCCTGCTGGCCGCCCCACTCCACTCTAAATGAGATTTCCTTTCATTAATTCCTATAGGGTCATGGAGGGGTAGCTCTGGAACGCCCTTTGGTGACCAAGGAAGAATGGATCTCAAGCACAGTTATCTCTAATGGAATTCAGGAAGTCTGAGATATTTTCCACCCTTGACCGGCTCTCCTCCAGCCATCCCATTCGCTAGGCAAATGGCTTCTGGCCAGGAGCTGGAGGGAAGATGCCTTCAAGTAGGTGCCAGAGCTACACCTAGTCCCCTCCCAACTGACAGTAGCAGAGCAATGGTCTGGGAGCTAGACCTAGTTTTCAGGGCCGCCGACTCTTTAGGCCATTATTGCAAAAAAGACCTAATCTGATCTGAAATGCACAATCGACATTCTTTTTGGTGGATGACAGCAATAGCCAACAATTAGGCCCGAGGGAGGATTTGCTGCTTCCCCACAGTCTTGCTACCAGGCTATAATGAAAGAAAATGGTGGACAGAATTCTACCCCCACGATGACATTTATTAAGCAACTATTATGAGCAAATAAGCCCCAAACAGTGCGTACGATGTGTTAAGTTCAATAAATCTGAGGCAGACATAAAAATATTCCAGAGTCACATTTTGTGACTGTTAGAATCCATGTCAGACAACCAGAATCACCCTACACCAATGGCTGGATGCGAATCCACAGGGACCAGCCTGGAGTGCCCTCCTAAGTGTTTGTGGGACTCTTGTTCATGCCAGGGAGGGAGCATTTCTAAAATGTTTTAGCCAGGCTGTATCTTCCAAATCTCATCAGTTTCATCAACAAGTGCCTGTTTCTAGCATCCATTAAGCTGGCTAACAAGCCACTGATTTCACCTCTGAAAATCTATTTATGTTTAACAGTCATTATGCTAATCAGCAAAACCTCTAGTGTTGATCAACATCAAGGATAAACGAAGCTCTTGTCCTAGTGCCTTCTGGAGCCAGTGAGGCCTTCCTGAAGAGGATGCCAGCTGGCCACCTCTGGACTGTGAACTCCAGAATAAGCAGCTGATAACTCCCGTGGAATTGTAGCTTGAACAGGAACACAGGTTTATATCACATTATGCTCCTTAACTTTCAACACGGGGGTAGTAACCTTCCCACAGTCAACTCCCCCACTGGGTCTCAGGGTCCCCATCTCTAGAGTGACTGATGCCCCATGCCTTTGGCACAGGATCCTCTATGAAGCTGGAGTCTTGACAAAGCTGTTCCAAGCTCCCTGTGGACAAGGCTGATCATTTTCCAATGCCTTTCTTTCTTTTTTTTTTTTTGAGAGATATAATTGGCATAAAACATATCAGTTCTAAGTATACAACATAATGATTCGATATTTGTATATATATGTGAAATGATCACCACAATAAGTCTAGTTAACATCCATCACCATACATGGTTACAAATTTTTTTTCTTGTGATGAGAACTTTTAAAATTTACTCTCTTAGTAACTTTCAAGTATATAATAAAGTATTATTAACTATAGTCACCATGCTATGCATTCACATCCCTGAGACGTACTTATCCTATAATTGGAAGTGTGTACCTTTTGACCCCCTTCATCTATTTCCCCCATGCCCCATCCCCTATCTCTGGCAACCATCAATCTGTTCTCTTTACCTATGACTTTGTTTTGTTTTTGTTTTTGTTTTGGATTCCACATATAGGGGCGCCTGGGTGGCTCAGTCAGTTTAAGCATCTGCCTTTGGCTCAGGTTGGGATCCTGGGGTCTTGGGACTGAGCCCTGCATTGGGCCCCCTGCTCAGCGGGAAGCCTGCTTCTCCCTCTCCCTCTGCTTGCAACTCCCCCTGCTTGTGCTCTCTCTCTCTCTGTCAAATAAGTAAATAAAATCTTAAAAACAAACATTTCACATATAAGTGAGATCATATAGTAGTTATCTTTCTCTGTCTGATTTATTTCATGTAGCATGATGCCCTCAAGATCCATCCATGTTGTCACAAATGGCAAGATTTCCCTCTTTTTCATGGCTGAATAGTATTCCATTATACATATGCACCACATTTTGTTTATCATTCATCCATCAACAGACACTGGGTTGCTTCCATATCTTGGCTATCGTAAATAATTCCACCGTGAATATGGGGGTGCAGATATCTTTTTGAATTCATGTTTTCATTTTCTTCCAATAAATACCCAGAAGTGGAATTGCAGGATCCTATGGTAATTCTATTTTTAATTTTTTGCGAAACCTCCATACTGTCTTCCACAGTGGTTGCACCAGTTTGCATTCCCACCAACGGTGCATGAGGGTTCCCTTTTCTCCACATCCTCGCCAATACTTGTTATATTTTGTCTTTTGAAAATAGCCATGCTAACACGTGTGAGGTGACATCTCATCGTAGTTTTGATTTGCATTTCCCTGATGATGACCGACATTGAGCACCTTTTCATGCACCTGTTGGCCATCTGTATGTCTTCTTTGGAAAAATGTCTGTTCAGATCCCCTGCCTATTTTTCTAATCAAATTTTTTGTTAACACCTTTTGTTTCGGCAAATCAGTCCTGCCTCCTAGTTGGGCCTCCCTTTGTCGAGAGGTCGTAGTTGCTCATCCCAAGGCCCCAGTCCTACTGTGCTTATCCCTAGGAAAACATGTCTGTTTTTCACTGGTGGAACGAATCCTTATTTCCATTCTTTTGTTCATTAACAACTTTTGGGCTATTTCCCATGCGTCAGTGACTGCGTTAGTGTTAATTTTCGGTCTCCCCTGCTAGACCACAAGCTGAGCCTCCTGTACCTAGCACAATGTTGGCACTCAAGAAATCCCGAATGAGTGCATGAATGAATAACAAGAAAGGAGAAAGAGGTATGTGGCTGCCAAGAGGTCAGCTCAGCCTGTCCCTGAGGTTTCCTTGGCCCCTCCAACTTAGTGCCTCTCCCAGATTGGTGGTGAGCCTTGAGAGAGAGGCTGAGTTAAGTGCCGAGCTCCCTTCACCGCCTGAGTAGAGCTTGGTAGAGCTGTGCCAATTAGCTGATCACCAATGCACGAGGTGCTTTTCCTTGCCTGACTCACTTGGGAGCAGGTGGTTGTGATTCTGAAAGGCTAAGGTGAGTGTTCATGGACAGAGGGAGACAAAGGAGTAGGAAACAAAGCAACAGAGAGACACAGGAAGTCAGGGCCAACTAATATGTGCTGAGATCTCACTCCACGCCAGCCATGCTGGGACGTCCCCAGGGTTTGGTAAACAAAGTTTTATTGGAATACTGCCTCGCTCATTCATTTGAGTAGTGTTTAAGGCTGCTCTTGCCCAGTGGCAGAGCTGGGTCATGGCAACAGGGACTGTATATAGCCCCCAAAACCTAACATCCTAACTATCTGGCTCTTTACAGAAAAGCTTGCCAGGTGGGATCCCATATATGTGACTTAGGGTTCACTTGCTTCCTAAGAATAGAGCTGCCATTCCTCCTTCCATCCCTGACCTTGAAGAGCACCTGCTCTAGGCACATGGAAGCACATGGACCAGCCCTGGTATGTGGCAAAGGATGGAGCCACATTTTGTGTGTGTGTGCAGGGCAGGTGTGAGATTTAAAGCTCACATAATTTGAGGGACCCTGTTTAAGTCAAAGATTCCAAAATGATCAATACAAATTTAGGTGCCCATGTGAATATTTATTTGGAATTTAAAAAGAAATCACAATGTTACAATTTTTTTTTAAAAACCAACAAATACCAGAAACATCACAGAACCTAGAAAAATAACATGTATTAATTACCTTCTGGATACTTTCTGAAATGGATTTCCTACTTTTTTTTTTTTTCCTTTTCAGCTGTATACTCCTGGATAGGCAATTCATTTCTGACTAGATGTCGAAGAGAACTGAATCCAATACGATGCATCTGATGATGAGAAGAATGTCCCACTTCCACTTCCAGCTCCGTATATTTCCAATCTCGTTTCTCTTGTTACCCACATATCTCCACCAGGGCACACACAGTTCTTTCAGCACGACCGCGGGTCTCGCTCCTTCATGTCACGAACCAGGGCAGCAGCACGATTTCTGGAAGACATCTCTATGCATGGCTAATAATAAACTGTCTATGGAAAGGAAGGTGACCCGCATGCATATCCCCTCTGGTACCAAACTAAAGGTGTCCCCAACTCAATGTCCCCTAAATGCTTCCTGTCATGTGACCAAGGGGGTTCACGAAGAAAGACCTAGTAGTGTGAACCGATTGTGGTGAAAATGTGCTACCTTTCCTGAATGTCCATCATCTGACGAATGGATGAACCCAGTGTGGCATATCCATACAATGGGATATTATTCAGTGGTAAAACGAATGAAGAGCTGACACAGGCTACAACATGGATGGACCCTGAAGACTTATGCTAAGTGAAAGAAACCAGACACGCAAAGGCCCCGTACTGTCGGATTCCATTTGTAGGAACTGTCCAGGGTAGGCGAAATCTATAGAGTACTGGTGGCCTGGGACTGGGGGTAGGGAGATGGGGGAGTGACAGCTAATGGATATAGGGTTTCTTTTTGGGGTGATGAAAAAGTTCTGGAATAAGATAGTGGTGATTGTTGTACAACTCCGTGAATATGCTAAAAAAAAAACCCACCACCCAGAATTGCACACTTTAAGTGGGAACATCCATGGTACGTGAAATACATCTCGAGCTATTATTTAAAGAAGAATATTACTTTCGCAAATTTTACAAAACCGTATGACTAGGCAAACACATTGCCAGGATCCCCTCCGAGGGCCTTTAAAAGGCCAATGCACTGCGTGACAAATTCCCTTGTGGTGTATATATGTATCAGTCATCCATTGCTATAATAAATCTGTATGACAAACAACCACAAAGCCTCAGCAGGTGTTATATGTTTATAGGTATATGTGTATTTGTATGTGAATGTAAGTCTGTTCAGGCATAAGTGTGTGCGCATGTGAGGCTGCTGTGTGTGTATACTTCCCCTGAGTGTGTATACATGCATGCGTGGGTGTGTTTTGGAAGCTTTCCTGCTTGTGTGTCTATGCAAATGTGAGTTTTTCCAGAGGGGTGCCAAGCATAGTGGGCTGCAAATAGTGCCAAGTCAATGCAGGTGATCCCACCCCCCAAACCCCAATGCCAACAGGATTCTGGAGTCTCTGTGTCCTTGTCTGTCACTTCCTAAGAAGGACAAGAGCACAGGCTTTGAAATCTGGAAGGCTGGATTCAAATACCAGCTCTGCGAGCTCCAGCCCCAGTTTCCTGATCTGTAAAATGGGAACGCCACTTGCTAGTTACCTTGTGCGGACCCCCAGCAGGTAATGCTTATTGAAAAGGCTTTGTCCCAGGCGTGGTGCTATAGTTTTGTTAATTATAAAGATCCTGGGGGAGCGATTTCCCTTTCCACTCCATGTTCCAAAGGCTTGACCCTTTCCAGATGCAGAAACTGGAGGTAGCTCTGCTTCTGTTAATGTGCTGCCATGGCAACCACTGCTTCCTGCTCTTCCGTCAGCAGCGTGGGTTGGGGCTCTGTCGCCCCCTCACCACCAGCTGGAGGTGGCAAAGGAGCAGGGTCACCGGAAGTCCCTTCCTTTTGGAAGCAAGTCAGGGAAGGATGCAGGGAGGTAGTCATCTGTCTTTGGTGCTTCTGCTCTGCTCCTTTCACGATGCCTCTTCCAACAGTAGCTTGGCTTGGTACCCGAGCAGTGTCTTCAAACTTTAGCACACCTCAACAGCACCTGGGCAAAATGCACCATCAAAAATACGCACTCCTGTCCCAGAGAGTTTGATTCAATGGGTCTCAGGTGCACCTGCATTTTTAACTTGCTCCCAGGAGCTAGAACCGGAGAAACCCTGCATCCTCGGTGCAGGGCTCAGGGTAGTCCACCAGCTATGGCTGCTGCCCCCGCACCAGAGCCAGGCACTTCATCCATTCCTTCGCTGATGCATCAGTTCACTTATCCACTCATCAGTTTCTTCACTCACTCATTCAATTAGTCACGCCTCCACTCACACTTAAATAACCATTCCCTCATTTATTTATGGATTTATTTAAACAAACATTTATTAATGCCCTCAGCTCTGGGAGACAGAGAGAGAATTAAAGCTGCAGTCCCTGCAGCCCGGCAGGAGGTTCTAGGGCAGTATTTTTCAGACTGCAGCGAAATGAATTTAATGGGTTGACTGGCACGTTTTAAAAAATGAAACAGAATAGCCTGTAATTGAAAATATTAGCGTGCATAGCAGGTAGCAAGGGAAAATAGTGTTTGAGAAACTCTTGCATCCAGGGTAAGTGTGATTGTGGGTATTGGATTTCGATGTGAAATGTATTTTCTGGTGGGGGACGGGGGCCGTGGAAAAAACACCAACACTGCTTGGTGGGTGCTATGGCAGGACGTTGGGGGGTGCCCACAGGGCTCAATCCCTCTGCCAGGGTGACACCAGGGAGGCTTCCCAGAAAAGGTGGGTGAACCATGAGCAGGAGTTTTTTCCCTAAAGGAAGAGGAAACAGCATGTCCCAAAGCACAGAGGCAAGGAAAAGCAGAGAGAAGAGCCCCACTGCCAGGGAGTCTGGAGCATGGAACGTGTGGCTGGAAATGGTATGAGATCAGGCTGGAGAGTAAGAGAAGGCTGGATCCCAAAGGGTCTGAATGCCAGGAAAAGCACTTGGGTTTTGCTTTGTTTTGTTTTTTTATGATACCATCTGGGGCCACTGGAGAGAAGTCAGGGAAGTGATGTGCTCGGAGTGGCCACTTAGAGAGACCATGCAGGCAAGACCAGGGCAGGGAGGCCAGCAGGAGACTGGCTATTACATGGTGAGGAATGGTTGCAATCAGAGCCGGAAGCTGTCTGTGGTTGGAGTTGAGAGATAAGGATACACTTGCGATGTAGTTGAGGAGGTAAGATGCATGGGAATTGATGACTGGACAAGGGAAGAGGGCATCTGGAAGAGTCCACAGTGATGCCTGGGTTCCCGACGTGAGAAGCTTGGTGGATGGGGAAGCCATTTACTCAAACAGGGCCCCTTGATTCTGCTCTTTTTAAGGGTCTCCCTGATGTCAGCCCAGACTCTCTCCCTAGGAAGTAGAGATAGTTACTCAGCCCTCCAGTGGGAGTTCTGTAACTTTATCCTATTTTAAAATATTACAATATTTAATAGAAAACAATAATAATGTGGTGTCCAATTCTAGCCTAACTTTCCCCATTCTGAGTATCTGGAGGATGACACTTCCCTTCCCACTCTGTGATGGCTAATTTAATGTATCAACTTGACTGGGCCATGGGGTGTCCGGATATCTGGCTAAATATTATTTCTGGGTGTGTCTGTGAGGGTGTTTCCAGAAGACATTTGCATTTGAACTGACAGAGTAAAGAAGATCTCACTCACCATTGGAGGTGGACATCACCCAATCTGTTAAAGACTTGACTAGAATAAAAAGGCAGGAGAAGAGAGAATTCTCTCTCTCTCTCTGCCTGACTGTTGAGCTGGGGGATGATGTTCTTCTCCTGCCCTCAGCCTGGGACTTACATCACCAGCTCTTTGGTTGACCAGCATTCAGACTCAGATGAGACCCCCACCACCAGCTCTCCCGGGTCTCCAGTGTGCAGACGGCAGGCTGTGGGTCTTCTCAGCCTCCACAACGGCATGACCCAATTCCCATAATAAATCTCTGTATGTATATAGACACAGATAGAGAGATATAAATGGCAACATAGATAGATAGAGATATCTATATACCTCCTGTTGGTTCTGTTTCTCTGAAGAATCCTGGCAATAAGTCCCTGGGCAGGGGTCTGTGACTAATTCTGACCCCTGAAATGTGAGAGGCAGTGATGTAGACCATTTCCAGTCAGAAGCCTCTAGTTACTGTTCAGCTTTTCATCATTCTCTTACCCTGGCTTGATGAACCCTGAAGGCTTTTGTCAAAGCATCAGCATCATAGATTGGTGGCACTGAAATCAGCTGGATCCCTAAGTGAAGGACACCCCTACCCACTGGGGCCAACTTTTTGTTGGACATGTAATATGAGTAAGAAATATCTTTGGGGATGTGGGGTTATTGTTTGCCCAGCACTACAATTATTGTTTATTCTGACTGGTATATATATAAAAAAACAAAACCCACCATTTATTGAACATCTACTATGCACCAGGCTCTTTCCTCACAGAGTAGCTAGAAGGACCCTGTTGTTACGTAAGAGTCATGGCACTCCCCTGTTGAAAACTTTCTTGGCTTCCCATTTCATTCAGAGTGAAAGCCCAAATCCTTCCACTATGCCCGGGAAAGCTCTTCATTTTCTGGTGCCCTGCTTGGACCCCCCTCTCCTCTGACTCCCCTCCTAGCTTTCTCCACTCCAGTCCTGCAGACCTCCTTGCTCTCTCCAACACACCAAGGATGCTCTCTGCTTAGGGCCTTTGCCCTTGCTATTCCTTCTGGAATGCCCAGAACGCTATGGCCCTGTTTCCTTATGGTTTGCCACCTCACCACCTTTGCTCAAATATCACTTTTTCGGCAAAGTGTTCCTCACTCCCAACACGAAGTGTTTGACCCCTTGAATACATATTCCCCACCTGCCTTCTCTGCTTTATTATTGTTTTTCCTTATCACCTTTCCCTGAGTTAATGTTTGCCTTATTTCTCTTCCTTGCTGTCTGTCTGCCCGCGAAGAGGGTCTCCCCTAGGGCAGGAATTTTTGTCAGCTTTGATTCCTGCTGAATCCCAAGGGCCTGGCATCGAGGAGGCAATTCATCCGAATGAATGAATACATGAGTTCCTTGAATCTTCCCAACGACCTGTGAGGGACTGTTAGCCCATCCTCCCAGAAGAAAGCAGAGACCCAGCATCTGGCCAGAGGTCACTCAGCTTCAGTGACCCACAGGGCTGACATTCTGAAAGTGGGCCTGTCTCTCTCACACACAGCATGTTGGCAGTACTGTCGGAGGCCTTCCATCTTCACCTGAAGCGCCCACCTAGTCTCACTTCAGGTGGATCCCATGTCCCCTGGATCCCCCCCGCGCAGGCTGGGTAGACTGGCCTGTGAGGGGCCCGCTGCGGACTCCACCCCCACCCCACCTCCCACCTCCCCGGGCTGGCGCGTCTGGGTCGGGCAGCAGCGCCACCTGCTGGACATCTGCATCCATTGCGCCATCTGTTCCCACCTGACGGTGGGGAGGGAAGCAGCAGGCCCACGCTCTGGGACAGAGCCTTGAGGCCCTCAAAGAGTTGAAGTATTTGGCGCGCCTGGGTGGCTCAGTTTGTTAAGCGTCCGACTCTGCTCAGTCATGATCTCAGGGTCATGATCCCAGGGTCGTGAGATCAAGCTCTGTGCTGGGTGTGGAGCATGCTTGGGATTCTCTCCCTCTGCCCCTCCCTGCTGGCACTCTCTCTCTCTCTCTCTCTCTCTCTTAAATAAATAAATAAATAAATAAATAAATAAATAAATAAAGAGTTGAAGTATTTGCCAGCAGGGTGTGAACTGAGAAGTTCTATCATGTCCTCACTTACAGTGTGGTTAAGAGCTTCAGGGCTAGGCTCCAACAGACCTGGATTCAATTCCTGGCTGGACCACTTCCTGGTAAGGCAACACTGAGCACCAACCCCAGCCCCCCCCCACCCCGGTGCCTCAGATGCTTCATAGTACCTATCCCATAGGGGTGTGGTGAGGATCAAACCAGGACACCCAGATACCTCCTCCTGAGAGAGGCCTTCCAGGTTACCTCCGCCTGAAAGAGCTCCCCCGTCTCCACGCCAGACATTCTTCATCCTTTTACATTGCCTTATTTTTTCTTTATAGCACTGTCAAGTGACAAAACTGAAACAATTTAGTAATGGGTTTGATGTTCTTTATTTAAGGGAAAACAGTCCATGGATTAGGGGAGGACAGTGCCTCACAAGCGGTGGAGCACTGTTCTGGGAGGATTTTGGCCAAGTGCAAGTTTTATAGGACTTTAAAAGAGGGAAAGTGGTAACAGGGCATGATTGGCTGCAAGATGGGGGATTTCCTTAGAAGGCTAGCAGGTCTTATTTTCCAGGGAAGGGCGAGCTAGCTAAAGCTGAGTTAGAGGATTTGATGGGTGCATGTTAGGCTTTCTTGGCAGGTGTGCCCTGTAAGCACAGGCCAACTTAGGTTCACACTGGCCATGTGGACCGGGCCACTGGGGCAGCCTCCATATTGAGGGTCCCAATACACAAATTCACTTCATCAGCACATAGCAGCTTTGGACACTTCCATATTCCTTGTTTACTGTCTTTCCCACAAAATGCCAGCTCTATCAGGGTAGGGACTTGGCTCACTGCTGTACCCCAAGAGCCTCCAGCTCTGCGGGACACATCCTAATAAAAATACCTCCGAGTTTGGGGCATGTGGGTGGCTCAGTCAGTTAAGTGTTTGCCTTAGGCTCAGGTCATGATCTCAGGGTCCTGGGATCGAGCCCCACATCGGGCTCCCTGCTCGGCGGGGAGCCCACTTCTCCCCCTTCCTCTGCCTGCTTCTCCCTCTGCTTGTACTCTCTCTGTCAAATAAATAAATAAAATCTTAAAAAGAAATACCTCTGAGTTGAAGAACCTGTTACAGGATGATTGACACATGCCAAGTCCTCAGTTACTATTCCTGTTATTGTGATTATGCATTCCTTTGTTCATTTGCTCGGCTCTTAGTTTATTCACTCACGGATATTTCTTTTTTTTTCCTTTATTGTGGTAAAATACACATGACATAAAATTCACCACTTTTACCATTTTAAAATGTACAGTTCTAATGCCTTACGTCCAGTCACACTGTTGTACTATGTACTACCATCCCCACCATCCGTCTCCAGAACTTTTTCGTCTTCCCAAAAGGAAATTCTGTCCCCATGAAACACTAACTCCCCGGCCCCCTCCCCCCAGCCCCTGGCGACCACCATCCTATTTTCTGTCTCTTAGAATGTGACTGCTCTAGGGACCTCATATAAATGGAATCATATGGCATTTAACTTTTTGCTGTATGTATTTCTTTTTTTTTTTTAAAGATTTTATTTATTTATTTGAGACAGAATGAGAGAGAGAGAGCACATGAGAGGGGGGAGGGTCAGAGGGAGAAGCAGGCTCCCTGCCGAGCAGGGAGCCCGATGCGGGACTCGATCCCGGGACTCCAGGATCATGACCTGAGCCGAAGGCAGTCGCTTAACCGACTGAGCCACCCAGGCGCCCAGCTGTATATATTTCTTGAACCCCTGCTACATACACAGGGAGTAGTTCTCACAGTGCTAAAGTGTGTATTGAGTGAGATCAGTGCAGGTGAAGCACCTAGCACGGGGCCAGTCCGGTCACAGAGGAAGAGCTCACATAAAACTGGCCCAGTCCCCGCTGCGTGCTCCTCTCTGAGCTCCCAGCACCCTGGGCAGGGAATGCGGACTGTGGCCTGTGTGCCCTCTGTGGCTGCTGTACCCGACACAGACACCAGGTGGCAGCCTCGGGCCGCAAAGAGGCCTTGGCCTCCTGGGAGGGGAGCAGCGGGCTTCTGGGGGGAAGAGGGAGCCTGTCTGGGGTGCCACCAGAGGCAGGAAGTGATTAAGAAGAAGGTTTCAGGGCGTGGGATACAGGGGCCTACATCGTTTAGGGTTTGAATCCTGTACAGAAAGCAAAGCCCCCAACGAGGACGAGGAGAGGAAGGGGGCAGCACGTTGCAGGGGAAAGAGCACCGGGTTGTGGCTGGATAAGCATGGGCTCCAGGCCAGCTCAGGCACAGGGTGAGTGTCTTCACCTCTCTGAGCTTGCTCTTCCAAATCTGTAGAAGGGGTCTTCTGATAGACTCTCTGCAGGGTTGTCGGGAAGAGTAGGTGAAAAGGCGTGCTAGAGTTTCGGGCACACAGCAAGTGCCCCATGGGTATTGGTGTTTATTGACATGGAGGAGAGAAAGTTCCCTTCTGGGACCATTACAGAACCAGGAGGTGAGGGGAATCTTTATTCCTCCTCATGCCATTAAATACAGGCCACTCCAATTCCTACTGACCAAGTGCTCACTGCCTGCCAGACCCTTGGCCAGGTACTTGGCACACCCTGCGAGGTCGGTGTGTTCTCCATGCTCACTTCATAGCCTGGAGCCGTGGGGTCCTTCTGCCTGCTTCTCAGCCCACGCTGTTTCTACCAGTCCTTTTGTCTTCCCGGTGGGAGTGCCAGGCAGGAGTTGTCATAGTCCCCTTTCACGGATTCCTTCCCAACCTCAGAAGCTAGTTTGTGTTGCCCACGAGGAGTCTGATTTGAGAAGCCAGACACAAGAAGTCACATGTTGTATGATTGCATTTCTATGAAATGTCCTCTACAGAAAGTAGGTTAATGATTGCCAGGGGCTGGGGGAGGGGAGGATGGTGAGAAGCAGCGTCATGGGGTTTTATTTTGGGGTGATTAGATATTTTAGAACCAGATAGATGTGATAGTTGTTACAACATCATGAATGTACTAAACACCACTGAACTGCTCACTTGAAAATGGTAAATTTTATGTTATATGAATTTTACCTCAATTAAAAAAAAGAAGTCTGGTTTAAGAATATGTTAATACTGTTGTTGTGGCCACTGAAAATAAGAGCTGAGGGCAGGCACAGAGCCTTCCAAACCTTGATATCCAAGACTGGAGTTTCTCTCCCTCTAATGATAGAGGAAGGACCAGTATCCAACTGTCTATGTGTCCACTAGCCTTCCAGTTGTTCATCTGTTCAACCATTCACCCACTCATCCACTATTGATTTATTAATCTATCTACCCTTCCATTATTCGTCTCCTATACATCATTCCTTCTTTCCATTCCCCTACTTATCTATTCACCCATCCATCTATTCATCCATTTATCCATCCACCCATCCAACCATATATCCATCCATCCATCCATCCATCCATCCATCCATCCGTCCGTCCATCAGACCCTTTAGCATCTTCTCTGTCCCAGGCACCATCATTTCAGTAATAAGCAACTCCCACCTGGTTCCCATCCTCAAAGTTCCCTAAGTCCAATGGAGACACACTGTCAAAGTAATTACAACAGAGTATGGTAAATGCTCAATGAGGGAAGCTTAGAAGGTTGTACAAACTTTTAGCAGTGGACTTTGGGGAACGCTGGGAAGAGTTTCTTCAAGGAAGCAGTGTAGCAGTTTTGGTGGTGGAGGTGAAGGAAGGGGGCCGGAAGGGGAGCTTCCTGCAGAAGGAGCTGCTCAGTCAAATGCAGAGGTGAGAGAGCATGGCACAAAGCAATGTTCAGTGTTGTCTGAGCTTAGCAGGTGAAGCGGGAAGGGCAGTGGCCAGTCAGGATGGAAGGGCCAGACCAGAGGGTAAGAGGCTTCAGGGTCACGGAAAAGAGTTTGCACATAACGCGGAGGGCAGTGGGGAACCTTGGAGGGTTTTGACAACAGACAAGATCAGATCAGACCCACATTTAGACAGACCCTTCTGCTGCAACACGGAGGCTGGGTTGGTGGGAGCAGGCCTGGAGGAGGGGGTGAGGAGGAACCATGGTGGTAGTCTAGACGATGGAGTCTTGGGCTGCTGGCATATCTGTGGAAGTGACAGGAACAAGAGGGTCCAGCAAGGTGGGCCTTCTCACTTGCCTCCTCCCATCCCCCGCCCCACTGCCCTCAGCAGGGCCCCCTTCCAGCTCCTTTAGGCTCAGCCCTCTGTGCCCCTGCTGGGATCTGGTGCAATGGGGGGCCTCATGCTTCATCATTTGATGTTAGGTTGTGGTTGGGGGTTTGGGGCTGTGCCTTTGGCTGCTGTGTGGGCTCTGGGCTGCTGCAAGAGGCAGGGAGTAGAGGAGGGAGGAGCCCCTTCTGGGCAGGGGATAGGCACTGCTTCTTACTCTACTGCAGCCCTGGGAAGGGACAGGGATCCCATTTTGCAGATGAGGAAATGGAGGCACAGAGAGGCCCAAGCGACTTGCCTGAAGGCATGCACCTAGAAAGCAGCCACACTGAGGCTTGAACACAAGTCTGCCAGACCTGAGGCCCTGGCCTTCAACTTTGATAGCCATTCCCCTAATATTCATCATCTTTTAAAAAAATTGCAGCGAAGCACTATTCACATCTACGTCTCCACATCCACACTGAGAAGCAGAATAAGATGATGCCCATAGGGCCTGGGTCTGAATCCTGCTCCTCTCCTTACTAGGGGAGCTGTGGGAACTTGGGCAAGTTACTAACCTCTGTGCCTCCACTTCCTCCACCAAGAGACCTCATGAAAATGACACCACATGGGATATTGGGACGGATCAATGAGTTAACCTGTATAAATTTAGTGTTTTAATAACAGCTAACATTTATTGAGTGTAAGCCATGTGCCAGGCACTGTTCTTACACTGGATACATATTTACTAATTTTATTCTCTGTGAAACAGGCCTCACTAATTATCCCTATTTTACAGCTGGGGAAACTGAGGTCCAGGGAGGTGAATTAAGTTGCCCTTGGCCACACAGCTCAGGAGTAGCAGAGGTAGGATTCATACTCACACAGGCTGAGTCCCAAAGTCTGTGCTCCTGCTGATGCACCCACAGGGGCAGCAGTTACATTCAATAAAAGTTGGCTGCCATGATTGTAGCCACCACCACCCACCGTCCGGTGCGCCCCCAGCTCAGCTGACAGGCCTCTGGGAAGTTGGCTGAAGAGAAATCCCAACCCCCACAGTGTCCTTCGTCCCCTTCATTCTGTCTGAACAGACACTGAGAAGCCAGGCTGGCCCAGGAAATGAGAGGAGTAAGGAAGCCTGGAGACCCAGAGCTCTTCACGGGCCAAGTTCAAAGCCTTGTTCCCAGGGTGGCTTGCACCTGTCTGGTCTCTACCTCCCTCACCACCTGTCAGAATGTCAGCAATAATCCCATCTCTGGGGACGGGCTCTCTCAGGGGGTCCTGGCTTCTGAGATCAGCCACCTTTCCTCACTGCGGTAGGAAGATCCCTCCCCACAAAACCCTGCTCCCTCTGGCACCCACCCCTGCCTGCTCTGCCTTCCTGGCCAACTGTACTTTCATCAGAAAGGGATTTTTGGATCCTCACTTTAATTAAAAGGAAATGTCCTCCTGGAGTTGTTGGGCTGTTTTTCCTTTTCTTCCTCAGAACATTTGCTCAGCCTCTGAGCCGGCGCCTGGTGCCTGGTTAATTGAAAGTTACAGATGAGCAAGGACATGGCCCTCTTGGGAGGGAATGAAGAGAGACACAAGCTGGTGCTGGCTCTCTGCATTTCCTGTGGGAGGGAGCAGCCCTGCCCCAGGCTGGTGGGCAGGAGGCAGGCAGGGCTCTGGAGTGCCCCCTCTTCCATCAGAACAGCCCCCCCACCCCGCCAGCCACTGCTGACCCCATGCAAACTCCAGAAGCCAAAGACATCCAACTTCTAAACAACTCATGTGCTCACTTTCTACAGAAAAATGACAAAAGAGAGCAAAATGAAGAGCCCAGAGTGCTCCAGTCCTCCCGCCAGCTGGAGATAATCATGGCTAACACCTGAGTGTGTACAGCCTTCTGGAACTTTCTAACACTTGGCATACACAAATGATTTTATTGCCTTCCCCACTTGATCATTATATAAGTGATAGATGTTTACTGTAAACAGCTTAGAAAAAAGTTTTAAAAGCACAGAAGCAGTCGTAACCGTGTACCTATAATGTCGTACTGAGAGACTGTGTATAGAGAAGTAGGGGATAGAAGGTGTCTGGATGGGGGCTCTGGAGCTGGACAGTCCTGGCCTTGGCAAGGAGCTTAATTTCCTGTGCCTCACTGGTCCCATCTGTGGAATGGGACTACAATACAACAGTGGCTGTCTCAGGGGCTGTTACGAGGAGGAATGAGGTCATTATGTATCCTGTCCAGCCTGTTCAATAAATTCAGACACTATTGCTGCACAGGTGTCAACCCCTGGGGAGGTTTCCTTCCATGTAGATGATGATACAATGTGGATGATATTATGTACACATAATTTTGCATCCTATTTATTTTTACTCATAGCTGAATTTTGGACATTTTTTTAAAAATGACATCTACTTCTCTTTTCTAACATCACCTTCGATGGCTGAGTCATATTTCATGGGCTGGGGGTGCCATGGTTTATCCCACTAATGCTACTCTTGAATTTCTAGGTGAATTCCTTTCTTTCTGCTGCAATTCTGCCCTGCATTTCTGAGTATCTCCTAAGAAAGAGATTTCTAGAAGTGGCAGTGCTGAGTCAAAGGGAATAAATATTCTTACTATGTTTCTTACCATATATTATTACCAAATTATGTGCAGAAGGATTTTTAAAAACCAGTTTAGGTATCTGCCCAACATGCATGAATGTGCTTCTTTTCCTTGATGATACCGCCATCTATGATTTTTTAAAGTTTTGTGGATTTAATGGAAGAGGAAGCTCGCTCTAGTTTCTTTAGTTACTGGGTGAAAGGAAGAGTATTTTGGAACTTGATGAGTATTTGGTAGTTGGGAAAGCAAGTTTCTCATCTCTTTGCATGTCTAGTTCCTTACCTATAAGCTGAGGATAACGGTATCTATTTCATAAGTCATTGTGAAGACTAAAGGAGCTAATGCATATAAAGCTTTTAGAGCCCTTCTCAATAAATGCCAAATAGCCCTCAGCATGCATTATTATCTTTGCTGCTGTTGTTGCCAAATTCCACAGGCGTGGTCCAGGGCTTGTCTTCTGACAGAAAGAATGCTGTGTGATTTTGTGTAGATCTGCTCTCCTCCTTGGTCCTCAGTTTCTTAATCTGTCAGGTGGGACTGAGAAAGCCTGTCTTGCCTGGTCTGGGAAGTCACTGGAAGAACTGAATGCGGACTTGCCTCTCAGATAGCTGGGCATGTACAAGGGTTCATTGCCTCTCTTCTTGCTTCATAGGTTTCAGATTCCCAAGAGACTCATGGGCAGCCCACCCCAGGAGGTCTTCCTGGAGGAAGGGCACCTAGGCCAAGACCTGAAGGAAGAGATGGAGTTAGCCAGCTGGACAAAAGGAGGAGGGAGCTCCAAGTAGAGCAAACAGCGTGTACAAAGGCCAAAGGTGGAAGGGCCTCAGGGGTTGGAGGCCTCAGCGTCCCCAGTTAGTGGGGGGACAGTGAATGGTGAGAGAAGAGGCAGGAGCCTCTTACATGTGACTTGTGAGGAAAGGCTTCCCAGACACCCCAGCCCACAGGGGTCCACCCAGCCCACCCCCATGGAGCTCTCCCTGCTCTGCCTTGCGTGTAACATCTCTTCTACTGTTGAATTTCTATTTGGCACCCCTACCCCACCCCTGCCCCGAGAAAACTAGAATGTAAACTTCACAGTGGCATGGGGACTTTCTAAGCTTTTTCTGTAGGCCTCAGGGTCCTGGGGGATAAAACAGGAATGATGATAGCACCCACCTCCTATGGTTGTAGTGAGGATTTGATGAGATCTCATCTGTTAGGGGCTCAGAACACTGCCGTCCACAGAATATGTGCACAATGAATTTTAGTTATTAATGTTACATGAGTATTATTATGTGAAGGATGATTAGAGACTTTGAGGGAGGGGCCCAGGAGAGGTGAAGAAATGGCATAGGGACGCAATCTAGGGAGGACGTGACTTATCAAATAATAACATTTAGTAGTAGCTCGTTCTTGGGCACGTACTGTGTGTTGAATGCTGACCTTCACAGGCAGCACCTTGTCTCTTTCTCACAGCTTCTCTACAAGGTGATCTAGGTGAAGAAATGGAGACTCAGAGACGGAGAGTCCTATTTTCAAGGTCACAGAGCAGTGAGAGACATAGCCAGGATTTGAACCCATGCGGGTCTGGCACAGTGCTACCCAGAAGAGCTCCAAGAATGAAAGGAGGGACTTCAGGGCAAGTATATGGGTATGGAGGTGGGAATCTGAGAGGAGAGATGTTTCTGGCTGGGTAGAAGGTCCTAGAAGGGGGCCAATAGGAAAAAGCACTCACTTGTTCATCCATTCTCTTATTTTTTGGTATTGGTTGGGATATATACAACTACAGGTTACAGAAAACCTAAATACTAGAGGCTCAAACAGCATAATAAATTAATTATCTTGCGTAATAAGGACTCAGGAGGCAGATTTGATTCAATAGCTTAATTATGTCATCAAGCACAAGAGTCCTTTGCTTTTTGTCTTACCTCATGATCACAAGATGGCTGCCACATCTCCAAACATCACACTCCTTGCAACTGTATTCAAAGCAGGAAGAAAGAGACGAGTGCTCTGTCATCTTTTTCTCAGGGAGGAACATCTCTCCCAGAAACTCCTTTTCCCTCCTTCCCCCAGATACTTTCTCACTTCCCATTGAACACAGCTGTGTCACAAGCACACCGGTCGCTAGGAGAGACTGGGAAAGTGAGCATCTGGCAAAGGTGGATGTGCTTACCATGATTGGCTTAGACCAGGGATCCTCAGCTGTGGTTGCCCCTCAGAGTAATCTGAAGAGCTTTTAGAAAATACTGATGCCTAAATCCCCAGCTAAACCAACCTGATGAGGCACAGGCTGGGTGTTTTTAAAATCTCCCCAGATGATTTTGATGTACAGCCAGAGTTGAGGACCACCAGACTAGAACAGGAGTGATCTGTCCTTAGCGATGGAGTCCATTGCTACCCAAATACAATTGGGTTCCGTCAACATGGAAGAAGGGAAGAATGATTATAGGTGGGCAATCCTTACGATGAGCCCCACACTTCTTCTGGTTAATCAAGATTCACTGAGCACCTACTTACCCCAGCCTGCCCTCAGGAGATCCCAGCCTAGGCAGGAGGAGGTGGGCTGGTCAACAAATGAGAACAACGTTGGGTGCTGGATGCTACATAGAAGTAAGTGCACAGAGGAGAGGCCAGCTTTCAGCCTTGGGGGTGCAGCCCTGGGATGCATGATAAGGGCCCCAGAGTTCTAGCGCTGGACCTCCCAGCGGTGTGTTAGGCAAATTCTTCCCGCTCACCTTTCACAGCATCTACTTTCAAGAGCAAAACAAAACAAAAAATAACAACAAAAATAAAAAACAACAAAACAAAAAGCCCCTCCATTCGCCATAATTGCTCCCGTGGCTAGGACTCCACCAATCTCTGCCCAGGAGAATGGAATCGCATAATCGACATAGACCAATCAAGATTTATCTTCTGGAGCTGGGCAGAGCCCCGCCTCTCCTGTAGACCTAGGCTGCCTGATACCTGAACAAGATCAGGGTTTCTTCCTGTGGGAGAAGTGAGGGAGTGGCTGTTGCTTCCCCAGCCAGCTGTGTCTTTCACACTGTCTCCAGAGACCACCTTGGCAGACAGGAAAATGGGCTGTGCAGAAACTGAGCATCCCCCAAGGAAGGGAGCATCCTATGCGGCAGTCAGACGAGAGTCTCCAGTTGGCTGCCTTGCCTCACTGGCTCCTCATCATTTTCCCCTTGGGTCTTGGCAGACCCTGGGGGCTCAAGAAGCAGAGGATAAATCTACTTTTTCTACCAGGGTATGGGAGGAGCAGGAAGCCTGGCCCAGCTAACTTGGAGCTGAGGCCCCAGCAGAGACCTCCCATCCCTAGGCTCTGCCCTTGGGGTGCTGGTGTCAACTGCGAAGAAGCAGGACTGAGTTAAGAGGCCTGATCCCCCAGGTCAGAACCCTACCTGGTACTTAGCAAGTGCTCAGTAAATATCCTGTTACCTTATTTTTAAAAAGGTTTGATCTCAGCCTTTGGGCCAATTGCTTCTCCTCCCCAGACTTCAGATTCCTCATCTACAAAAATGGGAAAGCAAAGAAAAAGAAAAAACAAATTGATATAACAATATCTGCCCCCCTTCCATGGCTTTCTGACCCCAGATCAGCAAGCATCATCTGTCACCCCCTTCCATCCTTCTCCTTCTTCTGTTAAGGACTGGAGAGAAAGAGTGCCTCTCAAGCCCTGGGCTTTCAAGTGTCACCCCCACCAGGAACATCTGGGAACTTGTCAGACAAGCAGATGACCAGGGCCCACCACAGAGCCCAGGAATCGGGAGATTGCAGGTCTAAGTTTGAGAAACACTGATGTTCCCAGGTGAAGCTGATGCTGCTGGTCCAGGGACCACACTTCGAGAACCACTCAATCCTGGCTGTGTGTTACAATCACTTGGGCTTTGAAAAATCTGAAGCCTACTCCCTCCCCGCCACCTGCCCCCCAAAAAGATTCTGAGCTCATTGATCCAGGATGGGCCTGGGCCAGGATATTTTAAAAGCTCCCATGTGGCTCCAGCATGAAGCCAGGGTTGAGAACCATTGCTTTAAATGTTTTGGGGGGAATGTTCTGTCACTTACTTGTTTACTTACATTTAAGCATTCATCCTTGTGAGACTTTGTTTGTGTTTATATTTGTGTGTTTATATGATATTTGCTAGTTTGTTCCTGCGGGGAATATAGTTTAATCTCTCCTCTGGTATTCCACTGATTCATGCATTTGCCCACTTCAGTCAACACATAGTGAGCCTCTATAATGTGACAGGCATGCACTCTGTCCCAGGGGGAATAATGGCGAGCAAGACAGTCCCTGTCCTCATGAGACCAACAGTCTAGCTGCAGAAGGAGTGAGCTGATACCAAAACTGTGCATCTTTGTGTGCAGCCACGTGGGTCCAGAGCGCAGGGAAGGCGCTGGCTCAGGGATGGGCTCTGCAGGGAGAGGGTGCTCCAGAGGGCTCTTGAAGTGTGAGTAGGAGTTTACAAGGCAGAGCGGAGGGGGCACAGGTGGCAGCAAAACCAGACATGACAACAGCCAGGGGAGTGTGCAGAGAGCGAGGGGCAGCTGATGTGGCTGAAAGTAGGAGACCAGGTCAGACAGGGCCTTGCAGAGTACAGCGAGGAGTTCGAACTTGATTTTCAGTGCCGTGGGAGGACGTTGGAAGGTTTTCCGCGGGAGAGTCTCACCACCTGACTTAAGCTTTAGAAAGAGCTCTCTGGCTGTGGGTGGAGAATGGGTTGGAGGGAGAAGAGCAGAAGACAGAGACCAGCAAGCAGGCCACTGCAGCTGCCAGGTCAACCATGGGGTGGCCTGGGTTGGGGGGGCCAGCAAGACCTGAGTTGAGATATATTGGGAAGTGGTCCCCCCAGGTGAAGGTCCCACATTGAGGGCTCAGTGGGGACCTGGCGCGGAGAGCTGGCTGGGGATGGGTGCTGGGAGCGGGGTTCTAGCCGAGGCTGGGAGGACGTCATTGTGAACCTCCCAGTTGGCCCTCAAGCCCCAGATGGGGCCAGCAGCAGGTCCCAGGTGACCACTATGAGTTTGATTGGGGGTCGGCTCCCTCGTTTCAAATGAGTCTAAAGAGGCCATTGTTTTGCCGCAAAGCCTCCACTTAAAAATATTCTAAGTGCGGGGCCCCTGGGTGGCTCAGTCGGTTAAGTGGCTGCCTTCGGCTCGGGTCATGATCCCAGGGTCCTGGGATCGAGCCCCGCATCGGGCTCCCTGCTCAGCGGGAAGCCTGCTTCTCCCTCTCCCACTCCCCCGGCTTGTGTTCCCTCTCTTGCTGTCTCTCTCTGTCAAATTAAAAAAAAAAAAAAATTCTAAGTGCAAGGGCCAACTTTTTAAATTCATGTTCTGATGGGTCAGGACTTGGCTACATGCCCTCAGGGAAATGCTGTTCTTGGAGGGGGGTGAGGCGAGGGGGAGGAAGGGGCACAAAGGCTTATATCTTCAGGTATCCCACCTCGTCCCAATCCCAAGTCCCTTCTCCCATGGGATCAGCTCAGAAACCATTTGCTGCTAGAAGACTCACAGAATGGACCCCTGCTGGCTGTCAGCCACCTCTCATCTTCCTTTCATCTCTGTCAAGGTGGGGCCCTCTGCTTGCACGAGTCCAGGGATGGGGAGCTCACTCCCTACCAAGGCAGCTGGTTGTGTTATAGGATAGTCCTGACCATGAGAATGTGCTTCCTTCGGTTGAACTGGAGTTTATCTCCTGGGGACCCCCTCTTACCCCTAATACACATACCTTTGGCCTCTCTGGGGTCACAGAACACTCTGCACCTTCTGCCTTATTTACTTATTCATTTATTCATTCAGTACATTTTTTTCCCCAAGCAAGTCACTTCATTTTCCTAAGCATTTTTTCATCCATCAAATGGGAGTAATCAGACCTACCGTACAAGTTTTTATGGGTGCTAACGAGACAGGGAAGGCAGAGCTTAGTTAGTAGTGTGTATTGCAAAATGCTGGATTTTAGCCATAGGAAACCAAAAAGTCTTGTGAGCATGGGTCTGTGGCAAACGTTGTGCCAGGACCGGGGACATAAAGACAAATGAGACAGTCTATTCCCCTCAGGCCGGTGGGGGAGACAAGTGAGCAAGCAGTGAGAGGAGCACCTGCCAGGGAGCGGGGGAGGGGTGGGGGGATGGGGGGTGTGGGGGAGAGCACCCACCACAGCCTGGGCGTGGCTGCTCCTGAGAGGCTACAGGAGGTGACTTCTCACCTGAACCCGAAGGAGTGGCTTTCCAGAAGAAGGGGGCAGTTACAGGACGGGCGTGTTCGGGGGAGAAGCGATTCTGTTCCAAACCAAGGCCTGTGTGTCCAGGGCCTGGCCCCCTGCACCCCCGCAGGAACCCCCGGACAGCTCTCATCGAATGCAGGTGACACCCAGCCTCTTCCTTGGTCATTTGTTTAAATAATTTCAGACTTAGAAGTTGCAAGACTATTGTAAAGAGTTTCTGTAACCCCTTCACCCAGATCCCTCAAGGGTTATTTCTCCACGTTGTCCTGCTTCATCATTCACTCTTTCTCTCCCTACCTCACACGCACACACACACATGCACACATATGTGTCTATTAGTATGATTATCTCAATCATTGGAGAATAAATTGTAGACCTGATATCCATTTAGCCCTGAATACTGCAGCGTGCGTTTCCTTAAAGCAAGGTCATTCTCTTACATAACCACAGTGCGTTGATCAAAATCAGGAAATTAACACTGATACAATACAATTATCTCATCTACATAGCTTATTCAAATTTTACCTATTGTCCCACCAATGCCCTTTATAGCAAAAGAAAAAAAAAATTTTTTTTCTGGCCCAGAATCTAATTCAGGACCATGCGTCGCATTCAGTTGTCACTTCTCCTTAATCTGAAAAATCCTTCCATCTTTGTTGTTGAAGACTTTGACATTTTTCAAGAGCATAGGCCAGTGGGTTTTGTAAAACGTCCCTGAATCTGGGTTCCTGGATTGTTTTGAACAGTGTTTCTTGATGCGATTGGCAGCCAGTTTTCTCCATCAGAAAAGCTTGGGCTGCTTTTTAGAAGGCAATTTCTGGGCCCCAGCCCAGACTTTCTGCACCAGAATGTTTGAAATGGGCCTGGGTATCAGCTTTTGATCTGGCACCCTTCCTGATTCTGTCATACACTGCTGGCTTAGAGCTTTCTTCTTCTGAAGGTGCAGTCAGGGTTCTCTGTGCTCGGAGTCTCCGGGCTGGTGCGACGTGGCATGGTCCTTGTTGACTCCACTGAGCATCTCTACAGTGGAGCTCCCTGCATGCACAGGGCCAGCACAGGCCCTTATCTCCACAGGGACAGGCACAAGGGGTGGGGCTGATCCCTGAGGCTCCCAAAGAAAAGAGTCAGAAGCCCCTGATGTTCATGCTATGGATTTTTCCTGATCACCCTCTGGCCTTAACTCTGCCTGGTCTTAGACTTTTGCCTGGTGCCCTGTGTGTGTGTTTATCTCTGCCCAAGGAGGCCCCTATGGTGTCTGGTCCCTTGACTTGTAGCTGTGTGGCCTTGGGGAAGTTGCTGTCCCTGTCTGCGCCTCAGGATACTCATCTGTCAAAGGAAAGCATAACCTGCACTTTTTTGCAAGATGGCAATGGGGAGGAAACAGCATCCCTTGGGAGAGTGCCGGGCAGGTAGAATATTTTCAGGAAATGTGGCTACCCTTTCCCTGTCCCTGTATCTCTTTTGCAGAACCGCCGTGGAGAGTTTAGCTATCATGGCCTCATGTCCACACTCCCCCTGGCAAGCCGCAGTCAGGGACTGAGCCTGGTGGATGTGCTGGGGTCGAGACAGTTCTCCAGCGTGGGGCTCCTCTAATGAGACCCGCGGGCCTGGGGCTCTTCCTGGGCCTGGCCAGCCCTGTCTCTATAGCCCTGCAGCCTGAGGCTCTTCCTACCCTGCTCTCTGTTTCTCTCCCTCCTTGTACAGGCGCCCGCCCGCCACCGTGGCCTGAGTGTCCCCTGCCTGCCCCTGCCCTTTCTCCCATGTGTCCTTCAAAGGCATTTACCCTGGTAAATTTCTTGCATTTCTGACTCTGTCTTGGTGTCTGCTTCTTTTCAGACCTGAACAGACCAAACCTCAAGGAAAACACCAGCAAATTGTCTCGAAAACCTCAGATGAAAGAAACTTCCAGTGACCACGTCGCTGGAGCCCCGGAGTTCTTCTTCAACGGTGTTCCGATGTTATTAGAATTCTCCATCATGCCTGGGCTGCTCACCCATGTCCCCGTTAGCCTTTTTTAAATACAACAAGACTTTCCTCCAAGAGCAAAATATGCACAGTCCTTAATTGTATGTGCATCATAATGAGATGTGCTTGTCAGTAAACTGTCCTCCTCCACATTGGCAAGCCCACATGGCTTTGTGATTTTTTAAAAAAAGTTTATGATGTAGTTCCCATTATAAAAAGTAATGCCTGTGTTTGTGGCACAGATGGGAGGTGCTGGATATGGGAGTGAAGGCACATGTGTACAACGTGAAAATGGGAAAGAGACCCAAAGGGGTGAGGCGGGGGCAGCAATGTAAGGATCCCCTACAGTTCATGGGGTGTCCTGAGGTTAAACGAGAAAGCGTCTGGAAGATTGTGGGTGCAGGACCTCATGAGTGTGAGTGGGGCCTCAGTAAGTATTTATTATCACCGTCTGCTATCACCACCGGGCGGCGTCTGGTCTGAAGAGGGCCTGCAACAGCCCAGCGAGCCTGAGGTGTGTCCCAGGGAAGGTTCTATGAAGATCACGAAAGGGACAGGTTTGTGCAGAGAGAGAGAGGACTACCCCACTGGCACTATTGTGGGGTCTCAAAAAGCCCATCATCAGAATAGCCTGATCTGTGTGTTGATAATGTTCCAAGCGCTGCTGTAAGGACTTGACATGCAGTAAATCATGAATCCCCCACCCTATGAGGAGGGTGCCGCAAGAGGTGGCCGTTACTCCCACAGTCTCACCCCAGTGAGGGGTCAGACCAGCCCAGGATGGGAAGAGGGGGTGCCTGAAGGGTTTTTGGATTTTTAGCTCACACTATAAAACAGTTGAAGCTGGAGAAGCCAGGAACTGGAACATAGGCAATCAGGAAGAAGGCTTCTTTGGGAGAAGATATCTGCACCTATAACCACACATCTACATCCACACCCACACATCTACACCCGCACCCACACAGCTACAC